>NC_034175.2:43457404-44202404 GCF_002021735.2 Oncorhynchus kisutch | reverse complement strand
TGATATTATCCCTCCATGTACATTTAAGGGCCAGCCGCGCTGCTCTGTTCTGGGCCAACTTTAATTTGCCTATGTCCTTCTTTGCAGCACTTGACCTTATAACTGGGCAGTAGTCCAGGTGTGATAAACCTAGCATCTGTATAACTTGTTTGGTTGATTGTGATGTCAAGAAAGCAGAGAAGAGCTTTATCACAGACAGACCTCTCCCCATCTTAGCTACTGTTGCATCAACATGTTTTGACCATGTCAGTTTACAATCTAGGGTTACACCACGTCTTCTCAACTTGTTCAATTGCCACATTATTCATTACAAGATTAAGATGAGGTCTAAGGTTTAGAAAATCTCAAAACACAATGCTTTTAGTTTTTTTAACATTTGTATTTAGGACAAGATTATTGCTAGCCACCCATTCTAAAACTGACTGCAGCTGTTGAGGGTTGCAGTGATTTCACTCGCTGTGGTAGCTGACGTGTATATGTTGAGTCATCAGCGTACATAGACACACAGGCTTTACACAAGGCTAATAGTAGGTCATTAGTAAAAATAGAAAACAGTAAAGGACCAAGACAGCTGTCTTGAGGTATACCACACTCTACCTGGTTTCTGTTAGATTGGTAGCTCTCAATTCACAATATGGCAGAGGATGTAAAGTGTGAAACACACTGAGAATCTGACTGCCGATAGACTGCCAATAGGTATCTGTCACAGTAGGAGGCTGTTCCTTCTCTTGCTAGAACAAAAGACGTTCCTGCTGTGTACCGACCTGGTACTGACGTTTTTACTTGTAGTAGCCTACAAGTTGACTTTGAGCCAATCAGAGAGCACCAACCGCCATGCAGGGGAGCCGACAGGAGGGACAAGAAAAATAAAAGTCTAATCCACCCTTTCCATCAGAATTGTTCTAACTGAAACAATAAAGCTGCATAATACATGTTTTTTTCTAGAACAAGTCTACATATTTTACATCTAGCTAAGCAGTTTTGTGCTTGAAGAAGGATTTGTTGTTAGGTTTGATAATGTGCACTAGCTTATTTAGTTTGGTAGCTAGCTAACTAATGTTATCTTGCTAACAAGACAGTCACACACACTTCATATGAAATGAATGGGGTGGTAGCTAAGTGCTGTACAATGCACACAACACTACATGCTTTACCAAACTATCTATCTGGCCACTGTAGCTTGTAACATTATCATTAAATTACAATGGATTAATTTCCATGAAGCAGCTGCCTGTTGCTGACTGCCGAGAGTCAATGCACTGTCTTTACTTTACCTAGCAAGCACAACAAATAGCTAGCTAGCGACTCATACTAACCATTTAGCTAACATTAACCAGCTAGCTAAAGATTTATCTATGGGCTGTATGCTATTACGGCGAGTGGATTAAATTGTTTATTTGTCATCTTGCTAGCTAGTTATCTAGCTATGCCATCTAGCTAGTATCAACAAGAGCTTTCTACAACAATAGCAACAATAGCGCAGCTAGTTAGCTAACATTGACTAGACCCCTCAAACTCAACTCTGGACCTCGAAGCCAGTTCCACTAAGATTTTTACATTGTTCCCCTCTAATCAGGGACTGATTTAGACCTAGGACACCAGTTGGGTGCAATTAGTTATCAGGTAGAACAGAAAACCAGCAGGCTCCAGACCTCGTAGGGTAAGAGTTGAATACCCCTGGACTAGATCATAAAGCAACACCCACGGACATGCATTGCCAAACAACGCTACTGCCACCTTCTGGTTTTAACATTTTTAACAAGGCTGAGTGGCTGACGACCTCAAGGTATTTGCTGTGTGAACACAAAAGAGATTGACTGCCGACACTCTGTTCAGAGGTGCTAAGTACACTTGACAATCCTACAGGTGTGTCTGAGCTATAACACACAAGCTTTTTCAGCAGGAGATTATGATCGATAATGTCTAACAAAACACCTCCCACAATCTCCTTCTCATCAATTTCTTTCAGCCAATCATCAGTAAGTATTGCTAGTGCCTTACATGTTGAGTGCCTTTCCCTATAAGCAGGCCAACTCTTGCCTTTGGGGGCCCTAAGCGAGATTTGGTTGGGGGACCTCCCCACCAAGCGGACAATATTTTTTTTGTGGCACCTTTCTTGACTTGGAGAGAAAAATGTATGTTTTAAAAGAAATAACTTACCATTCTACACATTTTGCCATGTGGCGTAGTTGAGAAAATTTAGCAGTTTTTAAGAAAGTTTTCTGTAGTTTTACACATTTTTCCATTGAGCGGAGAGAAACATTTGCAATTTTATAACAAATGTCATGCAATTTTGCTAATTTTACCATGGGGCGGAGAGACATATTTGCAGTTGTTAAGCAAGTTTTCTGCAGTTTTACACATTTTGCAATGGGACGGAGAGAAAAATGTGCAATTTTATAAAACATTTTTTTGCTCATTTTGCCATAGGACAGAGATACATCATGAGAGCTTTAAAGCTAATTTCCTACAATTCTACACATTTTGCCATGGGGTGGAGAGAAATGTTTGCCGTTTTAAAGCTAATTTCCTGCAGTTTTACACATTTTGCCATGACTTATGTCATGTTAATTATATCTGAGTGAGAGTGACTAACAAAATCCATGGAGGGCCTCTGGAGTTCAGGGCCCATGGGCACCTGTCCTGCATGCCCAGTCGGTATTCGGACATGATTACTACAAGTTTAGATAACTGGCTAGACTAACTTACTAATCAAATTATTTTTTGCTGACATGGCTAATTGAGTGACTGTCAGTGACTGACAAAACAAGAGAAAAACTGCTGATGCACAACCAAATTTCGAACCAAAAAAAAATATATACTGTATACAGTATACTGAGACACACTGAGTGACACATGTTTGGATGTTTTGGCTCTGTACTCCAGCACTTTCGATTTTAAATGACCATAAGTTAGACTGTCAGCTTTAATTTGAGGGTATGTTCATCCATATTGGTTGAAACGTTTAGAAATTACAGCACTTTTTGTACATAACCCCCCCCCATTTTAGGTGACCAAACGTATTTTGACAAATTCACTTATATATGTATTAAAGTAGTGCCATGGAAAAAATATTGTGAGACTGGTATTGTCCCAGCCCTACTTTTGACACAAAATTTTATTCTAGTGTACTCTAGTGTAGATTTGACCATGTGTTTTAGGTTATTGTCCTGCTGAAAGGTCAATTCATCTCCCAGTGTCTGGTGGAAAGCAGACTGAAACAAATGTTCCTCTAGGATTTTGCCTGTGGTTAGCCCCATTCCGTTTATTTTTATCCTGAAAAACTCCCCATTCCATAACGATTACAAGCATACCCATAACATGATGCAGCCACCCCTATGCTTGAAAATGTGGAGAGTGGTACTCAATAATGTATTGTATTGTATTTACCCCAAACATAACACTTTGTATTCAGGACACACAGTTAATTGCTTTGCCACCTTTTTTGCAGTGCTACTTTAGTGCCTTGTTGCAAACAGGAATAATGTTCTGGAATATTTCTACTCTGTACAGGCTTCCTTATTTTCACTCTGTCAATTAGGTTATTATTGTGGAGTAACTACAATGTTTTTGATCCATCTTCAGTTTTCTCCTATCACAGCCATTAAGCTCTGTAACTGTTTTAAAGTCACCATTGACATCAAGGTGAAATCCCTGAGCAGTTGCTACACCAGTGGGGTAGCAATACATGTAGCAATACATCCAATACATCCAATACATCCAACTACAAATACCTAGGTGTCTGGCTAGACTGTAAACTCTCCTTCCAGACTCATATTAAACATCTCCAATCCAAAATTAAATCTAGAATCAGCTTCCTATTTCGTAACAAAGCCTCCTTCACTCACGTTACCAAACATACCCTTGTAAAACTGACTATCCTACCGATCCTCATCTTGTGCGATATCATTTACAAATTAGCCTCCAACACTCTACTCAGCAAACTGGATGCAGTCTATCACAGTGCCATCCATTTTGTCACCAAAGCCCCATATACCACCTACCACTGCTACCTTAATGCTCTCGTCGACTGGCCCTCGCTACATATTCATCACCAGACCCGCTGGCTCCAGGTCATCTATAAGTCTTTGCTAGGTAAAGCTCTGCCTTATCTCAGCTCACTGTTCACCATAACAACACCCACCCGTAGCACGTGCTCCAGCAGGTATATATCACTGGACATCCCAAAGCCAACACTTCCTTTGGCTGCCTTTCCTTAACGAATTGCAAAAATCGCTGAAGTTGGAGACTGATATCTCCCTCATTAACTTTAAGCATCAGCTATCTGAGCAGCTTACCGGTTTCTGCAGCTGTACACAGCCCATCTGTAAATAGCCCATAATCTACCTACCTCATCCCCATATTGTTTTTATTAACTTTTTTGCTCTTTTGCACACCTGTATTTCTACTTGCACATCAGCATCTGCACATCTATCACTCCGGTGTTCATTTGCTAAATTGTAATTACTTCACTACTATGGCCTATTTATTGCCTTACCTCCTCATGCCATTTGCACACACTGTATATAGACTTTTTCTATTGTGTTATTGACTGTATTTTTGTTTATGTGTGTAACCCTGTGTAACTCTGTGTTGTTGTTGTGTCTCACTGCTTTGCTTTATCTTGGCCAGGTCACAGTTGTGAATGAAAACTTGTTCTCAACTGACCTACCTGGTTAAATAAAGGTGAAATAAAATATATATTTTTTTCAAGTGTAATTAATTCTCCATGTTCAAAGGGATATTCAATGTCTGTTTTTTACCCATCTACCAATAGTTGCCATTCTTTGCGAGGCATTGGAAAATCTCCCTGGTCTTTGTGGTCTTTGTGGTTGAATCTGTGTTTGAAATGTATATCTCGACTAAGGGACCTTACAGATAATTGTATGTGTGGGGTATAAAGATGAGGTAGTCAAAAATCATATTAAACACCATTATTATACACAGAGTGAGTCCATGCAACTTATCATGTGATTTGTTCACTAAATCTTTGTTCCTGAACTTAATTTATGCTTTTCATAACAAAGGGGTTGAATGTTTATTGACTCAAGACATTTCATCCTTTCATTTGTAATACATTTGTAAAATAAATGTAAAACATAATTCCACTTTTACATTATGGGGTGTAGGCCAGTGACAATTTTAAAAATATTTAATCAATTTTAAATTCAGGCTGTAACACAACAAAATGTGGAAAAAGTCAAGGGATTGTGAATACTTTCTGAAGGCACTGTATATCAGTGCATGCGTAACAACCTAACCATCACGAAACTTCTATTCGATCAAATAAGCCTCACATAGTGAATTAGCAATTACATTTCTTGTTGACCAAATTCTACACTCTCTCATTGACCTCCATATAAAAATTCCTCACTTCGTGGGCTTGTTTTCGTGGACATATATTGGGCGGAGTTAAACCTCTCACTTTGCCTCTTCCTTTCTAGTCAAGAGATTTGGGCCAGTAACCGAAAGGTCGCTGGTTCGAATCCCCAATCCGACTGGATGAAAAATCTGTCATTGTGCCCTTGGGCAAGGCAGTTAACCCCTATTGCTCCTGTAAGTCCCTCTGGATGAGAGCATCTACTCGTTGTCGGTAATCAGGCCTACCAATGTTGTGTCATCAGCAAACTTAATGATGGTGTTGGAGTCATGCTTGGCCACGTAGTCATGAGTGAACAGGGCACTAAGCATGCACCCCTAAGCGGCCACTGTATTGAGGATCAGCATGGCAGTTGTGTTGATGCCTAACCGGGGCGGACCATCTGGAAGTGAAGGATCCAATTGCAGAGGGAGGTGTTTAGTCCCAGGGTCCTTAGCTTAGGGATGGTGGTCTGCTTGAAACATGTAGGTATTACAGACTCGGTCAGGGAGAGGTTTAAAATATCAGTGAAGACATTTGCCAGTTGGCCTGCGCATGCTCTAAGTACACATCCTGATAATCCGTCTGGTCCTGCAGCCTTGTGAATGTAGACCTGTTTAAACGTCTTGCTCAGATCAGCTAGGGACTGCGTGATCACACAGTCGTCCAGAATAGCTGGTGCTCTCGTGCATGTTTAAGTGTTGCTTGCCTCAAAGCGAGCATAAAAGGCATTTAGCGCCTCTGGTATGCTTGTGTCACTGGACAGCTCACAGCTGGGTTTCCCATTGTACAAGTTATTGGTGGTTGAAAATTCCTTGTGCCAAAAAGTAAGCTACCCATCCAATAATGCCTATCAGCCAGTTGGAAAAGAGAAATGGTCAGTTGTTATTAGCTTCTATAGCCACAGAGCCATAAACCCCGCCCATTTCTACCATTTCTGTTCTTACAATTTGGTTTCAAACCTAACCTTAAACACACTATTAACCTTATGTCTAACCCTACGCTAATATCCTGTCTCTACATTATTTTCAACCTAACTTCCGTTTCTCCTCAGAAACATAAGTGGGAACTCTGCTCAGGCGTCTTTATACGTCTGCTATGTTAGATTAGCTTAACCCTAACCCTAACCATAACCTTAAATTATGACCAAAAAGTACATTTTGGTAGCCAATTGTGACTTTGTGACTGTGGAATCAAACTTTGTGGCTATAGATGGAAGTGGAAACCGTAATGATCTGTCAAGGCAATATTTTTAATAGCTAGCCTAATGCATTTCACATTGTGTTGAGCTGCTGAGAATACCTCCTGAAAACCAGAAGGAGCATCAGTCATTTTCCAGGAAAGGGGAAATGCACCCATTGATTTGGACTTTTTTTTTGCTTGTTCCTCAAGTGTTCTGCTAATATAACAACATGTACATTTCATTGTTATTCCCAGCCGATACAGATACTGTGCCTATTGACATTTTATCTGGTGGTAATGGGGCTACCTTGTCAAACATGTCAGAGTGGTCATACACCTTCCTGTGTGATGTCCCTTATACAACAGGAGTTCCCTGATCCTGGTGCAGAATACACAGGGTTTCTCCCTCCCCATATTGACAGATACCATTCAATTAAATAATAAAAGACAACACAAGTAAAAGTTGTGTCTAGTAACATTTTAATGCAGAGTGCCAGGTCCCTCTGCATTCAGAGACATCAATATCAAGCCTGTCTGTCAGTCTGGACTTCATCACATCATCTTGCAAGTCTCCAAGTGCTGGCTCAATAGATGCATCTGTAAAAACATACGCAGTTACTGTTCTATTACCAATGGCAGTTAGGGATAGGTGATATCTGACACACCAACATGCAGTACTAGTCAAAAGTTTGGACACACCTACTCATTCAATGTTTTTTCTTTATTTTTGCATTGTAGAATATTAGTGAAAACATCAAAACTATAAACTAACACAGTAACCACAAAAGTGTTAAACAAATCAAAATATATTGTAGATTTTCCAAAGTAGCCACCCTTTGCCTTGATGACTGGCTTCCTGTCAAAGCAAGGGCTGATTTCAAGGTTTTACTGCTAACCTACAAAGCATTACATGGGCTTGCTCCTACCTATCTCTCTGATTTGGTCCTGCCGTACATACCTATACGTACGCTACGGTCACAAGACGCAGGCCTCCTAATTGTCCCTAGAATTTCTAAGCAAACAGCTGGAGGCAGGGCTTTCTCCTATAGAGCTCCATTTTTATGGAACGGTCTGCCTACCCATGTCAGAGACGCAAACTCGGTCTCAACCTTTAAGTCTTTACTGAAGACTCATCTCTTCAGTGGGTCATATGATTGAGTGTAGTCTGGCCCAGGAGTGGGAAGGTGAACGGAAAGGCTCTGGAGCAACGAACCGCCCTTGCTGTCTCTGCCTGGCCGGTTCCCCTCTTTCCACTGGGATTCTCTGCCTCTAACCCTATTACAGGGGCTGAGTCACTGGCTTGCTGGGGCTCTCTCATGCCGTCCCTGGAGGGGGTGCGTCACCTGAGTGGGTTGATTCACTGTTGTGGTCATCCTGTCTGGGTTGGCGCCCCCCCCCCTTGGGTTGTGCCGTGGCGGAGATCTTTGTGGGCTATACTCAGCCTTGTCTCAGGATGGTAAGTTGGTGGTTGAAGATATCCCTCTAGTGGTGTGGGGGCTGTGCTTTGGCAAAGTGGGTGGGGTTATATCCTTCCTGTTTGGCCCTGTCCGGGGGTGTCCTCGGATGGGGCCACAGTGTCTCCTGACCCCTCCTGTCTCAGCCTCCAGTATTTATGCTGCAGTAGTTTATGTGTCGGGGGGCTGGGGTCAGTTTGTTATATCTGGAGTACTTCTCCTGTCCTATTCGGTGTCCTGTGTGAATCTAAGTGTGCGTTCTCTAATTCTCTCCTTCTCTCTTTCTTTCTCTCTCTCGGAGGACCTGAGCCCTAGGACCATGCCCCAGGACTACCTGACATGACTCCTTGCTGTCCCCAGTCCACCTGGCCATGCTGCTGTTCCAGTTTCAACTGACCTGAGCCCTAGGACCATGCCCCAGGACTACCTGACATGATGACTCCTTGCTGTCCCCAGTCTACCTGGCCATGCTGCTGCTCCAGTTTCAACTTCCACCTGACTGTGCTGCTGCTCTAGTTTCAACTGTTCTGCCTTATTATTATTCGACCATGCTGGTCATTTATGAACATTGAACATCTTGACCATGTTCTGTTATAATCTCCACCCGGCACAGCCAGAAGAGGACTGGCCACCCCACATAGCCTGGTTCCTCTCTAGGTTTCTTCCTAGGTATTGGCCTTTCTAGGGAGTTTTTCCTAGCCACCGTGCTTCTACACCTGCATTGCTTGCTGTTTGGGGTTTTAGGCTGGGTTTCTGTACAGCACTTTGAGATATCAGCTGATGTACGAAGGGCTATATAAATACATTTGATTTGATTTGATTTGATTTGATGACACTTTGCACACTCTTGGCACTCTCTCAACCAGCTTCATGAGGTAGTCACCTGGAATGCATTTCAATTAACAGGAGGGCCTTGTTAAAAGTTCATTTGTGGAATTTCTTTCCGTTTTAATGTGTTTGAGCCAATCAGTTGTGTTGTGACAAGGTATGGGTGGTATACAGAAGAAAGCCCTATTTGGTGAAAGACCAACTCCATATTATGGCAAGAACAGCTCAATAAGCAAAGAGAAATGACAGTCCATCATTACTTTCAGACATGGTCAGTCAATCCGGAAAATGTCAAGAACTTTTAAAGTTTCTTCAAGTGCAGTCGGAAAAACAATCAAGCGCTATGATGAAACTTGCTCTCAAGAGGACCGCCACAGGAAAGGAAGACCCAGAGTTACCTCTGCTGCAGAGGATAAGTTCATTAGTCTTAACTGCACCTCAGATTGCAGCCCAAATAAATGTTTCACAGAGTTCAAGTAACAGACACATCTCAACATCACCTGTTCAGAGGAGACTGCGTCAATCAGGCCTCCATGGTTGGATTTCTGCAAAGAAACCACTACTAAAGGACACAAATAAGAAGAGACTTGCCTGGGCCAATAAACACCAGCAATGGACATAAGACCGGTGGAAATTTGTCCTTTGGTCTGGAGTCTGAATTTGAGATTTTTGGTTCCAACCGTCGTGTCTTTGTGAGACGCAGATAAGGTGAACGGATGATCTCTGCATGTGTGGTTCCCACCGTGAAGCATGGAGGAGGAGGTGTGATGGTGTGGGGGTGCTTTGCTGGTGACACTGTCTGTGATTTATTTAGAATTCAAGGCACACTTAACCAGCATGGCTACTTCAGCATTCTGCAGCAATACGCCATCCCATCTGGTTTGCGCTTAATGGGACTATCATTTGTTTTTCAACAGGGAAATGACCCAACACACTTCCAGACTGTGTAAGGGCTATTTGACCAAGAAGGAGAGTGATGGAGTGCTGCATCAGATGACCTAGCCTCCACAATCACCCGACCTCAACCCAATTGAAATGGTTTGGGATGAGTTGGACCGCAGAGTGAAGGAAAATTAACCAACAAGTCCTCAGCATATGTAGAAACTCCTTCAAGACTGCTGGAATAGCATTTCAGGTGAAGCTGGTTGAGAGAATGCCAAGAGTGTGTAAAGCTGTCATCAAGGCAAAGAGTGACTACTTTGAAGAATCTAAAATATATTTTGATTTGTTTAACACTTTTTTGGTTACTACATGATTCCATATGTGTTATTTCATAGTTTTGATGTCTTCAATATTATTCTACAATGTAGAAAATAGTAAAAATAAAGAAAAACACTTGAATGAGTAGATGTGTCCAAACGTTTGACCAGTACTGTGTAATTATGCTGAAGTTTGAACAAGTCAGACTAAACCTACCTAATTCTAGTCTCCCCATCGACAACCATTGGTGAGCAGGCAACAGGTGAGGCTGGAGGTAAGGTCTTCGCCAGCGCCCCATTAATGGGCATGGCAGCATAGATCAGCCCCCTGGCCCCTGGCATCAAAGATACTGGTTGGTCAAACACAAACACACAGACAGAGCACTGACTACATTATCAATGATGTTTACGATTTGCATGGTGGAACCAACCTGATCACTGCATTCACCTTTCTATTTCACTTCAGATATCATGATATAAAAATAGAATGGTAAATGCAGCGATAAGGCTGCGTTTACCAGGTCAAATGTCACCATCCTGATTCAGGTGTCCTCCCTAGGAATGCTCACAGCAAGGGTATGTCTGGGTGATGCTGAGGGTCCCCTTGCTGGTCTTCTCTATGTTGCATGTTCGGCAGCAAACTGGACATCTCTCGAACAACTGCAGCAGGCGTTCCTCATCTAATGAGGTGGTGTTGACTGGGAGGGCCTGTTACAGGGTGATAAAATAGACATCCAAGTGGCAAATTGCATTTTCTTATGAAGAAAGGACGATGCTTTTTGATGATGCACTTCACAAACAAAATGAATCTATAGCTTATATCTGCTTGGCTGGGTAATTAACCTACTAGTTTACAATGGTGACATGTCATTCAGAGCACCACCTGTTTTGAGCCCCACCTGTTTAGCAAAAAATATGTTTTTTTCCCCTTGCTTTGCATGTTATTTTGGCATGAATACATGTCACGTATCAGTTTGCAAACAACGTAAAAAATAAATAATAGTTTAGTTAATAAAGCCGCATACAAACATGGTCTCTTTTTTGCTATCTTGAGTAAGGCAGCTCCAAAATGCAGGTGTTTTAGTCTAGTTCAGTGCTTTCTGTGGTGGTGGGGCAGTCAGCGGAAAATACGGAGCGTAAGGGTTGGTAATGTTCTCTAGTTGCGCCGTGATTGGCTCAGTGTTCTGTCACTCATGGGGACACTACGTCACCTCAAAATCTACAGGTAGAGCTCGAAAATTCAAGCCCCTAGATTGCTGCAATAGACTTACATTAGAAGTGCCCATCCAAGGTGGCTCAAGGCAATTGGCCACAGATAAAATTGTTAAATCACGTTATATCTACTGTAGCTTTGATTGGACAAATCATGTCAACATCATACTTTCAAAATCTTAGCAAACAGTCATCTTGCATCAAGTCGGCAATCTACTGGCAAATACTTTCAATCCTTGTCATATGAAGAGAAATTATAAATAAAACATATCGGTGCTCATCGGCCATAAAAATTACACAAGTTGGAAATTGCAAATTTAACAATAAATCCTAAGGCGTCACTGCAACACCGGGTTCGATCCCAGGCTGTGTCACAGATGGCTGTGACCGGGAGACCCATGAGGCGGCGCACAATTGGCCCAGCATCGTCCGGGTTAGGGGAGGGTTTGGCCGGCCAGGATGTCCTTGCCTCATCGTGCTCTAATGTCTACTTGTGGCGGGCCGGTTGCCTGCAAGCTGACTTCGGTCATCAGTTTGACAGTGTTTCCTACAACACATTGGTGTGGCTGGCTTCCGGGTTAAGTGAGCAGTGTGTCAAGAAGCAGTGTGGCTTGGCTCTCGACCTTCGCCGAGTCCGATGAGACAGGATCCTAACTACAAATTGGATATCCCGATAAAGGGGGCAACGCCATGGGCCAGTAAAGTTTGAATACAATTGCCATCTAGTCAATCCAGCAGGTCTTCTGCCGTGCTCAATACAACTGGAAACTTGGAAATCTCAGACAGTGAGTTCAAGACAACTGGGATAAAACTAGCTCCGACTGGGAAAATAATTTTGAACGGTCATCCAACTCGGAATTCCAAGTCGGAATATCGGGCCTCTTTCTAGAGCCAACAAGGACCTCCACACCACCTTCCTGTTCAAGTGAGCACAACAAGGTGAGTCCAAAAATGTATTGTATACTGCTGCATGAATTATTAAATATGCCAGTGCATTCGGAAAGTATTCAGACCCCTTGACTTTTATCACATTTTGTTACGTTACAGCCTTATTCTAAAATTGACACACAATACCTTACAACGAAAAAGCAAAAACAGGTTATGAATTTTTTGCACATTTATTTAAAAATACCACATTTCCTTAAGTATTCAGACCCTTTACTCAGTACTTTGTTGAAGCAACTTTGGCAGCGATTACAGCCTTGAGTCTTCTTGTGTATGACGCTACAAGCTTGGCACACCTGTATTTTGGGAGTTTCTCTAATTATTCTCTGCAGATCCTCTCAAGCTCTGTCAGGTTGGATGGGGAGCGTTGCAGCACAGCTATTTTCAGGTCTATCCAGAGATGTTTGATCGGGTTCAAGTCAGAGCTCTGGCTGGGCCACTCAAGGACATTCAGACACTTGTCCCAAAGCCACTCCTGCGTTGTTTAGGCTGTGTGCTTAGGGTGGTTGTCCTATTGGAAGGTGAACCTTCAACCCAGTCAGAGGTCCTGAGTGCTCTCGAGCAGATTTTCATCAAGGATCTCTGTACTTTGCTCCATTTAGCTTTCACTCGATCCTGACTAGTCTCCCAGTCCCTGCCACTGAAAAACATCTCCACAGCATGATGCTGCTGCCACCACCATGCTTCACCAAAGGGAATGTGCCAGGTTGTCGCCACACGTAAAGCTTGGCATTCAGGCCAAAGAGTTCAATCTTGGTATCATCAGACCAGAGAATCTTGTTTCTTATGGTCTGAGAGGCCCTTAAGTGCCTTTTGGAAAATTCCAAGCTGGCTGCCATGTGTCTTTTACTGAGGAGTGGCTTCTGTCTGGCCACTCTACCATAAAGGCCTGATTGATGGAGTGCTGCAGAGATGTTTGTCCTTCTGGAAGGTTCTACCATCTCCACAGAGGAACTCTGGATCTCTGTCAGAGTGGCCATCAGGTTCTTGGTCACCTCCCTTACCAAGCCATTTCTACCTTGATTTCTCCGGGTGGACAGCTTTAGGAAGAGCCTTGGTGGTTCGAAACCTCATCCATTTAAGAATGATGGAGGCCACTGTGTTCTTGGGGATCTTCAATGCTGCAGAGATGTTTTTGTACTCCTCCTCAGATCTGTGCCTCGACACAATCCTGTATCTGAGCTGTACGGACAATTCCTTCAACCTCCTGGCTTGGTTTTTGCTCTGACATGCACTGTCAACTGTGGGACCTTATATAGACAGATGTGTGCCTTTCCAAATCATGTCCAATCAACTGAATTTACCACAGGTGGACTCCAATCAAGTTGTAGAAACATCTCAAGGATGATCAGTGGAAACATGATACACCCGAGCTCCATTTCGAGTCTCATAGCAAAGGTTCTGAATATTATCTAAATAAAGTATTCCTGTTTATTCTTTTTAATACATTTGCAAAAAATTCTAAAAACTGTTTTTGCTTTGTCATTATGTGGAATTTTGTGTAGATTGATGAGGATATGTTTTTATTTAATCCACTTTAGAATAAGGCTGTAGCGTAACAAAATGTGGAAAAGGTCAAGGGGTCGGAATGCTTTCCTTAGGCACTCTATCTCCAGTGCTTGATTTATGGCTTCGCATATGACTGCCGTACACTCCACTCGGGCTCCCGAGTGCAGAGGTCTAAGGCACTGCATCTCAGTGCCAGAGCCATCACTACAGACACCCTGGTTCAAATCCAGGCTGTATCACAACCAGCTGTGATTTGGGAGTCCCACTGGGCGGTATGCAATTGGCCCAGTGTCTTCCGGGTTTGGCCGGTGTAGGCCGTCATTGTAAATAAGAATTTGTTCTTAACTGACTTGCCAAGTTAAATAAAGGTTAAATAAAACAAAAATAAAAGCACTATTCTGATTTTCTCTGTTGCCCACATCTTCAATATTTAAATATTTAAATAATAATGTTCCAGTGTCTTAACGATGGAGGATCATTTTATATCCAGTTTATATCCAGTAAACGTTTTTTTTTTATGATTGAAGAGAAAAGTATTCAATGAGGGGAAGTGAAGTGGGCGGAGTGCTGATTTGCACGTGGAGCTTGGCAAAAGGGGGCATGATTTGTTGACATAATTGTAATCAAAACCCAACCTTCATTTACTGATTGTGATGCAGTGAGCTCCAAAAACCGTTTTAGAAGACACTGACTGACTTTGTAACCAAAATGATCCTATTTACACGTTGAAGTCAATTTTGAGACTACAATAAATGTGTATGACTCATATCAATGCCACAAAGACCGTTTTCAAAGGGGTACCTTGCTTTTATGGGTCAGACGCTCTTTAACTATTCAAATGTATCTTGCATTTTTATGGGCTGATTGTTTAGAAATGGAGGTATTGGGTAGCCAAATTAGCCCAATTGTGTCCAATTACTTTGCACTTAGTAAAACAACATGCTCTTATGGCAACACGTTACAGTTTGGAGGAGCCATTACGAGTTTGCTACATTTTTTTTCACTGACACGAAGTCCTCTGTCACGTGGTGAAGCTAGCATGGTCAACGTTACAGCGTATGCGGTATTATGTGAAGTCACATAAACCGACCCTGGATCTGCGGTTAGGGGCACGTTTTTGCGTGTCTTCTGACGTCAGAAATGGGTCGCGCATGTTCTTCCGCCCCTAATATATAAGCAACAATATAGTGGTAATTGTGTTTCAGTCACAGATGAACTTCGGACATTAATACTGTCCAGGTAAATTGCTTCAGAATTAGTTCAACGCCAGTGCTTGCAGAAAAAAAGTGTGTTCCTTGATATTGAATCGCGTTTACGATAAAGTGTCTAGCTGAAATAGCGACTGCTAGTTTAAAGTTGCATGAAGCTAAAGTTGCTAACTGGAACAACGATTGCTAGAACGCTGCAACTTGACATTTTTGAGTTGGTCAATTTAGTAGCTAAGTAGATAGTTTTCACCTTCTCTGCAAGAAGGTCGAATTGGCTAGCGAGTTATGTCGCTTGATGTTGAACAATTCTGCCCATGAGCCAAGCCCTAGTTAGCTAGCTAAATTAGCTTGTGCATGCTAACTAGTACTTAGCTAACTCCAGCTTGTGCACACATTTGGTTGACTATATCACAATGTGCATTTTGTTTTTCTGGGCAATGTGAACGATACCGTCAACCAATTTCAGAAATGCATCGTAAATTAAACTAGGTAATGTGGAGCTAGCGTCACAGCAACTCGTTGTGGTTGAGCGAGGTATCAAACGTCAGTGCGGTGCGTCTGCTATAGTTAGTTTATTCGAGGCTTAGCTAGAGCCTATACATTCCAAAATAGTAAATTGTTCTGTTATTGTGCCTTTGGACACGCATCGAACTGTTGCTTGCTCGCTTCAAAACATACGCTACACTCTTGATGAATCCTGGACAGGTAAACACATGCGTCATCTGACCCACTTTGGGATTTGGGATTAGCTAGCTAATGTATGTAATTTAACCAAAATGTAAATCAAGAATAATGCTTTCAAAAGTTGGGAACGTTATGGATCTTGAGTCCCACACTCAAGTGAATTTACAGTGTCAGTAAATTGGATACCCATGCATTTTCATCAGCTACCTTCCTTGCACAATCATTGGTTGCTTATATTTTGTTTTGATAGGAATGTAGACTGAGCAGTATTAGCTAACAGTACATTTTTGTCAGCAGGTGAAGAGATTCCACTGGAAAATCAGAGGGCTCTAAAAAGACTGACTTAATTTGGTCCTCAACATGGGGGTTGTAATATCCCGGTTTAGGGTATGTATAGCATAACCTGTGTTTTCCTCTTGGTGATATGTATCACAGGTTGGTGGCACCTTAATTGGGGAGGCTGGGCTTGTGGTAATGGCCGGAGTGGAAAAGGTGGAATTGTATCAAATACAACAAGTATATGGCTTCAGTGTGTTTGATTCCATTCGCTCTGTTCCAGCCATTATTGTGAGCCGTCCTCCCCTCATCAGCCTCCACTGATATGTATGGATTGAATACGTATTAAATATATTTTTAGGAACTTAGTTGGCTCTCAGTTTAGAGTTAGAATAGTAGAATACACAAGGTGCAATTTTGAAATTTGGTTGTGCTTCAGTTTTTTGCTGATGTTGGTAACTCAAATACCCATGTCAGCTAAAAAAATGTTGATTGGGAAGTTAGTCTAGCCTGTTATCTAAACTTGTAGTACTCATGGCCTTATACTGACTGGGCATGTGCCCAGGTCCCTGACTCCCAGGGGACCCCATTGATTTTTTGTCTTTTTTTTGTCAGTCTCTCTGATAACCTATTAAAGGAAAAATTCCTGTCATTTACAGTGTTCCATAACACTAATATGTGAGGACAATATCTTTAATTTAGTCATTTATAAGGTTGAAAATGGTTGTGGAAATCTGTTGCAGCTGAAGTTTACTACAAAACCTGGCAATGCTCTCTATGGGCTAGCTAGCTAGGTACGTAGCCACACGCAATAATGCCAAAGTCAATATCTGCACGTGAAGTAGCTAGTTAGCTGTAAAATCGTCTAAACAAACTGCACTGTCAATTTAGGAGTCTACATTCTCACCATGTTCAACCTGCATTATGACATGGGCCGGTATTGAAATCTGACATGTATGATAGACGTTTTTGAGATCTTAAAGGCCTATTCCTGTTTACTTCCAGTGTAGTGAGCGCAGCCTTATCGTAATGCTACGTCATACCGGCCCAACTGCTGCCTGCTTAAACTGCAATAGCTCAGATACACACATGAAATGACCCAGGGAAGCGGTAGCTCATCGCCTAGAGATGCACAAAGTCTTTACTTTAGCATGACAAAATTAGTGGAATTGCAGGAAATTCGATGTTAAACTGCTTTATTATAACTTTCTATACACCCATGGAAAAAATGTGTAGAAATATACTTTAAAACAAAAAAATTATCCTGAGGGGTGAGCAACCAAATTTCACTTAGGGGCTTGTCCTAGGTACTAGTATAACGCATTTAGTTAAGAGTGAAGTAGTTTATCTGCACAAATCAGTTGACTGCGTGTGTGGTTATGGCTGTGGGGTATGTAGACCCACGAGCCACTGCAGGCCCTGTGAGTTCAAAATGTGTGGCCCCCACCCCCATCAAAGTTGCCCATCCCTGCTATAGAATGTATGGCGTAACTTGTTTGACATTTAAATAGTGCAGCATTAAAGAAGTGTTCTGCAATGCTCACAAACACACAAGATGTATTATGCATAACCTGCTGTGGTGTTATTGACATTACTGAATATCTTTCATTGGATGTTAAATCGTGAAAGGGATTAGTTGACTCGGTCTGTCTACATTGCTTGGCAGTGCATATGTCTGAAATAACATTGTCATTTTCTTCTAGTATAGAGGAGAATGTGTGGGTGATACTCATTGGCCGATATGTAATTCAAGTCTAGTGATCGTTCACTTGTTTGAGCTCTGTTTAGTGCAATATGTCCATGCATGGGACAGGAAAGATACAAAAACCTCTGCTTTCACATGTTATGGCTTTGCTATTTAGCACTTCCTAAAAACAAATGCTGTTTTATGGGGTAATGGACAATATCATTTATCATATCAACATGATAATGGTAAACGTAATGATGATACTATAGGCCTATATACGGTTTAGCAGACAATTTTATCCAAAGTGACGTAAAACAGCTAGTGCTTTTATTTGTATTAGTGGCCCCAGATATATCCTGTAATTTAGGAACAGCATATTTTATACAAGTGGAAATGCAAGTGCTTTTGAATGAAAGTTTTGTTCATCAAGTTTTTAAAAATGTAAATACTACAATGACGCAATACTTCTCTTGCATTTCTCAAAGAGAAGCAACAATCTGCACATCTAGATGACTGGACAGTACTATTTTTCACACAAGTTGTGTTCTGAATGGGAACATTTGGTGGGAACATGCAGTACTTTGAACTTATGCAAACTAGAAGACAATGTAGGGACCCTCAAAATTCCAGAAAATAAGCCTATGCTTCAATGATCATAACCTATGGATGGTACCCTGCTTTCTGCATTGAGTTCAGTTTTAAGGTCTTCAATCTCTAATTGTATCTCATTTTTCTTTGGACAGACTAAGCCATCAACTGTAGAGGTTTTGGAAGGAATTGATAAGGTATGTGTTTCTGCTTTTTGAAAAAATATATTTAGCCTCAGAGGCTACACTCCCTCAAGATGACGTTGATCAAGAGTATTTTGGGAACTTGCACTAGACTAGAGATTGACCTTATTACATTATACAGATCCTGTCTCGCTTGAGGTTTAGACCACTGGAAGCAATGTCCAGTGGAGTGACAGACACAAATGTTTCCTAGCACCAGCAGAGGATAGGTCGCTACGCTGTCCACCAACTGATATTTTTGGGGGGTGAGGTTAATCAACACCGAGAACCAAAGGTGTTTCCTTTCCATCTAAATATAAAGGAAAGATAATTTGGCAATGCAGTCTGATTTAAGCCTGCATTGAATACATAGGCTTTTGTCAAGATCACAGGAGGAAGGGTGGAAAAGTCATGTTTCCAAATGTTACGCCACAGTCCAGGTTCCAACACTTATATTGTATTGATGTTTGGCTTTATGCTGGTTGTTTATGTCTTCATCATACACACGAGGTACAGTATTGACATAATTGTAGCCATAGGGTTATGTTGGATAACTAAAAGTTCTGATATTAGTATTATAATTTGGGAATGCTAAACTTCTTGTCAGTTTATAGTGAGAGAGAGCTGGGCTATATTCAATGTGTTTTTTTTTGTTTTTGAGGAACATGATCATTGTTTTTTACAGGATATCCAGGCTTGTGAGGAATGTCAAGAACTGTATCAAAAACAGTTGAAGTTATGGGTGTGGAGACTGCTTCAGTACTCATCTCTTCTTTACCTGATGGCTAGCATAATTGTGTATCTTTGGTACCTCCCTGAACAGATGATTGGAAAGGTCATATTGGTCCTTCCTTTTGTTGTATTTCCACTATTGTAAGTATAGCTGTTTAAAAACATTTCTAAAGAAATGGATTGCTATAACTACTAATAGTTTGTTACTGAACCTGCAATTGAGGTTCTAATATTTCTTTCAACAGTGTATGGCTCCTTCGAAAGGGGCTGCTCACTCTTTTTAAAAGAAGAACAGAAAAAAACAGTATGTGCTTTGAACTTTATTTACCTCTGCCTCATCATTATTATGACACAGCTGCTAATTTCTGTTCTCTATATGTAGTCTTCATTTTTTTTACTGCATTGTTGGTTAGGGGGTCGTAAGTAAGCATTTCACTAAGGTCTGCTAAATCTGTTGTATTTGGCGCATGTGACTAATACAATTTTACTTGACATTCTGCTTTTGGTGTAATCACTCAAATGTTGTTTTTTGTTTCAGATGAAAATTGGAGGACCTCAAATCACAAAAAAGAAAAATGGTATGTTCACTTTTTTACAGGGTTGCTTTTGATTGGGTGAACATCGTCTAGACCGCAATTTAGAATCCCACCATAGCTGAACCCTTATCTTTAAAAGGGTGAAAAACAATGTGGATCCCCTAATCATTTGTGAAGGTGTCATATGAAAGAGCTGAGATGTCTGCACTTCAAAAAATCCTTATCTATTTTTACATCCTGTAACTTATTTTAAATGGGCTTAATCTGGCATCTTCCTCTATTGAGATGAACACTTACAAGGTGTTGTACCTAAGTATTGCAGTAGTCTACATGTGGCGCCTTGCTATTGAATTTTTATAGCACTTTAATAAAATAATTGCTACACCTAATAATCTAAAATCATTGCATGCAGCCATTAATTGGCATTAAGACTTTACTTGGTTAAGCACTCTGCTAGAAGGAAATAAATCTGAGAAATTGCTTGTCATCTCATGACTAACTTTCAATAATTATGGCTGATGGATTTTCACACTCCATTATTGAAGTAGGGTGTGTAATTCTTATTTTTCGTAAACAATTAGCAATATTTGATATTTCCCTGAAATGAAGTTGCTCAAACACCTAGCTTCTCTATTGGTTGCCGAGCTGAGGAGCGTCGTGCAGCATTGCAAAATATTTATGCAGTACATAAAACAGTGGTCGTTGTTTGCATTTACTACTTCGTTGTAATATCGCAAACTGACAGGGCTGTTTTACCATTAAAGATTCCAGCTTTAAAGGCCCAATGCAGTCAATTTATTTCAGTTTTATATCAGATTGTACAGCTGATGAAACTAAGACTGTAAAAGTGTTAACATTTTTGATCAGCGTTATTTGCTTGTTGAAAATACAATTAAGCAGGACCTTCTGCTTGGCGGGAGTTTCTGCTTCCCATGGTGACATCACCATGCAGTAAATTGGTTAATAGAACTAATTTTATTTTTAATTTAACTAGACAAGTCAGTTAAACAAATTCTTATTTGCAATGTTGGCCTAGGAACAGTGGGTTAACTGTGTTGTTCAGGGGCAGAACAACAGATTTTTTTACCTTGTCAGGCCCCCGAATTTGCTACACTCTTTAATGCCTGGTGTCGCAACCTCGACGGAGCTATATCCTTGGCCCAATGCTCTAACCACTAGGCCACCTGCCGCCCCACTATACCAAGCGTTACAAACCTCTCTGCCAAAAGCTAGTTTTTGGTTTTCCCCTCCCCACTCAAACCAGTCCCAGATAGCCCTAACAAAATTATTTCTTGAGCAATAGTTTTGCTAAAAAGCTATTTTTGCCCATAGTTTTTTTAAATGGAAATCTATCGCAATAAGGTACTTAATTGGTAACCAGAAATGATTTGATATTGATGTTTTTTTTACAACATTTAAATGGCTGCATTGGGCCTTTTTTAAAGGGTGTAGGCATACTACGGACACTTATTTTCAAAAACATTTAACAATGCAGTGATAGAATGTCGGTCTGGCTGCCATTTTGACTTTTGTAGGTAGCTCATTTTGTGGAGTTTCATAAGACTGGAGAAGAAACATCTAGTTGAGAATATCCACATACTTCAAACACCAACGCATCATATTGATATGTTTTACATTTTTCCAGGCATTGTAAAGACTTGGGCCTGTATCCACAAAGCTTCTCAGAGTAGGAGTGCTGATCTAGCATCAGTTTTGTCTTTTAGATCATAATGAATAAGATTTGTATGAACAGGTCTTAGATCAGCACGCCTACTCTGAGACGCTTTGTGTTTATGGGCCCGGATCTGTGCAGATTCATGACAGGATAGATGTGGGTCATAGGACCCACCTGTTTTTAAAGCAGTTCATTATTTCAAGAAATCAATTAGTGTTTACATGCTCTTTTTAATTTGATTAATGATGATATGGAAGGTACGACATTAGTCATCATTGATGTTTTCATTACTCAATGGATTTGAACAGAATTAAATGTATGGCATGGTGACATGTCATAACATCATTAGTCAATTAACAGATCAAACATAAGCGTCTTGAATAAAAACTTGCGTAGTCAAAGGGGTTAACTGGAACACCAATTCTTGCTTCAATACTCCAATGCTTGCCTGAAGACTAATACTAATGATGTTTGACTGAATTTGACTTTAAAAAAATAAAATAACCCAAACAGGTGTCACAAATCAACCTGAATTTCAATTTGTGCTTTATTTGCCCTTTTCATTTCCTTTTACATTGAAAATATGAACTGCTTTTGTCCAACAGCTTCTAGAGGTGATGGAGACTGAAACATATAAAACCGCAAAAATTATTCTGGAGAGATTTGATCCTGATTCAAAGACAAAGGTGAGTATTCCATCTTCCTCTGAGCCCACTAATTATTTGAATTACCCCCCCCCCCCGCGCCGCTATAATTAACCTCGAAAGTATCCTTCTTAATCTTTTTTCCGATTTTTAAGGTGCCAGAATCCATTCCAAGTGGAACACCTATGACTCCAAAACCTGGCCAAGGTAATATAGTTGGCTAGATATTTTAAGGCCTTTCATGTGCTTGCGTTGCAGACCACTGATAAACATAATCCCTGCATTGTTTCCTCCATTAGAACTCCGTCAGCGGTATGTCACTCCTCGGCCCCCGGTGGCGGTGACTCCTGCTGCAGCACGTCCTCTTCTGGCACCAGGGGCCACCCATGCAGGACCGCCCCTCCACTCAGCTCCTGGAGGACCCCCAGAGAGAATCCTGTCTGCTGAGGCTGCTCAGCAGAGCTTGATGAAGAGGCCCATGACCCCTGGCACACCTGTTCTAGGAGTGGGTGAGTTAGCTGCACACGGGGACCACATCATAATGTGGTCGATTTTTAAGGTGATTTACCCATCCCTGTCTCACCAGTCCTTCAGGGATGGGACCCTTTAATAAAAACATTGACATTTTTATTTGTATTTTTTTTAACAGTACCGGTATGACAGTTTGTTTTACAAATGGTAGTTATGACCAATTAAGTGTAGTATTTGAATCCATTATGGTAGGGTTTGCCGTAAAACAAACCGAAGGTCAAGCTTGCTCCAGAGAAGAGGCGATAATGGTTAACAAAGTCAATAGGTGTGAAATTGTACCTAGATTTTAGGGCCATTTGCAGCATCAAATTTGTTCCAATTCAAAAACATTTTTTTTTTCTCACGACAAAGGGTGGTTCCAAAATAAACCGGACACTAGCCATGTTTCCATCAAACCTTTTTATACGAGTGAAGTACATGTAGGATTAAAATGAGTCATGACAGGCCTGAAGGACAGGCCTTAAACTTTCCAAATGTAGACAAAACAAAATACGCTAGACAAGGTGCCGTCTTTTTGTCTAAAATTAATTAGGCAAGAAATGATGGTGGAAATGCCTTAATGCGCATATTGATCTAATATTAAATGGAAGTAAACTTGGAGTCACGCGATATGTTGTGTGGTATTCACACTACAACTCTGGAAAGCTTTTTCTTCATTAGGCTACAGATGAAATTATAATGAACAAAAATATAAACGCATCAAGTGGAGTGTTGGTTTCATGAGCTGAAATAAATGATCAGAGAAATTTTCTATATGCATAAAAAGCTAATTTCTCTCAAATTGGGCACAAATTTGTTTACATTCCTATTAGTGAGACTTCCCATTGCCAAGATAATCCAACCACCTGACAGGTGTGTCATATCAAGAAGCTGATAAAACTGCATGATCATTACACAGGTGCACCTTGTGCTGAGGACAAAAGGCCACTCTAAAATGTGCAGTTTTGTCACAACACAATGTCACACTTTTGCAATTGGCATGCTGACTGCAGGAATGTCTGCCAGAGCTCTTGCCAGAGAATTTAATGTTAGTCTTTCTACCATAAACTGCCTACAATGTCGTTTTAGAGAATTTGGCAGTACGTCCAACCAGCCTCACAAGTGCAGACCACGTGTAACCAACCCAGGACCTCCACATCCGGCATCTTCACATGCGGGATTGTCTGAGACCAGCCAACCGGACATCTGATGAAACTGAGGAGTATTTCTGTCTGTAATAAAGACCTTTTGTGGTGGGGGGTGGGGGACTAATTCTGATTGGCTATGATCTCCCAGGCCCACCCATGCTTGCGCTCCTGCCCAGTCATGTGAAATCCGCTGTTGGCTAGAGCACATGCGCAAAGACCAGCGTGGGCTCATTCGCTTTCCAACACATTTGTTGTGACAACCAGTAGTAAAGTTGAAAATACGATTTGAAACCATTTAACTTGTATTTTTTTATTAGGTACATAGGAATTTAACCCGCAGAAGTAATTTTTATGTGCACTACATCAACACGCACAACCATTTATCCACAAGTCAGTTTGATGGTTAATCTTGTGGGAAAACGCCTATGTAGTTTTTATGCAGATTTTACACTCTTTTACAACATTAAAATCTGTCGCCCATTGGATGGAAACCTAGCTACTGTCAGTTTATGTTAAGTGTATATTTACTCTTATGTAAACATGCGGTCTGGCGTTGGACACTTCATAGGAAATGCGAAAGAGGGCAAACCGTTAAAGACTGTTTGCTTTCCCAGAGAAAGCAACATGGTGTAATTGCCATGTGGAATGCCAACTGAGGTGTACAAGAGCCAAGATCACTTTAACTATGATTAATTAGGTAGGCCGGCATTTGTTCTCTGGGCATTGGTACTGAAATGTTACTAAATGCCTTTCTATTGGCCAGGTGAAATTGCGTTTGGCATAGGCACACCATGCAAATGTTTCATATGGCTCGAAACTCAGGCACTTTTGTGGAAAATTGAAAGTGAAAAGCAATTTGATAGAAAGAGTCACCACAGAGTTTCCATATGTTGGTAAATGAATAAGCAGCAGGAAGCTGAGACGTTGCCAAGTCTCCCAGAAATGACCAGTCATCTTCCTATGATTGCTCTTGATGTTAGATTATATTAATTACTGCTCAGCAACACAGCAGGGATTCTCGTTCAAGTGCTTTGCAAGTGAGATCCATTTCCAAGTCATTATTAAAACCTGTCCGTATCAACCGTTTATCACGGTCCTCTGCCGCTAACTGTAGATTTGTCTGGTTTCTTCTCCTCTGGCGCAGTGTGTGACGATTTGCGTTTGAGAACAGACTTTGTGCAGCTAATGTGCATGTGTGTCTGCCATAACAGGAATGCACCCTCCAGGCCCACCCTTGGCCAGACCTGTTCTCCCCCGGGATAGAGGCACCATGGACAGGGTCATTGAGTACTTTGTTGGCGATGGCCCTCAGAATAGGTAAAATGTTGCTTCTGCTTGAGTGTCACCCAAATATTTGCTTTTGGAAATCAAATATGTATTTGTGCAGATGTAAGCGCTATAGGAATTTACTGTTGAATGTATTTCTAGTGACAATTGCTATGTTTAAATACAGCTAAATTATCTTTTAATTTCATTGCATGTATGCATTCTAACAGATTATTTTCTCCCTCCAGATATGCCCTCATATGCCAGCAGTGTCTCACCCATAACGGCATGGCATTAAAAGAGGAATTTGAATATGTTGGTAAGATTTAGAGAAACACGACTCTGTCAGTCTCCATCAAACACCGCGCCTTCATTTGCCCTCTAGCATTTGGCAGTGCCGTATATCATCAGGCTCTTAAAAGCCTCTGCCACTACCAGCCTCTGTAAGCAAAAAGAGCCCATCTAGATTGACTATGCAAACGAGTGTAACCCATCGATCTGATGAGTTTATGCGTCTTTGACTCAATTCTTCTTGGAATATCATTGGTTTCATTTTCATTATACATGCATCTGTGTCTACATGGAAATGTATGACAATCATTCAGTTGACAGTCGCTTTGGGCATGGTGGTTTATGTGTCTCGTTTCAGCTTTCAGATGTGCATATTGTTATGTCCTGAATCCTGCGAGAAAGACCAGACCCCAAGCCCCACGACTCTCTGAGGTCACTGCTGAGGCAAAGATGCCCTCACACGCCCCCATACCAACATCACCAACACCTGTAGAACTAGGACCCGTAGAGCCAGCACCTGCCCCTGAAGCTGATGAGAGCCCCGCTACTGCAGGTATGTCTCTGCGAAACCTCATCATTCTTGTTCCCAAATACACTGCTCAAAAAAATAAAGGGAACATTAAAATAACACATCCTAGATCTGAATGAATGAAATATTCTTATTAAATATTTTTTCTTTACATAGTTGAATGTGCTGACAACAAAATCACACAAATTATCAATGGAAATCAAATGTATCAACCCATGGAGGTGCAAAACCACACTACAGGCTGATCCAACTTTGATGTAATGTCCTTAAAACAAGTCAAAGAGGCTCTGTGTGTGTGGCCTCCACGTGCCTGTATGACCTCCCTACAACGCCTGTTCATGCTCCTGATGAGGTGGTGGATGGTCTCCTGAGGGATCTTCTCCTAGACCTGGACTAAAGCATCCGCCATCCGGCAGGAGCGAGACATGATGTTTCAGATGTGCTCAATTGGATTCAGGTCTGGGGAACGGGCGGGCCAGTCCATAGCATCAATGCCTTCCTCTTGCAGGAACTGCTGACACACTCCAGCCACATGAGGTCTAGCATTGTCTTGCATTAGGAGGAACCCAGGGCCAACCGCACCAGCATATGGTCTCACAAGGTGTCTGAGGATCTCATCTCGGTACCTAATGGCAGTCAGGCCATTAGGGGTGGCAGGGTAGCCTAGTGGTTAGAGCGTTGGACTAGTAACAGAAAGGTTGCAAGTTCGAATCCCCGAGCTGACAACGTACAAATCTGTCATTCTGCCCTTGAACAGGCAGTTAACCCGCTGTTCCTAGGCCGTCATTGAATATAAGAATTTGTTCTTAACTGACTTGCCTAGTAAAACATTTTTTTAAATAGGCTACCTCTGGCGAGCACATGGAGGGCTGTGCGGCCCCCCAAAGAAATGCCACCCCACACCATGACTGACCCACCGCCAAACCGGTTATGCTGGAGGATGTTGCAGGCAGCAGAATGTTCTCCACGGCGTCTCCAGACTCTGTCACGTGCTCAGTGTGAACCTGCTTTCATCTGTGAAGAGCACAGGGCGCCAGTGGCGAATTTGCCAATCTTGGTGTTCTCTGGCAAATGCCAAACGTCCTGCACGGTGTTGGGCTGTAAGCACAACCCCCACCTGTGGACGTCGTGCCCTTCTATACCACCCTCATGGAGTCAGTTTCTGACCGTTTGAGCAGACACATGCACATTTGTGGCCTGCTGGAGGTCATTTTGCAGGGCTCTGGCAGTGCCCCTCCTGCTCCTCCTTGCACAAAGACTGAGGTAGCGGTCCTGCTGCTATGTTGTTGCCCTCCTACGACCTCCTCCACGTCTCCTGATGCCTGTCTTCTGGTAGCGCCTCCATGCTCTGGACACTACGCTGACACACAGCAAACCTTCTTGCCACAGCTCGCATTGATGTGCCATCCTGGATGAGCTGCACTACCTGAGCCACTTGTGTGGGTTGTAAACTCTGTCTCATGCTACCACTAGAGTGAAAGCACCGCCAGCATTCAAAAGTGACCAAAACATCAGCCAGGAAGCATAGGAACTGAGAAGTGGTCTGTGGTCACCACCTGCAGAACCACTCCTTTATTGGGGGTGTCATGCTAATTGCCTAAACCTGTTGTCTATTCCACTTGCACAACAGCATGTGAAATTGATTGTCAATCAGTGTTGCTTCCTAAGTGGACAGTTTGATTTCACAGAAGTGTGATTGACTTGGAGTTACATTGTGGTGTTTAAGTGTTCCCTTTATTTTTTTGAGCAGTGTATAATGTTCACACAGCTACTTAGCTCAAGAAGATACTTCTGCATATATAGTGTATGTGGACACAACTTCAAATATGTGGCTGAAATAGCCGAATTCACTTGTGTGTTTAAAATCTAGTGCACAGCCATGCACTCGCCGTAGACAAACGTTGACAGTAGAATGACCTTAATGACGAGCTCGGTGACTTTCAACGTGGCACCGTCATAGGATGCCACCTTACCAGTAAGTTAATTTCTGTCCTGCTAGAGCTGCCCCGGTCAACTGGCAGTGCTGTTATTGTGAAGTTGAAACGTCCAGGAGCAACAACGGCTCTGCTGCGAAGTGGTAGGCCACACAAGCTCACAGAATGGGACCGGCGAGTGCTGAAGCTCGTAAAAATTGTCTGTCCTCGGTTGCAACACTCCATATCGAGTTTCAAATTGCCTCTTGAAGCAGTGTCCGCTGTTCGTCGGGAGCTTCATCAAATGGCTTTCCATGGCTGAGCAGCTGCACACAAGTCTAAGCTCACCATGCCCAATGCCAAGCATCGGCTGGAGTGGTGTAAAGCTCGCCGCCATTGGACTCTGGAGCAGTGGAAATGCCTTCTCTGGAGTGATGAATCACGCTTCCCCATGTGGCAGTCCGACGGACATATCTGGGTTTGGCGGATGCCATTTGAACGTTACCTGCCCCAATGCATAGTGCCAACTAAAGTTTGTTGGAGTAATGGTCTGGGGCTGTTTTTCATGATTCGGGTCAGGCCCCTTAGTTCCAGTGACGGGAAATCTTAACGCTACAGCATACAATGACATTCTAGACGATTCTGTGCTTCCAACTTTGTGGCAACAGTTTGGGGTAAGCCCTTTCCTGTTTCAGCATGACAATGCTCCCATGCACAAACGAGGTCCCTACATAAATGGTTTGTCGATCGGTGTGGAGGAACTTGACTGGCCACCAGCCACTGATTTAAAAAAATAAATAATAATAATAATTTAAAATCTACCACCCACTCAGATTTGTTTTAGTAGACCAAATAAATAAATATTCACACAAATTACACCAACAAAACACAAGCAGATGAGCATGCGTTGCAATGCTTCTAAAATGTAAAACTAGGCAGGAGTAATGTGGTATATTGTTTAATTACATTTAACCAAAATATCAGATGAGACAATGTTCATGGTTGAACTAATGTGATTAGCATGAGGTTGTAAGTAACAAGAGAATTTCCCAGGACACAGACATATCTATATGGGCAGAAAGCTTTAACAAGAATTTATCTAACTGCTCTGTTCATTTTACAGTAGCTATTACATTGAAATAATACCATGTTATTGTTTGAAGAGTGCACGGTTATGTACTCAAATGTATCAATAAGCCAATTAGGCACATTTTTGAGCAGACTTGATACATTTTGAACAGTAATGCAATGGTTCATTGGAGCAGTTTAAAACTATGCACATACTACTTTCAAATGGTATCAAGAATATGCATATCCTTGCTTCAGGTCCTGAGCTACAGGCAGTTAGCTTTGGGTTTGTCATTTTAGGCAAAAATTTAAAAAAGGGTCTGATCCTTAAGAGGGTGAGATGTTACTGTGGTAATGCTACTCGTCATGCTTTTGCCTGTGAGATTGAGTCCAACTAGTAGCCGCTTTTGTCTTCTCTTCCCAAACAGTTGATACTCAAACATTGAAGAACAACTTAGCTTGTAAATAGCCAAGAAACAGAACAGACTTTTGTTTTAAAGTAAATTAGACCAACTTTTACACCTGTGCGCAGTGCTACTAAAAATGTTTTGCTCATCGCGTGAGCACAGCCCCCAGCCAGGTAGTTTTGTCGTGGGATAGGCAATATTAGGATTTGTGCGGTTGTTTGACCTTGTGCGTTTTAATTCACCAGCTATGAAACAAAATGGCAGAAATACTTAAACCGATACAGCAGCATTTATTTTGCTAAAATGTGATCATACTTGACAATTAAAAAAAAAAAAAAATGCAAGTGAAATGGTGACACTGTGGAGCCCTGACCACCCACCAACGTGGTTGATGAAATAGACATCTTTCCCCGCCAATGCTAAAGTCCACCCACATTTGGAAGGTGGCCGGTTTTCATTTTTAGGCCCTGATTGGCAGAATTTCCTGATTGTTTTCATTGCTTACTTTCTTAAATGCCTGTAAATTGAATTGATCCTCAATTTTAGTTGCCGAGAAGCAGCCTACTCCCCCAGCTGAAGAGATCCAGGAGTTGGCGACTCTGACAACAGATACTGCCCCAGAAACAGAAGTGCCAGGAGCTAAACAATCTCTGCAACTCACCCCGGTGAAGTCAGACGGGGAGCTGGATGTATCAGACATGGAGGTTGAATAGAATGTCATTTCAACACATTAATTTATGCTAGAGCTATATTCTACTTTTTTCAGGGGGGGGGGTTCTTTCTGTTTTTAAAGTTAACTTAATAATGGTTAGATTAATGCTGTGAGGTAGAATGGCAGAATAACAGGCAACGGGTTTGGTATTAACTTAAAGGTATTTTCTTGTCAGTTGTCATGGTACCAATATGAATTTAAGGATTGGAATAAAAGTGAACAGCCAACACTTGAGATTTTACGTCATGTCCACGGTACTTTCATGAACTGTACTTTCACTTCTATACATTACGCAACAGCACACTTAGTTCAGCTAGCTAAGCGTTTAGCGTTAGCGGGATAAGCAATTTCCCACATTACTATTGTATTTGTGACTTGTCTCTATCCATGTTGTCTACAGACATGCAAGATGATGACAATAACGAGCCAAAATCTAGCTAAGAAGTTTGAGTTTCTGCACATATGTAGAACGAGGGTTTCTTTTTTTAAATTTAAGTAATTTGCAACATTGTTTTAGTAGTTTGTCTTTTGACTGAATGTCTTACCATGTCTACAGAAGTGCAAAAAAATGTCCTGTCTGGTATGATGAAATATTTTTAGGGGGCAGATATTTATAGATACTATGGTATACGTTAGTGCCTTAACAGTATTGACTAGGTTTTGGGTAGTCCTAGTACAATGGGACTAACCACATGTTTACACAGTAATAGTACAGTCATAGTAGTACTTATTTATTGCTTAAGAGGAGAGATGAAGCTGTATTTGCTGTCCTCTGCACCTTAGTGCCTTGATGAGTTTTATGTTTCCACTTTGAAATGAATAAAGACTTGAGTCATTGTCAGAATGCATGCGTTTGAAAATGCCAGTTTTGTGTGACCCTGCTATTTGGATTTCAAGTTTTAATCTCCATTCTCTCAGGCTCCCAGAGTTCATTGCTTCAAATTAGTGGATTCGGGTATTTCAGCTGCACCTGTTGGTGACGGGTGTATAAAATCAAGCACATGGCCATACAATCTCCATAGTCAAAACATTGTCGGTAGAATGGCCTTACGGAAGCGCTCAGGGACATTCAACGTGGCACCATCATAGGATGCCACCTTTCCAACAAGTCAGTTTGTCAAATTTCTGGATATCAATCAACAGAGGTAAGAAGATGTAGGCTATAAGAGGATGTTGAAGGCTAACTGTATTGGGTGCAGATGACTGAACTGCTCACTTTTGTGTCTGCAGGTATACAGATGAGGCATACAAAGGTAGTTCAGTTGGTATGTTATGCAGATCACATTTACCATGCTCCTCTCTTACCTCTTCAATGAATATTCCATAGGCCTCTACATTATGGACAAGGTGTGTGTATGAAAACCATTATCAAAATATTTTTTTATTCACATTTACCACATGAATACTGTCGTGCATGTTTTGTTATTCATCTGTATAATTACATTTTTCTCTCTATGCCTCTGATAAATACAACGGGTAACCTGTTCGATCACCATGCACTACAAAATCATTCTGGTTATGGAGAACATCAACATGCCAGAGAATATACCCATTGGACTTGGGGCTCTGATGGGAGTTTACCTCATATTTAGATTTTTTTATTCTGCTTTTCCACTAAAGTCACAAACACTGACAACTAAAGTATTGTTACTGTTATTCATATTAAAAATAACAGGAGGGGGTTAGTTAAAAAACAAATCCCAAAAGGTTCTGCAAGGATCTGTTAAAAGGGGTTCTTTGAAGAATTTAGAGGGGTTCCCCCACAGTTTCAATTTAAAGAACCCTTAAAGGATACTCTAGGAATCTTTTATTTTTATAGTGTATGTATACAATGCATTCGGAAAGTATTCAAAACCTTCACTTTAGCCACATTTTGTTAGTGTTACAGCATTATTCTAAGCTGGATTTAATTCTTTTTCTCAGCAATGTACACACACTACCCCATAATGACAAAGCAAGAACAGGTTTTTATAAATGTTTGCAAATGTAGTACAAATAAAAACTGAAATACCTTATGTAAGTATTCAGACCCTTTAGCTATGAGACTCAATTTAGCTCAGGTGCATCCTGTATCCATTGATCTTCCTTGATATGTTTTCTACAATAACTTGATTGGAGTCCACCTTTTGGTAAATTCAATTGATTGGACATGATTTGGAAAGGCACACAACTGTCTATATAAGGTCCCACAGTTGACAGTGCACCTCAGAGCAAAAACCAAGCCTCGAGGTGGAAGGAATTGTCCGTAGATCTCCGAGACAGGTTTGTTTCGAGGGCACAGATCTGGGGAAGGGTACCAAAATATTTCTGCAGCTTTTAAGGTCACCAAGAACACAGTGCCCTCCATCATTCTTAAATGGAAGAAGTTTGGAACCACCAAGACTCTTCTTAGAGCTGTCCGTCCTGCCAAACTGAGCAATCGGGGGAGAAGGGCCTTGATCTGGGAGGTTACAAAGAACCCGATGGTCACTCTGACAGAGTTCCTCTGTGGAGATTGGAGAACCTTCCAGAAGGACAACCATCTCTGCAGCACTCCACCAATCAGGCCTTTATGGTAGAGTGGCCAGACAGATGCCACTCCTCGGTAAAAGGCACATGACAGCCTGCTCAGAGTTTTTTAAAATCTCAATGTCAATTCAGTTCTGGGTAACAATTAAGTACCTTACTGTGATTGCTTTCAATTAAAATTGTCAAAAATAAAGAAAAATATCTTAGCGAAGAGCAAAGTTCTCAAGCATGAATTTTGCAAGGACTCTGAGAGTATTCTGAGTGGGGAGGGGGAAAACTGACAACTAGCTGTTATTGGCAGAGAGGGTTGGAACTCTCTTTCTTATTGGTCTATGAACTAATTTATCGCCTGGTGATTTCACCATGCAAGACAAAACTCCATCCCACCTAAACAGACTGACATTTTTGGAAGTCTTTTCAAACAGCTATTACATTAAAGGGGCATTACCATAATTTTCACAATTTCACAGTATTATTCCAACCTCATAGTGTGGAAATGTATATAAAACACAGGAAATAATGTTTTTGACTGCACTGGACCTTTAAATTAAAATAACTTTGTTTTTCCAGTGACATAACTTTTTTTGTGATGCAGTTCATGAAACAGTAGACCTAAACCTACACATAAGGAACAAACAATTACCAAGACAAAAGGAAATGATGTGGATATTCAACCCACAGAAGAAAAATAAATGGTTGAAAAAATGCCAGTTTAACATACACTACCAAAACCAAAAAGTAATCAGATCAGAGGGGTATTTCAGAAAGTGGGGTCAATGAGTTAACTAGATAAGTTTACTGTAAAAATACACTGTAAGCTTATGGGGCATTCGCATGCTCGTCGGAAGTGGGAAACTTTACAATAAGGGAGTTGTAAGTCTGACATAATTGTGTTCAAGTGCTTTTGAAGTTGGAACAATTCTTAAACAAACAAGATTTTAGCTAGATGAGCTAGCTAACGTCGCTAATTAGCTAGCTTGCTTATCATTGACAATATGTTCAAACTAGCTACATTTTCCACATTGATAAGTTTGTAATTATCAAATATTGATTTGTTTGCCACTTCAAGTGAAACATCCCAGTCTTCGTTGCACCTTAATCAGTTGAGAATGCTTCAGAAGTGCGAGTGAAATACTTGAAATAGACTTGAAAAGTGGAGCGACAGCTCTTGCAGGGACAGACTTTTGGGGGTCGATTTCAAAATGCTATTGAGGGGTCCAGCAAAATTGACATTTTCCTTCACACATTAGCTGCTATAATTATTATTATCCCACCTAACAAATAACTATTTTGTTTAAGTATTTAATTTTAAGAACTTTTGGCAATATGAAGATGTAGAATCATTGGTTAACACACTTAAAATGTCAGAGAGGCAGCTGGGGCCTGTTTAGTTTGAAGCCTATGAAACATAGGGGAGGATATCAAGGGTCTGGAAAGATTGTGTATGGAGAAATGGTCTAAGATCCCTTACAATATGTTCTCCAATCTCATAAAACATTTTAGAAAACGGCTCAGTGCCGTTATGCTTGCAAGGTGGGGTATTGAAAGATATTGCCAGTAATCTTGACAATTGTACTAGTATATTACTAGTATATTAGTATTAGTATAAAATAATATAATTTCCCATTGCTTTTAGCATACAATATATGTCAGTATTTATATTATTTACTTCATACAGTCATTTTTGCTTATCTTTATTAAGGGTGTGAATCATTTTGGATCTATCCAAACATTTGTTGGTTTGATTACAGGCTCAAAATGGCCAGAAACAAAGAACTTTCTTCTAAAACTTGCCAGTCTATTCTTGTTCTGCGAAATGAATGCTATTCTATGCGAGAAATTGCCAAGAAACTGAAGATCACGTACAACGCTGTGTACTACTCCCTTCACAAAGCAGCGCAAACTGGCCCTAACCAGAACAGAAAGAGGAGTGGGAGGCCCCGGTGCACAACTGAGCAAGAGGACAAGTACATTAGAGTGTCTAGTTTGAGAAACAGATGCCTCACAAGTCCTCAACAGGCAGCTTCATTAAATAGTACCCGCAAAACACTAGCCTCAATATCAACAATGAAGAGGCGACTCCGGGATGCTGGCCTTCTAGGCAGAGTTCCTCTGTCCAATGTCTGTGATCTTTTGCCCATCTTAATCTTTATTTTTATTGGCCAGTCTGAGATATGGCTTTTCTGGACTTCAACCCGATCTAACATCTCTGAAGAATCCTGAAAATAGCTGTGCGGCAACACTCCCCATCCAACCTGACAGAGCTTGAGAGGATCTGCAGAGAAGAATGGGAGAAATCCCCAAATACAGGTGTGCCAAACTTGTAGCGTCATAGCCAAGACGACTCAAGGCTTTAATCGCTGCAAAAGGTCCTTCAACAAAGTTCTGAGTAAAGGGTCTGAATACTTATGTAAATGTGATGTTTCCGTCATTTTATATACATTTGCAAAAATGTTTTAAACCTGTTTTTGTTCTGTTATTATAGGGTATTATGTGTAGAATGATGATAAAAAAAAGATATTTAATCAATTTTAGAATAAGGCTGTAACCTAAGAAAATGTGGAAAAAGTCAAGGGGTCTGAATACTTTCTGAATGCTTAATCAGCACAACAGTTTTCAGCTGTGCTAACATAATTGCAAAAGGGTTATCTAATGATCAATTAGCCTAATGATCAATTTTAGAATAAGGCTGTAACCTAAGAAAATGTGGCAAAAGTCAAGGGGTCTGAATACTTTCCGAGGCTTAATCAGCACAACAGTTTTCAGCTGTGCTAACATAATTGCAAAAGGGTTTTCTAATGATCAATTAGCCGTTTAAAATGATAAACTTTGATTAGCTAACACAACGTGCCATTGGAACACAGGAGTGATGGTTGCTGATAATGGGCCTCTGTACGCCTATGTAGATATTCCATTAAAAATCAGCAGTTTCCAGCTACAATATTTGTTCACAACATTAACAATGTCTACACTTTTTTTCTTATCAATTCGATGTTATTTTAATGGACGAAACAAGTGATTTTCTTTCAAAAGCAAGGACATTTCTAAGTGACCCCATATTTTTGAATGGTAGTGTATATTGTTTGCATGCTGTATATTTAAAACTTACTTGATATCTTTGAAAAAATGTTTTTGATCAAGTATTGACAATAAATTTCCTCTGGATAATGGTGGTCCAAAGATCAATGGAAGAATCACCTAAATATCCTCATTGCTGAATGCCTGTACTGTAAATATACAGTGCCTTGCGAAAGTATTCGGCCCCCTTGAACTTTGCGACCTTTTGCCACATTTCAGGCTTCAAACATAAAGATATAAAACTGTATTTTTTTGTGAAGAATCAACAACAAGTGGGACACAATCATGAAGTGGAACGACATTTATTGGATATTTCAAAAACGGAAAAATTGGGCGTGCAAAATTATTCAGCCCCTTTACTTTCAGTGCAGCAAACTCTCTCCAGAAGTTCAGTGAGGATCTCTGAATGATCCAATGTTGACCTAAATGACTAATGATGATAAATACAATCCACCTGTGTGTAATCAAGTCTCCGTATAAATGCACCTGCACTGTGATAGTCTCAGAGGTCCGTTAAAAGCGCAGAGAGCATCATGAAGAACAAGGAACACTCCAGGCAGGTCCGAGATACTGTTGTGAAGAAGTTTAAAGCCGGATTTGGATACAAAAAGATTTCCCAAGCTTTAAACATCCAAAGGAGCACTGTGCAAGCGATAATATTGAAATGGAAGGAGTATCAGACCACTGAAAATCTACCAAGACCTGGCCGTCCCTCTAAACTTTCAGCTCATACAAGGAGAAGACTGATCAGAGATGCAGCCAAGAGGCCCATGATCACTCTGGATGAACTGCAGAGATCTACAGCTGAGGTGGGAGACTCTGTCCATAGGACAACAATCAGTCGTATATTGCACAAATCTGGCCTTTATGGAAGAGTGGCAAGAAGAAAGCCATTTCTTAAAGATATCCATAAAAAGTGTTGTTTAAAGTTTGCCACAAGCCACCTGGGAGACACACCAAACATGTGGAAGAAGGTGCTCTGGTGAGATGAAACCAAAATTGAACTTTTTGGCAACAATGCAAAACGTTATGTTTGACGTAAAAGCAACACAGCTCATCACCCTGAACACACCATCCCCACTGTCAAACATGGTGGTGGCAGCATCATGGTTTGGGCCTGCTTTTCTTCAGCAGGGACAGGGAAGATGGATGGAGCCAAATACAGGACCATTCTGGAAGAAAACCTGATGGAGTCTGCAAAAGATCTGAGACTGGGACGGAGATTTGTCTTCCAACAAGACAATGATCCAAAACATAAAGCAAAATCTACAATGGAATGGTTCAAAAATAAACATATCCAGGTGTTAGAATGGCCAAGTCAAAGTCCAGACCTGAATCCAATCGAGAATCTGTGGAAAGAACTGAAAACTGCTGTTCACAAATGCTCTCCATCCAACCTCACTGAGCTCGAGCTGTTTTGCAAGGAGGAATGGGAAAAAATTTCAGTCTCTCGATGTGCAAAACTGATAGAGACATACCCCAAGCGACTTACAGCTGTAATCACAGCAAAAGGTGGCGCTACAAAGTATTAACTTAAGGGGGCTGAATAATTTTGCACGCCCAATTTTTCAGTTTTTGATTTGTTAAAAAAGTTTGAAATATCCAATAAATGTCATTCCACTTCATGATTGTGTCCCACTTGTTGTTGATTCTTCACAAAATATACAGTTTTATATCTTTATGTTTGAAGCCTGAAATGTGGCAAAAGGTCGCAAAGTTCAAGGGGGCCGAATACTTTCGCAAGGCACTGTATATATATATTACTTGCTAATATTGATTTCTGACCCCTAAGAGTGCCCTCGAAAGTGTCACTAACACAGGAACCACAGAATCCAAGGAGCCAGCTGCCCCAGAATCACAGGAAGTCACCCCAGAGAAGTCAAATGTTGAGCAGTCAGCATTGGAGGTTGTGTTAGGGGTTGAATAGAATGTCATTTTGGCACATTAATTCATACTGGAGCTTTATTCTGTTTCTTTTGAAACATTATTTGGTTTTGTTTATCTTTTCTAATGTAAACATTATACTTGTTAGACTAAAACATCATTGCTGTTGAGGAAGAGTAACAGAATAACAGCCAATGGTCATGTGTACTGTGTAATTTCTTGCCAGTTATAATTACATCAATTTATTGAGGATTTCAATAGTAATGAACAGCCAAAATAATTGTAAAAAATGTCAATGTCAAGCATATTCATGAACTATAAAGCACTTCTTTATATGGCCAGTTATGCAGTTTGAGTTGATGCACATCCATAGAAACCTGTTCTCTTCATTGACTATGTTGTTTTACAGCAAAACCAGAAGTAATATGACACATTTTTGTTGTATTGGTTTTGTCTTTTGACTGAATGTTTAAATCATTGTTCTATACATAAATGCTAAATATCCTGTCTGGTGTGATATGATATATGTACTGTTTATGTATAGGTAATGACATTTAAAGATAGTGCAGTACTGTGATAACATTGTTTTTATACTAGTATGGAATAGGTTTTGGGTTCCAAGAATAATGTGGATAACCATATGTTTACACTGTCGTAGAAGTGCTTACCTATACACTGCATGTACAAAACATTAGGAACAACTTCCTAACATTGAGTTGCACTCCTCTTTTGCCCTCAGAACAGAATACATTTTCCAGGGCATGGGACTCTACAAGGTGTTGAAAGCATTCCACACGGAATGTTGACTCCAATGCTTCCGACAGCTGTGTAAAGTTGGCTGGATGTCCTTTGGGTGGTGGACCATTCTTGATACACACAGGAAACTGTTGAGTGTGAAAAACCCAGCAGCGTTGCAGTTCTTGACACTCAAAACAGTGCACCTGGCACCTACTACCAGACCCCTGTTCAAAGGCACTTAAATATTTTGTCTTTCCCATTCACCCTCTGAATGTCACACCTACACAATCCATGCCTCAATTGTCTCAAGGCTTCAAAATCCCCCCCTTCATCTGATTGAAATGGATTTAACAGCTGACATCAACAAGGGATTATAGCTTTCACCTGGATTTACCTGTTCAGTATATGTCATGGAAAGAGCAGGTGTTCTTAATGTTTTGTACACTCAGTGTATATGTATTGCTTAAAAGGAGAAAGATGTACTGCTGATGCTAAGGAAAGCCTCACTGCTGCAGGTATGTCTCACCTCAAGATTAAACAATATATCATTTTTGTGATCTATTGTGTTGCCCCGTTAACCCATAACCCAATTACCCATTTGTTTAAATAGGGCTCTTTTGTCTTACATTTTGATAACCCAGGAGTTTTATCGTGACAACCAAAGAGAGTGCAGCCCCTGGTGGCCAGGATATAAAAGTCAGAAGCCACCCCAGAGAGGTCAGACAGAGAGCAGGATGTCTCAGCCATGGAGGTCAAATAGAAGGTCATTTCAACACACGCAGAGCTCAGTTCAGCTAGCTAAGCATTTTTACTTGAATAATGATTTGTTTTCAGTGTAATTTGTTTGCTCGATCTGAAATGCCAATTCTCTCAGGCCCCCCAACTCCCTGAGTTCAGTCTTGGCCAAGATGTACTGCTGATTTCTGAAGCACCTATTCCAACACCCCCTGCCCCTGGTACTGCTGATGCTGTTACAGTTAAGCCTCTGCTCACCCTATTCACACAATTTCCCCAAATATATTTTATTGTATGTAAATCTTTGGGAAAAACTTTTAGAGCAAGTGCCGACTAAAACCTTTATTTTAATAATGGTGAGCCCCCCCCAAAATAATGCAATTAGAAAATCACGTCAATGTCCTCGTTGCTTAGTTTTTCTTGAATGCCTGTTGAGACCAAGCAGCCTGCTCCCCCAGCTAAAGAGGAGCTCCAGGAGCCAGTGATTCTGGCCACAGATAGCGTTCCTGAAATAAAAGTGCCAGTAGCCTCAGAAGCTAAAGGAGCCAGAAACACCACAAGCCAAGGAAGTCACCCAGAGAAGTCAAACGGCATGCTGGAAGTCACCCAGAGGAGTCAAACGGCATGCTGGAAGTCACCCAGAGAAGTCAAACGGCATGCTGGAAGTCACCCAGAGAAGTCAAACGGCATGCTGGAAGTCACCCAGAGAAGTCAAACGGCATGCTGGAAGTCACCCAGAGAAGTCAAACGGCATGCTGGAAGTCACCCAGAGAAGTCAAACGGCATGCTGGAAGTCACCCTGGAGAAGACCAATGGCACGAAGGATGTCCCAGAGAAAACAGAAAAATCTTGTAACATCCTGTAGTGTCTTTAAAGATCTTACAAGGTTCCTAATGATTTTTTTTATTTTACTTAACCTTTTTTAAAACGATTTAATTATGAGCAAGAGCCTAGGCAAGATCCTTGCCACAAGTAGTGTCCTCTGTCCGATATCCTATTCATATTCAGGATCCTAATCAAATCTTGCAAAGATACGAGATCTTTAGATCCTACTCAGGAATTAAATCCTGTACAGGATCCTAACTAAGATTCAGTTTGTGTACCGGATATTTACCAGGATTCTACCTCTACATCGGATTTTGAAGGTTGAATAGAATGCTAAACAAATGAATATTTTCTTAGCAGTGTGCTTTTAAACAGATGATTTTATTGTCCGAATAATGGTAGCAATGTGAATGTAACGATGACAGTAAATCATAACCTTTATACCCAAATAACCTTATTTACCAAATGTACACGTCCAATGCATGTATGTTCTTTGCTAGCAGTTTTATACACAATACATGTGAACAGCTAAGCACTTTCAGTTGATGAACATCCATATAATGTGATTGTTGGTACTCCAAGCATGTTTATATAGCAATGGTACAATCATAGAGGTACTTACTTACACATGTATTGCTTAAAAGGATAAATTGGATGTACTGCTGTACTCTGCACCCAGGTGCCTTGATGTGCTTTTTGAAAATACCAATTTTATAATTTGACCATGTTATTGAATATAGGTTTAAACATTTTTTTTTAAGTGAGATTTCCATGAGCCATATTGGTTTATGTTGTATTGATCATTTCTTATGATTCATAAAGGTTGAGGGATTGTCCTTACTATCACTCACACGTGTAAGATCTTGAAGTGAGGAGATGTAAACATATAAATGCTCATTTTCATTAATGCCCCCCCATAGTCATCTGGATCATTTATCTCGCATGTCACTCAATCAATCGTACACAAAAATGGGTGAAACCATGGTCCCTACTTTGTTGAAATGAGATATTAAGCGTGTTAGTTTGCTGGTTTATTGTCCACCTTGCCTCTGTTCCACTTCACTTATCACCATGGGACATTTAAAAGGCACACGTTAAAACAGTCTGTTTTCATTAGCAAGCCTATTTTAGCTTGTGATCATTTGATTTTAGCTCATTGATCATTTCAGACAGCGTAAGATAATGGTGTTGACACACAACCCCAGCCAATCTTGATTGCTTGACCCTCTTCATTTGCAAGGAGAGAGTCATCGCTGCTACAAAGTTGCCCTCTGCCTTTTCACGACCCTTTTCCCCCCGAAGATACAGCGTAAACTGTTGGTGGGGTCAACGTCACACGTTTTTCCCTGGGTTTTGATAATGTATGTTTACGGAGACATGACCTTCTGTGTTTAGTAATGCATCAATGTGACATGAACAGTAACACCTGATTCCACTGCATGCTGCTTGAGGTTGACCTCTGACAAGAGCCCAACAGAAAAAAACAAGACAGCGTTTGAATCTTTTTTTTTTCACCACAGAGAGGCTTTTTAAATACTGTATGTGTACTACCACTAAAGTCCCAGTGAGCATGTTAAATACCACAACGCTAATGTAATGAACATTCATTTTGTTTACAGTTTTTATGAATATTACCTGCTGCATTTCATCATTTTGTCAAATAACATTTATTTTATCTGTCATTTTGACTGCACAGTCACTAAAATGATTGTTTGTGCAGAGCGTTTTTGAATTCACATCAATTTAAGAGCATTCAATCTTTCAGTGATAGTTTTTCTTCTCTTTTATGGAAGATTTCACCCAAGGAACAGATGGAGATATTAAAAACACTGTCAAGGTTATACATCTTTCAGAGAACAGATAGAGATTTGAACAAATCCACCCCTGCAACTATTTCAAAGCACAATCATTTAAAAAACAAACACACAACCTTGCATATGAGAATAATGCAACCTAAAAATAGTGTCAAAAGACATATGACTTTCTCTTACCACTAACATTTGAATTGCTAGATGCTCCTGACGGGCATTCTCTTTGAGCATAATGAATGACTGAGACCACCTTACAAGTCATATGGCCTATCAGCAGGTTGAAAATAACAATTGTCTGCAACTGACCTCAAGGGCAACTTCTTTCACAAGTTGTGTAATCAACTCCAACCAATAGATAGGCATGATTTGAAAATGAAGAGATGCAGCTTTGTGTCTCCATTTGTCCACAGTAGGAAGATTGCATCTGCTCTATGTTATCAGTGAGCCACTAATTGATTTTCAAGGATGACAAATGACATACAAGGCCTCAGTGCCAAGGTAATTCTGTGCCGCGAATCAAAATGTACAGCCGGGCTGTCCCAAGGTCCATGGTTCTTTTCATACTCATCTCTCACACGGGCATTCCGGGCCACTTGACTCAAATTTATACTGATCTTTTATTTATACCCCGAAAAAATGGCAGATAAGAAACATAAGTGTTCTTGATATTGTGTTTTGTCATATCTAGCAGCCAAAGATTGAAATCCTGCGAAACAATTTTCTGAAGAAATGAAAGAGCGTGGCCTCCTGAACCCTGGAGGAAAATAACCTCGCTAGTTGAGGCAGAATATGAAACAGAGGCACAGAATAAGTAAAATAGACAAGTGCACCATGGCTTGTCACTTTTCCATTTGCTGCCCCTGAATGTGAGCACTTCAAAATTCTCCTCAGCTCAAAAAAGACCTTTATCATTATCCATCTACCCACTGTACTGAATACAAAAGAAATGCCATACCGTTCCACAAAATGATAATACAACGTTTACGTTTAAAGATACACTATGTTTATGTCCATAGTAAAGTAGATCATTAAAATATAGAAATATAGCTATGAAGGATTGTTTGGGGGGGTTTCATCCAAGAGTGTATATGAGACAATGTGAAAATACTTAGGCCTAGAAGACTTGTCACAAAAGCAATTAACATGCCCGGAATATTAGAGATCACCATGGGTTCTTGACAACAGCATCATTACACTGTAATTTGAGCAGCAGCTCCTTCAGAGAAGCATTAAAATCAAATTAGACGATTATACAAGAGCTTGCCTTGATGGCTTATAATAGGAGATTGTTTCTGAACAGTTGATTTCTGGTCATTAGTTCTTGGCTACTTGGACTTTAAATGCCACTTGACAAAGTTGAGTGGCATGAATACATTGACGAAAGGTCATGAGCCTCTAAGAAATTAGTTTTTAAAAATCAAATTATCATTTCAAACCACAAAATACAATTAGGAAGCCACGCTTCAATTTTCCCCCACATTTCATTTATTCATGAACGCATAGCATAGAGTGCATCACGTAAGCAATAAACTACTGCCAAGTCATTTATACAATGACATTCAAGGATCAGGCTTTTTAGAAATGGAGCCTCTCCCTTCTACATTCTACCTCCAACAACTCAGACGGAACTTTAAACTCTGCCTATTCAGTACCATTACAAAGGTTAAAAGCCATATTCAGAGGATTCCGTTGAAATGCATGACAAAGGTTTTCCTAACAGAAGTTGTCCTGCATGTTCAACACACATGGGAGTATGGGGCCAGAAGGATGGTCTTATTAAAGCCTCTATTACGGGTGGAAAGTGTTCACATATCAAGCATTAGTTGATGGGTGATGATTGTGGTTGGGTGATGCCGAGGTATTTCCCACATTGTATGGATATAGAATTACATTCTAGACCCCAGATGCATTGATTCAACTTAAAATGACTCTAAAATAACATTGTATTGTAAATCGATTAGAAGCCAAAGCGATTTACCAAATGTTCAAGTGCCTTTATGTGTACTATAATTGTAATAGTTCTAGCACACACACAAAATAATGTAAAACAAATTCTAGTTTCTAGCCGAGGGACTTTTCTGAGAGGGATACATCTCTCCGGTTGTGCTCCAGAATCCAACAGCAATGCTCTCCTGGTTCTGGAAGGGGAAATGGAGAATGGTTGGCCTGGACTCATACACACCCCTGGCACTACCTCATGTGGAAATCATACAAAGCATCCTGCGGGCAGCAGGTTCATTTTATGGCTTCATCTATTACCACACTGTCATTGTTAATTGTCTTCTTTTTACCTCTGCAGGATTCTCCAAATTGGCCCTATCGAATGTGACAGGAGGAAGAGCATTAAGCATCTGACAAGATGATATCTAAGTTCAATTTCCTACTCCACACCTGATTTATACCTGCAGCAGATCATTTTCCTTTCTGTCATAAAGACCTCTATAAATCAGTGATGCTTATGGGAGCGCTGCAGAACAGGTCCCTGGATTTGTATCCCCTGTGTTGGCTATTAGGAAGCCATTACTGCCACATTTTCCTCCTTCAAACAAAAATGATCAAATCTAATACCAGCAAGATTAGGGAGATTAAGAGAAAAAGTGCTGGCAGAGCCATTCAACACGAGCCCCTATCTAAACAATATACGCTAAACTCAATAAAAACAGGGCTTTTTCCTGTTGACACCATTATCCATCTGTTTGGACAAAATTGCTGTATCATGGTATAAATCTGTGATACAAGTGACATATCCTCTAAAATAAAAGGGAACATTAACTGCTCTATCTTCTAGAGGCCCTGGGACTAGCTGGCTATAAGCTCACTCAAGTGTGATGGCAGTTATACTGTGTTTTACTAGACTGCAGACAATTATCCTTTGCTCCTCTCCCCTTTGAAGACAAACTGCCATGACTTGAGCTGAAATGATTTCAAATAGATTTTCCAAAATGTCTGTCGCTAGATTGCTTCCATACATTATTTCGCTTAAATGGATAGAAAAAAAGAGGGTGTAAATCCACAAATCAATCACAACAGCCGCTTTACCAGATGGAAACAAAAAATAAGCTTTCCTTCAGTGTGCGTGCATGTGTGTGTGTGCGTTATAGCTTTAAAAACCGTCAGAGACAGTTATGGGGTTTGGAGTGTCCTGTCTATTCTGTTCTACACGTCTCACTCACCTTGGGGACACTGTTGTCCTCCGGATGAGCTAGGATAGCTTCTTGCCACGGGTAAGTGCTCCTTTGCAATGCTGTACTTAACAGTGGCATAATGTGCACTGCACTGTACTGCTGTCATTAGATGCCAACAACATGTACAATCCACTAATTAAGGAAAGAAAAATCCAATCGGATGTGCCATTATTTCACTGAGTCAATGAATTATATTTTTCAACAATTCACAATTCGATTTTTGGGTCAAAGTGCAATACGCAAATCTCTTGACAATATTTTTTCAGGAAGTCCCGTTTTTGAATCAGGACAGGTGAAATGTTTTACATTTCAAGAGACAGCTTTGTGATTTCAGTCATGGGTACGAAGTCTTAATATGGGGTTCTATTAAACAGAGCAGCCGTACCGATTAAGACACTATGCTGCAATTCCGCATTATAGTCATCCACATTTATTACATTTAGCTCGGCTGGCTCAAACAGCCATGCATGACTCAATCCATCTCTGTTTGTTGCAGATAGATTTTATGAGATGAAGATATGCAACAAAAAAAAAGTGCCTCAAATGTGCAGAAATTGTGCTGAATTGTAACAACGGATAAATTAAAGAGCTGCTTCACTGATTTTCATTCCCTAAATGAAAGAATTACAGCTTTTCATGGTTCTTTATCATAACTTTGACTCCCTTTTGTCCTCTCCATAATCTTTCTGTTTTTACAATGTGTCTCGATGAAAATCAAACAATAATCTTTATTCATATTCAAACAACCCATGCTGTGACCCAAGGTTGAAATCAACATAATTGAAATCCATCATCAAAATGATCAGTGAACACTAGCCTGAATAAAATGAGGCCTGTGTGGAAGCCAGTGCAAGTATCCCCTCTCAATCAAGCCTCCCATCTAGGTTCTGAACATTTAGGCCTATGCAACAACACTAATGTTTAGATCATCGCTTTACCAGCATGTCTATGTTGTTTCAGTGTCATTTTGCACTGAGAAGCTGGGTATGCATCCCTGACAAGTAATCTGTTTACCTTCTTATGATTGGTAAAGCTGCAGATGGTAGAAGCCATTTTAAGTGACTACAAAGACAGGACCATACCAGGTTGTCTCTTCATTGGCGCCAACCTAAACTCAATTAGCATACAACACTGGTTGGTTACACCTAATGGTGTAATGTCAGTCAAAATAATACATTTTCTATACATTTCCCCCGAAACCAATATCTATCCTCAACTGGAGCCACTGTTTCAGAACGGAGCTGGATTGATGGTGTGAACGCACAGTACAACTGCACATGCTGCAACCATTTCACTCTTTATAATATATGGTCTGTTACCTACAAGGACACATTTCTGGTAATCAGGAACCAGTAAAATGTCTACTGGAGTTTATTGCTTGTGTCCTTGACCTCTGGTCGAACTGCTTCAGGAGCAATGTCCACTGTAAAAAATAGCCACAAGCCATTGAAACCACTACCACCAGGATTCTAAAGCCAATACCTTGCTGAGTATCTTGTGTTCAAGACGACCCATGGCTAATGTCATCTTGACATTTGAAAAGAGGTTGGGGTTGGGAAAATGCATTCATAAGAGGGGAGAGCAGGCGCAAGTGGAAAAGAGGGTACAGAAAGTTACACTCCAGCACTGTGTGTAGGCCACTGCATCCGCAACAGTATTGATTGAACTTGTTCAACATTTAAACGGTGGTCTCTAATGTGACTTTGCTCCTACCTGCACATACTGTAGAGTACTGCTCTGAACTGTTGCATTTATTGCTATTGTATGACGGACCCAAGACAACATTCACGAATGTAATTATCACATTAAAGCTTCTATGGGAAAACAGTTTAATGCCTTTGTCTTTTTGGACATTAACTCTGCGCTGCCCGTGATACTAATTGCCCTGAATACTTGCCAGGTAGTCCTTTACAGACATACTGTAGTCCCTATTGCCAACCATAATTAATAGCTTTACAGTCTTCGAGGCCATAATGCTCATCAGTTATTAATTAGAAATTACTTTTACTGAATAAATAATGCTGATGATTGATGATGGACCTTGTAATTGGGCTGTGAGAGTAATTCTCTGGGGAGAGCCTTCACTGGAAAGTATATTAAATACTTCACTGAAACAGGAACTATTGGACATCTTGTGATAGTCAATGAATAGCCTGGCTATACTGTGAGGACTACAGTACAGTATAGCCACAACAATATCCTCTGGACTGATAATTAAATGAATGCAGCCTACCAAATTATGATGGATTGTAGGCCTATGTCACATGATCAGTGCATAGAATTGCCAGTCAAATGAAAGAGGGCCTTCAGGTAAATAGAAAAAACACTGAACCATGTTGCCCAATGACCATATCCTTCAACCTGACCTGAACATGTAACATTAAAACAAGTAAGTACATGCCAGGTGACAGGGGCACAGTTGCATGTGTTAGTTTTGCAATGGTTTTGAATGGTAAATCAGACTTGTTATAGAGTAAAAGATTCGGCGCGCAAGTTGTCAAATGTTTATCAGGGTGCGTCTCAACCTACCCGAAAATCAGTCGCGTGCTCAAAGCTTCCTATTCCATCCATACATGCACCTAAGTAATCTAGGCATAACATGTTTTATTGTCCACAATGTATTCCATAACAACAGTTCCTGCTCCACCAAATAGGTAACCTTATCCCAGAGTGTGTGTTAGTGTAGCTCGCGAATTGATGGGGAAGTTCTGGAACCTTGGACATTTCTGGAACAGGGCTAACGCGATGGCGCCCGTGTGTTTGCATGAACTTCATCATGTGATATCACGGTATCAATATTTGCAACAAAAGGCAAAACTGCAAACCTTAGCTAATCGGTGTTAACCGCATGGTTGCTAAGTTACACAATTCTCTTGGGGCCTGCTCTGCACGGTGCAGTCTTTTTTAAATGACGGGGGAGAACTGTGAAAACTCTAGCCATCTATGCCTCACTATTGATTTTACACAGAACATCCAAGCACTGACGATAGTCTTTTTGATATATTTTCCTGCTGCAGCAAGACAAGTCCCTTGGAGTCTTGAGAGTAAAAAAAAACACTTGTCAATATACACCTATTAAAGTCTCTTGATCTGTGGCCATTAACGTTATTTAGTTCAAACCCTTATTAGAACCGAATGGTGGAGACTTGTTCTGTCAAGTGTTGTGATATTTAAAGAACTGGGCTCATCTTTGGTGGCCTAATTAATGATTGACTCACAGAGGTACAGCTGTGATATCATGAGCCTGAGCAATAAGGTACAACTGATGAGGTGACCTCATCAAGCTTAGAAGCAGTCACTGGTCTCTTTCATCTGTCAGTCAGAGAGTGAGCAATAGAACCTCCCCCCCCACCCTCCTCCTCCTCCACATACTCCCTGCTTAGCAGTTTCTGCCCTATTAGCAATTTACAATGGTGATCAAAAAGTAGTCAGTGGAGAATCAAGACAACTGTCTGCCCACTGCCTATAATTGGCCTTGTGTTCTCTTTCTGATAAACGGCTCGTGACTACTAAGGTCCCTTGGATTTCAGCGCCTTAATAGGCCACAGTAACTAGATTTACCAACAGATACCAGGTCAGAAAAGGAGATGGGGGTGCAAAAAATGTTAATTAATATCAATAATGGCCAATTATTAGTTTGACAGAGGGATCCAAGCTAGCTGTGTGCTCTAATGACTCAGAGCTAACTTGAAGGGAAACACTGGCAAATTAGCATAACTGTGTATGCACACTCCATGGAGGTGCCCAGCAAACATCTGTTATGTTAGAAATTCAAATAGAATTCCTATTAGTAACACTGGCTGTGGTTGCATAATCAGCCATTCTTCTCTGGTCATTTTGAAGCCACTAACAATGCCCCAGTGACTGGTGTAACTCCTCCCTCTGGGCTTTCCAATCAGATTTGGGCCCCATGTGGACCTGGTCCTAACAACAGACAAGTTAAAGTGGACTCTTTGGGGGGGGGGGGGGGGGGGCTTGGCTTTGTGCTGCCCTGGCTCATTCTCCTTAGCCATGGCACTCTGCTTAAGATGGGCAAACATTTTTTTTTTTTAAATATACAGTAGGTAAAAGTGAGGTGAATTAATTATAAAACACAAGCAAGTGCGTTTTTGACCTGCTGGCAGACAGCCACTTATTCTGCTGCTCACCATGTGTTTTTCTTATTTCCCATGCTAACTAGAGGTTCCTTTCAGGGTGGGTTGGATTTTGTAGGAAGAAGTGATTTATGCCATAAATTCTATGTCAATACTGAATATATGCATGAAATCAGATAGGACAGGGGAGAGGGATTTCCTACTGCTTTGAAAAGTCTCCTGTTTAATAACCATCTCAGCTAACCACAGTGGACCCAATAGCTGCTTTAACATTAAGTACTACCTACTATGCAGATTTTTTTTCTCCCCTCACGGAACACCAATATCGAGCTTTATAAATTAACTTAGCATTTCTTTTGGAAAAAATGTACTTAAAACTTCTTTCTCTGTCATGACCTCCTGATTTAGCATAAATCAAGTACCGTAACATGTTTTTATAGCACTACGACCCAAAACAACCGTACATTACTAACTCCATTGTAAAGCCCTGTAGACATTTTCTGTGGTCTTAGAACAGCAAAGATTATGGTGGTAAAGATCCTATTCTGTCTGGCCTCTGATTTCAAGGGTCATCATGTACACATCATCAGTACATACTGGCTGGAGGCATGTACACTAGACAGGCCTAGTGTTCTCAAATTCACTGAAGAGGATCTGTTTGGCTATGTCAGGCTCAAAGAGGATCTGTTTGGCTATGTCAGGCTCAAAGAGGATCTGTTTGGCTATGTCAGGCTCAAAGAGGATCTGTTTGGCTATGTCAGGCTGAAGAGGATATATTTGACCCTGTCTGGAGACCTGACATTTTAATGCAAGCTTGCTTATCTGAACATGGAGGTTGCTTTTAATTAAATTAGATGTCTGGACATGCAAAATACACATTTAGTTACATGGTTTGGATCTGGCTGGCCTATCTATTCAGTGTTGCAAATAAACTCTTGATTTGGTTTAGTTACATTTTCTAGTTGGTTTCAATTGTCAAAGGACTCTTGTAATAAGTACAATTTTGTGTCTCTAACATTTTCCAAATCTATGTTAATGTTCAGTAAGGTTGATTATTGAGTGTCCTATTGGATCATCATGGCCATGTAGAAGTCCATAGCCTAAATGATGGACAATGAGCCTGTGTTTATTATTGAAATTAAGAACTAAGAGACCATTTCTAATATAATATTTGTTCTGGTAACCCAAGAAAACCAAATCAAAAGGATTTGGTCCATCAAAAAGAACTACATCAATAGCAAGTGTATACAACAGTTTAGTTTAGAATTTGGCAGGATAATCTCATCTTAAATTGTAATTCACAGCATGTCTGAGGGCAGGTTAAAGAAAGACTATTGTATTCAGTTTGGTGTCAATGGACTAATTCTTTAAGCTATACTACCCTTGCTAACCGCACCATTCTGCGAGACTGCCTTTATGACTTACAACAGCATTGTGACCTTCTCTATTATAATTTAAGCATGTTATTCCCTCTAGTGGAATGTCATGTTTGATCAGGGCAGGGGAGGTACCTCTGGTTGTAGTGTCCTGATCTCAGCAATGCACAGCAGGAGGCGTGGCGAGTCAAAAGAACAACTACAAGTTCCCCTTGAGGGCAAAATTGACATTGTCTGCATATACTGTACCTGCTTCATTTTGCTTGGCTCCGTGCAATGTTTTGACTTGTGGGCCTCGTACTAGGATAAGATGGCGTTGGCTACTATCTGAAAGGGGACGAGCGTGCACCGAGTTATGGATTACAGCAAATGGATGGGCAATTAATGTAGTGTAATTAATGAGAGAGTTGATGGACAATCCTGCAAAGTGATGAAAGAAGTAGATCCCTTGCTATAACTCATCAAAATCTAAATTGGTATTAAAAAGCTGCAAAAATCGATGCTTGTCAGGGGAAAATGTTTGTTTTTTATCGCACTCTAAATGAGGTTAAGTATTTATTTTGGCAAAAGGCAAGCTTTACTCTTAAGTTTGAATTTATTCCTGTCTCCTGCACCAATTTCATAGCCATTAAAAAACAACATATGTTTGGTGCACGTTGCTGCATCCAACAGATTTTGGGTGCAGTATACATGAGCGGTGAATCCAAGGCTGTATATATGAAATGGCTCGTGCTTTCTGCTCTTCCCCATTCTGGAGGCCTCCGGTGTATAAATTTACTTGATGGTTTTTCGTTTCTCTTTCTTAATTCATTACATTCGGGTTCCTCTTTGATGCAGTTCTCTTGTCCCCCCCCCCCAAACAATTGAAGTGTAGACAATGGAGGCACGATGATAGATCCGTGTACCCACCATCTGTAAGAGCAGCTGCTCCCCTGCATCTGTACAATATGCTGGAGCGGGGAGCCTCAGTAATCTGCATAATAAGGAGAGGGCTTATCTCAGTCTAGTTAATAATCACAAGCAATCGATGCACTTCATTCCCTCACTCTTGCCGGTTAGAAAAAAACAACAACGTTTCAGTATGCCTGCCATATCCTCCAGACGTGTGGGGGTCACGGTGTAATGTCGAGCTGTTGATTTAGCCTGGAGCTACAGATTTACACTGCGCTCAATTTCATCTTTTCATGAATACCATAATTAGGACACTCTGGGTTATCACGCCGCCGACCCTCTCCGCTTCTTTCAGGAGGACTTTGCTCATCTGATGTTGGATCCAATATCAAAATGGGACATAGGAGGACACAACCCACTGGGCACCACACTGGTTGAGTCAATGGTGTTTCCACGTCATTTCAACGGAGTTACGTTTGAGACAACGTGGAATAGACGTTGAATTGACATCTGTGCCCAGTGGGAATGCAAAATCAGTTTTACGACCTGACATGTGGTGGACACAGTTTGGCGGGGGTGGTGGTGGTGGAGTTCTCACCTCATAATCAATAGTGTACCATCAGAAAGACTAGAGGATTGGCCTCATAAAATGGCATGACTCAAATGGTAATGTCACTTACTGTCCAAATCACTCAGGCCCTGGCATCCTAGTCCATGTGACTATAATAGCCCTATAATGAGTAGACTGTAAGGCACTGAGACATCAGGTACAGTTAGCCAGGGTTTTTTAGTGTACAAACACAGAAATGGATGTGGAAATGTGCTTATTACCACTTTTATGGTTCATCATTTTCGTTGAGATTGCATTCCATTTCAGAAGGCTAGCTTGTATGCCTCATCATTGGAATCATGATTTGTTCCAGTATGAACTGGACTTTGGTCCAAAGTCAGTGTTATAGTTGTGTTTGGAGCTTAGTCACACTCAATGAAAGATTTGAATAACTACAGATCACGGAAATGACTTGTGTAGGCCTGTACGATAATCAATGTATTATATTTACTTAGCCATTTTGATAAAGTAACAGTTCATTCTGTTTGTGAATTGTATTTGTAAATTGTTGATTATATCACAGTGTGATATGCATGGAACTACTTTAATGTGTTTGGAATTTGTCTGGCATTGAACACTTCTCTGCTGTTTAATAAATGCCTTTGGGTGCTGGGAATTAGTATATTCCACTTTTCTGATATAACACAATTTATTAAACTAGGTAATGGACCATAAGCAGACACTAAATTGATTGAATAGGAAGTATGCGATAATATTGATCAACAAAGTCTCCCCTTGGTATTCCCTTGTTAAATAGCATATGCTCATTAAATGGAAACTATTTATCGTACTTTGCACTCTGAATATAGTAGCATACGGGGTGACACTAAGATGGAAAGAAAATGCTTTCATTTTTAATGGTATTTCTCACAGGACTAACTCTAATAATTTTCTTGACCATTTCTTTAATTTTGTTGTCTTTTAGAAATGAGGACTGTGGAGCGGTGAGGACTGTGGAGCGGTGAGGACTGCGGAGTGGTGAGGACTGCGGAGCGGTGAGGACTGCGGAGCGGTGAGGACCTTGGAGCGATGAGGACCTTGGAGCGATGAGGACTGCGGAGCAATGAGGACTGCGGAGCGATGAGGACCTTGGAGCGATGAGGACTGCGGAGCGGTGAGGACTGCGGAGCGATGAGGACCTTGGAGCGGTGAGGACTGCGGAGCGATGAGGACCTTGGAGCGGTGAGGACTGCGGAGCGGTGAGGACCTTGGAGCGATGAGGACTGTGGAGCGATGAGGACTGTGGAGCGGTGAGGACTGTGGAGCGGTGAGGACCTTGGGGCGATGAGGACTGCGGAGCGGTGAGGACTGCGGAGCGGTGAGGACCTTGGAGCGATGAGGACTGTGGAGCGATGAGGACTGTGGAGCGGTGAGGACTGTGGAGCGGTGAGGACTGTGGAGCGGTGAGGACCTTGGAGCGATGAGGACTATGGAGCGGTGAGGACTTTGGAGCGGTGAGGACCTTGGAGCGATGAGGACCTTGGAGCGATGAGGACCTTGGAGCGATGAGGACCTTGGAGCGATGAGGACTGTGGAGCGGTGAGGACTGCGGAGCGGTGAGGACCTTGGAGCGATGAGGACTGCGGAGCGATGAGGACTGCGGAGCGGTGAGGACCATGGAGCGATGACGACCGCGGAGCAGTGAGGACCTTGGAGCGATGAGGACTATGGAGCGGTGAGGACCTTGGAGCGGTGAGGACCTTGGAGCGATGAGGACCTTGGAGCGATGAGGACTGTGGAGCGGTGAGGACTGCGGAGCGGTGAGGACCTTGGAGCGATGAGGACTGTGGAGCGGTGAGGACCTTGGAGCGGTGAGGACCTTGGAGCGATGAGGACTGTGGAAGGAGACAAAGCTTTTGATGACACACAACAGGTAGGCCACATTTCCACTCTGAAAATAACTTAATCAGGTGCAACAAAAGTGTATATGTACCGAGATGCACATAGCCCAGTATTTTGTCACTGTCCTGTATATGATATTAGTAGGTATGTCAGTGTAGAGACCTGAAAGATGTCAGTATGAAAAGTATGGATTAAAAATCGCAACAGCGTTCCCAAGACCCTAAATCCTCCTAATTAAACATGCATGATGTTTAGCTTCCAGATGCTGAGATGTTAAAAGGCATGAAGCAGGTGTATTGAGCTCCCAGTGAGGCCAGGCGGGGGATGCTATAGAAGTGCAGGTGTGACATGTTAAGAGCTATCCAGGTGCTTATTGAGATATCAGAATCAGTCACTGTGAGTTTTGATGCATCGTCTGGGGTTTAGCAGTGTCACTCTGAGCAGTGTATCAGACAACTAACTAGACTGTTTGTTTATTGAGCAGGCAGCTTGTCAACTCGCAAAACACAAGCGTAGCCTGCGATGCTAATTTAGCTAGCTCTGCTAGGCTACATTTAAAAGCACATGAATGCACAAAAAAATACTCAAACTTTTTCAGTTAAGTGCGTTTGTGTTTTGTTATGACAGTGTAGGGCACCAAATTCTCTCATGCCTCCCTGTCAGTGCCGTGCTCTTCTATTCAGAATGCATTAAGACCGATTACCCCACGTTTGGATGTCTCCATAAAGCACATCCATTAAGCTTGCGGAGAGCTCATCATATAACGCCCACTGCTTGACATGAAAGGCCTCCTTTCCTTTTTAATTCGGGAGAGCCCCGCACAACTTTGAATCAGCCAGTGTGTCTCCATGAGCACATAAAAGGTACCCAGATTTACGGGAAGGTTTTCATCCGAGACTCTTATCCCAGGCACCATCTGATAAACAAGCAGTCTTTGCTTGTGGCTAAATTATACTCTTTGAGGTACTGATTTACAATGCTGTGAAGGATCTATTTGTGGTTCCAGTTCTGAAGCGCCTCTGTGATTAGTCATCCGTAAGTTCCAAATTTGGCTCAGATCTTCAGCTTAGGAGCTTGAGGATTTCTAAATGAACAGATGCATAAATGATGGTGGCTTTATTCAGAGTTAATAGGTGAAGAGAAAGGAACTTTTCACAGATGCGAATGGCTCTGAGATTGAAGTAAATTCCCCAGATTCCTCTTGATTTGAGGGTAAAGCTTAGCCAGCGTGCAGCAGCCAATCTTATTTTCCTGCCTTTTTAAAGGGAACTCATTGGGGCATTGGTCCACTACATGGATTCCTAAGAGATCTGATTAAAGGGAAATCCTTCAATGTTTTACCCTCACTTTTTCAATAATAAATTAGTTGCCCATTGCAAATGACTAAACTCGCCTCACATCCCCATCACTTGTCACAGGAGTTAGAGAGCTGTCTTTGAAGGCAGTGAAAGATGCTCAAAAGACAAACAAATGGTCTTTTTTTTTGTGAATCCCTTTGTGTGATACTCATATTAACAATGTTTTTTTTATTCCTTAAGGCACAGGGTTTCCACTTGGACATCCCGACCCAATCAGCTCCTTAAGGTAGATTGTTTTATCTTGATTCCGTCGTAGCCAGACAGACTTCTCTAGAATGGTCTAATTTACCGACCATGTCTTGTAGAAGGGTCTAATGTGTGTCTACTAACTAACCCAACTGTACTAAAATATCTTGCAATAAAACATTTTTGGGATAGTACGTTGGTCGGTTGGACTGTCATTTCAGTAGGTCTTCACCAGTACATTATTTTCCCTGGTTGTTCAAAATATAGTATTTACAAAAAGGTTGAAAAGAATTACGCAAAGCATTTTCCTTTTTTAATTGCTCAGAATTAGCTATCTTTGTAAATCCGTCCTTGAGTTTTTGCACTAGATATTACTTATATGGATTGTGTCAAATCAACAGTCAGTGCTTAATCAATGGTGACCTAGCTCAGTCATAATCAGAGGGGAAACATATCATCATTTATGCAGATTTTAAGGAATGCATTCACTCTCAAGCAGATGAAGTAGTTCGGGCCCATGGCAATGCATATGACATGTAAATAGCTTGAGTAATTCTGTTTGCATTCGAATAAACATGGACTCAAGGTCATAACACGAGCTGTAAGCTCTGGTGGTCCAAGCTCATAAATTCGACTTCATTCGGCAGTATTTCTGGAGAAGAGCGAGCTAATTTTCAATTTATGACACGCACAGACTTGTTGTGTGTTTACATGTTCTTGGTGCATGACAGGAACTTCTGCAGCTTGTATATTAACCAGTGAATTAAGCTCTAATGATAGCATTAAGTTCCATTAATGAAAAAAATCATGGATCATTTGCAGTATCAGGCTTGCTTAAAAAGTACCATTCATTTAATAATTTCCTGAGAGTAGGCGACAATTACATTTTCATTGAGAGTTTTGTACAGTTAGTTTTCTTTCAATGGCAATAAACACAGCATCTTCGGAGTTGACTGCACTACAGTAGCCTATAAGAAAATGACAAAGGTTTGTCTGGATATTAACAACAATTTGTGCTTTCTTGTTGGAACATGACACAGTTTACACAAGCCTTGTTGTGGACCGTGAAAGTCTGAGGGTTGCCCCTGAGTTGCCTTGAGGATTTCACTATGGCTGTGCTTAGCATGGCCATAGCTATATTTAACTGTATCCTCTCTTGTTTCAGTATACATTAACCTAGGTCTCTATAGAGAGCACATACCCTTAGAACGTCAACCCACCATGCTATATTTATCCCATATCAAATGTCAACTTCTTGGCTGCGTTTGCTTTAGTCGTAGTTGAGGATGTAGGTCAAAGTTCTGCGCCAACATAATTGGATGACCGATGCTCGAAAGCTTTTGGCAAGCAAATCAAATGCTATGTTTCAACTCTAATACACATCATGGTTAGGCTTTCATTTTGTTTAGCGTGTAGTCGGTGGGTCCTGAGGAGGCCTTGACATTGCCTGTTCAGAATGTTGAGGCATTAATTGTGCTGAGAGCTCTCCATCACAGCTGCTGAGAAATTACTAGGAGATTGAATGCCCCTGATGTCTGGTAATTACTGCTTCAGGTTGTTACATGGTAATTTATGACCCGTAGAGCTCTGCACTAAATGGACAATAAAAAGAATAATGGAGTAGCCAACAGACAAGGAATTAAGTGGGAATTAAATGTCTGTTAGAAGATGTAGGTTAAAGGTTAGAGGGCGAGCTTAGGAACAAGTAAGTCAATTTCCTATCAGACCGTAATTGGAAAAGAAGATGCTCTGAGTTAAAAGGTCATAGTACATTTGGCTCTGATATGTTAAAGGATATCTTCACTTCTTTTTGACATCTCTTTAGACTTGTCACTTACCCTGAAAGTAATTTATGGGGCTTTTGGAGAGACAGTCGTCCACGCTTTGGATTTATGTTTCAAAAGCCACCGCTCCTTTAAAAGAGAGTATAATTGTAACATAATTGAATGGTAGACTGTGCAGCGGCTCGAAAATGGCATTACAACCACTAAACACAATATTTTGATCCATTAGAAACATGCTAAACAAAAGAAGGGTTCTGCTTGTATAGTCAGTCCACATTGTGTTTTGGGCCTTGTTCCAATGAGGGGAGGTGGTTTGCTAAACAAACCGCTCTCTGTGATATCAGCTGGTTAATTCTGTTCCTTTAGTGTTTTTATTGGTTCATTCAAGAGGGTCTGTTGACATTCCCCCTGCCCTGTTAAAAGGCGACTGCATCTCAAGTGAAATCTGGAGTGTTCTTTACACAGGCGGGGAGCCCCATGTGGCCGCTGGCTCCCAGAGGGCCTGTGATTTTCCTGCTTTAAGTGTCTACTGTCAACGCTAATTTGTCCCACTCCTCCTCCACCCCCTCCAGAGGGGGACGCTCTCCTAAAGTTTTAATAAAAGATCAGCCATAACTCCCTGTTTGTTTTCTGGGGAGGACACTGAAGTTTTAAAGTCATAAAGGCCATAAGATGCCAGGTAATGATTACAAGACCAGAACAAAAGCACTACCCAATGCCACTTACTGTGTTACACAGCACTGGGACATGTACAGCTCCACTAGCAGCAGACTAAATTATGGAAATGATGTGGTCACACTGGTCAGCTTTCAAACCAGACCTTTAAAAAGGGGTTCCTGTTTGGAAATGAAACATGCCCCTGAAATAGCAAAGAACTAGTACTGCATAATGTTTCAATTAATGTGGTCAGCTTTGGCATTTTGTTCGTTTAGCAGACGCTGTTATCCACAGCAACTTACAGTAGTGAGTAGATACGTATTCATACGTTTTTTGTTGTTGTACTGTTCCCCCTTGGGAATCAAAGCCACAACCCTGGTGTTTATAAGCGCCATTCTCTCCCAACTAAGCTACACAGAACCCAAACTGGACCGTTAGAGTGGGGTTACTGCTTGGGATGGAAATGTATCCCTGAGACGGAATAGAGGATGTCTTTACTGATGTCATTTGTGTGTACTGTACATTGTATTAATTTCTATTATATTTGTTAGTCCTGTACTGAAGCATGTTGGGTCTTTCTACCCACATAAGGGCGTGGGCAGCTTAATACTAACTCAAAATGCATTGTTTCTCAGGTGAATGCCTTTGTTTGTGAACTCTCATTTATTCATTTTCGCTCTGGATTTATAAGAGGTGCATGATTGCAAATAATAGTTTCTGACATGTTGTTCAGCCTACAGGAATGGCTTTACTTGGCCAGCCAAAGCAAATTGCCCGATCTGATTTATCTACCTTTGATTTCTAAAGGAAAATCAATGAAAGAAGGTAATTATTTTCTGCCACTCAGCCAAATTCCCATCCAACTCAATGATAAGTCTCCGGGAAAGCGGTCAGTCAGGAGACCTTTCTTTTCAATTATCCCCCCCTTGTTTACATTACATTCTGTAGAAGTGCTGGATGGGAACACTCAGACCTTATATGGACTGCTGTTTTCTTATTGAACAAGCAAAACAAAATTTCACATCTGAGGTGGGCAAGAACCATGTAGAAAATTGTTCAATATCTCGGTTGCAGGCCAATTTCCACTGCATTGTTTTGTCATACATGGTATTGCAGGCGCATGGTAATATAATATGCATAATTCATACACCTTGGGCCCCTTTTCCTTTTTTGATTCTGCTGTCCTGCCTGTTCATCTGAAGCTGAATTAATGCTACATTGTCCATTAGGCGGCCATAACACAGGACGATATTGTCACACACTTTATGTGAACTGATATCTCGGGAGGCAAACCCCTTTTTTTCTGTTATACTTACGCAAGTATTGGTTTGCAAAACATAAAAACATTGTTTTCTGATTCTCACCAAGGTCTTATATGTATATTTTCTTACCCTCTTGGCTGTAGTTCATTTTGTTTCGCTGAATAATTCCACTAAAATGTATAAAAACTTAATAGAATGATATTCAGTTATACAATAAATGTAGAAATTGAGCTGTCCATATTCAAAACGAAAAAATACACTTTTTCATTTGGAGTGCCGAGGTCGGCCAGAGCTGAGGCCACGGTGAGAGCACAGAGAGACAGTGTTGGACAGAGCTAGTTATCCTCTCCAGGGTTCACTTAGAGAGCCCCTGGACTACTGTAATGGTGACCTTCATAAGGCCCCGTCTCCCTGCTGGGAACACGCATACCAGACACATCCACTCCACAACCGACACTCATTGGGTCATGATGGGGCTAAGCAGGCCCCATTAAGGCATGCTCATCTAGGCTGGGATCACGTGCACAAAGCATAAGGATGGACCTCAGCCAGGAACATGAAGGCTAGGTCTTCTTAGCCTAGCACCTTGACTCTTTATAGTCTATTGCTTATAGATGTGGTGGAAAGCGGTATATACGCTCAGTCAATTATTATTACTATTATAAAAGTCCATTATTGAATTTTTGGTGTGCCAGGCTATTGCTTTATTCCTACCCTTAAGATGCTCTTCTCAGGATCTCTGGTGATGCTATCAGTGGATTATGAATCCATTTTTCAGACATGCCATGGTCAGTTTAATGATCATTATATGGCTCAGATGGAAAAACATGGGAATAAGGTGAATCAATGATTGATTCTGCAACGTTGCTTGATTCATGGATGGTCTTTTGATAAATGACCAGCTTATTGAGCCTCAGAACAGCCCCTTTGAAGTAAAAACTGTTAGTAGTGAGGAGAAACTAGAAATGAGACCATGAAAATATATACTTTTGGGGTTTTCAGTGACTTCACAGCGCCTGAATGAACTTCTATTAGACATGGTAGAGCTGTTAAATTGAATGTGAATCCAGTTTTGATATAAGTATGCTTTTATTTAAGTCGATGGATCCCTATGTAGCTTCATACTGCAGGTGGAAGTCTCCCTCACAAATCTAGTTGATGGAATCCCAACAGCGACTCAAGTATTGTAGTGTTTTATCATTTAAATCAAACGCTGAGTAATCTTTGCAGACGTAGGCTAGTATGTATGTGTGAAATGGCCGTTTTGTGTCAACTCTCACCGTTAGAACACAAGCATGTATAATAGCAGGCGGGGGATCTGTCTTTTGATTCTGAGAGACGGGGGGGAGGGGGGGGGGCAAGCTTCACCTAAGTGTAGTGAAGCAGAGAAATAATGGTATCCTACTCTGCTTGTGCAAAAGCAATAGGAGAACGAATGGGGGGATTCACATTAAAAGTGCCTCTAGGTAGCTGACATGACGCGTCTAGTCAGACGTAAATAATGACAGACGGAAACTATCATGAGGTCTGTGAAGCATCCACACGCTGCCGTCATTTTGTGTCTAACCTTGCATTGCCAGCAGCTCACAGCCCTTACCAGCCCTGGAGATCATTTAAAAAGCAGAGACTAATGGCGCTGCCAGGCCTAACACCAGTCTGGTGGATTTGCATGAGTTTAGATCAGTTAAAGAGATCGCTGTCATTGCAGCGTCTTGATGTCTGACTTCTGCATCCATTTCAATACCATCCATTTTTTTAGCACTTATTATTTACTGTTTGTGGGAAAGGTCGGAGTTCGTGCGCTTCCTTTTGTTGCTTGCTCACCAAGAGTCACTGTCGATGACACTGTTATTGATCTCCTTAATATGAATGGATGACTTTTTGAATGAGGTTGAAATTAAGATACAAGAGGAGTAAAAAGTAAACGTCAATTCATGTAACGATTCGGTGTTTAGATGGGTTGGTTCTTGATCAGCTCCAATTCAAGACCTGGAGGTAACGTTTTAAATCAAACGGCCGTATGTTTACGGAGCAGGGCGTAATTAAGAAGGATGGCTTTTGTTTTTTTGTTAATTCGTGTGTTGCAGTATGATCGAAAAGCAAGGTCACGCACTTTGTCAGAGGATCTGATTTGATAACCGTTTCATAAGACCGAGATGCTCTGTTTGAAACAAGCAATAAACCTACTGTGTCAGTGACTTCTCTCATTGTCGCATTTGCATAATGCAACAATGAGTCGCACTCAACCGACGTATTCATCTAGATCGTAAAATAGCCACGGCAAAGCAACTTGCATACTGTAATTGGCATCTTGTGGTTTGCTTTCCTGAGGAGAAAGTTAATTTTACATGTTTTTATAATAAATAGCATATTTAAGCAGCCAGGAAATCACTGCAAGACATCCATCCTACAACGTTTCATTTATTCTTGTGTGTTTAATTAAAGCCAGGAAACTGTTTGCAATTTGTGTCTGATACATTGTCTAATGTCTGAGACTGGTTATTAGATATTAAATTGATGCATAATTCAGGCAATTAAGAAAGTAATCACACAAAGTAATGTAATGGAAGTTAATTATTACTGCATAAGCAAACAGTTCATCAATGCTAGTTAACGCTGTGACTGCATGCCTAATATGCACACCAAGCAAGCAAATTCCTCTCTCTCTCTCTCCGAGTGTTTTGATCAGCTGATTAAACATAATACAGGCTGATTAGTGGGGAAGGGAAGCCGGGCCTCCTCACCTCCCCTGTGTCTGAGCGACAGGGTTCACTGTGCTGCTGTAGCAGGAGAGGGTCTGTTCTCTTTTTAAAGCAGCACACATGACGAGGGGAAGGTTGCTCTGCGGCAGCCTTCTCCAGTCAGCACTCGTGTCACAGACAGGGTGACTGCCAGTTCCACTCTCCTATTCCCACTCACTTTCTGCCCCATCTCTCTCTCTCTGTTTCCCTCTAATACTGTGGTAATCTTTCTGTCTTTCTCTTACTATCTCTATATCTATATATATCTCTCTGCATGTTGTTAAGCAGTGGAGCTTGACGAGGCTTTGTGTGCTTTGAAACCATGAAATGCTTATCTCAGTACCTTACCCTTTGATGGCGGCGGTGAGGATTTGAGTGCTTCCTTAGCAAAGCACCAGTGACAACGTCGAGCCGCTCTTTATGGGAACAAAGGCCCTAGTCAACATAATCCCAACAATTCGGTGCCCAGACTCTCCCTTTTGAAGCAGCCCTATAAAACAAGACCTTCCAGCCTTTAGTTGTTTTCCTGAGTAAACATGCATGTCACAGTTGACCTTTCCCGGGGTCAGGCCGCTTTTATATTGGCTGACATGTTTCCAACTTAATAGATCCATTTAGCAGGGGTCCCCTGGGCTCCTTTATTTATTAAGCTGCAATGAGTTGCATCTGTCTGCTGGAATCGAGGGGACCAATCAGCAGAGGTCACATCCGCACTAACATAGAGATATATAGACATATACTAGACATATATAGACGCACGCAAGTGCACACACACACACCCACACACACTGCACAGACGCTTGTACCAGCCTCAAATAGTAACCCTTTTTCTGTGATTGTCTGTCCTCAAATGATTAGCCCCCTTTTCAATAGCACCCCTTGCTGGGTTAGAGTTGTCAGCGTTCCTGAAGTATTATGCGTTGTGACACCCTTCAGTTGTTTTTCTCAGCTGTTGTCTGAGAGTTGTATTGATCTATCTTTGTTCATCCATTGTACAACACCCCATAATGCTGGTCATTTTCTTAGACTGATTCTAAGCCCCTGTCTGGTAATCAGGGATAATTGTCAATTATCACAAGGAACCATCAGATCAATTACTGCAAAATCAATGCAGCCACTTGACTGGAGTGCTTTGTTTCCCCAGCAAAACTAAGGTCTGGACTGTTCAAGCTGCAGAATATTCAGGAATGCGACAGTACTATATAGTGAAAATGTTTACCATGTTGGGGTAATTTCCTATTGAACCTGTTTAAGGAAAAAAGGATCTCCAGATCGTCATTTACTGTGATGTTGTTGAAATAGTAAGGCACCAGATGGTGTGTTGTTGTTACTGTTGTTTGTAATGTCTAATGGAGACAAAACTACTGTTGTCCTTTCAACTGAAAACAGTGGATTACACCTTTCCTCTTTTATGAGCAGGATAGAAGGAGCCTCTATATTCTTGGTGGTTGAAATGACTTTTGTGATGAAAGTTAATGTGTGGTTGTCCTGATGTCCTTATTTTCCTCATCGGGCCCAGATTTCACTTTCACCTCATGAAGGCGATGCCATCTCCTGAATCGCTTCCAGTGTGTATGGAAACAAATGTCCTGCTGTAATGGCATAGCCCAGCCAGCAGCCTGACATATTATCTCCTCCTCAACGTATTTACAGTGAACTTCTCAGCAAATTGTGTTGTCATCTTAATAGGGGAAGATTAATCTGTTGCCATGTAGGTTTAGGTGAGTGAAAGAGATGGACTTTTTCTGAGCTTTGTTTACACACCAATAAAACAAGTTAACTCTTCGATGCCCGGGCCCCGTGCTTTAGAGTAAAGGTTCCCTCTGATTATTCATATTTAAACTAACTCAGTTGTAATTACATGGTATAAGTGAATGATAATGAACTAATCTTACTCAGTCTGTATGATTAAAAATAATAATAATTCAAATGTAAACTGTCCCTCGCCTGTCTTAATCTGAACAGTATTTGCAGAATCACTTCTGAAATATTAACATAACCTATCTACTCCATACTGTATTCAATATTACTTCAATTTAGGTTGTATCTGATACTTGCCACATGGATAGTTCTATTCAAGGACACTGTTAACATTTTGTTTACAGAGCAAGGTTGACAATCCTGTATCATGACAAATGACAATGGTTATTGAGCGCTAGTATTTAAAAAAATATATGTTAGCATTGTACATTTCAAGTCAAATCCTGAAATAGGGTGCCAAAATCAAGTAGGTCTACTTATAATACCATCACTATACTAAATGTAACTTTAACAGTCATCACCGTCAGTGATTGTAATTGAGATTGTCATTTACCCTGTGTCCAGTCTGCTCATATTTCATCCCTCCCTGAAAGAGCCACACATTGAATATAATCACACACACCTACTGCACCAGACCAAGAGAAAACAGAGTGTGCACTTTGTGCACAGCTATTTATATCAATAAGTCCCGTGCTGAGAGGCACAAAATGAGCGTTTAAGCTGCAGGGCCCAGAGAGCTCAGTAGCAGGTGGGCAGGCTGCCTGTGGGTGCCTGGGTGGAGGGGGTGCCCGCTCTTTTACAGGTGTTGCCCATCTCTCTGGGCCTCCGTGGCTCTGAGAGGGGGAGGTTTTGGGGAGGGCAGGGAGTGGGACAGCTGGAGGCGCAGGCGTTGGAGAGACCGAGAAGGAGACACTTCTCGCTGTCGAGGCCTCCGCAGGTCAGTGCCTCTCCCCAAAGGGACCGCCGAGCGAAACGCCATCAATTCACAAACAAAGGAGCCACTTCACCCGCCACAAAGGAAACATATGTGATAGAGCTGGCTCCCGAGCCGCAGCTCATTTTAACATGTCAGCCTCTCCTAATTAGCTTTGTTAACTCCCTCTGCTGTCTGCCCAACTGAGGCCTGGGGAAGTCACATGTGGGCTTTGGGTTTACAACAGCAGTTGCTCGGCCTCGGCTATGCCCTTTACAGAGATTTAGTTAAACGTGATACTCTATCCTGTTTGATTATATTAGTGTAGAAATGGACCCTACCAAACTCTGTTGCCTTCTTGAAGATTGACATGCTGTAGATATATTGATCATGTATAATCCAAATGAGCAAAACCTTGTACTCTCTGTAAGGTTACACAGAGAGGCTTCACTTGGCCTTTTGTCCACTGTGTGTGTGTGTGTGCGCGTGTTGAAATGAAAACACAAACACAGCTCCCCCTCTATCTTTGTTGGGACGGCTTGGCGGTCATTACTGGCTGGCCTTCAGAACGTGGTCCTCCAAGCGTTACACGCTGTAGTCCACACTGGGCCTCATGTGACCCCTGCTGCTTATCCACTGGCAGTGCAATTTAAGCAGTCTGATGACATGCAGCATGACACCCCTCTGAGAAGAGGCCCTCTCCGGCTCCTCGTTGTGGTTACTGGGTTAGGGGAGGTGTGTGAACTGCAGGGCTCCTACTCACCTCTCCCGAAACACAGCTCAAATTGGGCAATTTTCATTGTTTGTTTCATCATTGTTGTTTTTTTTTTGGGGGGGGGGTGCATTTTTAGGAGGATTGTTAGGGATGTTGAAGTGTGATGCCTTGATGCTTAATAGCTCTCATCCTGTAATTGCCCTGCAGGTGAAAATGAGGAACAGGAAGTTCCTTCTTCAACTTTGTGAAATGAATGAGCGAGGGTGTGTATGGATACGCTACATTTGGCGTGGGATGCCCTCGAGTGCAGTGGTGTGAATCTAATTAAAATACGGCGTCCATTGAGTCCGTCTCTAGCTAGACATATCTGGTATAAGCTCTACTAGGTAGATCTGACAATTGACAGGTCTCCAAAAATGTCAGCCTTTTTTTATGTTGCTGTTTCTTCCACTTTGTTCAGCTTTAGACAGCAGTATGCACTTTATTTACTTTGTGAACAATGCCAGGGAGCGTTTATAATGTGTTCTTCTAGAACAATGTGAATGCTGATATAAGTGGAATCAATTTCAGTGTGTTTAAGTACAAGGCAAACTAAAATGCTCACCTCCCCTCTGGCCCTGTCTGCCAAGCAGTGGAGTCCAGCTGGAGTAGCAGCCAGCTCAGAGCTGTGTGACTGCTGCCGACTAAAGTGTCATGATCCCCGGATCTCTGCTCCCTCTTTGACAGAAGGATTTGAAATTCCTGGGTTAAAAGTTCTCTGAGTTGATATCTCAGAAGGCTTATGTGATGATGGTCTATGACAGGTATTGTTTTCTAGTGGCTAGCAGAATTCTGCTGAATTTCTATCTGTAGACTATACCGTGTAGCCAACTTTTAAAAAAAAAACATCACAATAGTGAGATATCTAGACAAATATTGTGTTGCACGTTTCTTGAAAATGAACCAGTGGGATGGTTTTGGAAAGCAAACTCCCTCGACATCAAAATAAAGATAATTTTGGATTGGCAGTACGTTAAAGACAACATTTTTATTGAATTGTCAACAATTATATTGTTGGAAATAGTTTATAGAGATGGATATAACCTCCTTAGATGTCAGCCAGATAACATTTATTGAGGATTGTTTTGGTTTTAACTCTGCTTTGGACAGTTTCCTTTTTATTGCCAGTGTTCCAATATTGGAGAAAAGAACAGGTTCATTGCTATATTTACACTAGTAAACAGCTTTGCCTTTGAAGTTGATCAATTATTTGCTCATGAACCTTTCAGCTGTAATATGCCCATACTTAACTTGCTCGTTCATTTCACGAGAAGCATGTCTGCCAGCAAGATGCACTTTCTAGATCTAGATTATGATCTCATTAAGATTGACATTGATGACAGCTCGCCCCAAAGTTGAAAAGGTCACCGTGTTCATATAGTGTCTTACCAGAGAGTGCTGCTGTAGGATCTGCGGTTTATATAGAATGAATGTTCTTCATGGGCAGGTTAAAGGTCTATTACACCCCTCTTTGATGTCGAGAGTACGATCAGAGGAAATATTGACCCACTTTTATTGTACGACTCTGTACGAGCTGTTCAAATACATTTCATGTTCATTACCCATGTGTCTTCTTCATTGTGTTGTACGTGGCTGAACATGTATGTGGTTTTCCTTTCCTTGGGTACCGACCGGGACACAGGACCCATGATGTTGCATCTTCGATCATCTAACTGATACGAGGTCATCTATACAGAGAAATGATTGAGGGGGAGCGTTTTCTGTACGCGACTGGTTCGTGCAGAGGATGTACGTGAAGGCACAGGTTGACAATCCTTCCAGATGATACCGTCAACCCACTGCAGTGTTTTCCTGTCAGTGACACCAATCTGCTTGACGGTGCAGTGCTAGATCACCATCGGTTTCTAGAATGCGCATAGCAAGAAGCCGCGTAGGGAGCCATCTTGTGTAGCTACACATGTTGACGTAAGGACGACATATTCCAGCAAATGCATGCAAATAACAGAACTAATAAGTCAGCGAAGGGCTTTAAGGTAATTCAACCCGGCCTGTGCCTTTTAGGGAAAGAGAGCAACGTGTTTACCAAGCAAATGTGGATCAAAATATGGCATTATTCCTCTGATAGGTGAAGCATACTGTACCATGCCTCAGTGGCTAAATGTATTTTACACACTCACTTCCAGGCATGACAGCAGTTATTTTTTGTCGCCCCCCCCCCCCGTCTCTAACACTTAGAATAAAAATCACACGAACAGTCGTGGAGGAATACCAAGGCAACAGTCTGGAGATGTCTGGCCAAAAGGGATTTGTCCCTCTAGGTACAAGGTAGAGAGCTGTGTGCCCTGACATTTGCATTTCTGAATTGCTTAGCTGCCCAAGCATGCTTTATGTGAGCAGGTTGCGGCGTGTCATAGCATCATATGACCGTTGTACTGGAGGCTCACTGTTGGACTTTACCCAACAAATATGGATTATGTTAAAGCGGGCTGTGGATTGACGAGGATATGCTAATATGTCCCAGATGGGCATCTGAGCGGCTGCCGGCAGGGACATGCAGACAGTATATGGCAGGAGCAGTGTTTGGCAGGTCCATCATTCCGTCATTAAAGGCCACATTATTACTTACAACCGGGCTTGCATGACAATGGCAGGAATGAATGCAGTCCCTTGGAGAGTAACCTGTTGTGTCCTTCACGTTTCTGTGGCTTTCCCCCCCCTTTTTTTGGTGTGTTTTTTGTTGTTGTCGGTATCCTTGAAAATACGCTCTCAGTAGCAGGTTCAGTACGGTGGGGAAGCGTCACTATGAATGTGTGCCCATGTGGATATAGGGTTTGCGCTTATGGTCAAAACATCAGCGAAGAGGCCTTTCAGAGGGATCGGTCGTTCATTCATACTCAGTGACTAATTGTTGGATGGTTATATTATCAAAGAAGCCAATATGTTTGTATAGGGTTCTAGATATCGTTGATATTACCGTAGCTGTCCCTATTTTGCCTTGACAATTTGAGGTATCACAGGTCTGTGTTGTGTTTTAGACAACATAGAGTTGCTCATAGTGGTGGAATAACTCTATTGCACTATGGGTAAGCTGTCCCTTTCGTACTATTATTGAACTAAGGTATTAGGTTTTCTGCTGTACAAGCAGAAAAATAATGGTGGCTTATGTGTAAGTGTACATTTGGGAAGGCCTTGTGTCCTTTTGATATAAGAAGCCATATAAATGGCAGGATTAAAGAAAACAACTAAATGATTTTAAGTATTCTTCAGCTCCACTGAGATTCCCACACTGCGCCTCGATCTGTGTGCTAATGGGCAGTTGCCATGCACACCAAAAGAGAGAGAATATTTGCGATGTCTCGGATTCCATGTGTGACACCTCCGAACGTTATTTGAAAACCATGGACTTTTGTATGCCATGTGGATCTACGGCAAAGGAACCCTGATCTACGGCAAAGGAACCCTGTGTAGAGGCGCACGTTGGTGTGGAGCAAATGGCCACTGACAGCACATCTAAACACATCAAAGATTATCATCACCAGAGTGACAGCATTAAAGATGTCAGGACGGGCTTTGAACGTCCCTCTGGAGGGGATGGAGGGGCTGGGGGAGGGGGGGGGGGCATTCCTTATGGTCGACACGTTGTATTTGCTGGGGGCATTGTTAGTACACTGCCTCCAGCCCAGGATTTAGGCAGGCCCACAGCAGATGTGGACGCCCCCGTACACACACACACACACACACACACACACATACACTCACAACCCACAAAGCATCCCCTACCCACCCCTGGAAAAAAGAAGAATAGGTGCCCTAAGGCAGTTTAGCTGGTGTGGATCAGTTCAGATGAGGTACATTAAATGGCTAGTGATAATTTGGCATGACAATTACAAACACCATCGCTTTTGTCTGTAATTAATTCCAGTGGTGCCTCAGGCCTTCCCTCTGTTGCTACGGGTGTGGGCCAACACTGCTAGCCTAACAAGAGAACATTACAGCCAGGATTACAGCCCAGATAAACCAGCCGAGATGGAGAGAGAGCAGTAGAGTGTGTATGGAAATGTGTTTCAGAAGAATGCGATAGAAGACCACCTAAGATAACCAAATATATTACATTTCAAAAGGCAAAATAAACCCCCTTAAAAGGTGCGTTCTGTGTGATTTAAACACAATCTATTCTGACCATTAAATGAATTTCACGAAGAAATAACATTTTCAGCAATATTTTTTTTTCACTATCAGTGTAACAATAACAAATATTTCAAATCTGTGCAAATAAATTTATGTATTTTTGATGAGGTTTGTAACACGGGACTGTTGCTATTAGCTAGTTTATTCATTTAGTAGCTTCTTCATATTCTTCCAGAAGTTGATCAATTAGCACAGAGCAATGAAAAATCTTATAGATTGCACCTATAATCTTTGGTCCAATGGGCCCCACTATCCAGCTCCTCCCATGCACTGGTGATGTCTGTGGAGGCATTAATTAACGGCTTGTACTTCTCAGTAGTTCTATTACTGTTAATGTACCTCATTAAGAGAAATATAGTTACTTGAGGACATAAAAAGAATCCCTCCGCATCCCCATTAATCTTGATTTCACATGTGAGACTGCTTGGTGATCTCCTGATAGATTCTCTACCATGTGGCGGCTCTTTTCTCTCTCTCTCTCTCTCTCTCTCTCTCTCTCTCTCTCTCTCTCTCTCTCTCTCTCTCTCTCTCTCTCTCTCTGTCTCTATTTCTCTCTGTCTCTCTCTGTCTCCCTCTCTCTCTCTGTCTGTCTCTCTGTCTGTGTCTCTCTCTCTCTCTCTCTCTCTCTCTCTGTCTCTCTCTCTCTCTGTCTCTCTCTCGCTCTGTCTGTGTCTGTCTGTCTCTCTGTCTGTGTCTCTCTCTCTCTGTCTCTCTCTGTGTCTCTCTCTGTCTGTCTGTCTGTCTGTCTGCCTGTGTCTCTCTCTCTCTCTCTTTCTGTCTGTGTCTCTATCTCTCTCTGTCTGTATCTCTCTCTGTCTGTATCTCTCTCTGTCTGTATCTCTCTCTGTCTATATCTCTCTCTGTCTGTATCTCTCTCTGTCTCTCTGTCTCTGTCTCTCTCTGTCTCTCTCTGTCTCTGTCTCTCTCTCTCTCTCTGTCTCTCTCTCGCGCTGTCTGTCTCTCTCTGTCTCTCTCTCTGCCTGCCTGCCTGCCTGTCTGTCTGTCTGTCTGTATGTCTGTCTGACTGTCTGTCTGTGTGAGTGGTGGTGACAAAGTGTATAGTAATGGGCCTCAACATCACGTTCTGACAGGACAACACTATAGTGAGCAGATGATCTTAGTGAATCAATTAAAGCTACTAGGGGTGAGGACATATCCAGCCAACCACTCAGACGAGCTCCAGCCAACCACTCAGACGAGCTCCAGCCAACCACTCAGACGAGCTCCAGCTAGCAGATTTTTCAGGGATGAACCAAATGACCAGAGGCACGCAACCTGTGGCTCAAGCATCACGACTGGCACGCGCTCACCTTGAAAGCCAGTTCAACAGTCGGGGTGAGTGGACACGTTGGACGAACCAAACAAAGAAAACAAAGTTAAGCATTTCTTGATCATGATCATCAGGGCCAGCTCTATCATTTTGAGGGCCCTACGCAAGATTTGGTTGGGGGGGGCCCAACAAATGTGGCCCCAGTCTTGACTGCAGAGAGAACATTTTCATTTTCAAAGTGAATTTCCTAAAGCAAGTTTCCTGCAGTTATACACATGTTGCCATGACTTATGCCATGTTAATGACATTTGAGTGAGAGTTACTAACAAAATCAATGTGGGCCCCCTGGAGGGCCTGGTCCTGTGTGGGTCTGGTGTGTGCAGCACGGTTGGAGTAACTAGTTAAGTAGTTATATGATTATAAAGAAGGTAACACTTTATTTGTATAGTCCATCTGTATATGCTCTACAGCAGCATTTCAACAGCATATCTTTAGCCTTTCAGTAGCATCTCAATATATATCATATATCATTTATCATCATTTGTCCATCTATAGATGTTCAACAAATCTGTAGACTACCAGCAGCATTTCACGTGTACAGTAGTGTTGCATAGTCCTGTATCTCTCTTTTCTCTCTCTCTCTCTCTCTCTCTCTCTCTCTCTCTCTCTCTCTCTCTCTCTCTCTCTCTCTCTCTCTCTCGGCTCTCTGCTCTCCTCGCCTCCTCACAGTGGCTCCAGCGCCTCCTCGTGAGCCTCCAGCAGGGGGAAGCTGAACACACCACCAATCTGTGTCATTACTCTGTCATTGCATCAAATCACATGATTAGCTCCATGGGGCAGTGGAGGAAGCCTGCTCGGTGCAGCTCCAAGCCGCAGTCCCCTGGTAATGGTCTGATGGCACTGTGATGGAGAGTTGTGTACTGTCCCTCATGCAGGGCCAAGGATGCGCTATCATTCAGCCAGCCAGTGATGGCCTCAGGGTGAATCCTCTACTTCACATTCACTCCCTTCACTCATGTCAGTGTGCTTTTCCTCCTCGAGAAAACATACTGTAATTTGGTGCTACTGCCATTTTCTTATTTCCTTGAATGTGGAATAATTTGAGAAGGATAGGTAATGATCAGTGTTTGGTTTAGGTTCCCAATTTCCAGGAAAATGTATATGAAGTCAATGGTGTATATTATTTTGGAAAAAAAGAGTTACAAACATTTGTTGGCAATTAAATTGGAGAAGGAGTACTTAGGAGCAACTAACAGGGCTTGGTGCTTGGTGGCAGGCCGACAGTTTGTCGATGCAGCCTTTTATAATGCAAAGGCTTATAATTATCTCACGCTTGCTTATTTCACACTGACATATCGCTTTCCTAAATGTCAGAAGGAGCAGGCAGCCCAGCCCAGTGCAGAGCGGCCCTCTCCCCCCCCCCCCCCCAGCCCGGGCGAGCGCTCTCACAGCCCTGCACACAGCCATGATGATGGCAGTGCTTTAGCCCTGAACGTGCAGCCCCCCGCCGGGGAATAGTGGTTCAGGCATCACCGATCGTTGACCTGGCTATTGTTGTTTGTGATACTTACTGGTAAACTTTTGCAATCAATACAACATCAGCCGGCGGAGCCCCTGGGAATGAAAACCTGAAACAGCGCACTTAATCTTGGAGCCGGCCCCTGCTCCCTGCTCTGCCGCTAAACTGGGTAGTTGGCCTACTTGATGCAGCATTATTGCAGCAGAGGTCAGATGTGAGCTGTCTCGCAGAGCGCCTGATGAATGGCTGTTTTTGATAAAGCGCCTCTCCCATCCAACAAGAGACATTTAATAATGATGGACCATAACTGCACACAAAAAAAAAATCATTGTAGCCTGCTGGAGGAAAGAAATCTCTCCTGCTGCCTCCTCTCCCCATCTCAGAGACCGAGAAGGTAGCCATACTCATTGCCCTTTTGGGCATACACATTATTGTAGAACTCTACGCTCTCTGTATTGTATATTGCACCGAATTGTGTCAATACAGTAGATTCTTAACAGGATCATGACTTGAATACTTAATTGTTCTGTTGCCAATGCTCTACAAGGGGCTGAAATAAAGATCACTTTGTCGATCACAGTGACTTCAGAGAGTATTCGTACCCTCTTGACTTTTTCCGCAACATTTTATTGTGTTACAGCCTGAATTTGAAATGGATTCAATTGAGATGTTGTGTCACTGGCCTACACACAACATACCATAACGTCAGTGTCAAACAGTCACTACAAAAATACAGGGCGTCCTTCCTAACTCGGTTGGGATTTCACCATGAAGCCAATTGTGACTTGAAAATAGTTACAGAGTTAAAAAAATGTGGCAAAGAAATTAATTTGATCTCCTTTATGCAAAGTGTTATGTTTGGGGAAAATCCAACACAAGACATCGCTGATAATACAGTACAAACACGATATACAGCAGTATGTGGACACCCCTTCAAATGAGTGTATTTGGCTGTTTCAGCCACACCCGTTGCTGACATCACACGGCCATGCAATCTCCATAGACAAACATTGGCAGTAGAATGGCCTTACTGAAGAGCTCCGTGACTTTCAACGTGGCACCGTCATAGGATGCCACCTTTCCAACAAGTCGGTTTGTCAAATGTCTGCCCTGCTAGAGCTGCCCCGGTAAACTGTAAGTGCAGTTATTGTGAAGCGGAAACATTGAGGAGCTACAACGGCTCAGCCGTGAAGTGATAGGCCACACAAGCTCACAGAATGGGACCGCCAAGTGCTGAAGTGTATAACGCATTCAAATCATCTGTCCTCAGTTACAACACTCACTACCAAGTTCCGAACTACCAATGGAAGCAACATCGGGACAAGAACTGTTCGTCGAGAGCTTCATAAAATGGGTTTCCATGGCCGAGCAGCCGCATACAAGCCTAAGATCACTATGCGCTGGATGGATGAATCTGGGTTTGGCAAATGCCAGGAGAACGCTACCTGCCCCAATGCATAGTGCCAACTGTAAAGTTGGGTGGAGGAGGAATAATGGTCGGGGGCTGTTTTAGTTCGGACTAGGCCCCTTAGTTCCAGTGAAGGGAAATCTTAACGCTACAGCATATAATGACATTCTAGACGATTCTGTGCTTCCAGGTTATGGCAATAGTTTGGGGAAGGTCCTTTCCTGTTTCTGCATGACAATGCTCCCATGCACAAAGCGAGGTCCATACAGAAATGTTTTGTCAAGATTGGTGTGGAAGAACTTGACTGGCCCGCACAGAGCCCTGACCTCAACCCCATCGAACACCTTTGGGATGAATTGGAACGCCGACTGCGCGCCAGGACCAATCGCCCAACATCAGTGTCTGACCTCACTAATGCTCTTGTGGCTGAATGGAAGCAAGTCCCCGCAACAATGTTCCAACATCTAGTAGAAAGCCTTCCCAGAAGAGTGGAGACTTTTATAGCAACAAAGGGAGGACCAACTCCATGTTAATGCCCATGATTTTGGAATGAGATATTTGACGATTCGTTGTCCACATTCTTTTGGTCAGGTAGTGTATTATATACAGTAATCGTGTTCTGATATTATGCCATATGTTTTTATGGTTCTACTTAAATGTATATTTGCTACAGTTACAGATTTATTTACTTTCTATTCACGTTTCCATTACTTGTTAACATTTCATAGTTTGTGCAACCCTTTTCAAGTAATTCCTGCAAATTGGGATCTACTTGGGACCAAATGGTAGTTAATGCTGTTCTTTTCCCATAAGCATACTGTACTTCAAGTTGATGTCGATGCACTGTTTATGGAGGACATTTGTGCATTGCAGCACACTGGAAATGATTCAGAACGCTTAAACGTGTTAAGATATAAGATGATGTCCATAGTAATGAGATTGAAGACATCCACTCAGGTTGCAAAAATGTTCCTTTCAATCCCTTCCTCGGGAGGCAACCGTACCATAATTGAATGTCTGATAAACCACGTATGATCATTTAACTAGCCCAGAGGTAAAGAGGTAAAAAAAAGGCTACACCCAGCCATTTTGCAATCTGTCATCCTGATGAGCAATCAAATCAGCATGTAGTTAGTTTAAGTGGCTCTAAATGAAACGAAGCCCTTTTAAATGACTGGAGTTAGAAAAGTCTTCGAGGGAAATGAAATGCCATTCTCCCGGAAACTAAGCCCAAAGCGTGGCGACAGTTTTGACGTAGACAATGCCTTTAGTGACAGGAATAACAAATTAATTGGGACCATAACACATTCTCTCTAAAGGTGAAGTAAACACACTTGACTGTATATTTTTCACCATCAGTTAGATCTCAATTGGCTCTAAAAATAAACCCAAGACATTGAACCGTTTTAATGGATGTTGACATCTCTGCATTTCGCCGTCACTCCACAATAAATGAATCATAACTTTGCTCTGCACCAAGGAATTACCATGCATTTTGAGAAAATGTATTGTGCGCCAAGCAATGAATTATGACGCAAGATCAAAATAAATGTGTAATGACTGGAGATGCCCAGAATAATTTATTGGTTGGAGATTGTTCCCATATTGGAAAAGACGGAGAAAAAAAAGACCGAAATAAGGAAAGTGTTTTCTCAGTGCACTGACAGACCACAATGTGTTTGGATTTCGAAATGTCAGCTTTAGAGAGGCAGACAGATAGTTAACCTGTTTACTGAAGCTTGGTAAACGAGGGCTTCATTGGGAATGCAACAGTATTCAATTATATGTTTATTTATTGATCACAGACAATATGTGTCAGTCTATGTAAAGAATTCTGATGAATTCGGCGGATAAAAAGAAGAGTGTCAGGGAAATGGGTCGATGAAGGATTGCATTTCAAGTTTTCTCCAGAGAAGCAACACCCACCCCCACCAGCAAAAATAACATGGAGGACAAAGAGAGAGTCAAATAATGACGGTAAACACCATATGACCAGTGAAATATTCGGAAAGTAGTACTGGAATATGTTTTCGCCACAACAGTACACAGTCATAGTCTTTTTAGCGGCAGTAGAATTGGTAATATAACTTATTATTATTTGTCATAGAGGGAGTAGTCCAAATGATTTAGATGAACATAAAGTAGTCTATAGTCGAGTGTTCTAACAGTCCCACATCAGCCAACCTTTGACCCATGATGCCACACTTCAGGAACCCAACATCAACCCTCACCATAGATGCACACCACCGGAGTCTCCAGATCATGTGATCACCTCCTTGGACAGAGTCGATGGCGACTGTAGCCTCCCCCCCGGCGATCTCCTTTGTGTACTATGAAGAGTGAAAACTTTACATCTTTTGTTAAAGCGTCAGCTCATTTAAAGGGCTCAGCTGAAGTGTGCTGGGGTGTGTGATGCACCAGCGCACCCACTTTACATCCCCACTGTAAACACGGTCTATTATATTCTTCACACCCCGGGCCTGTCCTCCAGAGAGATGGAGCTCCCGGCTTGGTGAGGCCCTATTGAATATGTAACGCTAGTAGTGCTGCACTTACCTGCTGCCCATATCAGTGTGGCCCACGCTGGCCCTCACATAGTTCTCACTTAGTTGGGCTGGAGAATAATCCCTGGGCAGACTGGAGCTTCTTCTGTTGTCTCCTGGTTGTTTTCTGTGTAGTTCATAAATTATAGATGGGCCATGTCGAGGGCCATCACGCAGCCTGATCCCTGTCTGTGCTGACAGCTGTATGATGCGCACTGAGTGCAGCAGATTGGGAGCTCAGAGTTTCATCAATAAATATCACTCTGACCCTCACACTTGGCCTCGTGTCGGCGGTCAAGGTAATGGCTTTTTATTATTGTGAAGGGCAGCCCAGCGTGGGGTAGTCTTAAGGTTGCTCGTCCATCTCAGGTCCGGAGACGCTAAAAAGGGAGAGAGAGGAGAAGAGGAGTAGCCGGCCCAACGTTTAAATGGAGCGAGCTCCTATTATGCCTGGGAACGTGTGTGGATGGGTTGTGTTTGACAGTGCGCAGCAGGGTGCTTTTGTGTGATATACAGAGCAGGAGTGGTCCCTGAAGAGGTAGTGATTTTCATGGATACATTATTGGATTAAATTAACGTTATTACCCAGCTGTGATGAATTCAATGGAGTCTACGGCTTCCCAAAGATCTCAAGGAAAAGTGTGTGTGTGTGTGTGTGTGTTGTCTGTTAGCCCTAATATGATCCTACTCGTTCCAGAGATGACAGGGCTTGAAATGCCATGATTGTGTACTGAGAGATCAGGCTGCTACAGTACACCCAGCATAATGTCTTCAGAATGCAGCTTTTTACACCAAACGATATAGAACAGAACAACATTTTGTCTAAAGTTCATTCATCAAAGAAGCTGCATATTTTGAAAAGGGTAAAAGCACCACACAGCCCTGTCAGAGCAGCGCAAAGGCTAGATACTATAGATTACTTTAATCCCCCTGACAGATATAAAAAGGATAATTACATATTTGTGGTGGAGGCAGTGTGGTGAAAAAATCAATACAGACCTTTTTTTTTTGTATGACACTTCATTAGGGTGAAAAAAAATCTCGGCGCTGAGAAGAACTGCACTGCAATTAAATGGTTCTGCTACCTTAGACTTGGTCTCTGTATTGTTATCCAGTTTATTTGAAATAGTGGTTGCACTTGAGGAGTAATTGGAAAGCATTGATTATGCACTTTTATGTCTACACTCTTGCAAATCATTATGGAGAGAAGCAATAGTTAGTTAGCCTCTCTAATGAAGCACTAATTACACTAAGTAGGTTAAAATGTTTGTCAAACTGCACTCAGCTGAAATCACGGCACAAAGACTTACACACAAGGAATCTGCATACGAAGACTTGAAACGTCACTGTGGATCGCACACCCTGCAGTTTTGTATTTATTTTGTGTCACAACTGTATAAATAAAATAAAAATGGTATTTGGTATCAGACCATCGGCAGTAGATGGAATTGAGTGGGAAGGGGGGGGGGGGGGGGGGGGGTTGGAGAAAGGCTGGAGGAAGGAAAAATAGAAAGTGATGGAATATTAAGTGCACCTAGTCTGGCGCTCTGTATTCCAGGGAAGCCGTTTTAGATTGGTTCCTTAACAGCGTTTGTGGAGCAGCCATGGCAGACACATTTACAGGCATGCTATTTGTTTAAGGTGGTTATAACATTTATTAAGAGTGGAAGGACCTTGAACTTTTCATCATTTGTTTAGCCCGGGGCTGTGCATAGGTCCGGCTTCCTGTGGTGTCTCGACGTTATAGCTAAATGGAGATGGCTATATATTGACTCATTGATATCAATGAAGGTAATCTGCAGGGACTGTACACTGTGCTCTCAATATTTGGATTTGTGTGTTTAAGAACGCATGCACATGTGCACACACACACACACACACACCAAATAATATCTCATTGTCGTTATGGTTGTTACGTAACATTGATTGCTGGAAAATAATAACAACATCAATCTAAAGTAACTTTTTATGTTTAATTGGAAATACACATTTGTATTATTTTAAGACAACATGTAAGCTCCTTTCACATGTGTCTGGTTTTCAGTTTGGAAGGTGATGGTACAATCCTGTTTTGTCCACTCGAAAATGACCCGCTGTGGTCATTATGAGAGTGTTGTGCTGCCATTGGCTCCCTATGGGCCTGATGGGATTGTAACAGGGCCAGCAAGAGGGTCAGCGTGCACACTGTCTCTCATCATGCTCCTCTATAGAGAGACTGCTGCTGGCACTATACTCTGTCCTGGCAATCAGTCAGCTCGCCACCCACCACTATGCGCTACCCGAGATGTGGAGAGGAGGGTCTGCACTGGTTACAGCTTAAACCCAGCAGCAGCCATCATACTAGGAGCCTTTGATCTTTTCCTTTCACAGGGCTCAAATGCTCACACCATTGTACGCTTGAGAGCCGCAACACTCCAACCGGCACCGCCCAGCGAAAAAAATGGATTCGCTAGTCGTTACAGCCACGGAATCAGACAAATAGAAGAATACAAGTCTTGATGGATTAAAATCCATGATCATATACATCTTATTTAATCATGCGTAGAGCACCGAGGTTTGTATAGAGGTGCTGTAAAACTACAGTGTTAAAGGTGGGATTCTCCATCAGGATCTCTTATTAATATGGGTTTTTCTTCAGGGAGATCTGAGGAAATCTCCTTGCTTTATATGTCCGTCTGGGGAGGGGGCCAAGCCCTGTTAGCTGTCATTGCACATGAAAGGATTAATGTCATCTTATAAGAAGAGGGAAAAGCCGTCTTATAGTTATTTATTCTGTTTCATTCACATTCTGCTGGCTCTGCTGCAAGGGAAAAGGCTAATGTCTGGTCTAATTTGTAGCCCTTTAAATTCCAGACAGAGATTCTTTACATATCTCTGGAGCTCAGGGCTTCTCTCTCGGCTGCAGCCCCTCTCCTCGTCTCCTTCTGGGATTCTTCTTAAACCCCACCAATTTACTATCTGAAGCAAAGTGAAGATTTACATGAGTTGTACTTGAATGGCTACACCAGTAGCTTCATGCACTAAACACTCCCACTTTAATTACCATTGGTGAATTCTGCTCTCTGATACAGGTGCCATATCTTAATTCGATCATCTTGTTGTTGCAGGAATTTTCCTGCACGGCAGGAAATGAAAAGTATTCAAGGTTTAAAAAGGCTTCTAAAGTTTGTAATTTCCACTTTAAAATGTAAGACCTGATTTACCCTAAGAAAAAATGTGTCAACCCCTACAAAAAATGTCCATTAATTATAATCCACATAATAATTCAAATTTCCTGTTGCTGCAGGATTATTATCCCGTTGTAAGAATGTCAAATTAAGATCCTACATCTGCCTCTCACACTCTCCTCTACACCTAGACCAATTGAAGGAGAGCAAAGGAAAATACGTATTCCCCAATGCTGATTCTTAGTGCTCCTTGTTCAGGATCTGTAATTGGATCTGTGTTTTCGACTCCCTGCTAATAAGCAGCTTACTCTGGCTCCCTCTAGACTTGACCCACCACATTTTTTGTTTTATGAATTTTACAAGGGGATTTTAATAGGTGCTTTAGGCTATGCAAACATAGGCTGAAGGGAAGTCATGCTGTAGCAGCCTTGACACAGAGGTTGCCTGAGTGGTTGCTTATCATTGCGGACAGGTCTCATAACTTTCATTAAGATTGATGGAGGACAAAAGGGGGAGCGGCGAGGAGAGGGACATGAGAGAATATTAACCTGTGTTCCTGTAACTAACTATAATTGTTTAGTACTGTGGCTTTCCTCAGGCAGCGCACCTCATTACCGTGACTCCTACATGATGGTGTGGTTGATTCCAGTAGCAGGGCTTGTTAGAGGAGGTTGGGGGTCAGGACACAGTGTAGTCTGCCCGGGCTCTTTTTTTTAAGGTAGAATCAGACGGCCAGAGGCTGAACTGGGATCAGTGGACTTTACAAATATGACTTTGTTTCCTTTCATTTTACATCACTCTAATTGTTAAATGTTATCTACGGGGCTGGTCAAAAGGGGGAAAGCCCAGTGTAGAATTTGGATTCACAAAGATGGTGTTGTTTTAAAAAATATATATATTTGTATTCATATTGTAACACATGGTATGATCTTGAAAGATTTTTCTCGTGTCCCGTGTCCCGTGTGTATAATAACAAATGTTAAGTGAACCAGTCCACGCTCACATTTCCCATTCATAATTGGGACGGTCTCTTGTGCCAGACAGCAGGATGTAGATTTTGATGCCCACACCTGTCTCCTCTCTCTAATATAGAGTCCGGTGTGAACGCCGTGCTCATTTGAGAATCGCAGAATGACAGTGTCTTCCATACAGGGTCACTGAGATGAGATGAATGAGAAATGTAAAGACAAGCAGTGACCAGGGGCCCACCCACAGTCTATGCAATCATTAAAATACTTCCAACGACCACAAATTATTCCATAAGTCATTATGGGAAATATCTAAGTGATTTTAGCTTGGCTGTCAACTTATAATTTCTCTCTTTTACATTAAATGAAATCTGAGTTCATTTTCTCAAGAAGAGAAATTAAATAACGTTTTTCAATGTATTTCTAGACAGGTATGAGATGGGCGCAGTCTTAGAGGTGAACATTGTGCGTAGATGGAGCATCTCTTGGAAGATACTAACTAAGACAGTCTGTTGGTTATTAGAACACTAATGAACAACACAATCACCTGTCTCGACATGAATACCAAAGATAACGAGGAGAGGTGGGAATAGGTGGGATGCTCTCGTTTCCATCCCCTCTTCTATCTCTCGCCCTCGATGGGACTCCAACAAGCCCGATTTCACTTCATCACAAAGCTAACGTGGCATGGAACTTTTAAACCCGCTATTGTCTTTTGTATCTTCCTCTCCCCTTTCCTCCTCGGCTGGTGGGTAATTCTCCCATCTGGAGGATGTTTGAGAGAAACAAAGAAACAATAAGAGGAAGTTGGGAGAGGGGGTGTCAGGCTGTCAGTAATCTGACAGCTATGGTAACTACCCTCTAATCCAGACGGCTCCAGCCACGCTCCGGCCTGACACCCGGGCCTCTGACTGACAGCTGAAGACCGGCCACATTCCACAGGCAGAAGTGACATCCAGTCTATTAAGGAAGACAAGCACAAAGCAGAGATTTGCCCTGACTGCCTGGTACTGAAGCCTACTATGGGGGTGATTGGAGAGGTCCTGGAGAAGGTGTCAGACTCAAGCTCAGATGATAACCATATTGTAATGATGCTGCTGGACAATGAAGTGCCATGATTACCCATGCTGACAGAGGAAGTGTACGTCTAGATATCAGGCAGGCAGCTCACAACGGCACGCGCGCGGTCTCCAGGTCCCACATGCCAGTCAAAGCCTGGCCGCAAACGGATGCACTTCTTATTCCAACACTGGAGCACAGCAAACACTGATCTCTAATGGACTGACCTGAGGCACCGCGTTCTGACAGACAGAGAGAGAGAGAAAGAGAGAGAGAGAGAGAGAGAGAGAGAGAGAAAGAGAGAGAGAGAGAGAGAGAGAGAGAGCATTATAATTGTTTATCTTCTCTTTAGATATTTGTGCGAGAACATGTAGAGACTCCTCAAGATTGATTTGAGCTGCTGCCACAGACAACCCCAGAACCCAGACCGTGGTTTCTTTATTGGTACACACTCTCAGAGAAAGATATACATGATTGCTTCCAGGGGGTTTTGTGATGGCAAAAAAAAAAGGGGTACGTAATTGGTTTCAGTTTAGGTTAATTATTTGCACTGGCAGGTCGTATTGTTGTAAGCCGTTCATTAGACTACACATCCAACACACAGAGCAAATGAGATGTGCTGGCAGTGCTTTGTTGTAGGTTTGCTTTAAAAAGACGCCGAAAAACCAAGCTAGACCCTTAATGATACTCTCAGCAGCCTATATAATGGAACAAGTTTACATAAATTAGGCCACAGTGCTGCAGCAATAATAGACATGCCAGTAGACTATCTGTTTGTATGAGAACACTTTACCTAATTAGAAGAGCCGGAGGGTTGATTCGCTCTCAAATATACATGTTATTTGATATGATTCTTTTCCGTAGATTCTCTGGAGCGCACAGGATATATCCCAATACCCTTACGTCCAACCTTGATAGTTGCAGGCAGCAGTCCACGTCAAATGCCTATGATTCAAACTTTTCTTTCACAAAGCCTGATGGCATAGGACAAGATAGACGATTAAATGCTCAGCCTGTGATGTCGCTCGCGACGCCAATGCATTGCAGAGATTTGTAAGGCGAAGAGATCAGCCGGAGAGGAGATTTCCTTTTGGACGCCTCACGTATGAAGGAACTAAATCCCTGAAACATCTGTAGCTAGTAGCTGCGTCCAACATTCCCTCAGTTGAACTCCGATTAGCTGTGTGAAAGACACGCACTCTCCTCCCATCAAGCCAACCCTGAAGGGTATCCTCTCGCCCTTAGCTGAACATTCAAATAAGTCTGAAAGAATTCCATCCCAGGTGAGTTCACCAAAGGTGGCATTTCTCGTCTCTTTCCCGACCAAAGCCTCCTTGTCTTCCATCTTACTTAGCCCCTCTTGATGGAGACTCAGGGTGTATGCCTTGTTAAGTGACAGGGAGTTAAATATACATTCACACTGTCTTGAGCAGCTCGTTAAGGTGACAGAGCAGCTTTAAATCTAGTCGGTCAACACGAAGCCCATTCGCCCTCCGATCAGGCATGATAACTAGTTTTGGGGGCGTGTGGAATTATCAGTTTGCAGGGTTCACTGGGGAATTTTCACATTATTCATTTACAAACTCATCTATGTAATAGGTATTGCCACTCCTGATTTGGCTCAATCTTTGAAAAAACACGAGATATACCTGTAAAATTCTCTCATAACGTAACAATAACAAGGCCATACTTTTGGTCTGAGCCATTCTCTTGGCTTTAAAAAAATATTATCTCTGGACAAAAGGTGCAAGCAATTCTGTCTCATTGAGAGGTAGATTAAAAAAGGTTATATCTTCATCAACATGATCAGTTTGGGGCCCCGTATGTACGACTTTCGGAAACCAACTGCTGATGGTGCAACACATACCCTCTTTCTATCAAAGAGTAACAACACATCATAGGAATATTGCATATAAATGAATCATTACACAGTGCAATATTATAGCTGTGGAAACATTATACACATTTTACACCGTGTAGCTAAACATGCAGCCATTCGTTTCCAATGCTTCCACCCAGCTCCAGTTTTTATCCACTGAATAGCACCAGATGGAAGTTTTCTGTGGAAATATTTTATTTGCACAGCACATCCTCTTCGCTCTATGTACATGCAGTCCAATATAGCTGTAATGAGACAGATAATTGAGGATATTTTTTTATTCAATGGCTAGTTAATTGGTTGCCACCAGTGTCTCAGCAAAGGTTAAACTTAAAGTTGCATGTCACCAATTACAATTCCAGCTGGCTTTGTTCATCTGGAAATATTTATGGCAAAAAGTCAATGTTTGGGCGACAAATGACAGGGCAGACGTGAACGCTTTGCAGATCATGCCTGGGAGAGGCTCGCGTTGCGTTCTCTCCAAAGCATTTCATCCGACTTTGCCATGCAAAAACACTCCTTTTTGAGAGTAGAATCAATGTGTGCATAATGAAAACTCCTATTGACAGCACTCATATCCTTTTCCCCCCCCGTAGCAGGACAGGAGAGGAGAGGAAGGAATGCATTTAACATCCTCTCAGTCAGTCTAGCAGAAAACAAAGCTCACCGTCTCACTGTTAACACTGGAGATTAGGTCAAGTTTTTACCCCTCTGAGCTTCTCTCCTGTAAATGACGAGTTCTGATGTGAAACAAGCAACATGTCAAAGCGAGTTGAAAGATGTAGGCATTTTTCTGCCATGTCCCAATGACAGGCTGCTGAATATTTGGGCCATTAGGGGCTTATTAGTGAATAAATGACCAGATGGTTCAGTGATGCACAGAGATGGACAGAACTGGATGCTACTAATCAGCTGTGTCTGTAGCTCGGTGTCAAATCAAGTGACATGGTAACCCATGGCAACCGAATAAAAGTTAATATTAGCAAGTCAATTTGAGATCTGGGTGCTTTAAACAGACTTCCAAAATGGCCATCCAGTGATCTCTTGGAAAGAAGGGAATGTCTGCTTATTCTAAGGAACAAATAGGATTTCAAAACGCTTCCGTGTGTTGTTTTTTTTTCATCACCTTCCCCACTTGTACAATACATGATTTCTGTGTTTTATTTTATGTGATCGTTGACACTTATATTTTCAATTTGTCTGTTCAGTCCCTAGGAAAATGTAAATGCCCCGTTGTCATGGGACTTTTGAATATGCTCTCCTAGCAACCTTTTTGTTAAAATGAACGTATTGCTTATTGTTAAGAAACGTTGCCGCTATTTCATATAAATGGTAGGTTATGTCCTAGTCAATATAGTCCAATCATGTTTGAATGTGTGGAATTAGATTTTTAAAAGAACAGCATATGTACAATACTAGTTTAAAAAAAACATACATTTTATTAGAGGCTTAGTGTTGAGAAGACTTTGTAAGTAAAGGTATATCTTCACAGAATGTTGGGCGATCAGTATGTGAATATACACGTTTTCTGCCTCAGCTGCAATGTCAAGTTATTTTGGCTCAGATTTAATACAGTAAAATATCGTCCCATAATATCGCATGTGAAATAGATAATCACGTGTTTTCAATGTCATGTTTTCAGGCATTATCGGCTGATACTGTATACATTTAGCTGCCACATCCCTGTTTTATAATATATCCAAAGTAGTAAACATTCCCGGTGTGGCCGTTTCATACAGAATACTGATCTGTATCCACAATGCAATGGGCCCTTCAGTTCATTTGAGTGGGAGTGTACAGTAGTGAACCATATACAGCATATAGTAGCAAAGCTTGAATGTTTCTTCTGGAGAATCTGACATTCATATGTTAGACATACGGTGGGATGCCTCTTACAAGCGCTTCACTTTTGTAATTGTCAATATATTTGATTCAATTTCTACTTTTGAGGTGCTTTGATTCAGTTTGATTCTGAGATGCGGCACCGTATCTTCTTTACAGGAAGTAGCCTTCAAATTCCCAACCAGCCGTGTTTGTGCATCAATCTAATTGGGTTGATCTGTGACAGAAAGGGGTTGTATTGCAGCCAACACAATGGATGGTGTGCTGTGTTGGAGTTGCATATGAATGTGGAGGTAAACACCCGGGGTCTCTTTAATTGTATGGTTTGTGAGGGTTTGCTCCAGACCTACAACTGACACAAACAGGCAGCTTGTTTAATGGATGAGAAGAGCCGTGTGGAGACAGTCTGTCACTTCTGATTGGTAGAGGCCTGTTCTACAGAATAATTGATCACTTGTCTCCTAATACCCCACCATTTAACATGTGTTCTCATCGTCATTAGGTCTAAATGGATAGTCTATCAATTAGAGATCTAGTTTAGATATGGCATAGAGGTAGATTTGCAATTAGTTGCTCATTTGGCTTTTTGTAATGGAGAAAATACATTTCTAACAGGGTTAGTACACAACAATGATATTGTGCGTTTTACAGAACACGTTTTTCTTCCTAACAACAGAGAAAACATGATTAAAATGAATAGCTAATCATTTTTTCTTCGCTGATATCTTAACAGTAATAGGCTATGATGAGATTATGATAAATCAGGCATTGTGTGTAGAGAGTGCACTTTGACTTATTGATGTAACTGTGATATTTCCCAATAAACAACCGTATTTGAATAATTTATGCACGTATATTGTATCGTCGTCCATTATACCTTTGAACAGCAGCGTAGGCACTGAAACATAAATATTGGGAGCATTATGTAGGGTGGAAACAGTGGGATTCCATGTTATTATCCCACCCCCATTACATTGAATGGAGCACATTGTTATTATTTGTCATCATATGCTAATTACACATCATTAATGTTAGACCTTAATGGCCCCAAGAGTGGGTAATAGGCTGTAAAGCTGAGTTTGTTGCTTGCAGGGAATCCGAGTCTGGGGGAAAGAACACATGCTAATGAAGCCGAGACCTTTTATCTTAGCAGATTAAAAGGGAAAAGATCACAACCCTCAAAATAAGCGTTTTGACATCTGTAATTGGAAGAGACAACAAGCTTTTGTTCCATTATAGGGTGGAGGAGGCATCAGGCCGGGTGTATAAATCTCTCTAGCGAGAGCTAGTGCTCCCTCAGTGCCTTCAGTCAGTTAGCCAAATGAAATCTCACTGCTGCTTTCATGCTTTTAGCTGCACTTAGACAGAAGATGGAGTGAGCCCTAGCTCCTCGACTGATTCCAAAGTACCCAGGAGTCTGTGATCTGGCTGCATGCATGTGTGCTTTCGGTAGCTTAGCGATGTCAAATAAATGGATGCCCTTGTATGCTGATTCTGAACAGTGACCCCTGCCAATTATAAGGGGGAATTGTCACGACCTGTCTCGTCTCAGACCACTCTCGCTTCTAGTTTACTATACAAAATCACTCATGTTTCCTAAAGGAGACTATGCCATTGCTTATTCTTTGCTATAATAACTAAGTATTCCTTACTACAATGGAATTAAGTGAAACAATGGGAGTGCATTGAATATTACTTACTGAGGCCCTGAGCATGTTGGCTCTGGAAGAGTGAGTGAGAGTGCGCATCTGGCCTCCTCCGAAAGGCCTGGCTCAGAGCTGGGAGGAACAGGGAAGTGACAGCTGGTCCAGCATGGCTCCATGTTTGACCCACAGCACTGTGTGTCCTCCTGGACGGCCAGCGGCGCTCTGTACCCCCACGACACGGATGCCATCCCAACACCTGGCGGGAGGTAGCCCACCTTGGAGCCTAGGGTCAAGCTGTCCCCACTCTGGGTTATGGGTGGAGGGGTAGGGGGACCATGGTATTAGGTCTCTGACCCCCCCCCCCCCCCCCCCCCAGCCTCTAGATCCTCAGTGCCCCAACAGGCTCAGAGACCAGGGGGCCTGTTGACTGGCCATTTGCTTTCTCTCGTCACCTGCTCAGAGGTCCTGCTACCACAGGCAGCTCTGCTGTCGTCCATAGGTTAGGTGACCCACACCTATCCATACTGTTCGTCACCTGGCTATTTACCTGGCTTGATTTCTCCCAAACTAATGAACTGTACTCGATATACAGTATAGTGTGTGTTATAATGTAATACAATAGGACTGTATGTTGATTGTATACTAATACAATTGGGTGGAGTTGTGTATTTATATACAGTGCAAAAACCAATCCCAAAGTAAGCATGATATCCTTGTACAGCCATTGTTTAAGTATTTGTTTAAGTATGGCAGCGCAGTTGGCTATAGAGTGAAATCCTCATTGTTAGTTTAATAGCAATTTATTTCAATGCATGAAATCTTATGACTTGGAAAGTCTCCACCATTTCACTCTCCGTGTCTGTTTCATGAATATTTTATGTAAGGAGGTAGGAGATGTTGATCAGGGAAAATGGAATGGAATTTGTCTCCATTATGCATGCTTATCATAATCGCAGCAACATTACGCAGTAACGGAGTAGCAGCGGCAATAAGTCTCCCGGATGACAATGGGGAAAGAAGGCACTCTTCTGTTGTAAATCTCAGCCACACTGCCACATCGTTTCTGTGAACATCATTGGGTTATTGTATGCACTGCAGATGCTACCGCGCAAGAAAGGAAATTACAGGGGAAATGATGGTGCTAAAATGTCAGTTTGTTTAATTATTGCTAGTTATCACATTTACCTCCTCTTTGACTTCAACATGTATGTAATAAGAGTGTTCCTGAGTGCCTGGGAGAAATGTGAAAGGTCAGATGTCACTTTTAATATGACTAGTGCGCCTCTAATGAAACGCTGTTGCAATATATGTTGAATACGAATGCATTAATTTCTTAAATGTCTTTCACATTTCCGGGCGCCTCAGCCATTTTTAACAGGGATAATTTGACAGCAGCCCACAGCCTGGCTCTGACAGCTCCGAGGAGCTGGGGCTCAGCACCTGCGTCCACCCAAGCATTAAACCTCAGATCCTGAACCCTCCTCACAAATGAACTGTCAGATCATTACGGCGCGTGATGCAATATAATCTGTCTCAGAATTAGCATTGGCCGGTCCACACAGGCTTCTCTCCCATCTCTCCCTCTTCGAACCAGCCCAGCTCAGAAGGCGCCGTTTTGAATATGCATCTCGACTGCATTTCCACGAAGGACCCACAGGGAGTACAAGCGGAGAGCAGCTTTCGGCATTAGCATGTCAAGAGAGAAGGGTCCTTTTGGTTTTTGGGTCCCACTGCAGATGCTCTGCCCCACTTGTTCATTACAATTGCATTTCATCAGCTTGATGATGTCCACATGTCAATTGAGTGTGAGGATTTTGCACACAAAGGAGCCTCTGGGAAAAGGACTTCATCGGCTAATCAGCTGATTATCATACCTCAAATGGGCTGCAGAGCTCAGTTCCAAACGCCAGTCAGAGAGGAGAGGTAGAGTAGACGGGCACCGGATGGCCCCAGATAGACAGGCTGCTGCAGGCTGATTAGACTAGCTCCTTTACGAGCACACATAGAGGAATGCAAAGTGGGCAAATGAAATTCAGCACCAGCAGGACAAATAAAAGAGAACAACGAAAGCATTTGTGGTTGTAACCCTTAGGTGTAGATTGATTTACTCACCGTTTCAGTGATGCATGGAGTAAATGTGACTTTCCACCAATTCGGTGCCTTTTGAGAAGTGTGACTTGGTCAAGAAAATACTTTCGATTTAGAAATTGTGTCATGAAGAGCAGATGTACAACTTTATAAAACACCTTGTTTTCCCATCTCAAAAAAATGTGGACTATAGTAAGTGCCAAATAAAGTAACGGGGTTGACCATAACGGGGTTGACCACAACGGGGTTGACCATAACAGGGTTGACCATAACAGGGTTGACCATAACAGGGTTGACCGTAACAGGGTTGACCGTAACAGGGTTGACCGTAACAGGGTTGACCGTAACGGGGTTGACCATAACAGGGTTGACCGTAACAGGGTTGACCGTAACAGGGTTGACCGTAACAGGATTGACAATGTCTTCGTAAATCCCCTTGTGACAGGGGGAATGGAAGCTTGTTGTGTACAACAAGGAGTGGCAATTAATTTTAAGTCTCTATGGGCAACAGGGTTGACGTGTTATGTTTGACCCTCACATTTTTACCACCAGAAAATGGCAAAAAAGAGTAGAATTAGTTCACCTGCTCTTACCCTATGATTTGACTAGTAGATGTTTTATGTTTCTTTAGAAAATACATATTTAAAAAGGAATAGTTTCACCGTATTCAAAAAAGGGTTCAGTGCACGTAACAGGGTTGATCTTAAAATGAGGGAGACAGATGTAAACTAATCACTAATCACAGGAAATAGATCATCTTCAGAAATAGTTCGTCAAAGCAACAAAATAACTCTGGCTTTTACAATGATGGTGAAAATCTTGGATTAAAATCTTCCTAGAAGTGACGCAGGGTTGACAAAGGAACATGGCATAATGCTTCATTTGGGCACCTTACCAAGCCTTTATTCCGATAAAACAATTTCATTTATTGAATGATTTTTGTGGCATGTATTAAAGGGGATTTCATTGAATATAGGAGACTTTTAAAAATCAACATTGGTTCGCAATATCTTTTTAAACTATCAGTTAGACAAAAGACACTCTTTTCATGGAACAATCCAAGTCATGATGAAGCTCTTAGTACTGAATGCCGATTAACCGACTTCGGTTCAATTACTTGAATTCCACGTTTGTTTGTTTTTCTGTGAGCCCAACGTGACGTTTCTCTTGAGAGAAATCAAATCATTCACGAGAGAAATTAAGTCAAGAACTATGTGGGACGCTGGGCTGAAGGAGTTGTAGTATTCATTAAGCAAATATATTCAAATATTCAACCAAGTTTAGTGCAGAAATGTGGCAATTAACTACAATGACCATACTCTATTGCACCTGTTTTTTCCAGCTCAGACAGAGACCGATCAGAGAGGAAGAGGCGAAGCGAGAGGTTTCATTCTCGCCAGATTGTGTCAAAAAGAAGCCCAATGCGTTTCTATGAGTTTATTTTGGACCTAAGCTTTCGCCTGCCTTCCTGCCTTTGGTACAACGACTCCCATTGTTAGGGCGGAGGATCTCATCATTATACAGATCTTTGGACGGATACACTTGTACGCCTTCTACGTTAGGTTAGATACAAACAGACTGCATGAGAGAGGAATGTACACAACACAACAACGAGAGGGATAGAGACAGTTTGTGAAAGTATGCCTTATCTACTTTGAGGAGCTAGTAGAATGATTTTGTCAAACAGCTTTGCAGCATTCGTCAGACAACTCTGTAGCATACTAGGATGACTGAAGACAGTACAGTATGGAGGACATAGATAACGTTAGATGGTCTGGCTGGCTGCTAATGCCTGAGCAGAGATGAGGTGATGACCTTAAGGAAAGAAAAATAATAAAGTAATATACACAACTGAAATATTTTATTATTTCTTAGTCATGTCCTCTTTTTCTATTGATGTCTATCCATTGTGGACCTGACAGAGACAATTTAATATTTTCAATGTTTTTGCATTTGAATGTTCACTATTGTTGGCTTTGGAATTTCCATTTAAAAAAAAATCTAAATGATGGTAACATTAAATGCATTATCAAAAATCGATAACCGTGCACATTTTTTAAATAATCAAACCGACCTCAAAAACCACTAATCGCTCGCCACTAAAAGCGACAATATCTGTAAACCATATTCTTTCTTTCCAAGCCGTTGACTGTCATATTTACCATGTAACAGGCAATAGATTATAATGAAAACCTTTTCATTTACTGTGCTCAATAAATAATGTTGCATGATTGCATTGTTCATTGTTTAGCTATTTATTGTGTTTAGTCGAGGCTCTATTGAGGCTCTTGATGTGTAATAAATTCATGTATATTGCACGTATGGACAGTTTTTTACATTTTTATTCCGAATCTCATTGTGTGGCTCATAATCCATCACACATCTTCCCCATTGCATGTGCTCAAAGGGCACATCTCTCTGTTCTCATCCCCTTTTGTTTGAATGGAGATAGCCTAGCCAGGCAGCCACACACACTGGAAGTCACAAGTGACCGGAAAGCCCAATTATAAAGTCTGCAATCTGCATTGTTCTTGGAGCAAAAAAGAATCAATGTGCTGAAGGCATATCCCCATCACAAGACCTAATGATGTCTTTCTGGACCACAGCCTTGCACACTGCATAGTAATCTTCTGCTAATTAAGTTTATAATGCTCAGGCAGGCCTCCGCATCAGCACTATTCCAGGGAGGACAGTGAAGTTATTTATTTATCTCGCCGTGCTCTATTGTTACTGCTATTATAATTAAAGCAAAATTATTCAAATAGAAGAAGGATTTATTGGAATTAGTGTTGACTGTAAGCATGAGCCAGGGTTGTATTTTCAATCATGAGGCCAAATTAATTCAAATTGAATGCACCCCATATATCAGTCAGGAAAAGTGTTGCTCTCCTACTTAGCTTTCTCAGAAGCTCTTGGTGAATTGTAAAGCCCTGTTGAGAGTCATCAAAGTAAAGCAACGGGAGCGGTACAGTATCCACATGGCTCTGCAGCGCCCAGGTTGCTGGATCAATAACAGCAGCCATATTCTCTATGTAATGCCTTTGTGCTCCATTCACTCATGTGGCCATATTAAAATAGTTCAATAAGCTGGATTCATTGCTGCAGTCAGTGGAACCATAGTAAACAAGAGCGGGAGTATATGCAGGCAGTCACTTGGACAGACAAGGTGTCTGTGGGACACAGGCTCAGAGGAACTAGAGGACAAATACTCCAGCTCAGCTCACCTCAAACAGATCAGTATTGTGTCCCTGGCTTACAGAGGAGGCAGCCCTTGGGCTACTTTGTGTGACTACTCCATGATGGAGACAAGCAGACTGAAAGAAAGAAGTATCTGTTTCTCAAAGAAACACTGCAAAATGCTCTGCCAAGACACTGGTCAGATACACTACATCACCAAATGTATGTGGACACGCCTTCAAATTAGTGGATTTGGCTATTGCCGTTGCTGACAGGTGTATAAATTCGAGCCCACAGCCATGCAATCTCCACAGATAAACATTGGCAGTAGAATGGCCGCAGAGTGGTAGGCCACACAAGCTCACAGAATGGGACCACCAAGTGCTGTAGCGCGTAAAAGTCATCTGTCCTCAGTTGCAACACTCACTACCGAGTTCCAAACTGCCTCTGGAAGCAACATCAACACAATAACTGTTCGCTGGGAGCTTCATGAAATGGGTTTCCATGGCTGAGCAGCCGCACACAAGCCTAAAATCACCATGTGCAATGCCAAGCGTCAGCTGGAGTGGTGTAAAGCTCGCCACCATTGGACACTGGAGCAGTGGAAACACGTTATCTGGAGTGATGAATCACCCTTCACCATCTGGCAGTCCAATGGATGAATCTGGGTTTGGCGAATGCCAGGAGAATGCTACCTTCCCCAATGCATAGTTCCAACTGTAAAGTTTGGTGGAGGATGAATACTAGTCTGGGGCTGTTTTTCATGGTTCAGGCTTGGCCCCTTAAGATTTCCCTTCACTGGAACTAGAGTTACAGCATACAATGACATTCTAGACGATTCTGTGTTTCCAACTTTGTGGCAACAGTTTGGGGAAGGCCTTTTCCTGTTTTGAAAGTGACAATGCCCCTGTGCACAAATTGAGGTCCATACAGAAATGGTTTGTCAAGATGGGTGTGGAAGAACTTCACTGGCCTGCACAGAGCCCTGACCTCAACCCCATCGAACACCTTTGGGATGAATTGGAACGCCGACTGCGAGCCATGCCTGATCGTCCAACATCCGTGCCCGACCTCACTAATGCTCTTGTGGCAAGTCCCCGCAGCAATGTTTCAACATCTTGTGGAAAGTCTTCCCAGAAGAGTGGAGGCTGGGATCAACTCCATATTAATGCCCATGATTTCGGGAAGAGATGTTCGACGAGCAGGTGTCCACATACTTTTGATCATATAAGCTACAATGGTATTTGTCAATCTGAATCTATCTGATCTGTATCCCACATGCAGTATTTGCAAATGTGAATACCATACATTACCTTTTATTATCTTAGGTTCCAAAGGTTAATTTCACCACAAGTTATCAGTCGTTTAATTTAAGAATGTGGATCTTCAAACTTTCCTTTTTTAAAGGGGTAGTAACTTTTGGTCTTTGTCTTCTCTCAGGAAGGTTAGTAGCTTTCCACCTCTCCTGGCAGACCGTTAACTGACAAGCTTCTAGCATTTGGCAAGATGTTATCCCACAGCCCAACTCATCTCCAGCCCTGACAGCCCAACGCACCTGCCAAAGGAACTTCTTCATACCTCCACTATATTGCTGTGAGTGAGCAGCGCTCAAAGCTAAGGTAACTGTTTCATGCCCCTCACAATGGAAGATTTCTTTGTGTTCACATATAGTTCCCTTTTTTCCTTGATTAGACAGAGAGAGTTTAGGTCTAGGAGACTTTCATGGCTAATGAGACAATGGATAGGGTTTTAAAAATGTGTTTTCCATTTCAGGTCTCCATTTGTCTGTGTGCCGAGCACTGTTGGAATTCGAGGAAGAAAATGCATTTGATCAATGTCATATTATCCTGGTTTAGTAATCACATAATGGAATTTGGCTAAACTTATTGAGGAGAATAGAGTCCTTATGGAGTGTTGCCTCTCAATTGCAAGGTGCTGGTATTAGCCTTAAGAACTCGTATGGCTCTCTGTCTCCGAATGGAGTGATGCAATTGGACACAGCTGAAGAGGTAGATGAGAAGAATTTAATTTGCTCTCCTTTCTACCTCGCTGCCTACAGACGTGAGGCCTTTTCTCTAATGCAGCCATGACCATGATAGATAAGCCTGCATAAGTCTACAAAGCCCGCTTCAATGCAAGTGAGATTAGTACATGGTCTCCCTCTGTGGACCCCCTCGGCACTAAGGCTGACCCTGGCCTTGGTGACAGGACAGCTAGCCACGCTGGCCTCAGGGAAAGCAAGTCACTTCAACACGCTAGCATGTTCCATAATTAGCCATAATGGCGTCTGACTACAGGACAGGTTGATGAAACGTTGCCTAGATGAAGGAACTAGGGGCTTATGGGTAGAGAAAACAGCAGGGCTCTGCTAAGAGCCCGATGATAGCAATTTGCAGAGTGAGTTATTTCCCATAACCTCGACGCAGCGAGTACTTTGAGCGTGTTGTGTTCTTAAATAGGGTATAGTGTTCCATTTCACAACCATTAATATGCATGGAACGGCTAATGAGGCTGAACCAACTAAGATAATAAGATTCTGGTGCTGCAGCACCACACGCTGCATTAATACTGTGTGACTTTGTTTTGAGGCATTTGTCTCCAGATGCCGTTGGGCAAAAATGGGACTCTAAAGAAATCTGTTCATTGGAACATGGATACAGTCATTTTGATAAGCATTTTACAGTAATTGTACCATTAAAATGCTTGAGGAAAGACCTATTTTATCCACTGAGCATTAGTTTAGGTTTTTCTGGGGTATTACGATACATAATTAGTTAGTCTTTTTATGTTTTCATTTGTGCTCTACACTCATAATTGTGTACAGTCAAATAGGATACTGAAATAACCGATTTATTGTAGTGTTGTACTATTAATTGGTATTTTATGTATATGAAGACTAATCACAAATGACTGATCTATCAAAAACAGTTCCGAGATGCATACATGGGTTTGTGTTTGCCTTCATCTTGAGGAGAGACAATCATAGTAAACACTCAACATCTTCATCTGGCCAACTCTACATAAAGTATCGGCGATTATAAGCACTAATGGATTGTTATGAACTAATTGTTATGTGTATTTTAATTGCAAATGCTTTCAGGTTTGCATTTGTTACCGAAGGATACGAACGAAGTGAGCAGGGTCCACACGCGTATGTAAAAGAAAAGCATCATTGATTTCTCACATTTCATCTCTCATCGAAGTAGAACAAGTGGGGAGTGAGGTTTTAGAGGTCACGCACCAAAGGACTGTCAAGTTGTTGGATGTTATTAAACGTTACTATAAATATAAGTAAGTGTAGCATGATTTCTGCCAGGAAACTGGTCCTCTCCCTGTCAGCAATTTTTCCGCATTGAGAAGGGGGTGCGTTACGTTGTCTCCTCTCAGTAAATAATGTGTCCTCATTCAGTCACTGTGAGGAGAAAGAGCATTTGACTACAATGGGCTATTATTGGCTATCATGGGGATGAAACAGACTCTCAGGAGAGACTGGGAGACTTTGGGAGCTGGAAATGGCTGCTGTTCATCACATCATGTTGTAGAGTTTTCCTCTTAAGAAACGTTAGGTTCCTCATGATAACTTACACTTAAACCTCTTAGATTGCACAGCGCTGTTTCACTATTGCTTAAATAAGAATGACATCACAATGTTTAGATACTGGACCCCTAACCCCCTTCCCCAAATGGATGAATCCCTCTCCCTGACTGTACCCCTTCATGCTCTTCCTCCCTGTTATGGACACTCACCCTGGGCCTGAACGGACCCCTTCTATAGAGCCTCCCACCTTGACTGAACCCCTTCTCCCCCTCCCTCCCCTGTTATACAGTATGTACCCTCACCCCTCCCTCCCTCTGGCTAGATCCCTCTCGCCCCCTCCCCCGTAGCCTGGACCCCTCTCTCCCCCCGTCTTCCTCCAGAATGAACCCCTCTCTCCACCTAGCCTGGACTCTCTCCCTCTTATCTCCCCGCCTTTCTCCAGAATGGACCCCTCTCTCCCCCCTTCATCCCTCTGACTGGACTCCCTCTCTCTACCCCCTCCATCCCTCTGACTGGACTCCATCTCTCTACCCCCTCCCCTTCTAGACTGGATCCCTCTTTCTCCCCTCTCTCCCCCTATTCCTTCTTTCAGAATGGACCCTTCTCCCCCTCCCCACCTAGACTTGACCCCCTTCTCTCCCCCCTCCCCTTCTAGACTTGATCCCCCCCGCCACCCCTTAGCCTGGACCCCTCTCTCTCTCCTGAATGGACCTCTCTCCCCCTCCCCTTCTAGACTTGACCCCCCTCCCTTCCCCCCTCCCTCCAGAATGGACACCTCTCTCCCCCTTTCCCCTCTAGAATGGACCCTGCTGTCCCCCTCACTCCTCTAGAATGGACCCCTCTCTCACCCTCCCTCTCCCTGGCTGGACCCCTCTCTCCTGTGCGGGGCCTGGCTGTCAGGCCCTCTCCTGTGAGTGCGGCTGCTGTGATTTCCTCTGGGCCATCAGGTGGGCTGCAGCTAACTAGCCAAGCCTGAGACAGGGTGACCTCAAGCCTCAACATGATGGGTCTGAATCAACAATGTGTTCGCCTAAACAGGGAGGGAGAGACCAAACAACTTAGAGGGCTGCCAGCAAGTAAACCAACGCCCCTGCATCTCAAAGTTGTTTATGTACCTGAGGAAATACTACAAGTAAGCATTGCATTCTTCTCCCAATCTTTTTAGTAACTGGTCATTTCCATCTTGGATTTCAAAATTCTGTTGTTTTGCGAGTGTTTATCACATGGTTTTGTCGCAGTGGTGCTTCACAGTAGGTGTATTGTAAATCAAACGGCTGTTGCTTGAACTGTCGTTATAGCGATCATTAACACTTGTGGTACCATCAGTGGATGGCAGGTACTTCATTACCGGATGCTTTGCTGTGTTTCAGAGGCCCTGATGTATTTTTCTCTTTCAGAACAATTTCTAGTGTATGCAAAATCCATATTAGCCTGTCTGATTACAGGAAGCTCAGCTTTAATGAGTTCTTTCAGTGGCACGCTTTCAGATGGAACTCATTAAGGCTAATCATACTGTAGTATGAGTTTTAAGGAGGAATTTATACCCAGGCTTGGTCTTTCTAATTGATTTTACCCGGCCAAAAGGAACATTTAAGTGGGTCAGATTGGATTGCTCTAATAAACAAATGTCACTCTCCCAGTCAGTAAGACGCATCCAGTTAATTGGACAGAGAGAAATAACTATTAAGCAACATTTCGGAATTAAGCGCTTTATCATATCCCTTTGTTTTTACAAATCACAGCCTCTATTGTGTAATGTGCACATGGGGTAGTTAGCATTTTGAAGTGCTAATCAGATTTGATGAGGGCGTTACTGAAGAGCTTGAGTCTTGCCGCAATCCCTCTGTTCTCTCCCGGGCCCTCCTTTTCTCAAAATGTTTCAAACTTTTTCTCCTCCACAATTCCCTGGAGCTGGCCTCCCATCATATCTGAAATGCGCTTACAGCAGTGGCCGTCTTTTGCTTGAGAGCTCTTTGCCTTATGCTTCCATCAGAGGAGTGTAAGTCTCACAGATGCACTGCTTAACAATGCCATCCCCCGCTCCCATCAGAAGGGGGAAGGTTGCGGAGCTGCGCCCTGCAGAATAAGGGGGGCAGGTCCCCTGTGATTGGCGAGAGCTGAACATCGATGCCAGCTTCCATCTGTCATGATAGCCTATCTCTGAACCTTCAATCTGTCAAAAGCTTGCAGCCTAGCTGAAGGCTCCAGGAGATTTGGCGTGCTAAACAGATTTGACAACAGGCATTATCACTGCGAGGGGCCTAGGCGAAAAACGCCATCAACGTGTTAATTGTGGCTGGAGATGTAAACTGTCACTTCTCATCTCATTTAACACTCGCATTGCCAATTTCTCCACACCTTTTTTTATTTACTTTACCAAACATATGGGAAGGTTTAGGCACCCTCTGTCCCCCTCTCGGTTGGTGGGGACCAAAAGCTTCTGTACCGTGGTTTTCAGAGAGATTTAGGCAACACTGTAGTACCACTGAGAGTAGAGATGATAAGAAAGTCTCATGTTGTCTGCTTGTAGTATCATATGAAAACAAAAACTAAAAAGCTGAAATATTTTTTGCTCATGAAATTTAAGGGTTGTCAACCATTGTACGCTCACTTAAAAGTAATGTGTGTTTAATGCTTTTGTTCCTTTCTTGTTGTCCTTATCTTGTTCCTTTCATCAAATGAGTGTGAATTGCTACAATTAATGATGAAAGCAGCCTATTATATGTAACCAGTCCCCTGACAGGTCTTCATGGTGATGCTTGGTTTAACCCCCAGGCTGTGCTAATGGGATCTAGCAGCAGGTGACTGGTAACACACACACCCACACCCCACTGACCCTTAACCCCTAGAGACAGTCCCCCAGCCCAGCCAGCCAGCCCCCCTCCAATTGGCTGCTCAGCGCCTAGTATGAGCGCTAGCTGTTTGTTTGTTTACGGTGTTAATCTGCCTAGTCACCCTCCCCCGGTAAGACCTGACTTTAGCATAGAGAAGCAGGTCTGTAATCATGCCAGTCCTGGCCGACTCCCCTTTGTGTTTTTTTTCTCCTGTAGAGTCAGAATGTATGTACACATACATATGCAATGGCCAATGCAAATAAAGCCCATGCTAGCAGACACAGACAGCAGCAGCAGCAGCATCTTGGAGATGACAGACGACAGCCAGACGAAAGGCCATCCCCCTTACATCCCCCCGTACTCAGGTCCACTCACAACACTGATTGTCAGACCAGACCACGAAAGCCTCTGTGTGTCTGATGAAACATGTTTCGAGTTTTTGTAATTATTGAGATCATTTTTGCTATTGATGATGACTAATTGTCAGAACGAAAGCAGCATGAATTGATAGTTAATGTACAATATTTTATTTTGCTATAATAATTAGCCTGTTTTTTTCCTATTACTGAGTGTACTTTGGTCTCTCAGCATTGACTAATGATGAAACCATTAATTGTGGTCCAGAGGTGACTAAGGTGATCATGACATTTTTAACGATCCGTCATTATATCATCAGCAAAGGACCTTGCTGAGCTTCTGATCCACCCATCAGCAGAAATGGCTTGTGTAAAGGGCTCCCATTACGTATGGACAGTGGAGCTGTCAGAGCAGCTAGCTAGTTTAGCCAGGTGAGGCCATGGTGTCACCCCGTCCTTCCTGTGCCCCTGTCCGTCAAGATCAGAGCTGCTGCTAACTGAGGCAGGGCTGCTCTCTCAGCTTTATTTGGTGCTCCGCCCTGTCGTCCCTCCTCTCCGCAAATCACTAAAGAGACCATCCATTTCCACCTCTACGCTGATGGGGAAGACGACGCACTGGGAGCCTGAAACGGTGTTGTGTTGGTCGGCTGGGGGGGGGGGGTGAGGAACACACCGAGACCAGAGCAGGAGCAGAGAGGCCGGGAGGGGATGGCTTTGTTATCCTGGTAATTAAGGACAGAGTGGCTCTCATTCAGGGCCTGGACAGGATGTGGCAAATTACTGTATTCTTTGTGTGGAAAAGCTGCTCCCTCTCTGCTCTTTCCATCCTCAGGGGACCTCATCATCTTCCCTAACAGTCAGAATGGGATTTTGTACCCTCTATTCCCTCACCTTCCTCTTCTTTCTCAGTGTCTTCTTCTCCCTCGTTCACCCTGTCTCTTATCTCTGTCACTCTCTCATTGAAATGTAGACCTATTTCCCAAGCTATCATTTCTAGAGACCTATATGTTAGGATGTTTTGTTCTTTTCCCCAATTCAGTTTAGTTTATTTGATTGCGAAATTTGAATTTTGAAGGAAAATAACTCTGATATTACGGTTTCAGTCTTTAGCTAGAGTTCAGACAGTGCACAATTCAAGGGAGTGACTTTGCGTATTTTTTTAACATAATAATAGGCTAATTCTAAGAATATTTTTCTCAGCTTAAATTGATGCTGATAATTGTTTCTAGAGAGGAACAGGAAGCCCAAAAGATAAACCCCAAGACGTGCAGAACGTCAGCGGCACAGTCACTGGATAGATGACATACAAATAGAAAATGGTAATTTATGTGTAAACCCCTATCTGGAGAGATCCGAGGAAATACAGCCCACCAAGTCCCACTGAGGCCACTGGAGAAACATGTTGTAGCTCAGAAATCACTGCATAATGTCTGGGAAAAAGGATACTATGCTTTTCCCCCTTTTTGTTTGGCTGTTTTGTCCCTGCCTCCTTAGGAAACGGTGCTCAGGTGGGGACGGGGGAAAAGGTGCCCCTTGCAGCAAGCCTCAGCAGCAGCAGTATGGCAAGAGGGAGAACACTCTGGGGTTTAAAAGTACCCAAAGCATCCTGGGTAATTAGCCATTACGGCGCTGTCACAGAGGGTTCTGCAGTCAATACAGAGATAATTTGGGCAATGGTGAATGACAGTGCTGTCCAGGCTTTTGGGATGATCAAGGACAGATCCAGCTGCACCAGGCATCTGTCAGGCCCATGAATCACTTCTCCAGCCAGCAGCTGGGTGAGTGGAGCAGAGAGAATCGCTGGAGAGGCATGTGCAGACACACAAATAAACATGTTCCTCGCTCCCCTCGCCAAACCCGGGAAATGGCTATTAAAGAGCTGCCGTTACAGAGCACCGGGTGGAAAAGCCTTGTTACCTTCGGATGTTAAATGAATGACATTGGGAATAAGGTGAGGAATGAAACACAGACCAAGGGGACATTTTCTCCTGTTATGTCATTCAATATGTGCAAATAGAAATAAAGCATAATAAAATAAAAACAAGACAAATTCATGGCAAAATGATCATGTTAATGAACCGTAACATCTTGATGTTGAGCAGGCTTGCTGTGTATAGGCCTTGTTGAAGTCATTATCCTATCACCAGGCTGCCAACGGTATCATTATTTTCATTGGAATGATTTTGAATATCATAACTGGTTTATAATGAAGGTTCTGTCAGTTTTTATTGCCAACATACTGCAGCAAGATACCTGATACTGCTAGAGCTAGCTTCGAGGCCTAGCTGGTTTAGATATAATAGCTACAGCAGTTGCTATTGTCAATGAATGTGTTTCCTTTCGGGTATTGCGCTTAATGGAATGGCTTGACGTCATTGGCGAGACAGAGAGCCTTTGACGCGGTGATGACCCTGTCAGGTGAGTTGTCGTTTGTTTTATCTTACATAGCTGTGGTTGTGTTGGAGAGAGTTTTTGTTCCTCTCTATAATATACAAGTCTACCATTAGCGCAGTATATTTAATCATGTCTGTAGAAGCTCCTCAGTTCTGGTACTGGGGTTTCTTATCATACTTTAATCAATATCTCTCTAACAATGGTAACAAAATGCAGCCGCTACTTGCAGCAGAGCTGGAGTGTACATGTATTATGGATAACAAGGTCTGGGGAAATGGCGCTGGATAGAAACACTGTTAATGAGATGGAATCTTTTTTTATTTTTTTTAATGTGGTTTTGTTATAAAAACAGTCCCGTACAAATGAGTTGGTATTTTGTTTATAGTTATTTGACAAGCACAGTGTTACCTTGGCCGAGGCAGTCAAGTGTGAGTCACGTGGTGTATGGCCCTCTCTAAAATACTTTTCAAGCCAATTCAACTAAACGACTTGAAAAACGACTTGAATAAAACGACTTGATAAAACGACTTGATAAACGACTTGAATCCTCGCCAGGAGTTTATTTAATCCGTTTCCATTATAGTATGGCAGTGACCTAGTGCAGCACCTCAGAATAGAGAAGGTACTTGTAGAATAAGTCAACTTCCTACACCGTAACTACCACCATTCATCTAAGAACGGCATTAGCTTCATGATAAAGACAATGAAACCGCCTATCCATCTTCCATAGAATGACTATGTAGATGCACAACTGTGACAGTCAATTAAAAATGAAAGATATTGCATTCTTTTTACTTTTAGTGGAATGCTTATATTCAATTTCAAATATGTAAATACCTGGCAGGGATTCAAAGCTGTTTTCCAATTTATTTTCCCATTTTTCTCCAAAGTGAAACACCATAAACTGTGAATATTTACCTGCCATTTACCATAGCTGGTGCTGGTGGCTTCTCCTGCGTGACTGCCGTATGACCACATTTAGTATTCCTCAGGGATCCATTCCCATGTATGCCTCTATAAAGGGAATTTGCAGAGAGGGAAGTGTACATGTTATATCGGTCGTTTGCTGTACAAGGAGATTTTCCTCCAAACTGCATTTTAAATGATAAGTTGTTCTCCATTACTCTGCTGAGATAAACATTGAAATGCCTTTTAATTAGTGTGTCCTTCGCTTTCTGTCGATAGGCCGCTGGTAACCACTCAGAGACCTAATGACTCTTGATTGAAGTGGTTTAAGTGGAACACAATGGGAAAGATCCTATCATCTGTATCCAGAGGGGGAAAACAACCCAAATACATGTCATTTTGTTCGACATTCCCCTAATAGATATTACACACGTCTACTATTAAAAATAGATAATAATGATCACTTAGCACTGTTGTAGTTGTGCGAAACCATGATTTTATTCCAGTAAGAACTTGGATGGTATATCATCAGTGTCTCTGGGAATATTAATGAGCTATTTTCACATTTGTTCTAAAATATTTGTGTCACATATTTCATATTTTGTGTCATACGAGCAAAGCTGCAAAGGATATTTATGTATTCATCACCAGGTCAGTACAGTCATTATGCCATACATACATTTGCAGTAATTCACAGGTACTCTTGAAATAGCACAGAAAGAGTATTCTGACATTCTTCTTAAGCGGAGGTCAATGTAACGGTTTGAAGTTAAACAGAGGTGCTGAGAGCTCAAATGTAACCAGTGTAGGAAAGGGATGAGCAATTAAAAATTAAAAAAACTTTCCAAGGAAACTTAATGTCCCTGTTCTCCTGTACGTTGTCGCTGGCTTGGGTGAAACTTTCTGTCCCAATTACACATTTCAGCCTGTCTGTTTCACATCTCCTACACTCCCTCATTATCCCCCGGGCCACCTCGCAGTCTGCTCAGTGTTACATTAGTAAAATAGACCCTTTTGATTTGTTCTCAACCGCATAGACATTTAGGGAAAAGAAAGAAGAGAGGGTGAGTTCTCAGTGGTCTGGAGTGGAGCTCGGCGTGCTGAACGTATCGACTGGGAATTTAAACGCCACTTCCCCCCCCCCCCCAAGAAAACGACATCTGATTTAAGGGCAAGCCATTTAATGTAGCCTTAAGACATTTTGTTTTCCACTATCTCCACTATGTGTCCGATATAGGGAGTCCCAATCTATTGGTAGATGAAAGACAGTGAAACTGCTTTTAAAATACACACATTATAGCAACAACAACTAAAAGTGTGGATTGCAGTATCTGAAACAAACCAAAAAGGGCACCTTATGAACAAATCCCTGTACGGGCTACCCTAAGTCCCATTGTTCTGACATTAAGTCAGGCTTATTAGTACTGTTGGGTTGTACCTCCTTGGCCATAATTCAGGCAAGAAATGACAGCAATAAGAAGCTGATCATGCCGGGTCACTCTGGAAGAGTGCGGCCCCTGCCTCTGCCTCCCTTAATTAAAGCTACACAGCCCTCCTTCATCTTTGCATATTGTGTGGCTGGGACATTGATACTCATTATTTCTTAAGTCTAAACACCAAGACTGTGTCAAGAATGCATCCATCACCGAAGGGCTGCTTGTAGTCAGCAGAAACACTTCTGTCCTGTCAGCAAATTCGGCAATTTGCAATTTTCTACGGGGTCTGACATGTTTTTATTGCTGAAGATCACTTTCAAATGCGAAGATCATGAGGACGCTGCCTTGTTAGTCCTCTCTCATGGCCCCTGCTCTAATGACTGTCATTAACAGGGCTGCATTAGAGAGACACCTCAGGAAGCATTGGAGTGTTCATTTGCATGGCACTAATACGGGGGATGCTGTGCTGTGAGAGGCTAGCCATGAGTGCTGCTACCGCCGACTTGGCAAGCCCTCCTGTTCCGTTCTTAACTGCGCCAGGGCCTATTCTCCCATTCATTATGTGCCTAAAGCTTGAGTTATCCTCTCCTTGGTGCGCGGATGAATGTTATTACAGGCCTAGCCTTCTGACACGGTTCTAATGAAAAATAGGATGTTTCTGAAGGTTATGTTGCCAGCCAGCTCAGAAATGCCTGCTTCATTTTCCCCAGCCTAACACAGGGCAGTGTAATTCCCACCTCCTGATACATATTTTCTGTTTAAGTTCTGTGGCTCTGTGTGCCGGAGCCTCATCATAAAGAGACCTTTATTATCTCACTTTCTCTGTCTCTCTCTCCATGCTCATCATAAAGAAACCTTTATTATCTCACTTTCTCCGTCTCTCTCCATGCTCAGCAAGAAGAGACCTTTATTATCTCACTTTCTCCATCTCTCTCCATGCTCAGCAAAAAAGAGACCTTTATTATCTCACTTTCTCTGTCTCTCTCCATGCTCAGAAAAAAGAGACCTTTATTATCTCACTTTCTCCGTCTCTCTCCATGCTCAGCAAAAAGGCCAGACTGGACTTTTTGGCACATTACAAAATTGCGAGACCCTAGAACTAGGCTACTGTAATGTTTTGGAATGGTGGCCGCCAATATGGGCTTATAATATGGAGACATTGTTTCTTTTTTGTTTTGCTGCAGATATGGCTGCAAATAGGCAGATATTGCTGACTTAAATTTTACGACTATCAACCTTGCTATCACCAATTCAATTTGCTCCTCGATAGAACACAGTCATTTCTTAAACACAAATTTGGCACTATTTCCCATCGAACATTGCATGATACATTATAATGCCGTGTATAAAATTGAAATCCTTTTCACATTATTGTGGGGCGACATCATTCGAAAGATAAAAATATGTTGCAGTCCTTCTCCAGACGACGCAGGGTTGCGTGACAGCGACAGAGAAATGAGTGCTCAGCAGTAGGATCAGATTGCAGACTGTTTAAAGGCCAGTCAGAAGTGGCAGGTCATGTTAAAGTTGACCCCGCCCGCCCACACTGACACTCCCCAGCCCAGGCCTATAAACCTGTCCCCTCCTCCTCCCCCGCTCTCTGCCCCACCAGGGCCAACCCGTCTGACTCAGAACCACATGAGAGGCCAGCACAGTCACACACAATATGCTAGGGTGCTAACATGTGTTTGTACAGACTTCTCCAGTTGCTTTGAAGACTCAGTGTTCTGATACTTATTTAAAGATGAGAAAAAAAATGCTCAGTCTGGATACTGTTATGGTCATACCGAGCATCACACCTTCTATTCATTTAAGCTTTTAATATATACTCTACAGAGGAGAAGTATGTGGTTTGCATAAATTACCCCAAGGACATATATCATCCTTCTGCAGCCCCCCCACAATGCATCGATTATTTATCACAGCCAATGTGGTGGAGATGCTAGTATAACATACAGTATGCCTTCTCTATTTTCATATATAACCAATCAAAGTCAAATGAAGTCACACATCACAGACCCCTGCTCCGTAGGCCAATGGGTAAAAGTTACAACGATACCAGAGCCTGAGTGATTTCCATCATACGCCGGAGTCAGAAGACTGGCGTCAACATCAGAGGGCAGTGAAAATCACCTCAAGGTATAGGGATCTATCATTACCCACTGACTTGTCCTGACAAGGAAAAGCAACGTGTCAAAAGACAACAAACTCTTCCGCGTCGCCCATTTTGTTATGAAAGAGTCCAAACGTAGGCTACAGAACATGCTATTTTGAATGTCCCTCCACAAAACCTTGTTTGTGGCTCTATTTGTTTTTCCTTGTGAGTAGCCATGTGCTGGTTATGTCACGGTCACAGCTACATGATGTGACATCATGCCAATGTGTTGCTGCCACATTGGGAAAGTCTTTATGAGTTTGCAGTATTGCATGGTACATGCATTCTACAGGCAGCAGGCCCAGTCTGCAGTCCTGTCTACTAGGCAGCAGACCCAATCTGTAGTCCTGTCTAATAGGCAGAAGACCCAGTCCGCAGTCCTGTCTAATAGGCAGCAGGCCCAGTCTGTAGTTCTGTCTACTAGGCAGCAGGCCCAGTCTGTAGTTCTGTCTACTAGGCAGAAGACCCAGTCTGCAGTACTGTCTACTAGGCAGCAGACCGAGTCTGCAGTACTGTCTACTAGGCAGCAGACCCAGTCTGCAGTACTGTCTACTAGGCAGCAGACCCAGTCTGCAGTACTGTCTACTAGGCAGGAGACCCAGTCTGCAGTACTGTCTACTAGGCAGCAGACCCGGTCTGCAGTACTGTCTAATAGGCAGCAGACCCAGTCTGTAGTCCTGTCTAATAGGCAGCAGACCCAGTCTGCAGTCCTGTCTAATAGGCAGAAGACCCAGTCTGCAGTCCTGTCTAATAGGCAGCAGGCCCAGTCTGTAGTCCTGTCTAATAGGCAGCAGACCCAGTCTGTAGTCCTGTCTAATAGGCAGCAGACCCAGTCTGCAGTCCTGTCTAATAGGCAGCAGGCCCAGTCTGTAGTCCTGTCTAATAGGCAGCAGACCCAGTCTGCAGTCCTGTCTAATAGGCAGCAGGCCCAGTCTGTAGTCCTGTCTAATAGGCAGCAGACCCAGTCTGCAGTCCTGTCTAATAGGCAGAAGACCCAGTCTGCAGTCCTGTCTAATAGGCAGCAGGCCCAGTCTGTAGTCCTGTCTAATAGGCAGCAGACCCAGTCTGTAGTCCTGTCTAATAGGCAGCAGACCCAGTCTGCAGTCCTGTCTAATAGGCAGCAGGCCCAGTCTGTAGTCCTGTCTAATAGGCAGCAGACCCAGTCTGTAGTCCTGTCTAATAGGCAACAGACCCAGTCTGTAGTCCTGTCTAATAGGCAGCAGACCCTAAACACAGCTGTTCCAGGGTCAACCGCTGAGACCTTTAGGGTTTGGCCGCCACCTCTTACTGGACATAAATCACAGCAGACATCGAGCCCCCCCAAAAAGCAGCAGTATGTGGGTGTTCCCCTTGCCGAAACACATGAGTTACAGGCTGATAGCAGTGCCTCGTCACTTTAATGGCAATTCTATGGAACCTGGGTTTAAACATGTATTGGGGCTGCCACCCGGGCAGACTTGTTCAAAGGGGCCGCGGTGTGTAGGCTACATAGGCTCCTCTGATTGGTTTGAGAAGCCCATGAACACGATCACAGTACACACTATTCTCTTGAAGCTGAGAGCCAGTCCAGTACGGCTGTGAATGGTACTTACAGTCACTAATCCTTTGAGTTGTGACGTAAATTAAAAAGCATTATAGTATCTTTGCAGGGACAAAACAATGACATGATGTTAAGCACCTGGTTAACGTCATTTACAAGTCAGGCTGTGATTGTGTCTGGCACCTGTGGCGTGTTTTAAAGCACGCCACATATCCTCTCTGTGGTACACCAGTGTGGTTTGTTAGGGTTGTTTTTGAAGCTGAGACTCCACTTGTCAGATTATGCCACATTTCCATTTGACTTTCATAAGCTGTTTACGCTTCAGAAATTGTGGCAATAGCTTGTCTCTTGTGCAAAGGCTTTTACATATGTTGCGTTTCTGGAAATTGCTGGCCCAGTTATAGCAATAATTTTAAAACCAATCCCACAAGTCCTTTTTTTCTTCCACATTTTTTCTGGGGTTTTTTTCTCTCGTTTTTTTAGTGCATAAGAACCGAATGGAATGAAAATGTAAATGCGTAAATGCAAAAAGAAAACATTCTAAAAAGAATAGCATACACCTTCTGACTTGCTAAAATGCTTCACCACGTGTGTTTGTGGAAACCGACTAGTATCAGCATCACCAAAGAGTCAACGTTTCACCCCAAATCTCAAGGCAGTCCAACAAATATTGAGAGGCCCTGACACTGAATCCATGTACGGCTTTGTGCTTTAAACAAAGCCCCTTAATAATGTGTTTAATGTGGACAATATTGCTTACACATGGGCTCTTATTAGTGGTTGGTAGGTGGGTCCAGGGCTCAGTGGCTGTGTCCATTAGGGATGGCCTCTCTTAGGGGAGGATGAAACAAGTGCATGAGAAAAAACCAGACGTGAGTCCTGTTCAAAGGCACAGGCGAGATCTGACTAGATTAACATTTATTGACCGTTTAAGCTTGCCTTTTTTTTCTTCTTTTTGCTCCAGGACAAAGATTCAAACTTAATTGCAGTGGCTGTTCCAGCAACTGATCACCAATGTGCCTACAAAAGCCTCGCTAATAGACGCTTCATTAAGGATTAGAAAGTCTCTTAATACAAAACAAATGAAGCATGCTCTGATCTTAACCTGTAGGTCGAACGGCATTACAGCAAAGTTTAAGCTGTTACATAGCTGAAAAACTTATTACGGGTTAGCGCTGAGATAGCACTTTGGTATTGATTTTACGATAGCTAGGTATGATGATTTATGGAGTGCTTGTGTCAGTATAACAAGCTGAAGGACACACAATATCATCTCCAACATCATTAAAATGCAGAAGTCTCCAGAGCTAGCTCATCAAGTACTGTTCACTACCTTGGAGTTTCATATAGATACGTACATACATGCAGGTCTAGATATAGATATACCTGTAGGCACACATAGGCTACACTGTTCCTATTGTGGTACATCTAATTGAGTGTATTTTACAGCAGTTTTACACAACAGACTACATGTACATGTGCGATTTTGGTAATTCTACATATGCACTTTTTCAAGTATATTTAATTTAGGTTAAACATTTGTTTTGTTTTCAGTGTTCTGTTTCGTTCCTAAAATTGTTTAAAGTGCACAGTGCACAGCCCTGTCTCCCCGACCAGTGCCACGGTCTTTGAAAGGTAGTGAATGGTCCTGCTGACAGAGGCCAGTAGATTCTATGGTACACTAGAGCCCCCTGTGGGCACATGAAAGTAATACCAGCCAAATTAGATTGTGCAAATAAGTGGACAGGGGCTTCCCTTTGTAAAGGTAAACATGTCCCACTTTAATTTTCTTCATTTATTTATTTAGCTAATAATAATGATTATTAGTCTATACTAAATGTGGTTATTTTTTAACCTTTTGTATTCATATGTGTATTTGTCACATTAGACATTTTGAAATGAGATCAATGAACATGTTTTCTGTATTAATTAGCTATATGTGCGATTTAATTAAGCAAAAAAAACTACAGTTACAAAACTACAAATTATTATTTTTTTAAATCTCAGAACTGTTGTTGAGAGTAGACAGATGTGGTAAAAGTGAACAGACTCTTGCAATGTAAATCTTATTGATCATCTCTGCATTCCACAGGCAGATGCAGAGCTTTCAAGCTGTTAAGTGTTGTCACTCAAATGAGTTCTTACTACAGTTAATTCAATGCCATTATTTTAGAAATTCCCCTTGAATGAGACATTTGTACATTCATAAATTATTTCAAGTTATTCGTTTAAATGAGGTCTAATTTCATCAGCAACATCACAAAGCAACTCATACACATTACATTCAACAGAAAGAATCTCAAAATCATCACATTAAATTAACTATCACTTCAGTGGTACCCCCAACCCCACCCCCACCTCCCTCAAAGCCCCCACCCCAATGAGGAGACTCAGAGACTACCATGTCATAGAGGGCTGTCCGTGGATCTGCCTGTAGGATGGAGGTGAGGCTAGTACCTGGGCCTCTGTCTCGGATTCCTCTGGATCCACCCCCCTCCTGGATCCCAGATTCTCTCCATCATCTCCTCTAGCCGAAAGGTCTGACCGGCGGCTCCGGGGCAGAGGTGTGTGGGCGGACACGCTGGGCGCTGGCAGCCTGCTCCGTCTGCCACTGAGTAATGTGAAGCAGAGAGAGAACCCCCCAGAAAGAGACGGGCCATAGACGGAGGCAGGCGTTCCTGCTGTGACTTGGCGCACCCCACTGGACAGCTGGAGACTCAGGGAGCAGAGACGCTGCCAAACATGCCTGGCGGAGCAAGGGGGTGCTGGGGCTGCAGAGCTGGGCGAGGCCCGGGGTGGCTCCCATACCTGCAGCTGATCACCAGCCCATCATCTGTAATTAGGTACACTTATATGCCTGTGAAATAAAGGGGGGGATCACACACCCTCACTGTCATGTTAAACGATCGCAAGGTAACTGGGCAAAAGGGCTCTTATAAGACTACTGTATGGGGTATCAGGATTTAGAATGAGGAAAATAAAGGTCATTTTCTTACCACCCATTGTGAAATAGGTGCGGTATACATTAATTAATGAATTCATAATCCATGGCATTTCATATTGAGCTGAAAATGACAATACGCAATTCATATTCTAACGCATAACTCCAATTATAGTGTGGACACGTTATGAATAATGTAGGAAATGTGCTTGGGCTCTATTCTTTCACGGCGGATTAGAGTTCTTATCGGAGAGAGAGCATTATAAACAATATGAATAACAGCAGTAAATCTCCTTTTGCACTGTGGAAATGATGATTTCTGTCTAAGGAAATGCAGCTGATATGGGCAAGTATAATGGTGGAGATGCTTTTAAAACCAAACTAAGATAAAGTAAAATAATCACATAAATTATGTATAAGCTTCTCAAATGGAACAAAAATGTTTACTCACATGCATTATTCATAACGCAGGTATTATCATATCTTGAGAACTTAAAAAAAATAAAAAAATAAGGGTGGAAATGGCATATTTTGCTGGTATGGCAACATTTCGAAATTCCTCATATTACCCCGGCTATGAGACCTGACATATATGCAGATTAGAGAAAAGTGTTGCAATATTCAGTGGGATGCTCAGCTCACTCATGATGCTGTGGGATTGCAGGTGTTTTGCAGGTCTCTCCACCACCATCTCACTCTGGATAGATTCTCCTATTAGAAATAATGTCATATTAATATTCTGTATATTGAACGAAGCTCTATGAAATGTGGCTCTGGCACCATTTCTCTTCCTCCGTTCTCAATCTTGGGCTTAATCGTGATTCATCAGTTACAGGGCCCTTATTATAGAGCTAGGACAGCGTGCTCGGGCTGGTGATAAATGACACCGCTCTGGCCAGATTTAAAACGTGCAGGCTCAAGTGCCAATTATCTATGCAGACCTGGTTAATAACGAGATCTCTTGTTAAAGATCTGATCTCAGCGTGAGCATCATTTGTCAAGCAGGCTGCATGTTTACCTCCGAGACAGGGTTCCTGAGACCCCCCTATGCCTAACATATGTAAAACCTGGATCTGTGTGCTTTTAATGACCTTTTATTAGGGATCTGACATCATGATTAAGCTTACCCCAAACACACACAATGAGGTAGACAATTACCCTCAGCCACTCGCACGTAGAACTGCTGCAGATCAGGGGGAAAATAATCAACATTGAGTTGGTGTTTGATCCCTTTCCCATCCAAGGCCCCAATTTGCTGAGAGCACCTGGAGCTGTGTCACTGCATGCAGTTTTTGAGGTGATGATGGATTCTCTCTGGGTCTGCTTTCAATACGCTCCTCCTTTTGCTGATTTTGTTAAGACGATCATTGCGTTAACCTTAACGTATCATTTATAGCTCATTAAATTGGTTTACAGCTTTCAATGCGAGGTTGTTGGAACCTACTTATTTCTGGCTCACTTTTCGAGCCGTTTTCTATTGAAGCGCTTTTAAACTTAGTGTCTGTGTTATTCACTGTTAAACTGCTCCCAGGTCTCTAGGTCTCAGATTAATAAACACTCACTGTGTGTACTGCAGGAGGAAGGGCGGGCCAGGGGAGGTGAGATGCCCCCTGTCCTCTCGGAAACCCCAGCCTAGCCACCCTGTCTACCCGAATCTGGCTGCCTCCTGCATGGCGAACATTCTGCACGCTCTACTCATGACAAATAAATATATTTGCAGAATATTACTTTAGTTACAGGGCTTTGTTTTATGTCAAGAAGCGCCTCGAGCTCATACCGTATGTGCAGTACGCCTGTTTCAAATAGGACTATAGCAGTTGGAACATTTTCTTTAACCTTAGTTGTCTGGCACACACATTCACATGATTCCCTGCTTGAAATGAGGGGGGGGGGAAATGAATTGTGCAATGTTTTGGCGTCGTTGCTCAGATGTGGAGTCACTGGGAAGCCAGGTGGAGAGATGCTATCTATCCGGCATCTCTACTTCCTGACTGGCTGCACACAGGACACAGGACTGTCTAGGCAGCATCTGCCCAGGAAAATAAAGCCCCCATTTCCTCATCATGTAGAGAAGATCATTTGCATAATATCCCTCTCTGTAAGGTGAAAACAGAATAATAATTGGCTTGCCCTTTTCTCTCTCTGTGTTGTAAAACAGTTAGGAATTAATTTGAGGATAACTGCGCAATTAATTCTAAATGCTAAAGATGGTGTGGGGAGCTGTGATTCAGAGGAGGGGGAAAGGTACACAGGCTGAGGTCATGAAACAAGGACTTTCTGTTGTGTTGCTCCTTGGTCTTGGTAGACCTTAACCACAGTAGTTATACTTGCTTACAGACAGGGGGCACCAATATTAGAAAACACCTTGAGAAAGGGAAATTGAGGATCAACTCTCGACCACAATTCCCACTTTCTAGAGGCTATTCTCACCACTTCTATATTTGTATACATTGCCAAGTGTTGTTATAGCAGTCCCGGCCTCTGCCTGACTTAGTGTGAATTATAGTGTTGCAGTGAACGTTCTGTATGGGCACTATTAGGATGCATGAGTCTGTTCTTACCCTCATTACACAAGCCTGCAAATTACATGCATCCCCATTATAACTAATGAGCAGCACTGTAATCAGAGCCTGACTGGGGCCGGATGGCTCTCCCTGTGAATCTTAACTACTGTGTTTACAATAATGGAACATACTCCAGTTTCTACAGACAGCTGTCAATAACAGCCTATGCATGTAATGTGTACCTTTAAATATGTGGGTATGTTGCACACACTCAGGATTCAGTTCACTGTCAACATCAGACAAACAACATCAGACAGGCAGTTTGGACTGACACTTGATATTGCTAAATGGCTTTTGCATTGCACAGTAAAAAAGCACCCATACTTGTTTCTGTAGAGGTTTCTACACTGAACTAAAATATAAACACATGTAAAGAGATGGTCCCATGTTTCATGAACTTAAATAAAATATTCCAGAAATGTTCCGTACACACAGTGTATTTCTCTTCAATTTTGTGCACAGATTTGTTTACATCCCTGTTAGTGAGCATTTCTCCTTTGCCAGGATAATCCAACCACCTGACAGGTGTAGCATATCAAGAAGCTGATTAAACAGCATGATCATTACACAGGTGCACCTTGTGTTGGGGACAATAAAAGGCCACTCTAGAATCTGCAGTTTTGCCGCACAGCACAATGCCACAGATGTCTCAAGTTTTGAGGGAATGTGCAATTGGCATGCTGACTGCAGGAATGTCCACCAGAGCTGTTGCCAGAGAATGTAATGTTAATTTATCTACCATAAGCTGCCTCCAACGTCCTTTTAGATAATTTTTTATGTCCAACCGGCCTTACAACCACAGACCACGTGTCACCACGCCAGCCCAGGACCTCCACATCTGGCTTCTTCATCTGTGGAATCGTCTGAGACCAGCCTCCCAGACAGCTGATGAAACTGTGGGTTTGCGCAACCGAAGAATTCATGCACAAACTGTCAGAAACTGTCTCAGGGAAGCTCATCTGCATGCTCGTCGTCCTCACCAGGGCCTTGATCTGACTGCAGTTCGGCGTCGTAACTGACTTCAGTTGGCAAATGCTCACCTTCGATGGCCAATGGCACGCTGGAGAAGTGTGCTCTTCACGGACATGAATCCCGGTTTCAACTGTACCGGGCAGATGGCAGACCATGTGTATGGTGTTGTATGGGCGAACGGTTTGCTGATGCCAACGTTGTGAACAGTGCCCCATGGTGGCAGTGGGGTTATGGTATGGGCAGGCGTAAGCTACAGACAACGAACACAATTGCATTTTATCAATGGCAGTTTGAATGTGCAGAGATACCGTGACAAGATCCTGAGGCCAATTGTCGAGCCATTCATCCGCCACCATCACCTCATGTTTCAGCATGATAATCCACAGACCCATGTTGCAAGGGTCTGTACACAATTCTTGGAAGCTGAAAATGTCCCAGTGCATACTCAGCAGACATGTCACACATTGAGCATGTTTGGGATGCTCTGGATCGACGTGTATGACGGGGTTCCAGTTCCCGCCAATATCCAGCAATTTCGTACAGCCATTGAAGAGGAGTGGGACAACATTCCACAGGCCACAATCAACAGCCTGATTAACTCTATACGAAGGAGATGTGTCGCGCTGCATGAAGCAAATGGTAGTCACACCAGATACTGACTGGTTTTCTGATCCACATCCATACCTTTTTTTGAAGGTATCTGACCAACAGATGCATATCTGTATTCCCAGTCATGTCAAATCCATAGATTAGGGCCTTTGACTGATTTCCTTATATGAACTGTAACTCAGTAAACATTTTGAAATTGTTGCATGTTGTGTTTATATTTTTGTTCAGTGTACATACCTATCATGTGTAGTATTCAAGCATTCTGTTCTTACAGCTTGGACACCTTTCTCTGTGCTGCGTGTCTTATTAGGAGTGGCTTTGAGATATCCTGTCCAACCAGACTCCTCCTAGCCAAACGCTAAGCAATGAGTCTGGATCTGAGTACATCTCGACCCTTCACTGAATGCGAACACATTCGGGGCTGCCTGATTGGTCCAGAAACTGATGGGTTGGGCCAGAGCCAGATCACACATCGGTAAAGCGGCAATTTGAAAATGTGTTATTTGCCTTTGAAGCTCTGATTGGTTAGAGACAATCCAATCGCTGAGGACTTTTTGTATAATACCCCTAGTTCCCCACCTCACCACAAACGACTTCAATGATGGCAGACTCGGACTAAAGTATGTAGCAAACAGCAGAGCAGAGGAGGAATTTAGTGTGAGTCGTCAGGCTAGGCTTGAGAAGCCTCGTTCCTAAATATGGGCTCGGAGGAAGAACATCGCCATGAGTCCCAATTACACATAATGATGGAGCACATGCAGATTGTGCACCAGTTATTTTGTCACGCGAGGCAGTCCATACTATCATTTATCACTGTAGTAGTCATATCCTGCACTACTCCTCCTAGAGCGCTGAGACAATGCCTCCCAGCTCATCATGCATGGTGTTATGTTATTTGTGTTTAACTGCCAGGAAAAGGAAAATAAAAGCCCAGTTGCAAGGCATTGTGGCGTTTGTCTGTTTCCTGACCAAACGTGAGAGTCTCTGTCATCAGGGAGGAAATGCAGTTCTATTCCACTAACGCATGGGTCTCTCCAGAGCCCGGTGAGCATTTGGCCTAACTTGATAAAAAAAGTATAAAATAATAGCCAATCAGCCTTGAACTAAGCTGAATGAGCTCAACTATGAATGGTCCTGGCAGACCAAAAAGAAACGTGCCAAGGGAAGCCAGTTTGGATTTGGCTTCACTCCAATCACATCGCATCGAGAGCATAAGTCATTTGCAGAAACTCGTTGTGCATTTTGTTGTGTTGTTGTCATCTGGTGGCTAGCTAGCTAGCTAAAATTGTCCATTTCCTAAATTAGCCATGGATGGAAATAGGGATTTGGACTTGTGGTTGTACTTAATTCTCCTTACTGCCCAATGATTATAACAGCGATTCTGATCCAACCATTAATTCATACATTGTTGTGCCCCTGACCTGAGAGAATGGATGTTCAATATGTAGCTAGATGTAGAAGGCTAATGTTAACTAGCTAATGTTGCTCATGAAATGGAGTTAGGCTAGCGAGCAAGCATTTTAGCGAGGTAATTTAAGCGTGTAATGTATGACAGTGTGGTAGACCGTTTCATCAACATGAAAGAGAGGAGGATGCCATTGGAGTTTCTCTACAAGTAGGGTGAGTCAGCATGTTTTTTCTACTTGCACGAACACACACACACACACACACACACACACACACACACACACACACACACACACATACACACACACACACACACACACACACACACACACACACACACACACACACACACACACACACACACACACACACACACAGAAATCACAACCATGGACAGCCACACCATATTTAGCCTATGTTGATTAGACAAAATCATTTTTCGTATATTTTAGTTGTCACTGTATTCGACTAAGCATAGGTGATTAGATGATGTTAAAGTTGAGATGGTGCTGGAATAGTGGAGGCAGCTTCTGTTTTCTTTGTGACTTGCGGTAACTCCCTGTGGTTCTAAATCAGTAGTTATTTAGTGGTCCGAAAATGTTGAAAACATTAACTTGCTTGACCAAGCTGTAGGTCATGTAACTGTCTGTTACTGTACATGCAATATGCTTTGTGGACTTGACCAGACAGAGGTTGCTCTCCGGTTTTGTGATGAAACAAAGGTGTGGTTGAATTTATTCTGCCAAGGGCTTCTTATTGTCTATATATCACGGTGTCAAGGCATATGAACTAACAGGTTATAGTTCAAACGACGCAACACGTAGGTTGTAATATGGCTTTTTTTTTCTGTCTTGGCTTCCCTAGTGATTTTAGCTCACCACTACTGCTAGAGCCCTACCCACAAAGATATCCTCTTGTATTTGGATACCTTCTCCGTTTTCCAATCAATGTGGGCTTTGAAACCCAAATGAGCTGGAAGTGTAAGGTATTTTGTATTACATCTCCAGAGGCGGGGGGGAAAGCTTAGTGTGAGATTTGGGGGTGCAGTATGAGTGTGGAGCTGCTGCAGGAGAGAGGACTGTGTGCTTGTTCAGTGGCTTTCTCCTAATCCAGGCCTGATCTTTGTGTTTGATCCGCAGCGTGTTCCTGAGACAGCATGAGCAGCCGCTATTGCTGTAATTTAAAGTCAATATGCTACTCATGATCCCTCTCTCCGGGCCAAAGAACAGCCCCTCTCTGAGGTGGAGATAGTCATCTCTGGTGCTTAGAGGGAATCCTCAGCTTGACTTGCTCTCTCTTCTTTTGGCTCCTGAATGAGATCTGTCCAGAGAGGAAAATGCAGGTGTCATACTTACTCGGTTTATGTTCCTGGAGTGAGGTGATGACAAGCTTGGGTTCATTTTTTTGGTCGGTTCCAGTGTATTGTCTGATCTGTTTCCTTTCAGAATGATGCTGACCTTGTTGTGTTTCCTTGTGTTTTTAAGACTCATATTTCATGGTAGAAATTGATAGGGAGTGAGTCATAATATGGAGGTCCTCCAAGTAGTGTTCTTAGCTAAACACCTACTGTAATATTGCTGGAGGGATTTGAAATTAACATAGAGAATTCCATACATCATAGATGTACAGTATTAGTCCACCGGCCTTCAATGGTTGCCCGGCTTCTACTGCAACAACAACAAATGTATCAGCTTCTATTGTAGTAAAAGATAAAGATCACTCTAGAGGCACACCCTCTGCACAAATACCATCAGAAATTGGTATTACTCCATTGTAGCAGCTATTGACTTGTGGTTCGGAATAACAAGCCCATGGTGACATCAATACCTTTTGATGGCTCATTCAGAGGACTTTAACTGAGCTAAGATGAAGACTCGGGGCCTGATCCACAAATCCCCTCCCATGTTATTAAAGTGAGGGGGCCTAAGCTATTTATCCTGTGTGAATGACATGAGATATAGAGGGCTGACTCAAGGGCCCATTAAATCCATACATATGTCATGATCTCCAACGTTATACACTAAAACTTTCAACAAAACACATATCTGACAAACACGGTGACATAGCTGTAAATTTGATAGCTGTGGTCAGTGAACTCTAGATTGAGGTGAAATGTAAAAAATTGATTCCTTTAGTGGCCACAATTTGTTTTGACAAGGCTTGAACCTTTTTTGTTATTAGTATGTACCCTCTTCTCTGCTCGTGGTGTACGGTGTGTTATATTCGACAGCTTCCAAGACATGGATCCCTGTCCCAAGTTAAAGAACAAACTCTTCTTTCACATTTAATTTAAAACAATCATTGGCTTGCAAGAAGCCATTCATCTGCTGGTTGTTTGATGTTGCTGACTTGACGTGCACAGTCCATTTATGTTGGTCAAGGTTAGACCAATAGATTAGAAGATTCTGTCATGGCTGATCACAATCAGAATTTTCAAGGATTCTCCGAATTTCATTAAAAAAAAAATATTTATATGTATATCTTCTGTACATACCCCATTTTCATGCCTTGACTTGCAAGCCCAATATTTATTTCAAGAGACACTCTTACTACGGAAACCATGATATCCTGTTTTTATGTAAGCCACTGGCCCACTTATAACTTAAATGACTAGTTTAGTTAACCTTCCTGTTCAAGTCTAACATATCATTATGGCAGCAACAGTACCCTGCATAATTTCCATGGCATTAGCATCCGTCATGTTCCCCCTCCTTGCTATAAATACCCCTGACAGGTGAACTGTTTCAGGAAGTGTTCCTCACTGTGAATGTGTGCAGGGCTTCACAGGTGAGGCACTTTGATAGTACAGCTCATGAAATATTTGCTGACTTCTAACACCTGGGGGACTAGTGTTCTGATGGAGCCACTGATATGTGCCCCTATTAGTCTCCAAGGGTTCTCCCTAGCCCACTTTCACACGATCCATGCCAATTAAGCAGCCGAATTATGTATAATGGCGGCAGTCACTTGCATTTGCCGAGCGCGGAAATGTATAGGGAAGGATGACAGAGGAAATACTGTTGAATAATTAGAGTGAATTTCCAGAGCCCTGGAAACTCAATCATTTTTTGCCATATGCTAACTATTTTTAACTTAATCGTTCCCTCCCCTCTTACGCTCTACCTCTCTCACTTACTCCACATATACGGTGAAGTACTGCACCGTTCTCTGGATATTTCTTTGTTTCTCAAGGAATCACTGCACCCCTTCTCTGTGTCTTTCAGAAGAATGGGGGTATGTTGAGAGGTATCGTGCTCTTGCGGGGTCCTGTGTGGCTCCGTCTGTAGATCATGGCCCTTGCAACGCCAGGGTTGTTGGTTCGATTCCCACTAGGGACCAGTACAAAAATGTATGCACTTGCTACTGGAAGTCTCTCTGGATAAGAGCGTCTGCTGAATGACCAAAAAAGTGTTCGTCTTGTATATTCTTCTTAAAAGATTGTCTTACAGCACTACCTGGTTGTGTTAAATCAATAGTTGAAATAGACAATATGTTTTTTCATTTCACTTGATTGGTCATTTGAATCCTTTTTGGATCTCTACTGGATTGCGCCTGTGTGGTCCAGACAGTCATCATCCTGCAACCGAATCGCTCAAATGTTATGTCTCAATAACATATATGAGTATGACTTAATGTCACGTTTACCGGTGGTTCCAAATTGTGGTTATATGGAGCTGTAGTGGATTGTGTGTGTTTGTCTGCATTATGATGTCACGAGCAGGCTTCTCATCCTCACAGACACTTCCCTTAGTCATCAGTATTCTAATGATTCACACCACAACGATTCCCTAATGGTTATTTTTAGAGATGGAGAGATTGATGAGACGCTCATATCGTCCTTAACCACCAACTAATTAACTAATTAGGACGTCTAAATGAAGACTTGCTCTCGATAACGCAGTGTGGCTTTGGCATGGGTAAACAGCTCTTAAATAAAATCCAATAACTGCTTGACTCAGCTTTTGGGTTTTAGGATCTCTGTTCCTCAGCAGAAAATGGCCCATTTTGTAACTGTATACATTCAAATAGCATTGTTATTCATAGGCTTATTGAGGTAGGTGCTCTGTGATCAATGTATAGGATATGACATTGTATAAATACAGCGTATGACCTTCATTATCAAAATAATGCAGTTCTTTAATATATTCCTCTATTAGCCAGGTGTTGGGAGAGGTTGAGTGAAAGTTGACAAGGCTGTCCCCTCTTGCTCCACGCATGTGCACATGATTGTACAGTACATGAATCAATGAGGCCTCTCCAGCCCTCTGCCCCTGTCCTTACACACTCTCCACATCCCAAATGATTTTCCATCGCGCTCCTCATTGGCTGACTTTGATTCTATGGTCCTGGGGTGGAAGGTCACAAAGCCTTGCTGCCGCTAAGATTCCATCGTCTGTATTATAATTAGTTCTTTACCATTGACATAACACCTCTCACCTTGTTCTCGCACATATCTTAACCTGTTCTCGGTCTCCTGCTCTTGTGGCGCTGGGCCTGCATTGAGCTCTGTACATAGGCCGCCTACACATTGTCGGCCTGAGAAGTGTGAAGTGTCAGCATTCTGTGTGTTTTAATTGAGAGGAGCTATTTTCTGATGGTTTATGGCTGTTGTTGGTCCGCTGTTGTTGGTCCATTCCGCAGCAGTGCCAGCCTGTAATGAAGCTCTGGACCATCTGACCAGCCTACTGATTATGATTGAATATAATGCCTGTTTTGCACTTCAATCTCAGCATGTTTTTGGTGCTTTGACACTAACATTTGAGGGTGTAATCCCACATGGCTCCATCTTAAAGGTTAATAATCCTTTTAATTAAAGGATAAGCCCGCTATTGAACACAAAGTATAATCACTGAAGGATTACCAGGGAAAATGAATATAGCCCGAGCAATTAGTCTGATAATTAAGATTTAAGTGCTGGACCGAGATCAGAGAGCTTTCGTGATGTGTCATAAAATTCATAGAGTGTTGTGGAAATGTTAGTTTGCGCTTTACTGCAAAGCGCCTGCGTGTGCACCCAGGGTGGCTGTGAAACATGGCGTCCCAGTGGATGGAGCTGCAACAGCTGTTCCTGCCTGAACCTGGTGTTTCGCACAATATGATCGCTCCATCAGCGCTGGTGCCCGCTCTCCAAACAGGCACATCTGCATTCATCAAACACACTTATCAATAAACAGGGCTGCAACAATTAGTGATCTCTGAGGGGGAACAAAACAGCAAGCCAGAAAATAAAAAAAGTCGGCCGTACACTTTAATCACTGATGCCGTTAATCAATAAAACGCCTTCATATCTTTTAATTAAAGTTTTATTCTCTGCGAATGTTTGGAGAATCTGTTTGAGCCTCTTTTTCCATTAATGGAAACAGTTGGGGTTGGGAAATGGTGGTGGCAGCTGCTGATGGCCAGTCACGGTGGGGCACTTCATGTTTGTAATTGCATTTTGTCACCTACAGAGGGTGTTAAGAATCCTTGTTAAAAGCAGAGGAAATCTCACAGTAACAATTATTGTAGAGCAAATTACCAGGTAGGCAATATCTAAGCTGTCAGGAAAGGTTAGTAAGAACGATAGCAAGGAAATGGACCATTCAGTCATTCATCATGGCCATAGTTGCTGCCAACAAATTGAAATTTGAAGAAAAAAATATCATCAATTTCCCTAAAAGTTCGTTTTGATTATCACAGTGATTGACAGGGGGGATGGATAAATACATTGAATGTTGCTTGTTTATTCATGACCTCTTTTCAGTCTTAAAAGCTGTATGGTATATTGAAGACAGATGATGGATAATATGTGTCCATATCTGACTGTACACATGGTCTAATGATATTAATTATGTCAATCAAATCTACCCATGAACATCTGAGAGTCTATCAAAGATGTGCTTATAATACTTGTAGACATCTAAACTTCACACATTCCTCCATGGCCTACAGTATTGTCAATGGAACACACGTTTGTACAGTATGGTCACATGAGAGTTTCACTCCACCATCTGTTTCTATAGTAGTGCATACATAAAGTACACATCCAGACACGTGTACACCTAGTTTTAATAGGAATCTAAGACAAGTGTAAAATAAAGTATTTTTTAAAAATCTTCTGGTATAGCCATTGTGTTGAATTGGCCAAAAGTATCCCCATGGTCTATTGGCAGAAGCCCTATCCTTTGAATTCCATTTATTTCCAACAATAAATTGAATTATTGGAAAAGTATTTTTTTTTCTGGCACGAAATCAGTGAAGCAGTAAAAGGGTTAAAGCCAGGGAGCCATAAAAACAATAAGAGAGGGTGTGAAAAATAAACTAGCCCAATCAGACCAGGCTCAATATCCAGCCTCCCCTGTATCACAGAATTTAATAGGTTATGCTCCACATATATTTATAGATTGCAAACGTTCTGAAAATATGTGGTAAACATGTCACCGCTGGCCTCATACAGCCTCCCAGCTGTGAAAGAAAAGCCGTGTGGCCTTTTGTTGACATTGGAAGTACCATGTTGTAATACAGAGCACCCTTTCAATTTGGGGAGATACTTTAGGACTTGATCTAGTATGATGAAAACTAGGCTTTTACTTTCCAGGACTAGGAAAGGCTGCTCTGCAGAACCTGTCCGAGAGACTATTATAGAATGCTCTGTTGGCCTTATGGGTAATTACAGTAGTACTGACAACTTTGGCCTATATCAACCATCTTGTAGCAGCTGGTCAATAAACATAACAATAACGAATGCCAGGACGTGACCTTATAAACCACATGATGATTTGGAGAAGAAGAAAAAAACTGTACAATAATATTTCCACAGAATATTTCCAATACACAGCCAAGAGCCTCCTAGATGCCCTCATATTGTACATTTAGACACCTCTCTGTTACCATTTTTATTTTACCTTTATTTAACTAGGTAAGTCAGTTAAGAATATATTCTTATTCACGATGATGGCCTAGGAACAGTGGGTTAACTTGCCTTGTTCAGGGACAGAATGACAGATTTTTACCTTGTCAGCTCGGGGATTCAATCTAGCAACCTTTCTGGTTACTGGCCCAACGCTCTAACCACTAGGCTACCTGCCACCCCAACCTTTCTTACAAGGTCTCAGTTTAATCATTTACAAGCTGTGGCCATTGTTGGTTCAGGGTAAAATATGGTATTATTGTCATGTAGGCTCATGATTTCATTGTTGTTATTTTCAAGAACAGGCCTATTTGACTATTTAATTGAGGCTCATGGGCTTGGCTGTGAAACGGCACACGGGGGAGTAAGCACGTCAAGCGGGTGAGTTTCCACAGCCATTAACCGCTCTACACTCAATTAGAATGCATAGAATCCTGACATTTCAGAACTTATGAGTTTCCATGCCAGCATAACACAAGCCAGTAAACACAGCAACATTCTGAAGATACAGACCTCTAAACTGATATTCACTTTAATATGAAACTAATCACTTTCTGAATTTTGCGCTGCAAATTAAATCTGGCTAAATGGTGTAAATGATGTGACAAAAACTACCTGGTGCTCTATTTTGTCACTGTAGTGTAAACGTGGAAGGGTATGTTACAAATAGGATGCCACAGAGGACTCTGGGTGAAAAGCTGTTGCCGCTCTAGCTATCAATTAAATTCCCTTTCAGGGCAGCATTCTCATATTTCCATGTCTAATAAATCATGTTGCGTATTAGACATGGCGTGGATACCTATTTTAAAAACAGGACTGCGTAGGAATACATCATCAATATGAAATATGACGGGCAACAAAATAACTCGAGACACTTAATAAAATTGAAGATTTGTTACACTGCTAGATGCTGTATGAGGAAAGGTGATTCTGACAATCAGAAATTATGATGGTAGAAATGTACTTTGATTGCGGTTTAATTTTCTTTGGTGATCTTTCGCCGCCACGATATCTCCGTAGCAGAACAGACAGGTCCCATTTGGCATACAATTAATAACCCGGGCGCTTCTGTGAGATTTGGCTATTATTTCTAATATGTTGCGTGATTGTAAAAAGCACCTTTTCCAGCAGTACGATTACATTCATTTATATCTTGTTATTGCTTAAATGTTTTTCCATGCCTTTCATTTCAACAGAATGAAAGGACATTTCTACACTGCCATCAGTAACCCAATCTGAAAAGAAAGTTATTTGAGGGGTTGAACCCACAGAGGGGGATAACTTCACATTCATCGCCTGCCCCTACACATTACATGCTGCAATCTTCAGTGTTGATTGTGCCTGTTGTGATTATAAACAGTCATTTATTATGTGCAACATGCAATTAATTAGGAGCAATCATAATATCTAATGAGAAAAGCCCTAATGTGTACCAAGTCGAAACATGAATAGTGAACAGATTCACCCTAAAATGACTAAAGGTAACAGAGTTTTCAGAACACTTGGTGTCATGTGTGAGAAGTTAGTAATAAAGTCCACTTGTCAAGGGATTAAGGTGTCTCCTGGAGAGTTGAACTGAGAGGTCTGAGTAAACTGAGTGAAGAGTGAAGCTAGTAGCTCTTCTCCCTTGGTGGTCAACCAATAATGTTAAAGCAGGTGAGCCCCCCCCCCCCCCCCCCCCATCAGTCATCAGCAATACCTTGTAGGTGGGGCCACCCTTGGTCAGCGCCACTGTGACTCCTGACATTATGACAGATTAACGGCAACGAGTTGAGCCCTGCACTTTGGGCCGCCCACAATCTCAATTATGTCTGTCTTAATGTACATTGAACAGCCACAATCGGAGGGGCCATAGACGGGGTAAACACACTTGCAGGAAGCAGACTAGTGACAGGCTAATAAAGCACCACGATTGATTCGGCTTGCTCTGTGCCAGCTTGGTTTATTGTGTAGGAGGAGTGGGACCAGATTGTGCGTGTTTCTGTAGTAACGGATCTGGCTCCCAGTCGAAAGAGAGGCGTGGAGGCAAGATGATGTTTATGTGTTGTATAGAATGTTTATATAAGCATGTGTAACAAAAACGTATATGTTGGTAGACAGACAGTTCTCTTCAGTCCAGGAATTTTTGTTATTGCACACCTTTGTAGTGGTGGATGTTGTGTGCCTTTTGCGGGGGAAAAACATTGCCACTATGGCTCTAGGATTGTACTTTATTGTATGGTAGTTCCTTTTCATTTGCTTATGGATTCTTTAACACTTAATTTCCAGAGGGATGTATTTGTGAGAATCCTACTGTGCCAGTTGTGGAGCTTTTCATTGTTGAGTCAATATCCTGGTATGTTCCTCATCCTTTTCTTTCTTTTTCTCATAACAAGTGAGGGCGATGGCAGACCAGACGTACATGAATGCGTGTTTCATGTGGTGGCCAATGCTTGGACTTTTATAGCCTTTTTAAAAATTGGCCTCATGCTGCCTTAATTAGGATTGTTGAAGAGTAGCTTTCCAGATTATTTCGTCATGGCCAAAACAACATGACTAGACCTCACTGAGAGAGTCATGTGTTATAAATAAATGCTGCCAGCTGTGGCTTTTTGCTTGCTCTCATATCTTGTGAAAGAAAGTTAATGCTTATTAATGGAGCCTATAAAAGCAACTCATTGAGCATTCCGGAACTTGCTGAGTTTGGCATCTGCTACTGACATTGTGCAGCTTCAGACCTCCACCAGACCACTTTTATTAGCTCTATGAACTGGGCTGTAGGTCAGCCCATTAAAGGCAGGAAGGGCTTGTTCACTACATTTTGAGAGAGCCTCATATATGACACCTGATCTGAGACCAGTGCTTAGGAGAGATTTGCAGGGATCTATGGTGAATAGGTTTTCGTAAGGAAGCATTTGATAATGGAGGGTCTTTCAAAAGCTAATCCCAGTTTAAAACCATATAAGTGAGCACAATAAATTCCAACCACATGCGCCTCTTAAAATGAACAATGTTCCGAATGAGTGCCACTGCATGTTAAGAACCTCAACCTGTGTTGATAAAGAAAAACTCCAACTTGACTCACTCACACTGACAATGGCTTAAATGTGTATGTTCCTACTAACTACAGCCTGATTGAATAAATACATTCAAGCCATATTTGAGATCTATTTTGAGTACAGACTCTTTACAGTAATGCATGTTAACTACCCCCAAAAACTGATAAGAAAGCACATCTCTAAATGCAGCTTTCTTCAACCTGTACCACATATTGTCTGTCCATCAACACACTTCTCCATATGCCTGCAAGTGTGCCTGCTCGAACCGTCTCCCTTCGTTCCGTCTGTTTGTGAAACTGCATGTTCGGAGCCTTTCTTAGATGTCATATGCAGATATGTTCAGGTACCACAAAGTGGTGAACAAAAAAGGGCCAAGCGCATTCCATTACGGTGGACAACTCCTGGCTTTTTAAATCAGCTTCAGAAGCCCGTTATTAAAGAGCCATAAGCGCTTTGATTGTAAATCTCAGTGACCTTGAAGACACCAGAGGAAGCGCACATCTGTAAACCAATCATCGCACGGCTGCCCCTGTCAGCCACGCTACCTCACATGAAGCCACCGACTGCCACTTGTGATGCTGAGCAGAACTATTTTGATGGGGAGAGAAAGAGGAAGGAGATAGAGGGGTATGCTCATTTTTAATCTTGAAGAGAACATATCTATTGCTGTAGTTTTTTTCTTTACCTAGATTCTATTTGATATTGATCAGAATATACTGTGGATGATTACATGATTACAATTACATGCATGATTGCCCCACGACCTCTACATCTTTTACACTGCCGATCCACCCGCAACACTAAAAGTCTGCTCTGAAGAAAATCAAGTTAGGGGGCTCCCGAGTGGTGCAGTGGTCTAAGGCACTGCATCTCAGTGCAAGAGGTGTCACTACAGTCCCTGCTTTGATTCCTGGCTGTATCACATCTGGCTGTGATTGGGAGTCCCATAGAGCGGCACACAGTTGGCCGGGGTAGGCCGTCATTGTAAATAAGAATTTGTTCTTAATTAACTGACTTGCCAAGTTAAAGAAAGGTTTAAAAAAAAAAAGTGATTTGATGAGAATTTGGAATGTTGAGCGTTTTAATTCCAGCCACAATAGAATTTTGTATGCTTTAATCAATTGTAAATGAAGCCTGTGGAAAAAATATATATATATATTTTACAGCCACCCTTTTAGGGGATCAAAGTGAGATTTGGCTGGAGGGCCCCCACCTCGTGGGCAAAACATTTTAGTGCCCCCCTTCTTGATGGCTGAGAGTTTGAAAGTTAATTTCCTGCAATTCTACACATTTTGTCATGGGGTGGAGAGAAACATTTGTAAATTCATAACACATTTCACACAATTCTACAAATGTTTACCATGGAAGGAGAGAAGAACTTGCAGTTTTACAGCTAATATCCAGCAATTCTACACATTTGGCCATGGAGCGGAGAGAAACGTTTGCAAATGTATGAAATTCTGCACCTTTTGCCATGACTTATGCCATGCTATTATGATATCTGAACTGCCGGGTGCTCTAAGCAACCGCTTATGCCCAGGGCCGGCCCCGAGCGACCCTTTTGTCTCAATCTAATTTATATGGTGTGCAACTGTGTGAAATTAAGACCTTTTTGTCCTTTTTTATGTTTCACCTTTAAACATGTGTCCATGAAAAGTGGCTGTTTCTCTTGGCTCTATTTTCAGCTTTGCCCATTTTATAGCTTCTCTGTTGATGTAGTTGGAGCAAATGCTTTCGGTGTCGAAATGTAGAACCTCCAAGCAGAATGAGGTTAAACCAGCCTTACCCTGCTCCCTCTCAGAACATATAGACACAGTACAAGAGGGTGCCTGCTTGTAGAGTTGTTACAGGCCTATAAAGTCAGGATCTATTAAGAATGATGATACTGCAAGCCTCAGCACTTCTTGCCTCACTCCAACGGTCCTGCTTACCAGCAGCACAAAGATCAGTGTTATTATGGATTTGTGGGGAAAAATATATATATTTTGTGAATACTAATGTCTTTTAAATCTTTGCATTCTCTTTGAGAGAACCTGTCTATTGGATATTGTAGGATGATTTCCAGCTGTATCACTGAGCTCTCTGGCCCCTCCTACAGTGCCATGGGTTATTGGACCAACTGTTTGAAGGCCATCTAGGAAAAAAAACTCAAAGTGATCAAGTAGATAGTAAACATGCCATTAAAGGTGAACATGAGTTTGATGGTACGGAAGATGACAGTAGCCAGTAAGGGTCTGTTCTGCCTGTGATTATTATTATTTGACCATGCTGATCATTTATGAACATTTGAACATCTTGGCCATGTTCTGTTATAATCTCCACCCGGCACAGCCAGAAGAGGACTGGCCACCCCACATAGCCTGGTTCCTCTCTAGGTTTTCCTAGCCACTGTCCTCTCTAGTTTTTCCTAGACACTGTGCTTCTACACCTGCATTGCTTGCTGTTTGGGGTTTTAGGCTGGGTTTCTGTACAGCACTTTGAGATATCAGCTGATGTACGAAGGGCTATATAAATACATTTGATTTGATTTGATATTTAAACCACTGATAAACTCCAGTTCACTTTCTTCTTAGCCGTGGCCTTGTCATAGATATCAGTGGGTCTATACAGTATATTTGTGCATCCAGAGCTAGAGATTAGCATGGAGCCATCACCAGCAGCGCTGCCTGCAGTCCTTCCTTCTCTGGTCTGCCTCCGCTGTCAGAGCGCCTCGCCTCCTCCCAGCTTGTCAGGAGCTCCGGCGAGGAGCTGTAAAAACCTTTTCCCCTCTCCTTAACAACTGCAAAACAACACGCACACACCCCTCGGCTGAGGTGCCCACATTTCTGAGACCTCTGACAGGACGTGCTGCAGGCACAAATTGTAATTCATAAAGGTTAAGGGGGTCAATGCCTTTTATTATGAGTCTGAGTGCATCCAGCTTGATGGGGCCGGCATGCAAATGGAATGTCTCTGAGTGTTATATGCAACACCACAGACAGGGAGAGCAGAGCGTGCATGCCTCAGTGAGCGAGGGAGGAGGCGGGAGTCAGGGGAGAGACTGGGCTGTGCTTTCTTCACCTTCCACAGCCGTGGACCCCCCCCCCTCCCCCGTACTGCAGTTCTGTTAATTAGACACTAAGACAGTGACCTCAGGTGGTTAACCACTTCTTTGATATGCTGTCTGTCTAGTTGTTGCAATTAATACATTGCTATATGCTCCTGCTTCAAAATACTATGATTTTGGCCATAGAGCACACATAGTATGGTATGTATCATGTAGCCTATACATTGAAAATGATCTGCTAGCTACACTTAAATAGGACTTTACAAAAACAGACATTGTACACTTATTGTATATTCATTCTGCTACCTTGTCAAGAATAAAGATACAGGTAACTACCAAAACAATGGAAACACTTGAGTAAATGTGGGATACAAAGTATATTGAACAAAAATATAAACGCAACTTTTAATGTGTAGATCCCGTGTTTCATGAGCTGAAAAAAAAGATCCCAGAAATGTTTAATTAGCACAAAAAGCTAATTTATGTCAAATTTTGCACACAAATCTGTTTACATATCTGTTAGTGAGCATTTATCATTTTCCAAGATAATCAATCCACCTGACAGGTGTGGCATATCAAGAAGCTGATTAAACAGCATGATCATTTACACGGGTGCACCTTGTACGCGTAAAAGGCCACTCTAAAATGTGCAGTTTTGTCACACAACACAATTCCACAGATGTCTTAACTTTTAAGGGAGCATGCAATTGGAATGCAGACCGCAGGAATGTCCAACAGAGCTGTTGCCAGCAATTTGAATGTTAATTTCTCTACCATAAGCCAATGTCGTTTTAAAGAATTTGTGAGTACATCCAACCAGCATCACAACCACATGCCACGTGTAACCACAACTGCCCAGGACCGCCACATCTGGCTTCTTCACCTGCGGGATTGTCTGAGGAGGGAGAGGAGTGTTGAGGAGTGTTTCTGTCTGTAATAAAGCCCTTTTGTGGGGAAAAACTCATTCTGATTGGCTGGACCTGGCTCCCCAGTGGGTGGGCCTTGCTCCCAAGTGAGTGGGCCTATGTCCTCCCAGGCCCATCCATGGCTGTGCCCCTGCCCAGTCATGTGAAATGCATAAATTAGGGCCTAATTTATTTATTTCAATTGACTGATTTCCTTCAATGAACTATAACTCTGTAAAATCTTTGAAATTTTAGCATGTTGCTTTTATATTTTTTGTTCAGAATATATTGAAAGCAGGTGCTTCCACACAGGTGTGGTTCCTGAGTTAATAAAGCAATTAATGTCCCGTCATGCTTAGGGTCATGCTGGGCAGGCCATTATTTTGGCTACCATGGCTATGCCCCCATAGGATGACAATGCCCCCATCCACGGGGCACTAGTGGTCACTGAGTGGTTAGATGAGCATGAAAACGATGTAATCCATATGCCATGGCCGTCTCAGTCACCAGATCTCTACCCAATTGAACGGTTGCCTGAGACTGTGTTTTCCACCACCACTATCAACAAAACACTAAATCATGGAATTTATTGTGGAAGAATGGTGTCACTGGTAGAATCTATGCCAAGGCGCATTGAAGCTGTTCTGGCGGGTCGCGGTGGCCCAACTCCCTATTAAGACACTTTATGTTGGTGTTTCCTTTATTTTGTCAGTTACCTGTAAATACCATATGTATCATTTAAGAATAAATTAAATACACTTGGAATATGGAATATAAAATTCACTCAGTGGATATGGTCATGTCAAAAATGATGACCGCAAAACTGTGAGAAGAACAGTAAGCCTATGACATTCCTGTAGTTAACCAAAGTCCTCGACCCTGCTGACAACAAAGGCGATGGTCACAGCCATCACATTAGCCTCAATTGCACCCTCTGCTGGAATTTAATCCCACTGACTGCGCTCAGGAAAAGCACAGGGGACTGGTTATTTTGTGTAACCTGGGCCTAGTTTTTCAAAAGTTATCTATCTAAATTTTTCCTATCGGGTATAGGATTAAATGGCTAAAAATAGAATGAATAAAGCAGGACTCCCCATTCAAGGCAATGATTCATCCGTTCAATCTATTTATATGGATTTAATCCTATCTGACAGGCGGAATCAAGAGAAGGATATTTTTTTTCTCCACTGGGCCCATAGGACATGGACTTTTTAATTAATATGTAACAATATGGTGCATGACACTGTGATACATTCTGTAATAATGGTGATGTAAAATCCCTATAAATAGAAATACTTGAAACTAGCTATGGACATGACATGTAACATGATATGATTGTCAACATAGCTACATTTCAGGTTGATCAATTGATTGGAACAAAAAATTGACCTATGTCCCATTAAACAGTTTCCATTATTCCACTACTTACATTGTGTGTTAAATATACCAGTATGTATCTAAATGCAATTATAGAATTATATCTTTGGTTGATCAAGATGCACTCCAGCTCAGTGCTACTGTACTCTGCATAAATAAAGGTATTCTTATTTCATCTGTGCTCTTCAGTGAGATGAAAAATGAAATGGATCCTTCAGTGACTGTTGATTCATTCATTTCCATAGGGCGTTGGAGGTTTATGTGCTACATTAGTAGGACTGATTCTACATTGTGCTCATGAGATCTAGAGGCTGTGACTTCAACCCCCTGTGCACCCGCAAAGATCATACCTGACAAACCAGTGGGGGATTCCTCCCTTAGAGCAGTCTTACGGCAGCAAAGAGGGGCTCGATCCCCATCCTCATTACCTTTACCTTCCAGCCCCAGCTGCTGGCGAGCCATTCATCAACATTACAAATCCTCCTGGTGTGCAGCTACACTTCCAAGCAGAGAGATGCCTAGACAGGGCCCTGGGACGTCCCCTCTGGGTAGTGTTAAATTCACACCTCAACAGATGCACTGGGAAAGAATAGGCCTAGGTGAAATGTTGAAGGCACTGTCTACTCAATGAGTTGTATAACAGGGGAGAAATAGTATATGACTTTATATGTACATCAAAATATGATTTTGATTTCATGATGAATTAATTACTTAATTAATTCATGGATGAATTAATTAATGAATACAATACATGCATTCCTGGCCTATGACGATGATGCTCAAGATGAGCCACTAGGCAGGCCATAATGTGCACAACAACGTGTATTGAATTGTTGCCAATTGCCTGTTGCCTAATTCAGCATATACTGTACAGCTAAATAAAAATAGGCTTAAATAATCCAATCATTGATTGCTTAGTTCTGTCAATATCAACCATTCAATCATATTTTTGTCTAATGCTGATATTCTTTAAGCCAGACATTCTGAAGAAAATAAGTTGATTCTTCCCCTGCTTGTTTGTGCTATTTCTTTAGAATGTTTTGGTGTTGAGATAATACTGCAGGCAATAGGTCTGACCTATTAAAAAGGGTATACATAAAAGTCCTACGTAATGTACGTACTATTCACGGAGCTCTGATGGATTTCCATGGTCAATTATCTAGAAAAATCTTTGTCACTGAAAATTACTGTACAGGGTTTCATTCATGGTTTCTTTAGGTTTAATTCAAACGTTGAACTGGTTTAATAAAGTTATAGTGAAATGACCTTCCGTTGTCCCAAAATCTTCATCCGGGAATCTATAAACACCGATATGCGCGTGCGCACTTCTCTACTGTGGTTCGACCTTCTACAGTCGGTAAGAGGGATATGTTAGGCATTGTCCATTGTAAATCCTTTTTCATCCTTCTTTAAAACAACACCTAGCACAACACAAGTGAGGGGTGCATATTGTACAGACTATTGTGTGCATTGGACTGTCATTATTTTCAGCATCGTGCATTTTAAAACCTATTGACCTTATATTTGTGTTGTCTCTGCAGAAAGACCCGGCTTCAATCAAATTTGACCGACCAGGTTAAAACAGACTAAATTGATCATGTACGCCTGTGCAAAGTTCGTCTCCACGCCGGCTCTGGTGAGTATTTTTATTTGTATGTTTTACTCAATCTGATTAAACCAGTGTTTTATTACATCTGAACTCATTCTCCGCTGTATTCGTATGGGCCTGTGTTGAACTTGAATAGAGCTGCCTGACAAGGGTATTAGCTAACTAGGTAGCTATTAAGCTAACGATAGTTGCAATGAAATGCCATTATCTCTCCAAGTTTTGCATGATAGAAGTAGCTTCTTTGATTAAGTGAGAGGCTCTTATTTTAGTTTCCTAACTAACGTTAGCGATTTGTGCACATCTGAGACTAGACCCGGCCTAGGAGCTAGCTAGGTAGCCTGTTAGCTATAGCCTAGGTAGTTATGAATAAGGTCAACATGACACTTAGACTTGGGTGCTTAAGAGAGCCATCAGTAGCTACCTAACGCTAACTAGTGACTTATTTTGTTGAGCTCTCTTATTCCCTTTTATGTGTGTTAGGGGCTATTTGCCCAAGGTCATGTTTGGCTACAAATATTTCAGGTTCAGGGTGAAACCTAGCTACAACATGGATAACAGGTTATAGCTACTTTTACTGGTACGATAACTGTTAAAGGCATGACACTAGCTTGTGCTAAGTGCACTCAGCTGGTAAAATGAGTAAAAAAAAAAAAAGGTTTTAAATGTAGGCTTGTATCCAGTAGTGTTGAGGAAAGAATATTACATGTATCCTGGTTGAAAATGCATTTTGATGATTTAATGGGAATGCAGTTGTACGGCTCTGACATTTGACCACTTCAATGACAGTGGCTAACTTTGTCAAGGTGCCTCCCACGGCCCATGGTGCACTTTTGCTGCCTTTGACAGAGGGAAACACTTGTACTGCCTTTGACAGAGGGAAACACTTGTACTGCCTTTGACAGAGGGAAACACTTGTACTGCCTTTGACAGAGGGAAACACTTGTGCTGCCTTTGACAGAGGGAAACACTTGTGCTGCCTTTGACAGAGGGAAACACTTGTGCTGCCTTTGACAGAGGGAAACACTTGTGCTGCCTTTGACAGAGGGAAACACTTGTGCTGCCTTTGACAGAGGGAAACACTTGTGCTGCCTTTGACAGAGGGAAACACTTGTGCTGCCTTTGACAGAGGGAAACACTTGTGCTGCCTTTGACAGAGGGGAAACACTTGTGCTGCCTTTGACAGAGGGGAAACACTTGTGCTGCCTTTGACAGAGGGGAAACACTTGTGCTGCCTTTGACAGAGGGGAAACACTTGTGCTGCCTTTGACAGAGGGGAAACACTTGTGCTGCCTTTGACAGAGGGGAAACACTTGTGCTGCCTTTGACAGAGGGGAAACACTTGTGCTGCCTTTGACAGAGGGGAAACACTTGTGCTGCCTTTGACAGAGGGGAAACACTTGTGCTGCCTTTGACAGAGGGGAAACACTTGTGCTGCCTTTGACAGAGGGGAAACACTTGTGCTGCCTTTGACAGAGGGGAAACACTTGTGCTGCCTTTGACAGAGGGGAAACACTTGTGCTGCCTTTGACAGAGGGGAAACACTTGTGCTGCCTTTGACAGAGGGGAAACACTTGTGCTGCCTTTGACAGAGGGGAAACACTTGTGCTGCCTTTGACAGAGGGGAAACACTTGTGCTGCCTTTGACAGAGGGGAAACACTTGTGCTGCCTTTGACAGAGGGGAAACACTTGTGCTGCCTTTGACAGAGGGGAAACACTTGTGCTGCCGTTGACAGAGGGGAAACACTTGTGCTGCCGTTGACAGAGGGGAAACACTTGTGCTGCCGTTGACAGAGGGGAAACACTTGTGCTGCCGTTGACAGAGGGGAAACACTTGTGCTGCCGTTGACAGAGGGGAAACACTTGTGCTGCCGTTGACAGAGGGGAAACACTTGTGCTGCCGTTGACAGAGGGGAAACACTTGTGCTGCCTTTGACAGAGGGGAAACACTTGTGCTGCCTTTGACAGAGGGGAAACACTTGTGCTGCCTTTGACAGAGGGGAAACACTTGTGCTGCCTTTGACAGAGGGGAAACACTTGTGCTGCCTTTGACAGAGGGGAAACACTTGTGCTGCCTTTGACAGAGGGGAAACACTTGTGCTGCCTTTGACAGAGGGGAAACACTTGTGCTGCCTTTGACAGAGGGGAAACACTTGTGCTGCCTTTGACAGAGGGGAAACACTTGTGCTGCCTTTGACAGAGGGGAAACACTTGTGCTGCCTTTGACAGAGGGGAAACACTTGCGCTGCCTTTGACAGAGGGGAAACACTTGCGCTGCCTTTGACAGAGGGGAAACACTTGCGCTGCCTTTGACAGAGGGGAAACACTTGCGCTGCCTTTGACAGAGGGGAAACACTTGCGCTGCCTTTGACAGAGGGGAAACACTTGCGCTGCCTTTGACAGAGGGGAAACACTTGCGCTGCCTTTGACAGAGGGGAAACACTTGCGCTGCCTTTGACAGAGGGGAAACACTTGCGCTGCCTTTGACAGAGGGGAAACACTTGCGCTGCCTTTGACAGAGGGGAAACACTTGCGCTGCCTTTGACAGAGGGGAAACACTTGCGCTGCCTTTGACAGAGGGGAAACACTTGTGTGTAGGCTCTCAAGCAGAATGTTTCTTTCTTGTTTTGTGCTTGTTCCTGGTGCAGGTCCGTGCTGGCTCCCGGGCTCTTTACAGACCCCTGTCTGCCTCTATGCTGTCCAGGCCTGAGGTCAATACAGAGGTGAAAAACATCTTCTTGTAGTGCGGGGCCTTATGCTCTTCCAAAGCTTGTCAATCCCTTTAATAGTTATTGATGTTGGAGTTCTTTTCCCATCACTAAGGAGGTGTTTGTTTTTCAGAGAAACGTAGCCCTCATGCCACAGAGCCCCTTCACCCAGGTAGCTCTCAGAGGCTTCCAGACCAGTGCTGTGAGCAGGGACATTGATACCGCTGCCAAATTCATTGGTGCTGGAGCCGCCACCGTCGGAGTGGCTGGATCTGGTGCTGGAATTGGAACAGTGTTCGGCAGTCTCATCATTGGATATGCCAGGTAAGTCCACTGCTACAAACTGAGTACTAGATCTGTGCTTGTCAATGTCAGCTTTCAGAAAAATTATGATTTCCAACAGATTTGACATGAAATGGTCTGATAATGGTTTGTCTTGTTCTTTTCCGCAGGAACCCATCATTGAAGCAGCAGCTCTTCTCCTACGCTATCCTGGGATTCGCCCTGTCTGAAGCTATGGGCCTATTCTGTTTGATGGTTGCTTTCTTAATCTTGTTTGCTATGTAAAAAAAATCTGTCTATAGAAACTGTATTACAGATGTGACTACATATTTTATTGTGGCAACCAAAATTGTTCTGTGTTGGTGTCATGGAAATGTACATTTTCAAGTCTGTCCGACACTCTCAAAATAACAGAAACATGTATTGTAAAAAATGTAAGAAATTGCATAATTAAAATGCATGTATTTGACTAGTTGACATATGGCAGTATGTTTTCTATGTAAGGAATCATGTTTCACCACAATCAAGACGCCAACTAGCTTCTATTGAATGTCAACGTGGGATTATACAAAGGAACTGCTTAGACGTAATGTAAATCAGTCTGGTGCATTTGCCATTTTCAGTGCATCATGTGTTTGCTTCTGTGGGTCCACATTTATGTTGTCGTTGGTTCAAGTGCAGGTCAATAGCATTCTGTAAGTAGGCAGCAAGTGGGCACTTGCTCTTGTAAATGGAATTAAATAAATCTAGACCACATGATTGTGCTAAATAGTGGTCACTGGTCCAGATTATTTTGGACGTTCTCTGCATGAACGTGTTCAGCAGGGAGATCATGACATGATTGCCCTTAACTCTATTACAGTTTGGTTCATGCTAAGCTTGCATAAAGTTGATTTATCCCGTAGTGATAGAGTTTAGAGCCTTTCAATGCGCCTAAGAACACTAGAGGTACATTGTCAAATTGAATGGGCCTGGAGGAAATTGGATCTGTAATGTATTTGATGCGATGGTTACGTTCTCACAAAAATGCCATAATAGATCACAAAGATAATGTAAAAGGAATCTGCATGTGTTTTCTGGAGATGGTCACCCTTCATACCCAAGCTCCCGGATGTCATCCAGTTTAAGACCCAGGGAACAGAAAACATTTAAAAACTAAGGATGGTACTACCTGAACGTGTTTAGCAAAAATACACTTTGTGTTTGAGAGGTTTTACTATTTTGTGCTCTGAACAAGACCATGGTGTGTATACCTGCCTTCCAGTGGAGTTAATTTCTCCATCCCACAGATGGTAATACCATTCACTCATCACCTGGCTTTCCCCATCCTTGGGGGTATTTAGGATGCTTCTTATCCTTCTCTGTTCTGGTGGGATCCACCTCCCACTGCTTTCAAGCAGAGTTGTTTGTTCTACCAAAGACAGAAGACCCTGCCTTGTTCATCTGGACTCCGTTATGGATTGTTCCCTTACTCAAGAACTTTTCAAGATTGGATGCTATAATATTCTGGACAATTTTGTGTCTGCTACTGTGCTTCTTTTTTTTGCATTGGGGATGTGGCATTGTCCCAGCACATTTGTTGTATTCACCACATCTCTGTTTGCATTATAACAGCATCTCATGACTAGCTTTGAAGTAAAATATATAATTTAAATAGTATATTGTGACCTGATTTCTCTGCACTTCTATATTATTGCTGGCGGGTGGCAGACTGCTTTTCTGTGGCTGTGGTGTGTCGGAAGTAAGTGACGTGTACGGAAAATATGCTGCTCTCGCGAGACCGTTGTACAGACGTGGGATTTTGATATCAAGGGTTGAGCCCGTGGGTAAGTGTCCAAGAACTGACAGTGATTGTACACAAAAATATCGCCCTTGTAACGATTTCTTGGCATTCGTGGGGATATAAGCTTGAATAAAAATGATTGGTCTGTGATGAATGCAGATCCTGTCTGTATTAGCAGTTATAAACAGAGCTAATATGGCCACGGTGAGATGCTTGCAGATGCTACCCTGCCTAAATGGGCGGTGTGGATGGATAGGGCTTGGTAGCTTGATGATGGTGAGGGGCTGTGTAAACAAAACCACCCGTATTGTTTTGTTAGCTTGTGCTGAATTTGTGAACAATTTAAATTGCAAGGTTTGCGTCTAATGTTGTGGCTAAATTGTTGCATTTAATATGTTTGTCTTCTAAATAAGGACAACGCTAGCTGAATTAAAGCTAGCCAGAAATATTGCATTGTCAGTTTCATAATAGCTAGCTACTGCTGCTGTAGGTTACCCAACTAACGTTACCTAGCTAGCTAGTGATGCTTTAGCTATCTTGCTAAATATACAGTTGTGTCATCTGTCATATTTCGAGTTTCCACTATTCATTTTGATGGATATCCTCTGTCTATGTGACCAGCAATGTCTCTCACTCTTTCTTCTGACTCAGAGAAATACCATACATTTACAAGGGACAGTTGCCAAGTTGCTATCAATAAGCTTTGTCCCCACACAAAGTCCTAAAGCAGATACAATATTTGACCGAGCCTCCTATAAAGGTGATGATCATTGATCTGGGACATTCTACCTACAACAGTGAAAATCATGATTTGAATTTTGCATTCCAGGGTATAAAAGGAGTTCCTGAATATGAGTGATGACAAACCTTTCTTATGTCCTGCTCCTGGGTGTGGTCAGGTATGTTTTTATAGTCCATTTGGTTTGTCTTTGTTGGTTATATTTGAAAAGTGTTATATCTGTAAATTATACATTTTCATCATTCCATAGCGATTTACAAACGAAGACCACTTGGCTGTCCACAAACATAAACATGAGATGACACTCAAGTTTGGTCCAGCAAGGGACAACAGTGTCATCGTTGCTGGTAAGCACTACAACAGCCCACAATTAAATGACTAAATGTTAGTATTCATTCAAGTGGTATGAGAGAGAGACCCTGTCTTGTGTTGCAGACCAAACACCAACACCTACACGCTTTCTGAAGAATTGTGAGGAAGTGGGACTCTTCAATGAGCTTACCAGTCCATTTGAGCATGACTTCAAAAAAGCTACTGAGGATGACCTCAAAAAGGTGAGTAATTACTATCCAGTGGTGCTATCAAAGCTAAGGCTGACTTGGTAGTACAGGTTGCTCCAGATCTGATCTGTTGATATTTGTTTCTGACATGCAGATGCCCTTGGATCTGTCGCCTCTTGCCACACCAATGATCATACAAAGTAAAATTGAGGACCACTCGGCTGTGGAGGCACATCGGGGCAGCCCTCTGCCCCATCCGGAATCTACAACAAGTGACGATAAGGTAAAGGATTTGGTATACTTCATACATTGATATCCTGGTGAATCAGTTGATATGTAGGGCAATTCTAAATCTTTACTTTTGGACATTAACAACTATTGTCTCACCACTTGAACAGCCAGGGTTATATTCAACCCAAACAGTTTGATTCATTGTTGAAAAGTGTTCACTGAAGGTTGGACAATACTCGGATTGCTGAAGAAGTATTTGTATTTTCTACCATTATAGACTAACTTTTCAGATGTGGTGTCATAATTGTGCTAATACATTGTCCATGAACTCTAATGGATGGCTTATCAGAGATGTTGCTCAACAACATTGCAATAAGCTCAGAGTGAATTACCCTCAAATGACCACCCAATGTAACAGAGTTAAACTACTGTTTTGACTATTTTGCCATCTAAGGATAAGGTTTACCCTCATATGCTCATTTGCAGCATCTTTGAATATTTTCATCATAGACTAACAGCTCTTACTGGGATCACTGAAACACTGATTCCCTTTTGCAGTGCTTTGGTTGATAGTTTCACTGTTTCCCCAAAATAGTACACAGTAGTACCAGAACTGCAAAAAAATATTTGGATAAATAAATCCCTTTTTATATTTTGTACATCAGATCCTTGTCTATTAGCAGTTATTAATCAATCCATCTTTTAATCTGTACTATAAGAATGACACACAACTAGGGCATTATTTCGTGGTTGAAATCTACAGAATGGTTGTCATTGAAGGTTTTAATGCAGCTAAGGTCTCGTATGGTGTTTTCAGGAGGTATCTTTGCAGCCGACCTCACTGCCAACCTCTACTATAGTCCATCCTGCATCCCTCCAAGTCCCAAATGTACTCCTAGCAACCTCAGACGCTAGTGTTGTTATACAGCAAGCTCTCCCATCGCCAACATCTAGCTCTGTAATTACCCAAGTCCCATCCTCTAATAGACCAATAGTGTAAGTAACTAAAAAATGTTAATTATTTTTGCGTGTTTTTTCTTTTAATTTATTTGTTGTAATTGTGTTTTGTGTCTTTATGGTTTTGCATTTTGTGGTAAGATGGTTCATTGAAAAGTATGCTCTTTGGTTTGTTGTCAGTGACCCATACTGGTACCATATCGTACGAGTACAAATCCACAAAGTTCTGCTGTCCATTTTACGTTACCTTATGTTCCTTTGAGTGTCTGTTTTGTGTTTCTTTGTTGTAGTGTGAAGTGTATGATAACTTTCTTAAATGATAAATAATTTAATACATAACATGACTAGACATTCTTTTGCTGGTTGTTGTGTAACCCATAGTCTCCTCTCTCCCCTCCAGTCCAGTCTCTGGAACTTTTCCTGTACTCTTTCAGCTGCCTAATGGACAAACCATGCCCGTCGCAATCCCAGCAACCATCGCATCTAGTGTACATATCCCAACCGCAATTCCTGTAAGTATCGCATGTCAAGCTCGTTGCTTTATGGAGTTCCAATGTGTATTTTAAATGCATGGATTTACAGTGTGCTGCACATTCGCTCAGGCCCATTTTAACTAGACCTAAATCCATGTTCCAGTGATTAGTTAATGCCATGTAGTCAGCCCCTAGAACAGGCTCACTATTTACTACTTTGGCACTAGTGTCTTTGGCATGCGTTGGACAGGCAGGGGACGATGGGGGAACTAATGGGCCTTAGAAGAGAGCAGCTGTATGTCACCTTGGCAAAGACAGTGAGTAGGCCAAACGGTTGTATGTTCCAGTCCAGGGTGCCTCACTGCCATTTGTCCTTGTACAATTTGAATCACCACACTTGACTTCTGGCAGACTGGATGTGTTGCAATCAATTAATATGCCACCCCTGGATATTATGCTTCAGTGTCTGTTAAGGACATTAGCTAATCTAGCCATATCGTAGGCCCTATAGAAATCTCCCTGTCCCTAGTTCCCCCAGAGCGACGTGTGGCTGGTGACGATAGACAGACAGGGTCCCTGTCTTGTTCTCTCTGGCCCTGATTGTCTGTGTGGAACACTGAGCAGCAGATGATTATCTCCTGATGGCGGCGCAGCGGGGAAAAGACCTCCGTTCTCCCAGTCTGTGGGGAGCCACTGACGAGGAAAGGAAGAGATCCCACTGCTGGGTCTCCTCTCCCCTCCTCCCTTCATCCCCTTTCCTCTCCTCCTCTCTCTCCTTTTCCATCCGTCTCGTTGTGAGGAGACGGTAGAGGAGACCCGGCTCTGGCCTTCCAGCTCGTCTCTCCCTCCATCCCTCTCCTGTGCTTAGCCCTTCTGTCCATATGCTTTCCACACAGGCAGGCAGGAGCTCATTAGCGTACATGGTGCATCTCCATGTGGCGCTGCCTCCACAAAATAACAGGCCATCCAGCCTAATGAGGCTGAGATATGAGGAAAACTCTGAGCGTACGGCGCTCTCTCTCTCTGTGTGTATGTGTGTGTGCGCACATATTGGGAGGGGAGGGGGCTGCCTGCCTCTCACTGGGAGAGACTAATTCTCCTTGTGCTGGTCTCTCTGTGTGTGTCTGTGCTGTCAGCTTGTCAGACCCGTCACCGTAGTGCCTAACGTCCCTGGGATCCCTGGACCGCCCTCGCCTCAAGCCGTCCAATCAGAAGCTAAGCTGGTAATGTCTTTGTCTCAATACACATACCGTCAAGGGTTCTGTACATATGTGCATGCCTGAAATTCCCCCAAACAATGTCAAATTGATCCACAAAGTAATGTTACATTTGGATTATGTACAATAGTAGTTCATGCCAATACTGTAGGTACTATGTCTGTACTGTATGTAGTTCCTTGCTTTAACCAGAAGAGGGAACTAGAAACAAGTGTTTTGCAATGATGTTAGCAGTTTGTTTTTGATATAAATTGTCATTAAAGTTGAGTATGTGTTACAGATGCTAGTGAATGGTGTATGACCGTGACCTGGCTTAAAGAGATACTTTGGGATTTGGGCAATGACGCCCTTTATCTACTTCCCCAGAGTCTTGTGGATACCAGCATGTTAGCAGATACCCATAGACTTCCAGGCATTGTAGTTAGCATTGGCTCACAAAAAAAACTTTACTTCCTTCATACTAGACACAGAGACATGAAAATGGTATCTACGAGTTCATCGGACTCAAAATACCCAAAGTATCCCTTTTAATGCCTCAACCAGGGTGGATGAGCAGTGTCTCCAGCCTCTGGCCCTTTGTGTTAGTAGTGACTGTTGAAGGGCAGAGATATGGACCGTTGTTGGGTAGATCATTGGCACGGTGATGAAGCACGTATCACAGAACCTGTAAATGCTCACAGCACGCCGCACCTCTGAAAATTAACAGGTAAAGCTTTACAAGGGGGGGGGGGGACTTTAAGGTGGGTGAGGGGTGGTTTATTGGGTTCGCAGGGCGCAGGGATGACAAACGCAGAGATAGCGTTGTGCTCAACACGCCGTCGCCGAGGCCAACCGGGGGGCATCTTGGCATGGGCTCGGAGAGGCACATTAAGTCAGCCTCACCCTGCTTGGAACCTTTTGTTCAGCAGAATCCTGGCTGACCTGCGAACCCCCCACTCCCGGTGCCCCCCCCCCCCCCCCACGCCCACCACCACCACCACACTCAGCTCATCAGCAAACACCTAATGAGCCCACGTCAAGAAAACAGCCCCCCGCCCAGCCAGCCCCCCACCCACCCTGCTCTCCGGGGGCGCGGAGACGGCGCTTTACAAGGACTGATGATGCTGCAAAGACCACAATAATGATAATTAACTTGCTGAATTTAGAAGATTATGCTGTTAATTAGTTGCAAAATAAAGATAAGTAATACAGCAGCAGATGGTTGAATAACACCCATGAGATGGAGGGTTATTACACTGATGAGGTTTCTGTGGCAGAAATGAAATATGAATCTGACTGGCTTCTCCCTCCTTCTATGGGCCATTCCAGGAGAATAATATCTTGTTTCTGCCAGAAGAGCTTCTGGAAGGGTATTACACGATAAACTAATTTGGTAGATAGATTGGTCTGGCAAAAAGGTAGTTGTTAGAATAATGTGCTCCTCTGTTCTCCCATGTAAATGTATTCCCACTCACTTTGTTACGGGTTGAGATGGCTCATTCACCTTCAGCTTGTTTACTCACTGTTTGATGGTGGAGTATTTGGGCTTTAAATTACTGTCTGTCACCTTTATCGAGATGCAGGACGGGTGAAGTGTGTTGCGTAGATTTTCATGTAAAACATGAAAACAATTACAAATATGGATTTGGCATGTGATTTAATTCCCCGGTATGTCGTATGACTAGCTACATGTAGATTAGAAGGATGTAGTTGTATATGTCTTTTGTTAGGAGGATCGCCTATAAGATAGTTGTTTTGTCTCTTTAACGCACTGTAGATGTCTGTGTTCCTGGTGACTTTGTTAGCTAGTTTTATGGCTTGTCTGACAGATGCCCAGGGACAGAGAAGGGGGTTGGGCGCTCTAGATGGGGGGGGGGGCACTATGTTATAAACACACCCAAGAGGCAAAGCTTCCCCTGACAAGTTGACATCCCCAGCTCATCAGGGGAATAGGATATTGGCCGTGACAGCTATTAGATTTCCTATGTAACATTACTGGAGGAAGTCTTTGTTTTGATGTCTAATTTCCCATCATACAGGATATAGTGTTTTGGTTTCGTCTTTTGCAACTCCTTGTTTTTTTTATCTCATTGGTCTACACAAAGACTATGTTCATGACTTTCAACTCAAACGGAACATCCCTACATTGCAGAGAGGTGTTGTCTCAAGGCTCATGTGCTCTTGTGTTGTTTTCTTCCCCTAGAAGCTGAAGGCAGTACTAAGCCAGCAACCTCCTCAGGTAACCAATGGAGATTCTGGTGATGTCCAGAGCAGTGCTGTGACCCACAATGCAGCCCCGGCGCTGGTCCCTTCCCCATCTCTGTCTCCTGACCCTCCCCTGGCCCCGCCTGAGGAACCCTGCCCCCAGACCCTCCAGCAGCCTGCCACCTCCACCACTGAGACGCCTGTGAGTACACTACCACAACTGGCCACCAGCGGGCGCTATGCCTAAATTTGGCTATTCCACAACTAACCATTGAAGTACCTTTTTTTAAGGGTATTAATATATTATTACCCTAATACCCTAACTAGTGATTATGATGAACATTACATTAGCCATGAAATACATGTTTATAGCCTATGTGTTATAGAGCTTGATAGGTTGGTTCTGATGAATTTGTGCCGCGCATTCTGTTCTCCATGCCAGGCGACTAAGGCGCACCCTGCCCAGCACACAGGGGGCCGGCGGCGCAGAGCCACCAGCGAGGACCCGGACGAGAAGAGGCGTAAGTTCCTGGAACGCAACCGAGCTGCGGCGTCCCGCTGCAGACAGAAGAGGAAGGTCTGGGTGTCTTCGCTGGAGAAGAAGGCTGAGGACCTCAACTCTATGAACGGACAACTACAGGTATATGCACACCTTGGCTCAGTCTGCCATTTAGTAACTGCTTATTGCATCAGGTATGAGGGATTCTACTGTGTGCGTGCATTTTCTTTTTCCCCTTGTGCGGTGATGAAGTCATTAAAGCCTATTAAGAGGAGTTGCGGTGTGACAGCGGGCGGCGTGCGAGCCCCCCCATTCTCCGATACATCCCTGTCAATAAAGCTGTATCCTCCAGATGTCAGCCGCACACAAGCGTGTCCTCGCTTCTGTCTCAGCAGTTTACTGGATGGCCTCTAAAATCTCTCAGGGAAAGGTGTCTTTTTGAACCTTCATTTTGCAGAAAGCAATTAGGATCTGACGCTGACAAGTTCTCTACAGTTCATGTGACTGTTGTCTCTGTTGATAAGTGTGATTCGGGGTGCGGCACATTGGCGTTCCACACAATTAAATGAGATGTGCTGTTTTATTTGCTTGCTGTCTTCTTTGTCCATGGAGGCAAAGTAAGACATGGGGGGGTTGAGGGGAGGGGAGGGGAGGGGGGGGGGGGGGGGGTTGAGGGGGGGAAGAGAATGCGGGAAAGGGGAAATGAAATGGAGGGGGGAATTGTGATGAATTTCCGTTACAATAACCGATTGTCACCCTTGATCGTCGTCGGTGTGCCTGCTAAGGGTTAAATGAACACAAGCAGATGAAGGTGGAGGAACGGAGAGAGGGACTGAGGAAGGACAGGGTCGCAGAGAGCACCACTGTTAACTATGAGGAACGGAATAAGTCGCGGGCGAAAATTGAATGTCACAGAATGAAAGTGTTCTTTTATATGAAGGCATTAATCAGCGGTGCGGTTTTAGTTCTAACTCCCGTGCTGACACATTGGCCCAACTGATCAGCGGAGTGGGCCCTAATGATGCACGATTACTATAACATCATCCTTAACGGGCTTTTTTTAATGAGGTGTCAGAGCAGGCAGCAACCCACAGGGCTCCCGGCCTCCGAGTCAGGAAGGAAAGGACCATTTGCTCCCATTCTATTAATTCACAAACTTAGAAACAAGTTAAACTTCTTCAGGCCGCCATGCTTTATCCTACTGTATGACAACATGATGCATATTAATTGGATGAGGAATGCAGCCATTTATGTTTTTTTCGGGGTTTAACATCCTGGTTGTAATAGTGCACCTCATCAGACCTGGGTGTTTAGTTGTTCCACCAATGCAGTAGTAACAATAACAAACAGTCTGGTTGTGTAGTCCATACCAGGCTAGATTCCTCCACGTCATACCAACAATCTATGGTCTTAATGGTATTCGGAATACGGTAGCTAGATTAATCAAAGTATTCGCTAAACACTGCCTGTTGGGGCCACCCAACATCTATCAATACCATAACTTCTATTCCCTGTAGCCATGCTAAAAGATCTCTCTCTGTGAGCTGCACCTGCACTGGAGGGTTGATCCAAACCAGTGGTTCCCAAACTTTTTATACGCCCGCACCCCTTCAAGCATTCCACCTCCAGCTGCGTACCCCCTCTAGCACCAGGGTCAGCGCACTCTCAAATGTAGTTAAAAAAAAAAATGTCATTGTAAGCCTACCACACACACTATACGATTTAGTAAACATAAGAATGAGTGTGAGTTTTTGTCACAACCCGGCTCGTGGGAGGTGACAGAGCTCTTATAGGACCAGGGCACAAATAATAATAATCAACAGGGAATACCTGGAGGAGGAGAGGATGAGCGTCTTCACAAAGCAGCAGTGGTAACTAGGTTGTTTATCTGTAATGAGAGATGGTTGCGTAGTGAGCGTGGTGTGGTAGAGATGTGTAAGGGCTCTACCAGCTGTTTAAATCTGTCTCACGTCATGTAAATCCATAATCTGGATTCACATAAATTGGCCGCTTTCAGACTAATAGATTAAGCTGCCATAGTCCGTTAAAAAAAAAGTTTTAAAAAAGGAGAACAGAAAGAGTCTAAATCTGCCATAGGGTGTTCTGTGGGCCTCCGGCTGCTCTAATTCCAGTGAAAGTCACCTTCAGCGTAATGTGGCCTCTCTTTACTGCATGCAGAATCCCCAGCTCCCATGGGGACTGTAATGACACGGGAGTGTAAATCTCAGCAGAATCCACAAAGTTGTGCTGACAATCGGAAGAGCTCACCTCTGACAAATGTGTTGGTCGGGTGCCAGTAAAGAGCCGTAATTATAGCGCAAGGAGCAACATAATTGAAAAAGTGCATCATACTTTATTCACCTTGCCATCCATTATCCAGTTAGCTACCTTTCCCTGTGTCTGTTCTTCTTCATGGGATGGGTGGGGGAGGAGTATTTCTGCAGTAATGTAACGGTCATATAGGCCTCTCATACAGACAGACAATGAGAGAGAAATTACTTGTGGTTATCCCTTTGTCAAATAAAATCCTAATGGTTTTGGGTACTGAGAAAATAGTAGCTAAAGTCTCCTCACAAACCTGGCTGTTTTTATAACTGTGGAATGTGTGTATGCTGGACCTGGCACCTACTACCATACCCCGTTCAAAGGCAGTTACATATTTTGTCTTGCCCATTCATCCTCTGAATGCCACACATACACAACCCATGTCTCAATTGTCTCAAGGTTTAAAACTCTATATTTAACCTGTCTCCTCCCCTTCGTCTACACTGATTGAGGTGGATTTAGCAAGTGTTGTGATGTTAACAAAGGTTTTTCTAGCACATCACAGCCCCCCACAGAGACAGTCGTTGATGGCCGATGGTTTGACAGGTCATGCTCCTCATGGGATGGAGGATGGTGAAGGTTTAGCACTAAATATAGTATGTTTCAATCAGAGATGCATACAATACAGATGGTTATCAGACTCGGGTATCTGTTTGGAAGTATGTGGCAGTCAGTCAAGTCTCCATTTTATGGAGTGAATGTGTGTTTTGTCTGTTTCCCTCCTCTCTGGCAGAGTGAAGTCACCCTGCTGAGAAATGAAGTGGCTCGGCTGAAGCAGCTTCTTCTGGCTCATAAAGATTGCCCTGTAACCGCCATGCAGAAGAAATCTGCCTATCACAGTGAGTTATGTTCCATTATCCTCAGCCCCAGGCCGCCCTGCAAATACATCCAAAAACGAGCCCTGCTAACCTCTCGCCAGAGGGACACGTCTCGCTCATCGCCTAGCCCCGACACCTCCAGAGCTATGGACACATTAGGCCATTTTCTGGTTTTGGAAAAACTTCAGAGACGTTTGTCTATTCATGTGCCTTTTTGTCTCCTGCAAGTCATCTGTTTTGAGCTGTCATTTCAAGTCATATTGTTTTAAATGTGATTCACCTGCACCATTATGGAAACCTAAATGCAGAATAAAGGCATCAGTCTTTAGCTTTTTATTCTTTAATGATGCCTTTTGAAATGTGCAAATCTGTGCATAGTGTCTGCCTTATGCAGCCTCTTAGTTTCAATTTGCTGTTGTCAGTAGAACGGCTGTCTGGGAGGCGATGGTTGACTCACTTTGCCCAGAAGTGCCTGTTCCTCAGGTGCTCATTGTAAAACTTAATGGCTGCCAGGTTTCGCCAGTCACTGTGTAAGCACTTTTGTAAGAACAGGCTATAGTTTTTAATTTCCACCATTTCAGCCCCCTTTGCCTCTCTAGATTTTTGTCAGCTCAGCTTTGTGCTCATAACTCACCATCTCTCTTTAGATGGGCCAATATGCAGAACGTGTACGCATAGCCACGTCTCGGCAGTGCTCAGGAGTCTGCCGCTGACTTGTATTGACAATGATTGCCTCCAAAATGAGTCCATTATAGCGGAGAGCTTGACAAGACTGCGGCGTTTTCTCGATGAGAGGTGCCGCGGTCACCGAGCGCCACTGTTCATTCCACATCCCTATTGTTAACCATAGCACTGCCGCTGACACGCCTCATGCATATTATAGGACTGATGACTCCCAGGCTATATTGGCCTGTCACAGACTGTGCTCATTTGGTTGTCTGGATTGTTTTGACTACCATTTGCAGATGAATTGGGTCATCTTTCTCACATATTGTTGAGGATTCTTCCTATCTTAGACCTCAGCGAAGGCTGATCGCTTGCAGCTAGTTGATACCATGGAGAAATATAGCCTCATCTAGTGATCCCATTACTTTACGGAAGCATTCTGTTGTTGAAAGGTGAGGTTGAGTTAGATGATACAAGCCTCTACCGTACCGTTAACAATAAAACGTTATGATAGCGTTCGAGTTGGCTGCTGGGAGTCTCCCCAGCTCTGCTAAAACCATTTTCAATGGATTGGTAAATACATGTAGAACTAACTATTTGATTTTAATATCACCTCCTTGAAGAGCGCAGTCAAAACTACACATTTCTGATTATTCCACATTTTTAGCTCTATCATCAGAGTTTTACAGCAATCAGTGAACATCAATTGATCAAGTAGTTTTCATATACTGTACTTGAGGGGTAGCCTGATCCTAGCTATAAAGCAAACAACGTGTCATTTAGCTTGCTTCATCAGATATTAGGCGTTTGGAAAGAGCTTGACATCGTTCTGGTAAAGTTGTCAGTCGGACTACTGTGAGGCGTTTATTTTATATCACTCAAATATCCAATTAATGGTGGCTACCCTCACGTATCTGAAATTACATGGTCAGTTGATGTTTTACATACTGTCAATACTGTGACAACATAAGGCAGATCATGTAAAGATTCCATCATGGTGTTGCCTCAGCGCAGAGGTCTTTTCAGCTACTCTGTGTTTTCTCCCAGTCCTTACCCTCCCCAATACCAGTGGTCCCCCAGGCCCCCAGCATCCTCCATCCCTGTCTGGTAACATGTTTCCTCATCCAGCCCAGGCACACTGCTACAGCAGGTGGGAGGATATTACCCAGCCTGCCCTACAAACAAGCCAGACCATGCTTCCTCTTGGCACACCGAGCTGTCCATCTGCTTATGGTGAAGGCTGCTCTGGGTAGCTAGTAAAGCTGCATATGATAATATATCAGCAGTCTACTCTCGCCTTCCGCTCCTGTGCTTAATGCCATTAAGAGTAATAATACACACTGGAATATGGAACAAAAAGGTTGATTTACAAGGGGATCGACCTTATGCAGGGAGAAATGGCAGAGCGATTTACGGTGCTTTGACATTCACCTGCACTAAATCACCTGATCAAAGTCTGATCAATGCGAACGCCAAGGGAGCCCCACACACACACACACACACACACAGGGCCTTTTTAAATGCAATTTTATTGCAAACTTCTCTTATTATGGAGTCTGTGTCTCACATTCTCAAATACCAAGCCCAATCGTTAATTACTTAGTGCCATTTCAACTGACTTCATATCATTAGCTATATTAATTATCATAGTGGTCCTCCTCATTCCTTTGAGTCGGAGCATGAGAGAGGATTTTTTTTTTCTCATCAGGATCCAATTAATTCAATGCAACTGCCTAACAGCTGGTGGCATTTCGACTCCAAATCTTGCATACTCTCCAGTGTGAGCGTCATTAAAATCAGGTGCTGTAATCATCTGTCGCTGCAGTAGTTGGCAAGGTAGCAAAAAACAAATGAGAACGCAGTGAGGAGTGGGAAACACTGCCACATGCCCCAGAATGTAATGTCCCCTTATGATGTTGGTTTAAATTGACATTGTAACTGAACTTTAATTAAGAGCAGAAAAAACAGTAAGTAGTATTAACAAAATGTCCTAGGATATACATATTAGTCCTAAATAGATTGGCCAACAGAGGTTACTCCTGATCCTATTTTGGAATATGATCATAGTGCAATGAATATAGGCTGCATTTTGTTGAAGTGAGTCGTCTACTTTAACAAGCACTTTTGCTGCAATAATGTACTGTATTAAAACAGGTGATGATCGAACCATAAAGCCGCAACAGGCCTTTTTTTTACTGTTTGTGTGTGTGTGTGTGTGTGTGTTTGCAGCATCTGAGAAGGAAGACAGCTGTGAGGAGATGTCAGTCCCAGGCAGCCCCCAGAACGAGGCTATCCAGCACAGCTCCGTCAGCACCTCCAACGGAGTCAGCTCCTCCTCCATGACCCCTGCTGCCTCCGCCCCTGCCACAGCAGACCAGAGCACAGAGGATGACCAGGCACAGCGTGGCGCTGCCCTGTCCACCATCCAGACTCAGCCCTCAGGAAGCTGATCAGCCCCACCGCACCGCAGGCAGTGGCCCAGCCTCGCTGCTGCCTCTGTAGGGGAAAGGAACTCTCACTCAGCTTCGGTTTGGACTATACTGTCTTTGCTCATTGTTTGGTTTCTGTTTCTTTCGATTTTCTTGGAATGTAATGGTTTGTTGGAAATTGGTTAAGATGCAAAAGAAGGCCCTTTTCCGAATGGTTCGAAGATTGAAATGATTGTCTTATTTCCACCTTGTTTTCTAGTCATTCTGATTTATTTATTTAACTGTACACATGTCCTTTTTGTTTTGGACCTCTGTGAACTTTGAAGTTGTAATGATTTGAATCAGTGCATTGTCAATGAGACCTTACCAAAGTGTGTTGTGGCTCACTTGGAATGTATTTGTTTTTAATGGCCTTTTATATCCTTATTTGATGGTGAGAAGACGTAAGGAGCAGACACTTTAATTGTTTTGCCTTTTTCATTTTGCACATAACAGATGAAGGGTTTAACTTTTTAGTGTTTTTGATTGTTCCAATAAGATGTACTGGCAGCTTTTTAAGGTAGATTTTAATACCTGTCTCGTTACAAAACTTCAACGGTTGAATCAGATTTGAACTGACAACGTTTATGTGAGTGATTTAGTTTGGCTACGTCTGCCGGTAGCATGATGTGGTTTAAATGTTCAGAGTTGCCTGCACTTGTAAAATAGGAGCTTGGGTCAAATTCTATGTGCGTTCTTTGACCAACATTCCATTTGTAGTTTGATTGTTTCATGAACCAGTGATTGTAGGATTGCAGTACATTTTACATTACATAAACATGTTGACTCAACCATGTGCCATTAATTTTATCACACAGATTGATTATGAGTGTTTCCATGTACGTAATTTCTTGGTATAGGAGATCTGTTTCTTCTGAATAATGTTTCTGCTTACTAAGTGACTTGTCCATTGCTTTGATGTTTGACTCTGAACCCTTGAGGAAATATTCATGTTACTTAAGAATATGACATTTTTAGGAAACATTGTAAATAACATCATTACTGACACATTGTGGTTTTTCCAGATGTCATACTTTTTAAAAACATGTGTTAGAGTCCTAATAAGTTTCATTTGTATTAAATAAATATCAACTTGAGGAACCTTTACTGGCCTCCAACCTAAAACGAAGGCTCTGTTTGCCTTGCATAGTAGTACAATAACTTTGAAAACACTAATAGTCACACTGCGCCAGAAACTTAATGAGGAATCAATGCTGTATGTGTATATGTTGATCTTATACTGCTTTTAAAGCTAGTGACGTTTTAGAAAATAGTTGTAGTTGGCAAATCATACAATTATTATTTTGTATCAAATTGCCTTTTCTCTTAAAATGTATTGGCTTACTACTGTGTAGTTTAACGAGACACTACTACATTTTGTTTCAGACCTCATTTGTTCCTTTTTAATTTAACTGTTTTTTTTTGTACTGTCACTTATGTGCTCTCAGCATGATTTCAATAATTCTCTGAGAGAATTAAACTGATATTTAATAATGTCTCAGTCAAATAAGTTAACATTGAACATGTTTCACCTTGAGTTATAACTAGCTGGTTTTAAGTTTATGAAAGGTTTTGTCAATTATTTTACCCTGGCTTAGCTGCTTAAACGGGTGTGATATTGTGTTGACAGTAAACTTGTAACTTGTGAAAGTTATGTATAAAGTACAGTATCCTAAATGAATAAGACGTAATAAATCTTTTATCTCTTTAAATCCATTTTTGCCTCCTGGATTTGTATTTTATTATCTAGGGAGGCAACCAAAGAGCTGGTGTAAGAGGCAGAAAAGGGCAACTTGTGGCCGAGGATGAAGGGAATTAGTAGGGGAATAAAGAGCTAACATCTAAAGGAAGGCCAGTTGTAAGGGTGTGGCAAGGAGTCCCTGCCACTGCTCCGCCACCAGAAAATGTACCGGCACAATGAGCAGAACATTGAGGAGTTTTGGCCCCTGGCCCGATGACCATGTAGCTTCTTGTCTACTGGCACCGTTGGAGATGTGACAGGCAGAAATGTCAAGCAGGTAACCATGGATATACACTATATATAAGTATGTGGACACCCCTTCAAATTAGTGTATTCTGCTATTTCAGCCACATCTGTTGCTGACAGGTGTATAACATTGAGCACACAGCCACGCGATATCCATAGACAAACACTGGCAGTAGAAGGGCCTTACTGAAGAGCTCAGTGACTTTCAACATGGCACCGTCATAGAATGCCACCTTTCCAACAAGTCAGTTCGTCAAATTTCTGCCTTGCTTATTTTTAAGTGGAAACGTCTAGGAGCAGCAATGGCTCAGCTGTGAAGTGGTAGGCCACACAAGCTCAGAACGGGACCACAGAGTGTTGAAGCTTGTAGCGCATAAAATGTGTCTGTCCTCGGTTGCAACACTCACTACCGAATTCCAAACTGCCTCTGGAAGCAACGTCAGCACAAGAACTGTTCGTCGGGAGTTTCAAGAAATGGGTTTCCATGGCCGAGCAGCCTAACACAAGCCTAAGATCACCATGCGCAATGCCAAGCATCAGCTGGAGTGATGTAAAGTTCACCGTCATTGGACTCTAGAGCAGTGGAAACACGTTCTCTGGAGTGATGAATCATGCTTTACCATCTGGCAGTCCGACCCTTGGTTTGGCGGATGCCAGAACACTACCTGCCCGAATGCATAGTGCAAACTGTAAAGTTTGGAGGAGGAATAATGATCTGAGGCTGTTTTTCATAGTTCGGGCTAGGCCACTTAGTTCCAGGGAAGTGAAATCTTAACTCTATAGCATACAATGACATTCTAGACGATTCTGTGCTTCCAACTTTGTGGCAACAGTTTGGGGAAGGCCCTTTCCTGTTTCAGCATGACAATGCCCCCGTGCCCAAAGCGAAGTCCATACAGAAATGGTTTGTTGAGATCGCTGTGGAAGAACTTGACTGGCCTGCACAGAGCCCTGACCTCAACCCCATCGAACATCTTTGGGATGAATTGGAACACAGACTATGAGCTAGGCCTAATCGCCCAACATCAGTGCCCGACCTCACTAATGCTCTTGTGGCTGAATGGAACAAAGACCCCACAACAATGTTCCAACATCTAGTGGAAAGTCTTCCCAGAAGAGTGGAAGTTTTTATAGCAGTAAAGGGGGGACCAACTCCCTATTAATGCCCATGATTTTGGAATGAGATGTTCAACCAGCAGGTGTCCATATACTTTTGGTCATGTAGTGTATCTGTATAAAGCATGTGGGGTATAACCAGTTATGCAGACTAGATAGTTGCTTCTTTCTGACTCAAAGCATGCTTTGTTTGGACCATTTAATGATTTGTTTCTTTATTGTACTTAAAGATGGAATCCGCAGTAAGGGGAAACGACGCTACTGGCCACCCCACCACCATTGTTTTTGTTTTTGTTGCCGAGCTGAGTAGCGTCGCGCAGTATGGTAAAGAAATGTTGCAGTACATATTGCGCTCTTCTATCGCATGTGCAATGATGTCCGAGGGGAAAAACAGTGTTCGCTGTTTGCAGTAACTTCTTTGTTGTACAAACGGACAGGATACCAGCTTTAACTGCTGACTGAGACTAGTCTGTGTAAGTTTATTGTGGTGTCTTCTGCCACCTGGTGGATATTGTGCAATGAGTTTTGGTGTGGGTCAGTGAGTACAGAAAGACCTACAACAACCCCCCTCAAGACTCAGCAAACATTCAGTGAAAGATGAGTTTCAATGACAAATATAACAGATAATTCAATGCTTTGATAGATCAACTTGACATACAGTATGTAATCAACATATAATAAATAATATGATCATGAAGGGTTAATGGCCACCCGAGTACGGTAACGTGTAGATAGATATATGTTTAGTGTGCAGGTGGCAGCTCTACGGCATCATCCTCATTCAGCTGATAAGTGCCCATGTGGGAACTGTTGGTTTGAATGCCCGAGTTACGATAAGACATTGGTATCCCAGCACACATAGCACAGGAGATACTTCTGTTCTGAGAGAACATCAGCAGAGTACTGCTCCAGTGTTTCCTCAGTGTGAAGGCTGTATATCCCAAAGAGAATTAGGACAACAATAATAACCTGGGTATTTGCAGCAATAAAGTACAATATTATATTGTGAGGCTCAGGCCCTGATAACTCATCTGTGATGATACCAAGACAGAGATCACGCAAGGCTACATGGCAGACTTGCTCATGGGCGACACTGAGGGCTGTAGGTGACCGAGGTTATAACCTGTGCCCTGTTTGACATGGACGAACCTATTGAACTTAGCTGTTGGATCAAACTGGTCATACATCACCCTAAAGTACACATTTTGTCTGTCCACTTTCGCCGACCTCCATTCAATGACAGCAGGGCTGAAAATGACAATCAGTGCTGAAATGTTGATGATCACCTGATTGTAGGTGCATGTATCATTGACTGTAATTTCCACAGGGGACACTTTGGTCGGAGTTGTGGTTTGCACGGATATTGATTGGATTGTTCTGTTTCCAAGGGCAATATTCCAACCGCTGTTTGATTTGACTATTACTGTGACTCTAAAACATCACGCTTGTTTGCATTTTTGATGATCGCCACAGGAGTAGCAGTCTTATGTGTCTGTATTTCCTCAATGTTTAGCTCTGACAGCCATGTGTTGCTGGCAAAGGCGATTGCTCCGGAATTGACATGGGGGAGTGCATCACTGCACATGCTGTTGTTGCTCTGGATCAATGCACTGCTTATGGCACCCAGGTACTGCCCTTCTCCGAGTTTCAGGTTGAGAGCACCTCACAGAAACACTGAGACGTCTGTTACTGCTCTTCTCAAGCCATCTTTTTAGGCAAAGTATTCTGCAGTCGCAGTCCCATGGGTTGTCATCCAGACTGAAAAATGACAGCTGAAGGCGGCTTTCCAATGCCTTTGGACATAAGTGCGAGAGTATGTTGCGGTTCAGTATCAGAACCCTTGGATGTGTTAAACCCACCAAAGCAGAATCCTCAATCTTGGAGATTAAATTGTCACTGAGGTCAATCTCCCTGATGTGAGTACAGAGACTGAACACATGCTTCCCGATCTTCAAGATATGATTTCCATTCAGCCTCAAGGCTTCCAGTTTTGATAACTTGTTGAAAGCGCCTGGGTCAACCTCAGAAAACATGTTATGGCTCAAAGACAGTGCCTTTAATTCCACCGGGGATTTGAAGTGTGTGTGTTTGATTTGCATGAGGGAATTAACATTCAGCGGGAGATCTGACAGTGATGAAAGTGGTTTAAAAACACTGCCTGGAAACCATGACAATGAGATCCAGCTCATGTAAATGTCTAAGTCCTTTAAATATATTTCTCGACATTGACGTGATTTGGTTATTTTCAAGGTGTAAAGGTCTCCAGCGATCCTAAACCAACAAAGAGCCCTCGATGCAGGACTGTAAGGGCATTGCCACTGATCCTCAGCCTTGGTAGATGAATTAATCCATCAACTGTACCCTGTTTAACATCACACAGTTCATTGCCATGTAAAAAGAGTATACATGTCACTCCTGAAAAGGTCTGTCTCTCAAGTGAAGAGATCTTGTTATTTTCCAGATTAGGCTCTGTCAGACCACTCAGAGAATAGAATGATCCACGATCAATGGAAGATACTGAATTGGATCCCAGGTCCAAACTGGTCAGATTTGGGTAGTGTAGAAAAGCCTTAGGTTCGACTGTGTTGATGGAGTTCCTAGTCAAACTCGGATGTTTTGCAAAACCATGAACCAGTAAGATGATGGTAATTCCTCTATCTGAGCAAACTATTTCTTCATTGTGACATTTACAGAATGAAGGACACAGTGTAGATAATGCTGTGTGTAGGAAAAATGGCCAAAATGATTTTTTTTATATCCTCAACATTTTCAGGGTCCTTAGAAAAATCGTATGATGATACTCTGACGTTGTCCAAAGCCAATGAGAAAACTACCTTTGGCCATCTCCTTAAAAACAGGAAAAGACAGTGAATAAGGCATTTCCTGTTGTTCATTCCTTCTATTTTTTGTATCTCTCTAAACAAACATATGCCCCGAGAGAAATACTGTACAAGGTATAATTATTTTAATTGTCATGCACCACCCATTTCCCCAATGTTCATGTTTTCCTACAAGCAACCTATTTCCCTGATTTAATGCTGAATGAAAACAAACGAAATACTACTATTCATGCACAGATACTAGTTGTCATGTCAGCAAACACACAATCTACATATTTTTGTTGACAGACAAGTGGACTTTCGCTTGTTTTTATTTGTGCTACATTATCAATAGGTGAATTTAACATGTTGGAGGTGGGCTGGTAGTGGATTGCAGAGAATAATCAGCCATGATGGGAAAAGGGCTGTGTTAGACACCATGATAACTTAAGCCTACTTATAACTTATTGGACTTTTGGTAAAATTGTTACATTTTAGGTCTATGTCTCTATAGGCCTATATCTCTATCCAAGGGGATTTTTGGTTCAGTGGCTGCTATAACGCTTAATAGAGACCAATGAATCTTGAGGGCCTTACTCCATTATCACCTCCCCTGGCAGCATCTTGGGGTCTCCATGGTTACAGGGAGGGTCTGCGTCCCAAAGATACCATAATGACGTCAACACTCCCCACAGCCGATTTATAGTCACCATATTACCATGTGGCTGGAATAATTTGTCTGACACCTTTATTGTCTTCTCGTAAATAGCCTTTACAATTAGCAATTGTACAATTTAAAGCGTAGGTAGGTCTTGCGATACGACAAATCTTCGGTAAGTTGTTCAAGAAAATAACGTAGAAACGTAAAGATAGGATAGCTCCTGCAGCATGCACAAATATACAACTACATCGTTCATAGCCTCATAGCCAGCCCAGTAGGCTACATCCCTGCGAAAAGTCAGACGTTTTGATATCAAAACCTCCGCGAGAGATGATTGTAACAATATGGCTCAAAACAATGTAACAGATGTAAATGGCAGTTGTAAAAAAGATTGTATCATGTGATCGTACTACTATCCATTTGGTTTAGTTTGAACAGTAGTGTATTTGCCAAGAAAGCAGTTCACCAGTACATGCAGTACATTCAGTGTGCCTGACAAAAAATTTACTACAGACAGTCTATGATGAATACAGAACTCTAGCGGTAAACGTTTCTGTAAGAATTGGTCCATTTTCTTCATACATTTTTACCATGCTTTCCCTGCGACTCTTGTTCTGCAGTAGTGTCCTAGCTCCAGCAGAAGGCGCCATATCCGTACCTGAAAACCTGCACCCCAGAGCCTGACTGCCAGAGGTGAGTTGATGAACCTTCTTCCCGAGGACACACTCAACTACTGCACTAGATAACTACAGGGGGACATAAAATGTGTCAATAAGTCAGATGTGACATTTAATTATTGCACTGCACAATTTTAGATGAATGTATCAACCTACTTATCAGTGCTGTGTTGTATTGAATTTGGTCATGCTTTTTAGGTTTATGCATCCAAAGCTCATATTGTCCTCAGCACAACAACAAGCCCTCACAGTGGCATCACAGCAGCTCTGATTTGGGCTAGCTTTGACTAGCGAATGATCACAGAGGGTTGAATTGTAAATGATAATATGTAGGTCACCGTCACACAACTCTGATGAATAACAATGACTTCCTTTACCTCTTGTGTGGCTATTTTAAGTCTATGACTGGCTAGCCTAGTTAGCGCTCAGCATGGTTTATTTGAGATGCGATTATAAAGTATATCAACAGATTCAACAAAACAGCACTAGCAAATCAATAAAAGAAGCTCCATTGCCCCCCCCCCCCCTGCAGATTATTAATTCCGATTGTTGCATTAATTAAAAACCTTGAGGTAATGGTGATGCATTATTCATCTTGTAATGATGTGAATGTTAATTTGCTGGAGGCTGCGACCATGAGAGCGGAGAGCATCCATGCCTACGTTTTCTTGTCAGGTTCTCATTGTGTTAGGAGGAAGCCTCTGCCTCAGACAGATGTGTCTGCTGTGTTGAGGATGGAGAGAAGCACTCACTCATTCTGTCTGTCAGAAAGGCCACAACGCAGACAGAATGGCTTGATTGTTTGTCAAAACCGCCGAAAGCAAGCGGGCTGCACAAAGTGTATATTCATGTATGTACAAGGGCATTGGGAAAGTATTCAGACCACTGACTGTTCCACATTTTGTTACGTTACAGCCTTTTTCTAAAATTCATTAAATTGTTTATTTTCCGCATCAATCTACACACAATACCCCATAATGACAAAGCAAAAATAGGTTTATTGAAATATTTGAAAACATATAATTTTATTTTTTTGAATATCAAATTTACATAAGTATTCAGACCCTTTACTCAGTACTTTGTTGAAGCACCTTTGGCAGTGAACCTTCACCCCAGTCTGAGGTCCTGAGCGCTCTAGTCTCCCAATCCCTGCTGCTGAAAACATCCCTACAGCATGATGCTGCCACCACCATGCTTCACCGTAGGGATGGTGCCAGGTTTCCTCCAGACGTGACGCTTGGCATTCAGGCCAAAGAGTTCAATTTTGGTTTCATCAGACCAGAGCATCTTGTTTCTCATCGTCTCAGAGTCTTTAGGTGCCTTTTGGCAAACTCCAAGTGGGCTATCATGTGCCTTTTACTGAGGAGTGGCTTCTGTCTGGCCACTCTACCATAAAGGCCTAACTGGTGGAGGGCTGCAGAGATGGTTGTCCTTCTGGAAGGTTCTCCCTTTTCCACAGAGGAACTCTAGAGCTCTGTCAGAGTGACCATCGGGTTCTTGGTCACCTCCCTGACCAAGGCCTTTCTCCCCCGATTGCTCAGTTTGGCCAGGCGGCCAGCTCAGGTAATAGTCTTGGTGGTTCCAAACTTCTTCCATTTAAGAATGATGGAAGCCAATATATTCTTGGGGACCTTCAATGCTGCAGAAGTTTTTTGGTACCCTTCCCCAGATCAGTGCCTCGACACAATCCTGTCTCTGAGCTTTACGGACAATTCCTTCGACCTCATGGCTTGGTTTTTGCTCTGACATGCATGGTCAACTGTGGGATCTTATACAGGCATGCGTGTACCTTTCCAAAACATGTCCAATCAATTGAATTTCAGGTTTACTCCCATCAAGTTGTAGAAACATCTCAAGGATGATCAATGGAAACAGGATGCACCTGAGCTTAATTTTTGAGTCTCATAAATATAGACATGTGTGTACCTTTCCAAATCATGTCCAATCAATTGAATTTACCAAAGGTGAACTCCAATCAAGTTGTAGAAACATCTCAAGGATGATCAATGGAAACAGGATGCGCCTGAACTTCATTTTCGAGTCTCATAGCAAAGGGTCTGAATACTTCCAGAAAAAAAGTATTATTTTCAAATACATTTGCAAAACTGTCTAAAAACCTGTTTTTGTTTTGTCATTATTGGATATTGTGTGTAGATTGCTGATGAATTTATTTAATGTAATACATTTTAAAATAAGGCTGTAACGTAACAAAATGTGGAAAAATTCAAGGGGTGTGAATACTTTCCGAAGGCACTGTAAATATACACACAAAGCTCTGATATATCTGTGGATATGTAGAAGTCGAGTAGAATTGGGGAAGGAAGGGCCCCAACCACAGAAATGAACAAAGACCGATGTTGGTTTGGAAACAAAACCCAAATCTCTCTGCCGTCTCTGTCTTTGCTCCCTGAATAACTGAGAGGAATGTTAATATATTGCTGATCGGCTGACAGAGAGAAGACTGGTCCTGCTGTTCCCGTAATTCGACAGGTATTACGCCATGGCCCAATGCAGTCTACCTCAGCAGATTGGGCGCTCACTTAATTAGGCAAGGATTAAGGGCCAAACGGCCTCATTTATGTGAATTGTATCATAAATACAAGTTGGCCGCCTGCTTTTAGAGGGAGCATTAAGAGTAAGTATTAAGAATCTCGAGGCTTCTCCATTAAAAAGACTTGCTGTAGGCTTCTGGCTCGAGGTTTCACACCAGAAAGCCCTATTCCCCTAGGAGGTGTGTTGTTTTTGTGTGCACAGACTTGAACCCGTTTTAATCCCCCAAAAAACGAGATGAAACGGCTTGATTTATATTTAATTCAGAATATGCTAATTCTCTATGCTAGTAGTGTCCCAGTCCAAACCTTCAGTACAAGACACAATACAACCCGATGATAACCTCCATTGTCATTTAGATTGGTTGCATATTATTTCCCCCCCCCCCCCCATTCAAAATATATTATCACTGGAGCTGGCGATGTGTATTTTTCTTCCATATTACATAAAGCGGTAGCCAGTCATTATTTTCAGTTCAGTTACTACTAGGACATAATGTCAGACTGGAGCTGCTTCTCCCTAATCTTGATCAGAGAGCGATTGGGCATGGCGTCTGGCTTTATCACCCAGAACCTGCATCTATTTAATAGAATTACCCTGAGTGTATCAGCTCAGCGCTACATGCCAGGCCAAACAGCAGTAGAGACAATCCCCACTGGGCACGTACCCGGGCTGTGCTCTTCCCTGCAATCCATCCCCAGGGCATACTATCTCTGGCTGGAGCGTCTGCAGACATCACATACAGCTACTCAGCCTCCAACCATATTTGCATAGAGGTCTATTCATAGCATAGGAGCAGCACGGTGGCACCTCTTGAGTTTTAATCCTCAACCTCACCTGAGGTGATGTTATTGGTCGGTAATAACCTAATAGAAATGTTAAGGTCTGTTTGTATTGTTACAATGCACTACCTACTTACGTCGGCATCCCAAATATGGACGGAAGCTTTTATCTGCCCTGAGGCATTGTTTTGTCCAGACCCTTAAGCACTTAGTAGAATCCATTATTAGAGGTAATTAGTGTTCTTAAGGTCCTCAGAACTTAATTATTTAGATTATTGGTAATAAAAATAGCTTATTTTTTTCTGAGAATAAGCTATAGGCTGTCACTTCCCTATCAAACTCTGATTTAACCCCAGACAGAAAATGATGACTTTTCTTCAGTTGAATTATAATGTTATTTCCGAACTGCATTTCTAAACGGTCTCGTAATTGAAAACTGTGACGCCCCGCCATACATTGAAGCGTTAATTGACCGTACCTTGCCTTAGTTCGCATGCTCACAACAGGGAATCTAGAGTCAAATGCTGATGAGTGCAAAGCCATATTGAACGTTTTGATACTGTAGCAAAACTCGTGAGAATCTTCACATCGATTTCTTATCACGTTGTAGCGGACAGAATTATTGAAGGATGAAGTTCCCACATTTCAATGGATTTTTGTGGGGATAAATGTCCTAGCCGTGCAGTTTCGGGTTGTTTGTGTCAAGCCTCCCCATGGATATCTCCTCCTGGTTCTCGCCTACAATTAACCTTTATGGTGTTATTACACTATTTCTTCCCCACATATCACTGTAATTGTTTTTCTCAACTCTATTCCCATATCTCATATTTTTCCTTTGAACATCACCTGAATATTGTAAATGTATACCGGACTCATTTTCATTGTTTGTATAGTATGACGTTGAGCGAGAAGATCTCTGATTATTGACACGCGTCCTGATTCTTGAAGACTGGGTTCTATTGATTCTTTCAAACTAATTTGCTCAAGCAATTTTGTTGAGCCTGCATATTTTGTCCTCTTTTAATTCAGTTTCAGCATGGCAATTTAATCCGTCAAGTGTAAAAATCCTTCAAGGTTGAAACTGTGAGGAGTCAACAAGAAGTCTCTATTTTATTTAGTCAGTAGGACAGAGACAGATTTATAAAAGGTTGCTTTGTGCACTTTCATTTGGTAGAGGAAATGCCCTGAAGTCTTTCATTTGACACAATTTCCTACAGAAAACAAGGCTTTGATTGTGCGCTATGTTAGAAGCCAACAACCGTCAGCATGGCCTTGACATTGACATGCATTATGCTGATGGCCCTTCTCCTCCACCTCACGCCCCTCCTGCTCTCTGCTCCTGGCCATTGTTACAGATTGCTCCTATATCATTGCAGACACAGTTGCTTTGATTTATTGGCCCTGCAGCAGTCTTGATTCCCCTCATTAGCTTGTTCATTACCCCTTTCGGTCATTTCATGCCTTATTGTACGTCCAAGGCTCTTATCGAGCCCATGCCGGGAGTGCTTGTGTGTGGCCGCTGTGATAGACACCTCGCCCTCACATTTGCGATCCACTGGTTTTAATTACTTTGTAGATATAGAACTGCGTTGCTTTGACAGTCACACTGAAACTGACTGATAGAGAAAAAGGATCGTTTTATTTTCACTGATAGGCTATATTACCCATATCTAATGAATATAGATAGCGGTATCTTCAATATTTGGAGGCTTCTGTTGTAGGCTTCTGCCGGTTTGTCTTGTGGGTTGTTTGTGCAGCTCAGTTCCAACCCCCTCCATGATCCCATCAACCATAACCAGCTCAGTCAAACCCCCTCAATATTCATTTAGCTAATCGTTGCAGTAGGGCCTATTGTGGACTTGGGGGAGGGGTTGTCTGTTGTGAATGCAAAGCGTGCAGCTTTCAATACATCTTCAAATGACCTAATGCTTCTTTACTCTATCCCTGTTCTCTATTCATGGAGCTCACTGATTACCAACAGCAACACCCAGACAACCATCTCAAGGTTAAATGCAAGGTCCTGCCTGCTTTGTTTTCGTCATCCTAACACAATGGACCTTCATCTGAAATCCTTCTTTGTTCAGTTTACCTCTACAGTATTTCTTGTACAGGGCTTTTTCACAGTATTCTACTGTTCCTTCCTTCACTGGGTCCTCCCTGTTGGCCAGCACCATGTTAATGGGTTCAGCTCATTTACATCAGAATGTTGTGTGGTCAGTAGCTCATAAGGGTAGTGTGATCATTCAGTTCTCTTGATGGTCTGATAGATAGGAGGACATCAGCGTAATCTAAAAGAAGTCATAATCGTCTTTTGTCTAGTTCTCTGGATTGACTTTAAGAACCGACCTTCATTCTGATCAAAAGAATAAGTTGAATCTGTTTTGTTCAATGTTTTTTTTTTGTCTAGTGTTGCGGAGGGCATCTATCTTATTTAGGCTAGATGGTAATTCGTCACACATCAACACAAGTTACACATCCCTCTTGACGTGTGAAATGATGTGGGCTTGGCACATATGCAGCTTTCTAAACGGAGGAGATGTTTAATATCAAGCCTTGTCAAAGGTTGTTCTGCGGTGTGAGTCATATGAGTCAGTATGTGACGGCATCATCCACCTCTCACTTCTATTGTTGGTGGTCATGTGTTGAAAATGCCAGTGGTTTTGGACAGACTGCTGGGTTATTTGTTTTTAATAAATTCTCCACTTTTTTATTTGTACACTAGTTAGTCTCTTTATTTGAGATTTCCATCAATCTGCCAAGTGGGTTTATTAAAAGCAGAATTAGCCTAATGTGGATTTTGTAAATGGGTTCAAGATGCACACAATTTGACAGAATTTGTTCTGTCTGGGTGAGCTGAGCTCACGGTCCCAGACCCAATTTCTCCAACAATTAAGCTAAGGGTTGTGCTTGGAGGACTTAATGGGATTAGAGAAAGGGCTCTTTACCCAGGATTTAACTATACACATTTTAAGACCAGTGTTGACTTAATGAGGGCTCCTCTCATTACACATGAAGGGAGCGGGACTTGTGTGTTCCTAAGACGACTCCAGGGACCGCGAGGTCACTGCTATTACTGCCTCTAGTAAAGTCAGCCGTCTGTTACTCCTGCTCCCAGACGGTGTTATGGTGTTCACATTAGAAGCTATAGGCTCTTAGGCCTGAAGTATATCTCGCTCTGGTTCCTGGGTATTGAGGACCCAGACATTGGACAATACTATTGAGAAAATTTAACCACAGGGCCCTGAGACCATGGCAGTGCCCGATGAGCTGTTCTCCTCTCCACAAATGGAGAGTGAGGACTGCTGTCTTGATCCATGCCCTGATTTGGTCTCTAAAGTGGATAAACATGAGTTCAAGCTTAGAGTGCAGCGATATGGGGAAAAAAATCCATATCTTGATAAATTGACTCAATTACCACGATAACTATAAGTTGATCGATAATTTTGCAACATTAAACATTTCGTATTTCGTAGCTCAGTTGGTAGAGCATGGTGATTGTAATGCTAGGGTAGTGGGTTTGATTCCTGGACCACCCATACGTCAAGTTTATGCATGCAGGACTGTAATTCATGTTGGATAAAAGTGTCTGCTAAATAGCGTATACAGTGCGTTCGGAAAGTATTCAGATCCCTTGACTTTTTCCACATTTTTTGGACGTCACAGTCTTATTCTAACATTTATTAAATTGTTTTTGTCCCTCATCAGTCTCCACAAAATACCCCATAGTGACAAAACAAAAACAGGTTTTTAAATTTTTTTGCAAATGTATTAAAAATAAAAACAAACAAATATATTACATTTACGTAAGTATTCAGACCCTTTACTCAGTACTTTGTTGAAGAACCTTTGGCAGCGATTACAGCCTCAAGTCTACTTGGGTATGACGCTACAAGCTTGGCACACCTGTATTTGGGGAGTTTCTCCCCTTCTTCTCTGTAGATCCTCTCAAGCTCTGTCAGGTTGAATGGGGAGTGTTGCTGCACAGCTATTTTCAGGTCTCTCCAGAGATGTTCGATCGGGTTCAAGTCCGGGCTCTGGCAGGGCCACTCAAGGACATTCAGAGACTTGTCCCGTAGCCACTCCTGCATTGTCTTGGCTGTGTGATTAGGGTCATTGTCCTGTTGGAAGGTGAACCTTTGACCCAGTCTTTGCTCCAAACGTCTTCCATGTAAGAATGATGGAGGCCACTGTGTTCTTGGGGACCTTCAATGCTGCAGAAATGTTTTGGTACCCTTCCCCAGATCTGTGCCTCAACACAATCCTGTCTCAGAGCTCTACAGACAATTCCTTCGACCTCATGGCTTGGTTTTTGCCCTGACATGCACTGTCAACTGTGGAATAAAGCTGTAACATAACAAAATGTGGAAAAAGGGACGGGGTCTGAATAATTTTCGATACACTGTATAATTATTATTATTATATTAATCTGCACCACATTTTTTTATTTTTTTTTATTAACATTGAGACTAATACTACTATTTTTAATGTTGTAGATATCAATTGTCCCATTAGCAATCACCCATATTCGCAAAATGATTTCATTCCAAACTTCACATTTCTCTAGTAGAGCCCAGAAGGTTATTTATCGTAATGAACGACATCAGCAAAATGTCCACAATAAGTGTTTGGTTGGGTTGGCGTCGATAATGTTCAGTTTATCAGCTCAGCTCTAGTTCATGTGACTTTATGTTAGTAGTGGGTGGTTTACAGCATTTACTTTGTAACTGCAGTTAGTGTACCATGGCCTATCAAATATGTACACAACGTTGGCTTTTTTACATTTTTTTGTACTTTTACCTCTTTTTCTCCCCGATTTCGTGATATCCAATTGGTTGTTACAGTCTTGTCCCATCTCTGCAACTCGTCTACGGACTTGGGAGGGGCGAAGGTCGGGAGCCATGTGTCCTCCGAAACACGACCCTGCCAAGCAGCACTGCTTCTTGACACACTGCTCACTTAACCCGGAAGCCTGCTGCACCAATGTGTCGGAGGAAACACCGTCCAGCTGGCGACCGGGTCAGCTTGCAGGCTCCCGGCCCGCCACAAGGAGTCACTACAGCGAGATGGGACAAGGACACAGCCTGGCATCGAACTCGGGTCTGTAGTGACGCCTCAAGAAATGGGATTCAGTGCATTAGACCGCTGCGCCACTCGGGAGAGGCAACGTTGGCTTTAGATCACAATATTGATCAGAATGGCTGAGTGTATGGTCAGGGTAATATGATATAGGCCTACAGTATATGCTGCTGTCATAATCTTCAATGGATAGTGTTGCACTTTGCTTTTATTTGCCCCAGCTACAGGATAGCTCACACAGGGCTTCAGAAAGAGAGCAAGACATTTCTTCTCAGAACAGCCACTCTTTGGCAGTTTGAGTGCATTTGTCAAGAATGTGCCTCTCCTGGTTCCATGTGTAGGTGAATTCCTCACTTTCACTGCTATTGAGAGCTGTCCTCATGGCCCTCATCTTACATGTGCCCATCAACCTCATCTACTAGCACATAGCCTCCACTTGGATCCACAGGGAGGCTGTGCTGAAGAGACACATAGCCTCCACTTGGCTCCACAGGGAGGCTGTGCTGAAGAGACACATTAGCCTCCACTTTGCTCCGTAGGGAGGCTGTGCTGAAGAGACACATAGCCTCCACTTGGCTCCACAGGGAGGCTGTGCTGAAGAGACATATAGCCTCCACTTGGCTGTGCTGAAGAGACATATAGCCTCCACTTGGCTCCACAGGGAGGCTGTGCTGAAGAGACACATTTACATTTAACATTTTAGTCATTTAGCTGACGGACTTATCCAGAGCGCCTTACAGGAGCAATCAGGGTTTAAGTGCCTTGCTCAAGGGCACATCAACAGATATTTCACTGGAATTTGAACCAGTGACCTTTCGGCCCAACGCGCTTAACCACTAGACACGTGCCCGCACTCAGAGAGTTCCCAGACCACTCAGAGAGTTCCCAGACCACTCAGAGAGTTCCCAGACCACTCAGAGAGCTCCCAGACCACTCAGAGAGTTCCCAGACCACTCAGAGAGCTCCCAGACCACTCAGAGAGTTCCCAGACCACTCAGAGAGTTCCTGACCACTCAGTGAGTTCCCAGACCACTCAGAGAGCTCCCAGACCACCCAGAGAGCTCCCAGACCACTCAGAGAGTTCCAGACAACTCAGAGAGCTCCCAGACCACTCAGATAGCTCCCAGACCACCCAGAGAGCTCCTATACCACGCAGAAAGCTCCCAGACCACTCAGAGAGCTCCCAGATGGGAGGGAGCCAGTGAGAGAGGAGGCTGGCCTGGAAGAGAGTGCGAGATCCTGTTTTATCAGGATGCAGGTTTTCTGTATGTGCTCCACTTCATCCCTGGTTACTTAACGATAATGATTTAAGGAAAAGGCTAATTGCCCTTTAAATGTCCCTTTCCTGCTTATAACATTTCAACATCATACTTTTCAGTGTTGGTGCTTTATACATAAACCTATCTGCTTGTTGGGTATATTGCAGATTGCTTTGTAATGTTATCCGTATGCATTGAGTTTATTATTGATGCTGACATGCAATAATACTTCTGTGTTCCTGCAGAGTTGGTTACACCAAGGTTACCTGTTCTCTGAATAGCTCTTTTGTTTTAAGTGATGTCAATAAGATGACATATCTTGAAATACCCTCTTCAGTAAACTTCTCATGTTATCAAATGACTCTTAGGTTAGGCTGAAGGGGAAATTGAGTCCTCATGACAATAGCAAGTAACAAGCAAACTAGGCACTCTGTGGTGGTTTCTCTTCTCCTTATGTCAGAAAGGGGTCATGTGTGTCTACCAGTCAAAGATCTGAGGCCAGAAGATAATGCTATAAATAACGTATGTTCTATGTTGTGGAAGTGTTGCTTTTATCGAAAGCTTCTACACTCTATAGGCCAGGTGTTGCAACTCTCTTTGTTCGTCACGTTATGAAATCCAGATGGTGTCGCTGTCTTTGGTGAACTGGTCTCGATTACTGCACACATTTTAGAATCATTTCAGAATCAGTGTTGTTAAGGATCAATTAGCCTAATCTTCTAGCAATTTGTTGCAAATCTATCTAGTTCATTGTGGCTGGTTTTCAATTGTGTGCTTGGATTAGAAATGACTAGTGTATCGCATGCATCTGCAGATGTAACCACTTGGCACACACAGCATGGACAGCAGTCACCATCATGGACAGCAGTCACCATCATGGACAGCAGTCACCATCATGGACAGCAGTCACCATCATGGCAAGTATCAGTGTCAATATGGTAAATAAGCATGTAGGATTACATTCGGGCACACTGCCAACTCCTAGGTTTATAAGGAAGAATTCATTGTGGATAAAACCGTAGTTTCACTGACAAGGAGCGCAAGGGCAGTTAGTCCTTTCATGTAGGCTAGTAAATTGACCAGTTGTCTTCCCTAATGTCTACATTGGTCCAACTCCAATCTGTGGTCAAGATTGTAATCTAGTGTGGATTGTTCCAACTCATTAGCAGCCGTGCAGCTGTTCACATTCACGTCTGGTGTCTGCCAATGTATAAATCAGGGAAACAAAGACGCAATAATCAATGTTTTAACAATCAGCCATTACATTAAGTGAGATGATTGCTTCTGGAAATTATTCAAACATTTAGAGACATGGAAACATCCTCCCCGTGTCAGCAATATTTGCATTTAATGTTATTGGAGATGTTTAATAGCTAAATGGTGCCTATGTCGGTATTCTTAGACATGGGGCTTTTGCAGCTGTGACTAGGCAGTAATTGAAGAACCGTATGCCTAACAGAGTACGAAAATACAGCCAAAAAGAAAGCCGAAATAGAATAGAATCTAGAATCTAATAATACAAGATTTCTGATGGTCAGAGGTACAATATTGTGGTGGGATATTACAAGTCACAAGGGTAAATTCCTTTGGATGTTTTCTATGGAATTCGTTGTATCGGCATTGTTGTGGGGCACAGATCATGTGAGGTGGTTCAAGGTGAGTGTGAGAGGATAGGGATGTTCTGTTGAAGCTTCTGTGTAAATGACATGGCCTCTCTGTGGGTTTGACCAGAAAGGTGGTATTTCTGGAGTTTAATATCTTAAAGCCCTTGTAATTAGAAATGAAAATCCTCAAATAAAGGCCTTTAGTCTCTGACAGTTCTGTCAGGCCGGGACTCTGGCTCTGTACACACCGATATTGTCACAAGGTTATTGGGAATATAGTCCATTGCAAACAGACCAAATGTCACCACTATGTTCTGACCAGAAAATCAATAACGGGATTAGGTGAATGTCCATCTTAGTCTTGCTTACCACACCGACTAGATTTCTGTTTTTCGCCACAGCACATAGTCTTCCAGGCACAATATAAAGGCAAGGCTCCTGGCTGGCCTCTCGTCATCAACTCTGACCCATGGTGGAATGTAAAAGGAGCTGGGTTGTATTGTTAGTCATGTGGGGGTCTGTGTTTGTGAGGTCAAAAACATGAAGGTACGGAAGCAGGTTCTGCTGTGTGGCTTCACACTGGGTTAAACACAGCACCTTCCCTCCCCAAGACTGGGAGATATTGGTGTTAATTAGAAAGCCTTTCTCCAAACTGGAACCATGTTTCAGGAAATTGGAAAAGTGAAAAAGCATCAGTGATTTTATGGTCGGAATAAAATAGTGCATTTGTTGAATCCATGTGCCGAATGAAACAAAACCTGCTATTGTTATTTTTTCCCCATTAGGTATCAAATCAAAGCAAAAGTTATTTGTCACATGGACCGAATACAAGAAGTTTAGACCTTACTGTGAAATGCTTACTTACAAGCCCTGAACCAACAATGCATTTCAAGAAATTGAGTTAAGAAAATATTTACTAAATAAACTAATGTAAAAAAAGAAATTAAATAAAAAGTAACACAATAAAATTGCATAACAATAAAGAGGCTATATACAAGGGGTACCGGTACCGAGTCAATGCGCAGGGGTACAGGTTAGTCGAGGTAATTTGGGGAGGGGGGGTCAATGTAAATAGTCTGGTTGGCCATTTGATTAATTGTTCCGCAGTCTTATGGCTTGGGGATAGAAGCTGTTAAGGAGCCTTTTGGACCTAGACTTGGCACGCCGGTACCGTTTGCCGTGCGGTAGCAGAGAGAACAGTCTATGACTTGGGTGACTGGAGTCTTTGACCATTTTTTGGGCCTTCTTCTGATACCGTCTAGTATCACGAATGATTTTAATATGTCATGTTCCTGTTATGTTAAAATGACAAGTCATTAAGTACAGTTGAAGTCGGAAGTTTACATCCACTCCACAAATGTCTTGTTATCAAACTACAGTTTTGGCTTTAGAAGCTTCTGATAGGCTAATTGACATAATTTGAGTCAATTGGAGGTGTACCTGTAGATGTATTTCAAGGCCTACCTTCAAACTCAGTGCCTCTTTGCTTGACATCATGGGAAAATCAAAAGAAATCAGCCAAGACCTTAGAAAACAAATTGTAGACCTCCACAAGTACGGTTCATCTTTGGAAGCAAATTTCCAAACGCTTGAAGGTACCATGTTCATCTATACAATCAATAGTACGCAAGTATAAACACCATGGGACCACGCAGCCGTCATACCGCTCAGGAAGGAGATGTGTTCTGTCTCCTAGAGATGAACGTACTTTGGTGCGAAAAGTGCAAATCAATCCCAGGACAACAGCAAAGGACCTTGTGAAGATGCTGGAGAAAACAGGTACAAAGTATCTATATCCACTGTCATGATGTGGCCCTCTTTGGCTATAGCGAGTACCTTCCCCCTCTCTCTCCCTCTCCTACACCCAGGTTCTGTTATCTCAGGTCATACATTCCTGGAAGAGACTCTCTCACCCTGGCCAGGCAGTATAGAGAGAGAGAGAGAGTTTCACAGTAGAACAAAGGAACTTCTTCTACACCACAGAACTTGAGAACTGAACAATATCCATGTTTTGGAGAATGTGTAAACAGTCGGTGGAGTAGTCAGCTACGACCCGGTCCGTTTGGTTTCAGGCTGTGACCTCATGAAACACAATACAGCCACATTACCATAACTTTGTTTATACTGGAGCCTCCGTTATGAGGGTTGCGTCTAATTATTGTATAAAATGAATGAGTAAAGATGAAACTATTTGTGAAATTATGTAGTGTGATTTTAAACAGTTAATGTGGGAGAATTGTATTCCCTTTAAAGTTTAACTAAGTCATTGGCCTGCCCCCATGAACACAGACATGATCTGGCTCATGGGACAGCCCTTTTCTACTGTTCCGAATAAAACCCCCACCTGAAGAAACCCACTTGATAGCTCGGTCAGCTGAGGGAGCAAAGGTTGGCGTAGAGACCCCAAAAACCTCAGCTAAGGTTGTAATGGTTGCTGAATTCTTAACCATACCACGGGGTTAAACTCTGAGACTATCGATACCGACAGAATAAGAGCAACTCTTCGATACTAATTACTAGTCTGCAGCTAGAAATTATGAACCATTGAATGCATAGACCGACAACCGCTGAAACATCTATTCTATAAGAACAATTCTGAATGGGACTCTGAAGTATCCATTCTAACCACGCAAGATTTCATGGGAGCAGAGAGAGACGGGCAGATGAACTTTCCAACAGAAAAATGGACGATTCCAACAGAGATCACGACGACACACTGAGCGTAAATATGTATTGATTGCAATTATTCCCGAATGAGTGAGCGTTCATGTGGAAAGGATTAGCATTTCAATCAATATAATGATCAACTGTGTAGTGACTCTTGTAATTCCCGCCGTTCTCAGTCCACACCAACTTCCCTTTGTCCACCAAGCCGTCATATCGACTTAGCCCACTAGGGAACCTATCATTTCCTTGTAACCATATCTACTATTTGTTTGTTTATGCATCTCTGTGATTATTTAGTTAGTTAGTAAATAAATGATTAAGACAATTGATGTATGGATGATTCATAGTAAAGGCTGGGTTTGTGCAGATAACCAACGATTTCCAACGTTCGGAATGAGACTAACGTTCGGTAAAGAATAAATCATTAATTAGAAGACTTATTGATCAGATATTATAATATCTGAAGAGTTATATTAGGAAAATTATAACTTTGCACTCTGAATATTTTCCTTGGTGCCCCGACTTCCTAGTTAATTACATTTATATGATTAGTTTAATCATGTAATAATAATTGCAGATAATTGATATGATAAAATAACAGTTCAATTTAATGATGCCAAAGACACAACACCACAGTAAAACGAGTCCTATATCGACATAACCTGAAAGACCACTCAGCTAGGAAGAAGCCACTGCTCCAAAACCACCATAAAAAAGCCAGACTATGGTTTGCAACTGCACATGGGACAAAGATCCTACTTTTTGTAGAAATGTCCTCTGGTCTGATGAAACAAAAATAGAACTGTTTGGCCATAATGACCATCGTTATGTTTGGAGGAAAAAGGGGGATGCTTGCAAGCCGAAGAACACCATCCCAACCGTGAAGCACGGGGGTGGCAGCATCATGTTGTGGGGGTGCTTTGCTGCAGGAGGGACTGGTGCAATTCACAAAATAGATGGCATCACGAGGATGGAAAATGATGTGGATATTTTGAAGCAACATCTCAAGACATCAGTCAGGAAGTTAAAGCTTGGTCGCAAATGGGTCTTCCAAATGGACAATGACCCCAAGCATACTTCCAAAGTAGTGGCAAAATGGCTTAAGGACAACAAAGTCAAGGCATTGGAGTGGCCATCACAAAGCCCTGACCTCAATCCTATAGAAAATGTGTGGGCAGAACTGAAAAAGTGTTTGCGAGCAAGGAGGCCTACAAACCTGACTCAGTTATAACAGCTCTGTCAGGAGGAATGGGCCAAAATTCACCCAACTTATTGTGGGAAGCTTGTGGAAGGCTACCTGAAATGTTTGAACCAAGTTAAACAATTTAAAGGCAATGCTACCAAATACTAATTGAGCGTATGTAAACTTCTGACCCACTGGGAATGTGATGAAAGAAATAAAAGCTGAAAGAAATAATTCTCTCTACTATTATTCTGACATTGCACATTCTTAAAATAAAGTGGTGATCCTAACTGACCAAAGACAGGGAATTGATACTAGGATTAAATGTCAGGAATTGTGAAAAACTGAGTTGAAATGTATTTGGCTAAGGTGTATGTAAACGTCCGACTTCAACTTTATGTTCCGTAAGGGTTATCCATTTAGTTGTGCATTACAAGTTATTGTCTGAACTGTTACACAATAACAACAGTTTTGTTAGCTCGCATTATGCAGAATTGCAATGACTCCAGGCACTACTCCTTTAAATAATGCTGGGTCCAGATCACAAGATCGCTAGGACAAGCCAGTGTGTGTGTTAGTGGTTGTGTCATAGGGTTATTCATCCGGTGGAGACAAGGACAGTAAATGAGCCCTGGCTCCCAGTAAGACAGTTAAAGGAAAAACACATTTCTCTCACAGCCAAGGAGGAGCAGGGCAACGGAATTACACAGCGGAGGGATTGTCCTTGTTTAACAGCCCAAAATGAGATTATGTCATAACTGACCGTCGCAAATGGCTCTGAAAACAATTGAAAGACGAGAGTTGGGTCCAGGAAATTCCTTACTGCTGACTTGCTGCTACAGCGAACTTGCCTCAGTGTGTGTTGTGTTGTGTAACCTTGTATAGCTGCATAGAGCCTCCATGCACAACACCTATCTATTGACCAGCATGGAAAAATGAGTGTCTCACTAAAATCCCCAAAACAATGCAGTCAATGACATTTTGGCTATCTGCCTGATTTAGAAAATCCATTGAGATACAGCCATGGTCATTTGAAATGGTTGGCTACAGAACATGGGGGATGTTTCTGATTGGGTTGTATGAAGTTGTACTGTGTATTGCCCATACTTTGTCGATCATCCTGTTGGTTGTAGTGCCTGACGGCTCGTTAGGTCAACCTGGCTGACATTAGTAGAGAGCTGAGGAGGACAGATATAGTTTCTCTCTGTTGTGGACAGGGAGGCTGGGAATTCTCAAATACTTGTTGTCTGGAAAATGTCTGCCTCCATTCCATCTCATTCTCACACACCAGTTTATTCCCTCTACCAGATTGTCCTATTCCTCCATGTTTAACACAGTCTGTTTTTCTGAAACACGTTGGTAGTTTTTTTTCCTTCTCCTTATGGTGTGTTAACGTAGCTGGTTGCCATTCGGCCTTGGATATGCTAACAAGCAGACAACATGGAGACATCATCATCCTTAGACATGAGATGGCCAGATGTCCACCAGCCGGTCTGTTATTTGTCAATCTGAATTATTTGATATTCCTGGCCTGGTGCCTGTTGGTTGGAACACTGCCTCAAGCCAAACAACACATACAGGTCTCCCAGTAGTTCCATATGTATTCTCAACAGCAACTGATGCCACTGATAAACAACAATGGATGCCAGTTCTTCGATGCTAGCTGCATGCTTGCGGTATATTGCTTGTTTATTGCATATCAATGGTGATAATGGCACTAATATTTACTGTGCTTGATTCATCTTTGAATAAGTAATGATGCTTTGTTTTCCTCCTGGAATAGACTAGGGCTTTGCGAGTGTGAGGCATACTTGCGTTGCACAAATTCACTCAAGTGTTTCTGTTGCTGAGGATGTAATATCCGTTCAGTGTATGAAATTCACAGATTGAATTATTCAAACATTAGTAGCTCTGAAGCGTACATTAACTTTGTCCCCTCGCGGGACTGGCAGGCTTATTTCAGCAAACAAGATAAGCGCTGGTGTATGGCGGAAGTGGAGAAACACCAGTGCTGTTCCCATGGGAACCTTGTACTCCTGAACAGATGTTGTTACAGCCAACCAAACGTGATAAACCACAATATGGCCAGTACAGTACAGTACTCCACATATTTATATCCTGTACTGCACAGACAGAGTAGTCAGGCTGTTTCAAAAGGCAGTATTTTATTCCTTTCATACATTTTGAAATGGTCTTTGTTTGAATATTATCTAAAGAATGTGAACTCAACATACTCTACCGTTCAAAAGATTGGTGTCACTTAGAAAGGTCCTTGTTTTTTAAAGAAAAGCAATTTTTTTGTCCATTTAAAATAACATCAAATTGATCAGAAACACAGTGAAGACATTGTTAATGTTGTAAATGACTATTGTAGCTGGAAATGGCGGATGTTTTATGGAATATCTACATTGGTGTACAGAGGCCCATTATCAGCAACCATCACTCCAGTGTTCCAATGGCACGTTGTGTTAGCTAATCCAAGTTTATCATTTTAAAAGGCTAATTGATCATTAGAAAACCCTTTTGCAATTATGTTAGCACAGCTGAAAACTGTTGTTTTGATTAATGAAGCAATAAAACTGGCCTTCTTTAGACTAGTTGAGTATCTGGAGCATCATCATTTGTGGGTTCGATTACAGGTTCAAAATGGCCAGAAACAAAAAACTTTCTTCTGAAACTCGTCAGTCTATTCTTGTTCTGAGAAATGAAGGCTATTCCATGCGAGAAATTTGCAAGAAACTGAAGATCTTGTACAACGCTGTGTACTACTCCCTTCACAGAACAGCGCAAACTGGCCCTAAGCAGAATAGAAAGAGGAGTGGGAGGCCCCGGTGCACAACTGAGCAAGAGGACAAGTACATTAGAGTGTCTAGTTTGAGAAACAGACGCCTCACAAGTCCTCAACTGGCAGCTTCATTAAATAGTACATGCAAAACACCAGTCTCAACGTCAACAGTGAAGAGGCGACTGAGAAAAATACAATTAAAAGTCCATATCTCAGACTGGCCAATAAAACTAAAATATTAAGATGGGCAAAATAAACACTGGACAGAGGAAGATTGGGAAAAAGTGTTATGGACTGACAAATCTAAGTTTTAGTTGTTCGGATCACAAAGAAGAGCATTCGTGAGATGCAGAATAAATGAAAAGATGCTGGAGGAGTGCTTGACGCCATCTGTCAAGCATGGTGGAGGCAATGTGATGGTCTGGGGGTGCTTTGTTGGTGGTAAAGTGGGAGATTTGTACAGATTAAAAGTTCTCTTGCAGAAGGAAGGCTATCACTCCATTTTGCAATGTCATGCCATACCCTGTGGATGGCGCTTAATTGGAGCCAATTTCCACCTACAACAGGACAATGACCTCGAATCACATTTTATTTGTCACATACACATGGTTAGCAGATGGTAATGCGAGTGTAGCGAAATGCTTGTGCTTCTAGTTCCGACCATGCAGTAATATCTAACAAGTCATCTAACAATTTCCCAACAACTACCTCATACACACAAGTGTAAAGGAATGAATCAGAATATGTACATAAAAATATATGGATGAGCGATGGCCGAACCGCATAGGCAAGATGCAGTAGATGGTATAGAGTTTTTCTGACACCACACTCAGAGGGCCCTTACCTCCTCCCTGTAGGCCGTCTCGTCATTGTTGGTGATCAAGCCTACCACTGAAGTGTCGTCTGCAAACTTGATGATTGAGTTGGAGGTGTGCATGGCCACACAGTCATGGGTGTACAGGAGTGAGCTGAGAACGCACCCTTGCGGGGCCCCAGTGTTGAGGATCAGCGGGTTGGAGATGTTGTTTCCTACCCTCACCACCTGGGGGCGGCCCGTCAGGAAGTCCAGGACCCATTTGCACAGGGCGGGGTCGAGACCCAGGGTCTCGAGCTTAATGACAAGTTTGGAGGGTACTATGGTGTTAAATGCTGAGCTGTAGTCAATGAACAGCATTCTTACAAAGGTATTCCTCTTGCCCAGATGGGTTAGAGCAGTGTGCAGTGTGATTGCGATTGCGTCATCTGTGGACCTATTGGGGCGGTAAGCAAATTGGAGTGGGTCCAGGGTAACGGATTCCAGGGTACCGGAATTAGGCTTTGACTCTGATTTTTCACTTTAAAATATATGCCAAACAAAAACCATTGATTTAAAAGTTTGACAAACCATACAACTCTATGCTCAAGGACTACTGAAATTCCCCCTGAAAATTTCACAGAAGCACATTTACTGGAAGAAATGTGCAGATGCAAAGTTTGGTAACAGAATTACAGTCAAATGTCCCTTTTTTATGCGAACACGTTTTCCAAAAACTCTGCTCCGGATTAAGATTCAAAGATGTCTGCAGAAAGAATCGGGTGTCAGCTATGACATTACAGAAATCTATTTTGGTTATTGAACTACAGTAGGTGAAGTGGATTTAAATCCGGTAACAGAATTACTATAACAGAAAGGGGGATACCTAGTCAGTTGTCCAACTGAATGTATTCAACTGAAATGTGTCTTCCGCATTTAACCCAAACCCCTATGAATCAGAGAGGTGCAGGGGGCTGCCTTTATCGACATCCACATCTTCGCACCCCAAGGAACAGTGGCTTAACTGCCTTGCTCAGGCGCAGAACGACAGATTTTTACATTATCAGCTCAGGGATTTGATCTAGCAACCTTCCGGTTACTGGCCCAATGCTCTAACCACAAGGCTATCTGAAGCCCATCATGGGTCCCTGATCTGTACTACACAGAAATGAATAATGATGGATATGAATATAATTCTATTCATGGTGATGTATCCTGAATAGATACACAAAGGTAGAAATATGCAATATCCTTCTTTTGCATGTTTGGGTATTATTCTACACACTGGCTATTATTCTAATGAGCTCCGCCCCCAAACAAGACAACATTTGGTTGGTCCGGACCAGACCGAATCTGTAACAATCTTAGACGTCTATATTTCACAGCGCAGTACAGCACAGTAGAGTAGAGTTCAGTACAGGAAAGTAGACATTTACAGTACAGTAGAGTACAGTACAATACAGTACATTATATTGTACTCTTGAGTGCTCTACTGTACTGAACTCTACTGTACAGTACAGTATAAGACTGTACTGTACGCTTCTTAATTGTACTGCTCTGTACTGTACTATAGTGTTCTCTACTGTGTTCTACTGTACTGTACCATGCTGTCTATACTTGTGAAACGTAGACGTCTTTGATTTGATTCAGATTTGGTCCGGTCAGGGCGGACTGACCAAATTTAAACTAAGTCTCAACGTCCATGGACAACACGACGTCTGGTGTCGGTCGGTGCTTAGTGGGTGAGGGTGCTTGTTACAGTAAATGGAAAGAGGGTAGATGCTAGGTGTCAGAAAGAGCCAGGAGAAGTGACATTAATTGGAGACAGAGAGAAGAAAGAGCAGGCAGAAGAGGGAGAGTGAGAGGGAGGAGTTGTCCAGACTGTTTTCACACTCTTCCTTTGAAGACCAGACGACAGAAAGAGAGAAAAAAACTGTTATGAGCTGAACATAACAGCATGTAAGTGGAAGGGAGGACAGTAGCAGGTGACACAACTGTTTGTGACTATGATTTCCCATTGCAGCAAATTCAACTGCAGTAATTATGTTACAGATTTGTTTTACTTTACTTCAACATTATTGTGTTTTGATGTACTTCTAATACCGTTTAAGACTTTTTCTGGTAAGTATTGTTGTCACAAGTGGCTCCCTCTCCGACCTCTACGTCACCAGGCTGCTCATTATGGTGCACACCTGTCACCATCGTTACGCGCATTATGACACTCACCTCCTTGATTACCTGCCCTATATATGTCACTCCCTTTGGTTCCTTCCCCAGGCGTCATTGTTTCTGTTTCATGTGTGTGTGTGTGCTGTTAGTGTTTGTTGTTTTGTATTATGTTCCATTTATTTTATTAAAACACTCACTCCCTGAACTTGCTTCCTGACTCTCAGCGCACATCGTTACAATTGTAGAAGACTCCTTTTCCATCTGTTTGACCAGAAATCAAAGCATTTTCTTTTTCCAAATTTTTAGCATATATAATGGTTGAAAAATGTATACATGCATTCATTTAAAAGAAATAGATATAGACTCTTAGCTTCCATTTTACATCCAATTTGATTTGCTTCTATGAACTTCCCATGTTGGTTCTCATGGGTCCTTTTACATGGAAATGGGAAATTACTTCCCTTCCTAGCTTTGAGTTGGTGAGGTTTCTGATTCTTTACAATTAAATGCACATCTTGTCTCTATGCGAAAATGCCCATGCAGCCTACAGAAGCACTGTCAGCCGCTATCGCTTATGAAACATTCCGCTTATGAAACATTCCTTGTAACTTTAATGCGCAGGGAGCTGCAGCTGTGAGGACTTCTCTCTGGTCATGCGGGGGAGTGTTACACAGGTAGCACGGTTGCATAACCACAGAACACTGAGAGAGCTGGACAGAGTGGTCGCAAACAAATGCAGGTATTAATACCAGGCCGCTATGATCTGTGAACTTCTCAACCAACGCTCTCTGTAATCCCTCCCTGCTATCCTTCATCAGTTTCACGAAGAGACATCTAAAGGCAATAGAGTTTATCTGATAACTGGGATTAGATAAGTGTAAATCTGTGGACAATGTATTTGATTGCTTTTTGGAGAGGATTAATGTTGCTAGCGTATGCTGATCGCCATCCGTTGTTCAGTCAGAGACAGAGCATCGTTGTCCTAATATTAGACATGGATGAAGATAGTAGATGTTTGACCAGAGAATGGTCAGTTTGAGTTTACATTTGCTGGTTATTTAACATATTTAATGAGATCGACAAGTCATTCTTATCAAGGTTGACTGGTACAGTTTCTCTAATATAGCTAAATGAGCATGTTTCGAGTTGATGAAAGGTCATCGTTGTTCAGGAGAGAGATACTGTATATCCCTATACCCCACATACCAGTGTAGTGTGGATTAACACACAGTACAGTACCTATGCATCCCATAAGCTGCGTGGATGTGTCCTTGTATAACCCTGCTGTGTGGAATCCACTGTGGATGGCAAAGTGGGATAGCAGCACAGCATACATCACTGTCGAGGCAACAGACGAAATCACAGCCAGGTAATGTATTTGTCTTGGAGGAATACGGTGTGAATGGTCTCTCTTTTTTGCCAGGCAAGCAAAAAGGGTGAGATTTTCAGCAACAGTACCATTTCCCGGGGAAAGGTTGCCCAAGCCACAGCTGTAATGATATCAATACTGAACTGTAGTCTTCCCCTCTATGGAAGCTCTCAATGTGGGGGGATGCGTAATGAGCAGGTACAGTAGGGATGGTTTCATTCTGTTGCCAGATTTCAGTGGATTGTTCTCTTGTCCCTCAGTCAATTAGCCATTAGGCCATAGTTGATTCCATCCATCACAGTTCCTAATGAGGACATTAGTTATGAAAAAATGGATAAGCCCCAATTTAGAGTGGTACTAGTCTGGGTACCACTCTGTTTAGCCATCATTGCACTCATGTCATGATAAACACTCTTTGCCATCTTTAATTTAACTAGGCAAGTCATTTAAGAACAAATTAGTATTTACAATGACGGCCTACCCTGGCCAAACCCTAACGACGCTGGGCCAATTGTGCACTGCCCTATGGGACTCCCAATCACGGCTGGTTGTGATACAGCCTGGAATCAAACCAGGGTCTGTAGTGACACGTCTAGCACTGAGATGCAGTGCCTTAGACTGCTACGCCACTCAGAAGCCCAACATATCACATGGAGTACAAGGAGTTGAATGTTACCTAAACAGACTGTTCCCCCAGCCTCGTATCATAGACTAGACGTAACATAGTAAATGTAAATCAGGGACACTCAAATTAGTATGTTATGTTACGTTTGGTATGGTTACCTAAGACAAACAGTTGAAGTCGGAAGTTTACATACACCTTCGTCAAATACATTTAAACTCAGTTTTTCACAATTCCTGACATTTAATGCCAATGCCTTCGGACATACTTTTTCCACATTTTGTTACATCTCAGAAATCTACACACAATACCCTATAATGAAAAAGCGAAAACAGGTTTGGAGAAATGTTTGCAAATTTAAAAAGAAAGAATGAAAGAAATACCTTATTTACATAAGTATTCCAAACCTTTGCTATGAGACTTGAAATTAAGCTCAGGTGCATCCTTTTTCCATTGATCATCCTTGAGATGTTTCTACAACTTGATTTGAGTACACCTGTGGTAAATTCAATTGATTGGACATTATTTGGAAAGGCACACACCTGTCTATATAAGGTCCCACAGTTGACAGTGCATGTACTGTATGTCAGAGCAAAAACCAAGCCATGAGGTCAAAGGAATTGTCCGTAGAGCTCAGAGACAGGATTGTGTCGAGGCACAGACCTGGGGAAGGGTAACAAAAAATGTCTGCAGCATTGAAGGTCCCCAAGAACACAGTGGCCTTCATCATTCTTAAATGGAAGAAGTTTGGAACCACCAAGACTCTTCCTAGATTTGGCCGCCTGGCCAAACTGGGCAGTTGGGGGAGAAGGTCCTTGGTCATGGAGGTGACCAAGAACTCGATGGTCACTCTGACAGAGCTCTAGAGTTTTTCTGTGGAGATGGGAGAACCTTCCAGAAGGACAACCATCTTTGCAGCACTCCACCAATCAGGCTTTTATGGTAGTGGCCAGATGGAAGCCAATCCTCAGTTAAAAGGTGCATGACAGCCTGCTTGGAGTTTGCCAAAAGGCAGACTATGAGAAACAAGATTCTCTGGTCTGATGAAATCAAGATTGAACTCTTTGGCCTGAATGCCAAGCGTCACGTCTGGAGGAAACCTGGCACCATCTCTAGTCAGGTGAATGAACGGCACAAAGTACAGAGAGATCCTTGATGAAAACCTGCTCCAGAGCTCTCAGGACCTCTGACTGGGGTGAAGGTTCACCTCCCAACCTGACAATGACCCTAAGTACACAGCCAAGACAATGCAGGAGTGTCTTCGGGACAAGTCTCTGAAAGTCCTTGAGTGGCCCAGCCATAGCTCAGACTTGAACCCGATCGAACATCTCTGGGGAGACCTGAAAGCAATGCTCACCATCCAACCCGACAGAGCTTGAGAGGCTCTGTGGAGAGGAATGGGAGAAACTCTCCAAATGCAGGTGTGCCAATCTAGTAGCATCATACCCAAGAAGACTCGAGACTGTAATCGCTGCCAAAGGTGCTTCAACAAAGTACTGAGTAAAGGGTCTGAATACTTATGTAACTGTGTTATTTCAGTTTTATTTCAATAAATTAGCAAAAATGTATAAAAAACTGTTTTTGCTTTGTCGTTATTGGGTATTGTGTAGTTTTATGAGAAAAAAATAACAATAGAATACATTTTCGAAAAAAGGCTGTAAAGTAACAAAATGTGGAAGAAGTCAAGGGGTCTGAATACTTTCCGAATGCACCGTATAACACTCCGTCATTATCACCCACCAGGCAATATTGTTTATGTTTCCATGTTCAGACGCTGTTCTTGTTTTGTATCGTTCAATGTTCTTCGTCATTAAACTCACTAACTACATGACTCCCTGCGTCTACGTTACAGAAATGCTCCGAGACCAGGTTTTGTTCCCATGCTAGAGTTGTACAGCTCTTTATGAAACACTGTATTGAGAACTGTGGACTATCAGACATCCACTCTCTTAGGGTTGTTAGGACCTGCTTTTAATGTTGAGCCTCTTCTTTTTATTTATTTTTTTGACATTTGGGCAATTCTGGACTGCCCTAGTTATTATGGGATCAATCTACTGACCTCACAAAGAGCCTTTTCCCGAATCCATTATTAGAATGACCCTGCTCTTCTGATTAGAACATGATTATGTATCACAGGCTAAGTAATCTGCTATGTAACGCTCAGAATGACCTTTGGTTCTGTTCAAGGCTGAGAAGAGATGTACAATTGTTCTCTCAGCCTCCTCCTTGTATCAGCCTTCCTCTAGTGTGAATCCATCATTCTACTGCCAGCACCACTACTTCTCCTCATTTACATATAGTCATACCTTTTTAAGAGCATACTTAGCAAGTATCTAGAATATTAACTCTGCTAAAATGCTATTTTTTAGCAATGGAGTTGACCTGTAATCTATGCTCCCAAAGCGAGACATTTATTTCCCAGTTTATAGTCTATGTAGTTGTACTCAGTAAGAGTTTATGACCTGAACATGAGAGAGAAACCCTGTCCACTTTAATGGCCCATTTGTGATGGTGCTAGGCCATAGAAATGCATTAAGAAAATATAACATTATATGAAAATCTTGCTGTCCGCCACAGATGACTTTTATTACTTAACCTCTATCCCAACTCACAAATAATTTCGCCCTCATTTTGTGAAGAGAATATTACGAAAGATAATATTAAGAAACACGTTTGTCTGTACATTTTGTATTCGTGCAACAGAAATTCAAAAGGAGTTTCAATGCAACGGAAATGTATTTTCTATTTGCGTGAAATGTATTTCTAGAAAATCCACACAAAATGCTTGTTGTTGGATGGTTGTAAAGAAATCGTGTTTAGGCCACATCAGAGACATCATCAGAGACATGGCAGGTGCATTGGGAGACAAATGAACCCAGACGCCCAGACTTGCCCAGATGGACACGTGTCTAGGCGGAGAAGCAAAATGTATTAAGGTAACTGCTTTTGCATCCATCCTTTCTTCAACAGGCCCTACTTGGGACATGTTTGAGAAACAAGTCCCGTCAATCAGTGTCAATTAGAGGAGCGTTCAAAGTAAGGCCACATCCTGGGTGTCAGATGCTCTCTCCATACTTGACAGCAGGCTACATAATTACTCTGCACAGCCTCCTGAAGAACCTGGGGTCTGTGAGTGTGGACGGCTGCATATGAAAGGGCTGCCTTTCATCCGCCTCTTACATGTAACTATCTACCTCCTGAAGAGAGAGGGTTCCACAGTGTGGAAGAGGAGCGCTCCATTGGAAGCCTCTTGTTTCATGTCCAGCCTAAGTCCCTTTCAGTTATGCACACAGCAGTCATGCGATGCCATCATACCTGCGGTGATCTTCAAAGCCAGCTCGTCTCTAGCAGCTCTCATTTTGCCCAATCTCTCTGTGTTGGGGGATACACACACCGTCAATACGCTCTTCCTTTATTGAATGCATGAGGAGTGAGTCTATGTGCACTCATACTGGGCTGCTCCACCTCCAGTGTCTTTTAAGAGGTGTAAGGATGGCTTTCTAACAACTGAGCCCAAATCAGCCTCTGGGATGGGGGAGTATAATCACATTTGACTGGCTGTGTGGATTGTAGCAGGCTTCAGATCATTGCCAACGTGGCGCTTTAATTGTGCTCTGTATGTGATGCGGAATTTGCATACCATCCGCTTTGGCATCAGTAATAGAATAAATTAGCACAATTTCAGACAGAATCCTACTGACAGAGAGACTCAATGTTTCCTCTTCCATTTCTCATTATAGTAATTAAGAAATATTAAGACATACATATTCATCCAATATTCATTCATTTTCTTTTGTATAAAAAATGAAAAACTAGACTACAGTATCTATGAATTTTGGTATTAGAGAAATGTACATTTGTTCAGTATAATTCTGTGATTAACGTTTCAATATTCAGCGCATTATTTTTCCATATCCGATATTGGAAGAATAAACGACATTGCTCTTCAACAGAATTTCGATGAAAGAGTATTTCATGATTTCCTTCATTGACATATTACTTTAATCTGTTTATGTATTTGAAGCCAGGAAACAAAACAAAGCTTGAAGGTACCCCAAGGAGCTTGTAATTGTGTGGGATGAGCACATCTGGGTTAATTCTCTCTGGGTTGTCTGCATGGTGACTGAAATATAGGCTTGCAGGCAGACTATTGCAGTTGAAAAACATGGCCTTGCATCACCTCTCCCTATTCATAGCGTTTCCAACTAAATTATTCATATTTTTGTGAATTTTATTTTGTGAAAGTGCATGTGTTTTAAATGTTTCATGTGCTAAATTAATGTGGTTTAAACATGTATCGAAAAAGATTCTAGCTGAAAATATTAGATGTTTATTTGTTTTTCTGTATATCATTTTGGAGTGTGGGGACAGGTCTCTGTGGTCCCGGGAACAGGAAATGGTTGGTAACCAGATTTAGAAAATAACCCTTTCTCCAACAGCCCACCTCTGTCTTTAGCTGTGAGCAGTGGCAGCTCATTGATGATGCGTGACTCATCCATTGCTCATTATCAGCCCACGCTCACTCTGACTCTTCCGGCACAAGCTCTCCTGCTTTGGATCTGAGATGGGGGTTGTAGAGGGCGGGGAAACTGCAACGATGAAGCATAAGCAGCCTCCTGCCTCACTGTGATTGGCCAGTGCGATCCATCTAATCTGTTGTGACTACTCCTCTTTCCCCTCACTCTGGTAATGCTGGCAGCATCCATCCACAGTACACACTGTGCTGTTTCTGTTCCAGAGAGAATATATCAGTTCTGCACAGGGAGGAGAGGATTAACACAACATCAGCTCATCTGCGTACACATTCAGGGAACAAATGAGCACCCAAGGCTTCTTCTCTTTTCTATCCAACTCCAACCATCACAGGATTTGAGACTCTCATCGTTGGAGCATTGTTCATCCAATTCTTACTGTGGTGAGAGGATTTAAAGGAGGACACATTCTTTTGCGTATTGGATTTTGCGATTTGTGTGTGCTGTTTTTGTTCACTTAGTTGAGAATTGTCCAATTGGAACAATGCAATTAATATTACATAGTTTAAACTAGCTCTAAGCATCCAGTTTTTTCCAGGGGGCCTCTAACTTTTTGGACTGCGCTAGAAGGTTTGCTGCTTGTTCATCTGATTTGTCAAACCTGAGTGTCAGAATGCCATCCAGGGAGTCTTACGAGGTCCAGAAGGGAGAGAAGTCCCTGGTGCAGAAGGCCAAGCAGGAGGCCAACCAGCAGGACATACTGGCAGCTGCTCTGGGGATGAGGATCTCAGGACCCCAGAAACCTCCAGCCACAATCTGGCAGCCTCTCAAACTGTTTGCCTATTCACAGCTCACCTCGCTGGTCCGCAAAGCCACGCTGAAGGACAGCAGCCTGCCGCACAAGTACGAAAAAGTCCACAACTTCAAGGTGAGACAGATCGCCACAGGAACAGTAGTTCTGTTGCATCTCTTCATGCCATTCCACTCTAAAATATGGCTTGTATTTCAGCATGTTGTAGACAGGCGGTGTTTTTTTGTAGTATGCTGCTGTGGTGGCAGTTGGCCACCAGAAGGTCTGTTTGGGGGGTTATGGGGTGAGAGAAAGCCTGAGAAAACAGGACTGTTTTTGGATCTGTCCACTGAGTGTTTTTCAAAAGGAAATCTGTTGGGCGGTCTGTAGTCCACTGTTGTTGGTTCGGGCACCAGATGGGGAGATTAGGCGATGGAAATGTGGGGGGGGGGGCAGTGGAGGAGTGGTATCCCCATTAGGCTCCAGTCAGCAGGCTTAGCCCCTGCTCTGCTCTGACTGTTTGGGTTAGTTAATGAAGTTGGGAGCTGGGGGAGAAACATTCCCTCAAAGGTTCTAGAACTGCTGACACTTACAGGACTCCTGCTTCCCTCTTCCCTTATTTATTTATTACTCTGCCATGCAGTCCATGCTGAATGCGCCATTAAATAATTTTAAGGGTCTGTCACACATTGAACTGTATCAAGATCCCTTCACAACAGGAAGCAGTCTGGGCTGACATGGTTAGGGTGTAATAGTTATTGACAGAGCATTAAAATGAATAATCATCCTAAACCTTCTGTACAGCCAAGATATCTCTTTGAAGTTATGATTACAAAATATGATTTTAAAAAATGAACATTGGAGACAAATTTAACCAGAAAGGCCAGACATAACAACCAGTGCTAAGTTTTATGGGTTAATTAAATGTTCTGTTTTTTACACACACACACACACACACACACACACACACACACACACACACACACACACACACACACACACACACACACACACACAAAAACATGTTTTATTGTCACGTACACCAGATAGGTGCAGTGAAATGTGTTGTTTTACAAGGTCTGCGATAGTAGTACGGCGCCCCTGGAGCAAATTATGCTTAAGCGCCTTGCTCAAGGGCACATCGACAGATTTTTCACCTTGCCGGCTCAGTTATTCCAACCAAATAGAGTAAGGTTTCCTTTCCCTGTAAACCATGAATCACAAAAGAGATTCTAACCATCCTGCAAATAGTATAGTCTGATGAACTCACAGTTCATCAGACTTGATACCATCTTCTCTATTGCATACCGTGGCGGATTGTTTTACTGCTGATCTTCTCATGCTTTCTCTGCTCCCATAGTGAGTTCACACAGTGTATTGTTGATGGCGCTAGTATTCTCACCTCATATCAAAGGGGCCATTATTGCCTCCGTCGTGTAGGAAAACACCTCAGAGGGTGGCAGCACTGCCTCCTGCCCAGAGGTCTGGATCAGGCACTCCTGATTGGCTGAGCTGTCGTTATGTTGCCTGGCGGAGTGGGAGCTCCCTTCCCTGCGTGAGAATCCTTTAACCGTTGCCGTAGCACATTTCCATGACAACATGCCCCCTCACACTGGCACAGGGTCAACGGTGACCACCCATCCTCCCCTGTTCTGCATCACCATCACATCACCACCACCACTATTCAGCCTGGCCACTCATTAATGGTTAGCATGGACTAGACATCCTGTCTGATTTGACTGGGCTCTAAACGCCCCTAATCTACAACACACACACAGAGATAATCCCTTTATTGAACTAGTTTAAGATGCCGGCATTGTGGTTTTCTCCAGGGCAACCTGGGGAAGGTATGGTACCTGTGCAGTACATGACTGCAGCTTCTTACTGCCAGCTCTCTCTCTCTCTCTCTCTCGCACTCTCTCTCTCTTACTATCCTCCAGGTCCACACGTTCCGGGGACCTCACTGGTGTGAATACTGTGCCAACTTCATGTGGGGGCTGAAGGCTCAGGGAGTCAAGTGTGCAGGTACGTACTGTGCTATACTTAACAGTAGACAGCCACTATACAGCTGCTGCTCCTGGCTGCTCTTTTCTTAGCAACACGCTGTTCACTATTTATGTAATGGACTTTTATGTTCTCACCCCAGTATGTGGGTAACCTGTTTTTTAATGTGAGTGTTTGTAAGTATGTGTCCTATTGCGTCCCTTAATCTAAAATCCCACCATGTGTTGGGAATAGATTAGAGGAGTTGTATAATAGAGTGAAATAAGAACTCAACATCAAGCATTTACTCAGTGTGATGTAATCCATACTCCCACTAATGTGAAAGCCATGCTCTAAGAGCAGATTGTGTGTTACTGTACTAATGAATGAGAGGTCAAGTTGATGAGTCTGCTTATAGCTACTATTCCACTGTTCAAATGACAAGCTATAATGAAAATTCCCATATTCTCACATAATGTTCAAAGCAGTTGTTTTTCACTCAATGTCAGACTAATAGTGTACTTATATGCACTCTATATGCACTCTATATCCTGTCATATTGATCAGTCCATTATCATAATGTACAGTGGCGTTCGGACTCAGACTATCTCTCGCCCTCTCTCTCTCTCTCTCTCTCTCTCTCTCTCTCTCTCTCTCTCTCTCTCTCTCTCTCTCTCTCTCTCTCTCTCTGCTCCAGTTGCAGGGGAAGTGGGGGGTTGAGAATGCCTCTGTGGATTCATGCGGAAATACTCACTTGATGGTCTCTGAATAGATTCACAATGTTCTAACACGTGTACGTCGAGGCCTATTTATCCAATCAGGGCTGATATTACTAGTTGAGTGATTTTGCTGCCTTTTGAACAATAACCAGTAGCTGATGTTTTGGAGCCATTTACAAGATGTACAGTATAGTCATGAGATTCCTTTGTTCCCATCTAAGTGTTTTAAAAATGTTTTTTGAATGTATTATAGTGATTTTATATCATTTTTATTATCACAGGATATTAGGTAACAAGCCATTTTATAAAGCTAGGATAACATAAAAATGTGGTATAATTGTGGCATCCGATGAATGTCGTATGTCTAAAATGGGATCATATTTCTGCGGTGAATGCATGCTTTGCCATTGTGAAGGTCTCTAAAAAGGATGAACTAATTAGCTTGAGAGCAAACGTTTTTGGATCACACCACCCTAACAAAAAAGAAAACATGTCAAATTTGCAGTTTTACGTGTGAAAAATCGTACTTTCACATATGAAATACAGTATCTGTTTTCACATGTTGAGCTTAAACTTCCTTCATTTGTGAAACCATATTTTCATATGTATTACATTTAGAGTTCACATGTTAACACCACCTTTTATTAACATGTGAGGAGAATTACATGTTTTCGCCTTACATGTGAATTGCAGTTTCTCATGCAATTTGTGGTTTCACATGTTAACTTTCACGTGGAAATTGGATATGTAGTTTCACATGTGAAAAACAACCACATGTAAAAATCGAATTTGCAGTTTCATATGTGAAAAACTTTCACGTGATTGATTCACATGTAAGAAAACTTGATATTTACTCCAATGTTTGTATGCAAAGTAAATGTAAACAAACATGTTTAAAACAAAAATGTTGTTATCATGGATGGTTATTCCATGCATTCTTAGCGTAATCTATGGATTTAAGAGTGGTTGCATTTCTCCAGCCCCATCCCTCTGCTTTTTACCGAAACTGTGGCGGGGATACACTTTGTTAATGTTTAAATTAAAGATTGCGGCTTAAAACACCTTCAATAGAGTAATAGTGTATTTATATGGTGTAATCCTCTATTAAGTGAGTTACTTTTGCGCCATTAATATCAAGCAAAACTTCTGAAGTCGAGAACAACATTCTTCGAATTGCCAACAAAAATAATGACACTGAAAGCAAAACATAAACCCGAAAGTATTAATAGCAAAACCAAATATTGCAAGGAAATACTTTTTAAATGCGAGGGGAAAAAAACGTATTCAGTGATAATAAAAAATTAAAAAATTATAATGATAACGCAATTAAATATAACGCCTCCCTCTTTTCTGCAATTTTTTGTTGTTACCCTGGCCTTTGCTTTCCATGCCTTTTTGAAGTTTTGTCACATTCATTCCAGCAATATATCACCCTGCATCCCACTTCTAGTTTGCCTCTGAAGCTAAGCAGGGTTGGTTCTGGTTGGTCCCTAGATGAGAGACCAGATGTAGCTGGAAGTGGTGAACATAATCATGTGAAAAATAATGAAATGTGGGGAAAAAACAAGTGAGAAATTCACGTGTCCAAAAACCATGTGAATGATTTCACATGTACAAAATATCCTAAATTATAAAAAAATAAAATAATGTTTTTATCATTGTTTTTTGATAAACAGAAGTCCCCAGGTGTTGATAATGAGGTATTAACGTGGACTGATGTGTGTGTTTAATATATTATTGATGTGTCACAGTGAGCCACACATATGTCTGTGGAAGCTGAGCCATGAATAATTTATGCGCTGCCTTAGAAAGCAGATGACAATCGAATGAAAAGCGCCTATTTTTGGAGATTGTCTGTAGACTTTTTTTGCCATTCCTTCAGACAAAACCCATGGCGACCAGAATCTAGGACAGTGAAGTCTTATGTGATGTTTGAATTTAGCATTCCAAAAATGTGCTCCCCCTTTCTTTCTGTATGTGTTTTTGGGCAAGTGCCAGGAAGCCAGACCCTGCCAGTGCTTGTTGTGCCACATTTCCTCATCAGAGGATGCCCCCCAGTCTCATACCATCATGCCCATGAAGAAAACAAAGCTCTGGGCTCTGAGCTCTGAGCGCTGGGAAGGAACTCCATTTCCTCCCGCATTAAAAACCAGAGAGCTCGGTCACACAGCCCATTCTCTATTCATCCCCATTCTATGCAACTACGATGGTGCCGAAGGGGAGGGCTGCCGTCTTATCGGCTCTTAACCAACCATGCTATTTTGTTTGTTTTTTCGTGTTGTTCGTAACTTGTTTTGTACATAATGTTGCTGCTACCATCTCTTATGACCAAAAATCAGAATTGCGAATGCTCACCTCAAACTGGACGAAGAGTTCTTCTTCAATGAGTCGGACAGGAGGGATATAATACAGACACCCGACCAAGCCCAGATCCCCGTTATTCGCTGGAGAAGGAAACGCAGATTTCGCGGAAAGAGATCAGGGTGCCTTACGAGGATCAGGCGACGAGTGGCTAATCTGCCATTGCCTTCCGTCCTGCTAGCTAATGTTCAATCGCTGGAAAACAAATGGGACGAGCTGAAAGCATGTATATCCTACCAACGGGACATTAAAAACTGTAATATCTTATGTTTCACCGAGTTGTGGCTGAGCGACGAGATTAAGAACAAACAGCTGGCGGGTTATACACCCCATCGGCAGGACAGAACAGCAGTCTCTGGTAAAACACGGGGCGGGGGCCTATGCATATATGTGAACAACAGCTGGAGGTCTCAATGGTTTTGCTCGCCTGAGGTAGTGTATCTCATGATAAGCTGTAGGCCACACTATCTACCTAGAGAGTCTTCATCTGTATTTTTCGTAGCTGTCTACGTACCACCACAGACAGATACTGGCACTAAAACCGCGCTCAATGAGCTGTATACAGCCATAAGCAAACAGGAAAACTCTCATCCAGAGGCAGCGCTCCAAGTGGCCGAGGACTTTAATGCAGAGAAACTTAAATCAGTTTTACCTCATTTCTATCAGCATGTTAAATGTGCAACCAGAGGAAAAACTCATTCTCGACCACCTTTACTCCACACACAGAGACACGTACAAAGCTCTCCCTTGCTCTCCATTTGGCAAATGAACTCCTGCTTACAAGAAAAGCAGGATTCCTGCTTACAAGAAAAAATTCAAGCCGGAAGCACCAGTGACTTGGTCTATAAAAAAGTGCTCAGATGAAGCAGATGCTAAACTACAGGACTGCTTTGCTAGCACAGACTGGAATATGCTCCGGGATTCTTCCGATGGCTTTGATGAGTACACCACATCAGTCACTGGCTTCATCAATAAGTGCATCGATGACGTCGTCCACACAGTGACTGTACGTACAGTACATACCCCAACCAGAAGCCATGGATTACAGGCAACATTCGCACTGAGCTAAATCGGAGAGCTGCCGCTTTCAAGGAGCGGGACTCTAACCCGGAAGCATATAAGAAATCCCGCGATGCCCTTCGACGAACCATCAAACAGGCAAAACATCAATACAGGACTAAGATTGAGTCACACCGGCTCTGACGCTCGTCAGATGTGGCAGGGCTTGCAAACTATTACAGACTACAAAGGGAAGCACAGCCGAGAGCTGCCCAGTGACACGAGCCTGCCTACCAGACGAGCTAAATTACTTCTATGTAAGTAAGACTGAAACATGCATGAGAGCATCAGCTGTTCCCGGACGACTATACGATCACACTCTCCGCAGCCGATGTGAGTAAGACCTTCAAACAGGTCAACATTCACAAGGCCGCAGGGCTAGGCGGATTACCAAGAAGTGTACTCTGAGCATGCGCTGACCAACTGGCAAGTGTCTTGACTGACAGTTTCAACCTCTCCCTGTCTGAGTCTGTAATACCAACATGTTTCAAGCAGACCACCATAGTCCTTGTGCCCAAGAATACTAAGGTAACCTGCCTAAATGACTACCGACCTGTAGCACTCACGTCTGTAGCCATGACATGCTTTGAAAGGCTGGTCATGGCTCACATCAACATCATTATCCCAGAAACCCTAGACCTGCTCTAATTTGCATACCGCACCAACAGATCCACAGATGATGCAATCTCTATTGCACTCCACACTGCCCTTTCCCACATGGACAAAAGGAACACCTATGTGAGAATGCTATTCATTGACTACAGCTCCGTGTTCAACACCATAGTGCTATCAAAGCTCAACACTAAGCTAAGGACCGTAGGACTAAACACCTCTCTCTCCAACTAGATCCTAGACTTCCTGACGGGCTGTCCCGAGGTGGTAAGGGTAGGTAACAACACATCCGCCACGCTGATCCTGAGGGCCCCTCAGGGGTGCGTGCTCAGCCCCTTCCTGTACTCCCTGTTCACTCATGACTGCACGGCCAGGCACGACTCCAACACCATCATTAAGTTTTCTGATGACACAACAGTGGTAGGCCTGATCACCGACAACGATGAGACAGCCTCTATAGGGAGGAGGTCAGAGACCTGACCGTGTGGTGCAAGGACAACAACCTCTCCCTCAACATGATCAAGACAAAGGAGATGATTGTGGACTACAGGAAAAGGAGGACCACGCACACCCCCATGGCATCCACATCACCAACAAACTAACATGGTCCAATCACACCAAGACAGTCGTGAAGAGGGCACGACAAAACCTATTCCCCCTCAGGAGACTGAAAAGATTTGGCATGGGTCCTCAGATCCTCAAAAGGTTTTACAGCTGCACCATCGAGAACATCCTGACGGGTTGCATTACTACCTGGTACGGCAACTGCTCGGCCTCCGACCGCAAGGCACTACAGAGGTTAGTGCGTACGGCCCAGTACATCACTGGGGCCAAGCTTCCTGCCATCCAGGACCTCTATACCAGGCGGTGTCAGAGGAAGGCCCTAAAAATTGCCACCCTAGCCATAGACTGTTCTTTCTGCTACCTCATGGCAAGCTGTACCGGAAGCACCAAGTCTAGGTCCAAGAGGCTCCTAAATAGCTTCTACTCCCAAGCCATTAGATTCCTGAACAGGTAATCAAATGGTTACCCAGACTAGTTGCATTGCCCCCCCCGCCCCCAGAGCGCTTCTGCTACTCTCAGTTATTATTTATGCATAGTCACTTTAATAACTCTACATACATGTACATATTACCTCAATTACCTCGACACCGGTGCCCCCACACATTGACATTGACTCTGTACCGGTACCCCCTGTATATAGCCTCGCTATTGTTATTTACTGCTGCTCTTACTTTTTTTTAAACATTTCTTTTAGGTATTTTCTTAAAACCTCATTTTTGGTTAAGGGCTTGTAAGTTAGCATTTCACTGTAAGGTGAAGTGCTAACACCTGTTGTATTCGGCGCATGTGACACATACAATTTGATTTGATGGTGGAGAACTACATATAATATTATATATGCTGCTGCCATTAGAGATGGTGTATCATGCTGCTGCCATTAGAGATGGTGTATCATGCTGCTGCTATTAGAGATGGTGTATCATGCTGCTGCCGTTAGAGATGGTGTATTATGCTGCTGCCATTAGAGATGGTGTATTATGCTGCTGCCATTAGAGATGGTGTATTATGCTGCTGCTGTTAGAGATGGTGTATTATGCTGCTGCCGTTAGCGATGGTGTATCATGCTGCTGCCATTAGAGATGGTGTATTATGCTGCTGCCGTTAGAGATGGTGTATTATGCTGCTGCCGTTAGCGATGGTGTATCATGCTGCTGCCATTAGAGATGGTGTATTATGCAGCTGCCGTTAGAGATGGTGTATTATGCTGCTGCCATTAGAGATGGTGTATTATGCTGCTGCCGTTAGAGATGGTGTATTATGCTGCTGCCGTTAGAGATGGTGTATTATGCTGCTGCCGTTAGAGATGGTGTATTATGCTGCTGCCGTTAGAGATGGTGTATTATGCTTCTGCCATTAGAGATGGTGTATTATGCTGCTGCCGTTAGAGATGGTGTATTATGCTGCTGCCGTTAGAGATGGTGTATTATGCTGTGGCATTAGAGATGGTGAGATAGAGAACCATTGGGGATCCCAGGTACGGTAAAGGTTAAACTACATGATAATGTGTTGATTGGCTACCAGCGGGACTGGACCCTTACCTCTTTCCCCACCTCCAGTGTCAAACCCTTTTAGCCATATCAGAGCAGAGCTTATCCTCACTGGAGTGTCTTCTCCTCGCCATGGCAACAGAGCTGACAGTGCAGTAAAGCAGTGTCTTTCTGCAGGCTCCTAGGCTCCCTTGGGGCTCTCCCACCACATCATTGTGTGTGTGTGCGTGCGTGCGTGCTCACATGCACAACACCAGTTCAGCAGACCTGTGCCTGGTGAGAGGCTGCCCTCTATTACACTGCCTGTCTCATACCCTTAAGAGAATCATCTCTTAAACGTAATTACATTTCTGCATCAATGCACATGAATAAAGCCTGGTGAAATTTCTCTGAGGGCCCATATTAATCAAAATGTGTATAGTTATACCAGTAGATCATAGTCTTTTTGTGATTTTTTAATTATTGATATTTGAGGAGCAAAATTGATGACATATTTCCTCTGAATCTAGGTCTGATGTTGCCCGCCGTGGCTGAATTTCTGACTGCACGGCCATTGTGTGCGAGCCCAGATTCTGGGGGAGAATGGAGCATGCATGCCTGACTCTCCCTCCTCCAGGCCACATTGTTTTCAGTGGCCTCTAATTCCTTCTAAGAGCCTCTGTTACAAAGCGGAGCAGGAGTCACTCTGCGTCTGTTCTCTGTAGGCTGCTGTGCTGTGCTCAGTGTGCTGTGCTCCCTACAAGCTGATATCTGCTCTGATTCTGAGGCAGGCAGTTGCACCCAAGGCAGGCAGTTGAGGCAGGCAGTTGCCCCAATCACTAGTACTGAAGACCAAAGCAGCGTGAGATGCTCATTAAAACTACATATTCACTGCTTAGAAGAGCATAAATGAGGAGCATGTTGAGCTACAAATTATTTTTGTGTGTAAAAATTACAAAACAAACCAAGCTACATAGGAAAATCAAGAATAATTTGGTAGCTATACATTTGGTAGTTATAAGATCAAACTTTGTGGAATTTGTTATGAATTATTTTTATGCATGAATGGCACTCTGAATGAGGGATTGTTTGTGGACCTGTGTTCCACTCCGGTGCTCAAGGTGACTCCAATAACACCCCTGGCAGCTGACCAGTGAGTGAAGTCAACAGCTAGGACAGAATTCTCCAGTCATCCAATGACATGCCGACGGCAAATATTGATCAAGAAGATGTAGGCCTTAGCAAGCAAAAACAAAACAAGCCAGTCAACTAAAATGAAATGAGCAATTTGGGGGATGCAGGCTAATCATTTTGTTACACTTCAATGCTCAATCAGGTCTATTATTTCCCTGGAAGATAGTATCATTGGAAGATATCCCTCTTAGGTTGTCCACTCTGACTCTCCTCTTCCTCTTTTCTTTCAGATTGTGGCCTGAACGTCCACAAGCAGTGCTCCACTATGGTACCCCGCAACTGTGTGCCAGACCTGAAACACGTCAAGAAAGTGTACAGCTGTGAGCTAACAACTCTGGTGAAAGCTCACAACACCAAGCGACCCATGGTAGTGGACATGTGCATACAGGAAATTGAATCAAGAGGTGAGCAGAAGATAGATGGCCATGGCTCTATTAAAATACTTGGAAATGACACCATTCACTCCCTTTCCTTTTCAGGAAATTTTATATTTTGAGAATTGTAACGGAATTGTAATGTGATGGACTTGCACACAAACCCAATTCAGTGTAGGGAGTAGAAGGTGAAGGACTAATGATTGTAACGTTGGTCCTATCCATTAATATGACTTGGAGAGCTGATGGGAGGCCTGGTAATTGTACATGTGTAATGGAGAATAGTTTACTGTGTTGCTGCTGCTGCCTCAGTTGATTGCATTCCAGTTGAATCACTCAACGGTGTAAAACCCTCATTTCTACCTCATTGTCTAGCCCGGTAATCTACGTCTGTAACTAATGCTATGTTTGATTTATGTCTTTATTATTTTGTCCAATGGTGCGGAAAACTATTTGCATCTGCCCATGTTATTCCCTGCGTGCTATTGTAGACATTCTTAATTTCTCATGCATATTGAAGAGCTTTTAATGACATTCTCTATGTTGCCCAAGGTGACCGCTGAAGGTGAATTTGCCTCTATTTATTTTGCTCTTGGACGCCCACTTCAGTCCTATGTTGTGTTATGTAAATGCAGAATTTGTCATTAATCCCCCTCTATCCCTCTGTCATAGGTCTGAAGTCTGAAGGGCTCTACAGAATGTCTGGATTCAGCGATTCCGTCGAAGATGTCAAGTCGGCATTTGACAGAGGTGTGTCTTCTTTTGACACCCCTATCCTTCTGTTCGGGTGTTAACAAACCCCTCGGGTGCCTCTCACAGTAGCGTGCTTGTCAGCTCTTAGTGCCTCCATGTGTGCTCAATGTGATGGTTTACATTGAACTAATCTTTGAGTTAAATGTTGGCAATGCGATGTGTTTGCATATTTGTGATTAATGGGAAAGTGACACATTTGTGGAGGGATTCATCTCCATCTGGAGAGCATGGCTCATCCTGACACGGTCCACTCACAGGATTTACAGATAGGGCCATGGGCCAGCTCTGGGGATGGCAAATTATTGGACTAGTTCAAAGGCCGTTATTGGACTAGACCAAAGGCTGTAGCTGACCGAAATGTAATTCACCGTAGTATTAAACCTCCAACTTCATTTATCTACTCCAGTTAAAGAGGTAGTTAGCCTGCCTCGTTCTCTGCCCAGTGCAGAGTGAGTTTAGAAATGGATTGAGGGCAACCCTGGAGCTATGGGCTGAACCTTAGCTAGACCAGTGTATGGGAGATCACCTATGACAAGAGTGTCATTCCAGCTCACAACACTGTGATATGTAGACCCTCAGAATTAGGCCATGGCCTGCTCTGGATACTGTGTCGGACTCAGGAACAGTCGGAGGAAAGCAGGCCAGGCGAGTCAAAGCAGAGGACCAGCCTAGATTTCATCCCCCACGGTGACACAATCCCTTTAGTCCTCACCTTACGCTATACCACAAGTACACCATGCTGATTGAACTCAATTTCCTTGAGTTCAATCAGCAAGACGAATGTAATGCAATGTCTTATGCACATCCAGACAGTTCTTCCCTCTTTTCTAACAAATGTGTTATATCTCTTCACAGATGGTGAGAAGACAGACATCTCTGCAAACGCTTATGAAGATATCAACATCATCACGGGAGCACTTAAACTGTACCTCAGGGATTTACCCATTCCTGTCATCTCGTACGATGCCTACCCCAGGTTCATTGAGGTTGCAAGTGAGTTCAACAAAAGCAGCTTTTTCCTCTTCTCTGCTGGTTAAAACCATGTATAATTGTTTCAGTCACGCACCAGCACCACGGAAAATGTACCATGCAAGAAGAACTACCATTGGTGTGCCTTTTCATATATGTGGTTGAATTATGTAAATCCCTCAACATTAAAGCCATGATGGATTATGGAAGCATTCAGTGAAAATGTATTCAGGTCTTCCTTTTTGCTCTGTGAGTGTTCAGAAATGATTCTGCAAAATAGATCATGATGTTTTTGAGTTTTCATTGTTGTGCTTTATTGAATTTCCACTATTTATGTATCGTTATTAACAATCCTGGGCATTCAGTGGAGAATGTAATGTACTTTCATGCAGTCCACATAAAATGAGCATCAGATGCTTCTCTCCCTTTGAAGTTCTTATGGTTCTGTTTTAGAAAATGACTCTTGTGTGGTAATCAGTTATATCGACTTGAGTGCACTCCGATGTGAAGGGGAAAACCCTTGTTCCATGTCATTTCGCCAAGCCATGACACCCACCATCTCAGATTGTTCTGAAATTTTTTCTGTAGTTAGATAAGGTAAGATTCACATTCCCGAAACATTATTTTGTTGAAATGAAGTGTTATCTCAGAGAAATTAAGCTAATTGATTGCACCCAAATTGTCAATTTTAATTTATAGGATTCAGATAATATTCAATAATATAGTACCCAAACTTCTTCCTACCAATGCGTAAGACACAATGAATCCAAAATAATAGTCAAAAGCCACCCACTGACGCCCACACCCATGCCAACCCCACCCCAACAACCAGTATACAGTATCAGTTCTCTATGTTTGTCAAGTAGTATAACGCCACGGCTTGGAGTATTGCTTCTCCATACTATGAAATGTATTCTCTGTGAATCATTTTTTTTTTCATTATTCAGAGAAATTAGTAATTGAATTCACTCACATTATTTACCAAAAAGTAGTGTGAAAATACCAGGTTTTGACCACTAGATGCCACTGTACCTGCTATACAACCGCACTCTTTTATCCAAATACTGGTCTCATTTGTTTTATTCAATAGTTCACAACATTGCCTTTGCAACTTTGGGTAGAAACCCAATAGATTTGCCTCATGATTAAAATAAATTGTGTGGTCATCCTCACAATTCAAGCCAGTCCTCCATGAAAGCAAATTAGTTTGTTCTTATTTTACGCTTTAACCTGTGTCCAGGAAATGTCCCCTTCAAAAAAGGGATTAGTTACTGATAGACCATTCATAGTGAACAAGCAAACCATTAGGCTACAGCAGTTCTAATGGTTTCAATTTTAAGGTCTCTAATGGTCTTCAATGGTAAAAGGCCCAAACACACACTGTATAGTGTTTTGCAATTGTAATGGAATTGGGTTGCGTTGGGTTTAATGGTTTATGTCACTAATCACAATACATATAGAGCCACAGCTTCAGCTATAAATTAAAATGGCCAATTTGGGTGCAATCAATTAGCTTAATTTCTCAGAGATCAAATTATATTTCAACAAAATAATATTTCAGGAATGCTTATCTTACCTGTTTCTAACTACAGAAACAATTTCAGAACAATCTGAGATGGTGAGTTTCAAAATCGTTTTTCTTGTGCTTTTTTGAGGTGGAACAACCCACACGATAGTAAATCATTTCAGTGAGAACCATTGAGCACGGATATTTCTATGGGAGGTTTTGAGAGTGTCTTGTGAGAGTCTGTAGACAGAGAGACTGCTCTGCTTTCACCCCGTGCTTCTGTTTGCTTCTCAGAGCTGGAAGACCCAGAGAAGCAGCAAGAGGCCTTCCGTGAGGCTCTGGAACTTCTGCCTGCAGCACACAGTGAAACCCTGAGGTACCTCATGGTCCATTTAAAGAGGTGAGTTATTGACACCCTCTAGCTTCTCTGCAAAACAACGTGTTACCCTGGTGATTTGTAAGAGCATCCTTGTTTATCTGAGACATATGGTTATAATTGAATGCTCAGATTGTTAATTGCCTATCCTTGATGTGCCTCTTCTACAGGGTAACGTTGAATGAGAAGGACAACCTGATGAATGCCGAGAACCTGGGCATTGTTTTCGGGCCCACCCTCCTGCGTGCCCCAAACCTGGATGCCATGACGGCACTCAACGACATCCGTTACCAACGGCAGGTGGTGGAGTTCCTCATAAAAAATGAAGACACCCTCTTCTGAAAACATACATCCATTCTGCTGAGATATGGAAGGAAAGAGACACTTTTTTTTGTAAAACAGCTTGATGCTGCCTAATCACTTTTTTTGTGCGAGGACTTGAATAGTAAGGCATCTTTGTATTACATTTGTTATATATCCATTTCCACTTCTAGTGGATTAGTGCTGAACCACACTTTTTCTTCCCCTGTAACGGGTGTGGATGATGATGTACCTTAAACTTGCATGTCTGTCTCCCCATTTTTGTCGGGGCTTGTGTAGAACACTGATGGACCAGACTTGGCCACGTCTTTATTTTGTATAGCTTTGTAGAAGTAACCCAGCATGTGGTAAAGATTGTGAAACATTGTTACTCTGCTATTATTTGTCCTGTAGATGTACAGTACCTCCCGCCCGGTTGCCTATTAGGCAATTGTTTTTGTGAAACATTGTATACCTGTATCTTCTCTGAACCTTTGTAATGATCTTTGACTGATCCTGTCTTTTTTGCCTTTTCAGCTGTTTTATATGCAAGTCTTCTTTAAGGGAAATTCAAAGCCTCTTTCAATCAGAAAACAAGTAATCAGTGTACTTTTAAATGTTCTGTTACATTTCCTGACAGTCAAAACTTTATTGCATTCAAACTACTACATTTGTGCAGTTAATGTTTTTTTATTGTAATATTTGTTTACTTAATTTGCTCATGTACATTTTAATTTATTAAACCTTGCTTTCTGAAAATGCACTGGTATGGCCTGAGTCATCGCAATTGTTCCAGTAACAATGAAGCTGTTGAATAAGCATTTATTGCAGTGCATGTTCATTTTAGAATATGGTACAATATGTCCAGACACCAGACATTGAAGTACATGGCATGCTACATTTGCGTGCACTTGCAAAATGACCTTGATAAAGGGGGCTGTTCCTCTCAATCTGCATATTGAAATGAACAGGCAGTGCTACAGACGGCCCAGGGCCCACATGACCGTGTGCAGCGTCCCCTCAAACTATGTGTCAATCACAATGATTCGCTCTGAGATTAAAACAAAACCCACAATACCTTTAGGCACGGCCTTCTCTCCATCCAGATTTTTAATTGCTGGATACATATGCAAACATTGTCACTTGGGGTTTATGTATTTTTAGGTTTAATTAACCCACAAGCAATTTCTTTCCACACATTTTCCAAAAGCCAGTGATGTCTTATCTTCCTTACTCGCGGCTCATTATAAGATCAAAGTGTACCCTTGCATTTGTGCTGCCAGTGAACTAAAGCTGTTGTTATTTTGGTTCATGTGTTTTTCCTGATTGATTCATACACTTTCCGCTGAGGGGTATACTATAAAATAGGATCAATGAGTTAGCCAGCTAACTTTAATAAGCAACCATAAAAAACGTTTGATTTTCTGATTCATTAAGAAGGCTAAACAGTCAGGTCCATAATTATTGGCAACCTTGATAAAGATGAGCAAAAATGACTGTATAAAATAAATAATACAAATACTGAGCTATATTGTTTGCAAAAAAAACAACATGAAATTAGAGCTCTTTGGCCATGAGAAAAGTATCTCATACCTACAGTAAAATATGGTGTTGGTGTCTTTGATGTTAACGTCAACTTTACCAAGTAACAGGACATTTTTTGCCAAAAACCTGAGTGCCTCTGCCAGGAGGCTGACACTTGGCCGCAAGTGGATCTTCCAGCAAGACAATAACCCCAAGAACTAATCAAAATCCACAAATAAATGGTTAATTGACCACAAAATCAATCTTTTACAATGGCCATTTCAGTCTCTGGACTTGAACCCCATTGAAAACCTGTGGTTTGAATTGATGAGGGCCGTCCATAAGCACAGATGAAGGACATCAAGGATCTGGAAAGATTGTGTATAGAGGAATGTTCTAAGATCCCTTACAATATGTTCTCCAATCTCATAACGCATTTTAGAAAAAGGCTCAGTGTCGTTATCCTCACAAGGGAAGGGTACTAGAGTATTGAAAACAGGGGTGCCAATAATTTTGGCACCTATCTCTTTTAGCACATTATTTATTACTTGTTAAACAAATGTTCTTTCACTGAGCAATTGTATCAGTATAAAATAATATAATTTCCCAAACAATTTTTGCATTCACTATTCCTCACTATTTGTATTATTTATGTTATAAAATCATTTTTGCTCATCTTTATCAAGGGTGCCAATAATTATGGACCTGACTATATATGTGTTTTGGTTGTTGAGTCAATTAGATCATGCCCATTTTAAGCTAAACTTTCTTTAAAAGTAAAAGTTCATTCAAAAAATATTTATGCAAGTTAGCTGGCTAATTCCTTGATCCTGCTTTGTAGTATACCCCTTAGGAGATCTCACTGACCATGGTTTCTTGGTGGAGAACCACAGCCATCCTGAATGACAGCATGTGAAATCCCATGATGTGAAATCCCATTAAATGCTCTGCCATTTGTTCTCGTAGTGGAAACACTACGCATTTAGGCTGGATTATTAAAAACTATCCAAACGAACCTGCCCCAAGCTTTTCTGTGTTAATCACCTCATGCTTTTTTAATGCTTTCCCATTTTATACTCAAATCTTTGTGGCTACTGTATTCATGCTTCAGTATGATTTATACCTGTTCAGGAACTCTTGACGTCTTTATCGCTGGGGTTTATCATTTACATTTAGGTTTGAATTAATGGTGAAATAATGCAGCTCTAGTTTTGGGTTGATTGGTCAACAAAATTGTAATTTCTTGTTATTCTATTTAATTTCAGCGTTTTTATTATGCATCTCTATTAGCTGCAGCCAGTAGTCGACCAAACCAAGAAACCCATGTAAATGTTCAGACTACTGCTGTGACAATGTTATGACAGACCTATCTTCATGCAGATCAAATAGAATCTGCTAAATATACCATGGGATGGCTGATTCATATGCACATTAATGAATCTAAATGTTTTAGTGCTTCTGATCCATGAGATAACTGTCTTCTCTCTGTTGATTGGATGAAGCTGTGTGACATTTTGTCCTGCATAGGCTGACCTACATTTCCAACTGCTAAAATATGCTGAAATATTCAGTTCAGCCATGTGAAGTGGAAAATGTATGTAATGCTTGTCCCAGATACGGTAGTCGTATATTGAGTTCTCAATGTGGACATTTACTATATTTTTCTATAGCCTATGTCACTATCATATTGTAGAAATTTGGGGACATTTTTAAATGGCATACGCCTACATTAAATAAAATTGCATCACCAAATACAAATATCCCGTACTATACAGCCATTGCAACCCTTCCCCCATCCATCATACCCATTAAACAAAATGTACATGAAACAATTGACCTACTGTAAAATACCCTTACAACATCAAAGAGCTCTTAGAATAGCTTTAATTGTAATTCATGTTAAATGATAGAATATATTGATAGTAAATATAATTTATCTTCAGAACATTAAACAATACACATCAAACTAAAATGCTATTTTGGGGGTTAAATATTGTGTCAAAATATCCCAGTAACACACTCCATGGAAAGTGTAATCCACATAATCTGGTAGGGAGCAGAAACAGGCAGCGGGAGATGCTCAATGCACTGCCATGCCGAGCAGATGCTCCACAGACACCACATTACTATTATTCAGATTAAGAGAGCGTTTTAATCACATGTAGAAAATAGACTGAAATAGGTCTGACTGAGAGAAACTCCCGTCGGGCTATATAAGGGCCGACTCCTGCTGAAAGAATGAACTGGTTCTCAACCGCAATGATAGGATGACACAGTCCCACTGCCTGACCACGGTGAGGTTGAATGAGCAGATTCAATGGGTTTCTCCAGGGTCACATGGGTTGGGTCCAGGCAGGAGGTACTTAGAGGATGTAGGATTCAGGTGGTCTATGATTGGTATGGGGAGGGTGGAGGGGGTAGAGAGACAGATCTCTCTTGATTCAGACATTGACAAAATTGCAATTTGCCACTAAATAAGATGAATGATGCGGCTGGTTGAGTGACTGGCTGATTGAACAGGTGGAGGGAAATGGATTTGCCTGGTCCCATCATTGCCTTAGTGGAGATAGGGTGTTGGGGTGTGATGCTTGGCCATCTGGAAACTCATTGCAGTAGCTAGATGGGATAGATGTTTTTTTATTTATTTTTATTAACCTTTATTTAACCAGGCAAGTCAGTTAAGAACAAATTCTTATTTTCAATGACAGCCTAGGAACAGTGGGTTAACTGCCTGTTCAGGGGCAGAACGACAGATTTGTACCTTGTCAGCTCGGGGATTCGAACTTGCAACCTTTTGGTTACTAGTCCAACGCTCTAACCACTAGGCTACCCTGCCGCCCCATGTTGTGGATATGTTGGTCCAAAATTACCCTCAGAGGGAGACAAAACATATTGATTAGAGATCAAACAGGACAACTTTAGTTGCTGTATTTGACATGTAAAATCATTGTGTTTTTCTCAAACTACTCGTATAGGATTTCCAAATAATTATTCTGGAAAGGACATTATAATTAACACAAGTTAACCAATGGGACCCGTATCAAATATCCTGATAGCCTGATTGTCAATATATCACAACAAATGGCATGTTTTGGGAAAGCAGCCATATGCTATTACTGTCTAATAATATGGGAAGTATTGCACTGTAAGATATTTCAGTGGCAGATTAGCCAGCCATGTAGAGCTTATAACATGTGAGGGATGACAAAGAATGTGACCCTCTCAAATGACAGCTATTGGTGGTGGCTCATAACATGTGGTGTCAGCGAACAACAATACTGTTCCCCATTACAGAACATGAGGCAGCAAGTCAGCGTTGACATTATTCTGACCATGTTTTGAAGTAGTACAGAAATCAATGTTGTCACCTTGCTAGCTGCTCACCCTCTATTCGAAGACTCAGGACATTGGATACCCCAGATTTGATGGGAAAATAACACAAAAATGAATCGGCTGCTTTTTGTTTCTCATCTTCTTATCATTCTGGCAGGTAAAGCATATTCTAACCATGCCTGTTGGCTTACTGACTGTTCTTCTGTCGACTATAACATACCTTTGCCAGGATATTTTAGGTGGTAATCTATCCTAAACCAATATTTGAATATCTTACAAATCTAATTCATTCATGGGATATCTACATCAGATAATTTCTCATTGATTCTTGGTCATGCTTTATCCTTTAGTTAACTATAAGATTTCAAATCTTACTTGATGTATATCTTAGGTAAGCTAGTGACTGCTGGATATGCTGGAATAGTTTAAAAGGCATCCCGCATTAGGCTCTGATGATTGACAGGGGCATGTGTGCTCTATCTGTGTTTGACTCCACAAGTCGATTGTTTCTTGAAATACACTGTATATTTGTAGCCAATTTTCATAGATTTACCATTTTGAATGTCTCAAAACGTCTTTCAAGCTCTCGGGGTACGTTCTTGCGCAAAATAGGTTTCATTTCAAGGGCAGGCAGGCAGGAAAATGAAATGGGATACCGCTCCGGCATGGGTCAAATATGTAGCGGAAATAGCGAGTGTCACGTCTGAAACACTATCTGTATTGACAGAGCTCTCATCTCCATCACCTCCAGCATCCCACGATGATAGTATACCACTGGTCTATAACAGTGTATGATTCAAAGTAATTAAGGAAGGAAGGAATGAGGGAAGGAAGGAGGGAAGCCCTTTAATAATAAATATACTATTTGCACTTACATGAACCACTGTCTATCAGTCTTCTGATGCTGTAAACCCCAAACTGTACCATGCGAGCCATACACCAAGCTGTCTCTGTGTTCCTTGCAGGTTCTGCCTGGGGCTCTGATGATGAGACCCGTCTGGTGAAAACCCTGTTCACTGGCTACAACAAGGTGGTGCGTCCTGTCGCTCACTTCAAGGACCCAGTGGTGGTTACAGTTGGCCTGCAGCTCATTCAACTCATCAGTGTGGTAAGAAAGATATCACACCATCCCATATCAATCAATATTTATCATGCAATTCACATCACTGTCAAACACTATGTAGAAACTAAAATCAATTATCTTTCTCTGCAGGATGAGGTCAACCAGATTGTTAACAGCAATGTTCGACTGAAACAGGTTTGTTTCTGCCATTTCCTGTATCAACATGGCAATATAAATATGAGATTAAAGTATTTTTCTTTCTGGCTATTTTGTAAGAGAGTAATGATAAGGAAGTTGTAAGTATGGATAATTAATAGAAGGAATTCCAGAATTATTTCTGAAGATACAGTAAACAATCCCTATAAACCGTTGATTTATATACATTTTAAAGAAACTGTAACAAAACATTATCTGGAAAAAGTCCATGTTGAAATTATCCTCTCTTTGTCAATTTCATGTGAATCAGACTTCATTTCAGGAACTTCAAAATAGTCTATCTGAAATGTTCTTGGTATGCTCTTTGTACCTTGTACTGTCATTTTACAGCAATGGAAGGACGTGAACTTGCAATGGAATCCTGAGGATTATGGTGGAATCAAAAAGATAAGAGTGCCCTCCACTGACATTTGGCGCCCTGACCTCGTTCTCTATAACAAGTAAGATTCAGGCCATATTTGCATCAAATGTCTTTCTTTTTTTACCATTCTCTCACTGTGATAAAATGTCACCAGACAGACAGACTGGATGTCATGATGTTTCCCATCTTTCCCTGTGCATAGTGGGTAAGAGCTCACATAGCATCGGGCTAAATCTGGCTTCTATATCACAGGTTCCCCCCACACCATATGCCTGCGTCTGACACACTGCTGTTTCTCCCTGACAACCAGCTCCTATGCTACAGCAACCTGTACCAGTCTCAGCTCTGGTTGGTTGGCCTGTGTGGATGCTGTGATGGCAGGGCCATGCCAAGCCCCAGGCAGGGACGTCCCTCTGTGTTAACATTATCTCCCGTGCTGATGCCCGTGTTTGTGTGTGCCCACAGTGCTGATGGTGACTTTGCCATCGTTCACGAGACCAAAGTGCTGCTGGAGCACACTGGCATGATCACGTGGAACCCCCCTGCCATCTTCAAGAGCTACTGTGAGATCATCGTGCTTCACTTCCCCTTTGACCTGCAGAACTGCAGCATGAAGCTGGGTACCTGGACCTATGATGGCAACTTGGTTGTCGTCAATCCCGTAATAATCATCATCACTATTTTGTCATATTTCTCTAATTGATCCCCTGTGTATCTCCTGTGATACAGCTGTGTATACACATACAGCCCAGTGCCGATTTGACATATTGTTCTGAGTCCCATTACAAACCACCCCACGTCCTAAAACCTTCCAATAAGGTTGTGCCGTTTCTGGTCAGTTGCTTCCTTGTTACATTTTTATTACCTGTCTCCACCAGGACAGCGACCGTCCTGACCTGAGTAACTTCATGGAGAGTGGAGAGTGGGTGATGAAGGACTACCGCAGCTGGAAACACTGGGTGTACTATGCCTGCTGCCCAGACACGCCCTACTTGGACATCACCTACCACTTCCTGATGCTGCGGCTGCCCCTCTACTTCATCGTCAACGTCATCATCCCCTGCATGCTCTTCTCATTCCTCACTGGCCTCGTCTTCTATCTGCCCACTGACTCTGGTTGGTATTGCATCACTTCAATCATTTCAGTTCTAAATCCCTTTTATTTTTCAAGTGGCTGAAGATGAACTGAAATATATCTTGTCATCATAGCCGCGACATTGATCGTTTACGTTGTGGTTGTGAAGTACTTGTATCAGCTGGTACAACTACATGCTTGTCCTCCTAACTGTCTCTTGGCTTCAGAAGTTCCTAGTAGCTACATTAGCTGTACCAGTGATGTGTCTCGGCTAGCATCTGGCCCTGTTCCCAGTGTTGAGGCCTGCCTCATTACCCAGAGACCCTGTGTGCTGGCATGTCTGTGAGCAGGCCTTTCCTTTAATGTATAATACATCTCTGGCTGCCTAACTCGGATAGGGCTGCTGCTACAGTATGATACTGTGGAGGGGCTGAGATACAAAATGGAAGTCCTCTAGGTTTACTGATTTGACTGAACAGCAAAAACAACACATAGTTCACATTCTACTGTAGAATCTCTGTGAATACGTTTTGGACACACACCCCAGCAGACGTGTGAAGAATAGCAGGAAATTGGCTTCTGGTTGTAAAGGTGTTCAACTAAAAATAACACATACTAGGATTTATATTGTGTCTGTTTGCTTACCTGAGGTTGTTTGTGTGTAAGCCTATGTGTAAGGAAGGCTACATGGGATGGGACAAATTAAACAACTAATTTCTTTGCTCCTGCTTGTAGCTATGGTATAGGCAATATTGTTCAGGCTCCAACTCACAGTTCATTTGTTAAAAGCAGTATTCCTACCCATCTAGTGGAAGACTGAAAGAGAGGTTGGAGAAGCTCAATTGGACCAAGCCTATAAGAGTTGTGACAGAGGCTACTACTCCCTGTGGTCAGAATGAGTTAGTGCCCTAAACGTTGTGATGCCATTGACAGTCTCTCGCTATCAGTCTCTCTCTGAAGCTGCAGTGTGCAGCGATGCAGAAGATCAATTATCATAATGATCACCTCACTCACTTCACACCCTCTTGTAATTAATCTGAGAGAAGGGGACCAACCAGAAGGGGGATTAGCTCCCCAAGTCCTGAGATCAAATTACTATTTATTGATTTTTTTTTTCATTTTTCAATTAAATTGTAACGGGTGTCACAGTTGAGTTGCACTGGAGCAATGCTGTGACTGTAGTATTTGCTTTACCCATTCTTACCTCGTTATTAACTGCTCTCACAGTGTTCAACAACAGTTAGATGTTATGAAGCTCAGTTGTCTCCCTATGAGCATGTGTTCAGTCTGTCATGAGCCTGGGTTCTCCACTGAACTGTTCAAAGCTGTCTGCGTGCTGTATGAATGACTGATTTAGTATGCGACAATTATAATTGTGAAAATGATAACCTTATGTCACAACGGAACATAGTTTGCATTCCTCGCAAGCTCCAATTGTGCCTTTCTTCGTAGATGAATGCTTCTGTATGCGTCTGCTTTTGCAGACCTGAGTTTTGTGAACATGTGTGTCCTCAGGTGAGAAGATGACTCTGAGTATCTCTGTCCTGCTGTCTCTGACTGTGTTCCTGCTGGTCATCGTTGAGCTCATCCCCTCCACATCCAGTGCTGTGCCGCTCATCGGGAAGTATATGCTCTTCACCATGGTTTTCGTCATTGCCTCCATCATCATCACTGTCATCGTCATCAACACCCACCACCGTTCCCCCAGCACTCACACCATGTCCCCCTGGGTTCGCAAGGTGGGAACAGCTGGTACATTTCTAACTATTCGTTTTTGAAATCTAAAAAACATATGAAGGGTCTTAGAGTTAAGTTAAATGTCTGCACTCGCTACTGTAAGTCGCTCTGGATCAGAGCGTCTGCTAAATGACTCAAATGCAAATGTTAAGTTTGAATAGCATGGTGCTTTGCTAACAATGACATTTGGGTTAATTTGCAATGTAAATGACATGACACAGCCAAAGGATGACTTGTGCATTCCGATTTGTGAATCTTATGAGTGTGTGAGAGTGTAGAAATGTATCTATTTTTAAGCATACAGTATTCACAAATTGTTCATGAAACAACATGGCAGACACACTGGTATCAAGTCTTCATAATAGTACCAACAAAAAAAGTGCCCTCCCCAGTACTGCCATCTAGTGACAGAATATAGATGACTGAAGTTGTTTACTGTATAACTGTATAGTTGACTGTAGTTTCTGATTTGACCATGATATTGTTAAATTGAGGAGCCAGATAAGTGTCTGAATTTGGCACATTGTAGGTATTTTACCTGTCCTTAGTATAACTTCTGTTCTTATTTTTTCTTCGCAGATTTTCATTGACACCATTCCCAACCTCATGTTTTTCTCAACAATGAAACGTCCTGCAAAGGAGAAACAGGATAAAAACATCTATGGTGCTGACTTTGACATCTCAGACATCTCAGGCAAGCCCACCCCTACTGCAGTCACCTACCAGTCCCCCATCACCAAGAACCCCGACGTACGCAGTGCTATTGAGGGGGTGAAGTACATCGCTGAGACCATGAAATCTGATGAGGAGTCCAACAGTGTAAGACTCTGGATTTCCATCCTTCCCACAGATTTCTCCTTAAAGTATACGTTTACATGTTACTAATTGTTCTCCTCTTTTCCCAGGCCGCTGAAGAGTGGAAGTTTGTAGCCATGGTGCTGGATCACATTCTGCTGTGTGTGTTCATGGGGGTGTGTATCATTGGCACACTGGGGGTGTTCGCAGGCCGTCTCATTGAGCTGAGCATGACGCCCTAGAGGTCTGCGGTGTGTCATGTATAGTGCCAGACGTTTTAATTGACCTGACCAGGAAAAACCTCTGGGCCTAAGTGACTCTATAAGCCAAATATTGCTGTGTGAAGACTTGCTTGTTGCTGTTTTTGACCCTCCTGTTAACAGTATAAACATGCTGTATTATTATTGGGTGGTTTGCAATTTGTCACACCCTGATCTGTTTCACCTGTCTTTGTGATTGTCTCTACCCCCCCTCCAGGTGTCGTCCATCTTCCCCATTATCCCCTGTTCTCTGTTTATCTGTTGCCAGTCTGTTTTCTTTTGTCAAGCTCACCAGCAGTTTTCTTTCTGCTCCTGTCGCTCGATTGTTCCTGTTTCCTAGTTGACCATTCTGCCTGCCCCTGACCCTGCCTGCTGTCCTGTATCTTTGCCACACCTATCTGGATTACTTACCTCTGCCTGCCCCTGACCCTGCCTGCTGTCCTGTATCTTTGCCCCACCTATCTGGATTACTTACCTCTGCCGGCCCTTGACCTGCCTTTTGCATGCCCCTGTTCTATTAATAAACTGTTGTTACTTCGACTTTTGTCTGGGTCTTACATGAAACATACAATTAGCTCAGATTGCTGGGTGCATGCATGTTTATCCATATTTTCACTAATGTGTGTTAATTTTCAGGCAGTTGAGCCACATTCTAATCAAGTTTATTGTAATCAAGGTATTTGTTCTAGTTCTTCAATGCATTTTTGTATATGTTTTCATGAATCTATAATTCAGTATTTAATAAATAAAGTCCATACTTGACCCTGGTAGTCAATTTTCTATATCTGTATACTAAGTTGGATTTTGTGCATACTTTGGATAAAAGAAAAATCCTTATTGACAAGTGAAAGAACAATCAACGCTAGAGAAAATGCAATAGCATCTCAACAGTACTGCTGCATGTGGAACGTTGAGGTCTGAATACTACAAAAGACTGAATTTTGACCACGTGATAGGCCCATGTGCAACATTCGGCTAAATCGTTTCCCTCCCTGGGTCCCCCCATGTAGTCTAATGTGATTGGTGAAGTAGTTTGCTGTCAGAACAAGAAGGAAATTGCGGGGAGTTGTGACATAGAGAGAGAGATACCGGTAAGTTGTCTTGTATTTTTTATTTTTTTTACGGTCACTTGTCAACGGGTCTAAATAGCACCCCGTATATTGGCATTTGGCAAACTAGCGTGTCATGTTTTCACCTATTTATAAATAGAGCACGTACTAACTGGCTAGAGTTAAGTGAATTGGCTAGCTAGCTAACGTTAGGTTATTTAGTTAACCAACCCTCTCGAACTCCATGCCTTGAATATCTGTAGGTACTGGTAGCTAGCTACGTTAGTTGTCTTTTTAAAGAACAGAGCTCTATTTTTCATCAAGCTAATAGCGATGCTAGCCATTTATTTTATTTTTTTACCATACATACATTCGCTCAGATTGCTGGGTGCATGCATGTTTATCCATGTTTTCACTAACGTGTATTATAGAACAGTTGATATGTATTTTTAAAAAATGTGTAAGTGATACGTTGTATCTAGCATTTTACGTTGTGAGAAGGATACATCGCTACAAAGTAGCTACTGTAATAGACTGTTTACGAGTTTATGCTTAACGTTGGTTGACGTTACATCTAGAAACCCCGGTAAATGGTGGTTATACCTTGGCGTCAGGACTCAACTTCGTGAGTCTGTTGGGACATTCAGTGGGCTGAAAGGTTCACCTATGTAACTACCATGTATAAATGGTTCAAATCGAAATCTAATAAAATGTTGTTTGTCACATGTGCCGAATACAACAGTGCTAACTAAGTTACGAGCCCTTTTTCAACGATGCAGTTTTAGAGACGCCAAATTGAAATTGTAGTTTGACTGTTCTCCAAGTATTTTAGATTTTCAGTAACTGGTAGTGACACCAGCAACCCCATCAGCGTGGCCAGGCATGAGAGCTGATATCTGAGGATTTAAACCACCAGTGCCACAATGGATGTCCCTGCCATCAGTAACAACCTCAACCTTTCAAATGGGGACTTGGATCCCTCGGACACCCCTCCCACCATGTCCATTGACAAGCTCTTCCCAGCACTCCTGGAGTGCTTTGGGATCATCTTGTGTGGCTATATTGCTGGTCGAGCGAACATCATCACATCCACACAGGCCAAAGGATTGGGGAACTTTGTGTCCAAGTTTGCCCTCCCAGCATTGCTCTTTAAGAACATGGTACTCTTGGACTTTGGGAATGTCATCTGGCCATTTTTGTGGAGTATTCTCATCGCCAAGGTGTCTGTGTTTTTCATTGTGTGTGTGATTACACTACTGGTTGCCAGTCCTGACACTCGCTTCAGCAAAGCTGGCCTATTCTCCATCTTTGCTACTCAAAGCAATGACTTTGCTTTGGGATACCCGATTGGTGAGTCAAAACTGTTCAGTTTCAGTCCTTTTAAAATTGATAGTCTCCTGGCAGAACCTCAGAACAAAGGAAATATGTCTTTATGTCATACTTTAAAATCTTGTTGGTTTGTGACAAAAAGTTTGATTCACTCTGCTCTCCTCCCTAAAAGGGAACTTCCTGAACTGTACCTTTCTTCACAGTTGAGGCCTTGTACAAGAACACACACCCAGAGTATCTACAGTACATTTACCTGGTAGCACCAGTGTCCCTCATGCTTCTCAACCCCATTGGGTTTGCCTTCTGTGAGATCCAGAAGTGGAGGGATCAGAGAGACCGGCAGCAGAGCAAACTCCAGATAGTGGGTGTGGTCATCCTGCAGGTTCTGAAGAACCCCATGGTCTTCATGGTTGTTATTGGCATTATCTTCCACTTCATCCTGGATCAGAAGATCCCTGCTTTCATGGAGCAGTTTGTGGACGGCCTGGCCAACTCTTTTGGAGGAGCAGCTCTGTTCTACTTGGGCCTCTCCATGGTGGGCCAGTTGGGGAAGCTCACCAGGTCCACGGTTGTAGCCCTTATCCTGCTCATCACAGCAAAACTGTGAGTGTTTACAGGGATTTATGATGGATTGTTTTGAGTTGAAGAATGTTAAGTTAGATTATTACACATGTAGGCTTCTATTATTTAATATTCATAATAGCCTACAGTTCATACACATTCATACTGCACTTAAAAACACACTGTAGACATAGTGTCAGGACATGAGACCACATCTCCTTGTAATTAAGTGTTATGTGTTCTGTGTACTGTTATTGACTCAGAGCTAACTGTGGATTCGTATTGGTCTGCTACACACCAGGCAACCTTGACACATGACTACCATTTTTGTTTTGTGTAATACAAGCATTCTTGAATACTGGCACCCATCCACGTTTCAGTATGTTTGACCTTGAAACCTTTATTTATTCTCATGCAATCTTGAAGGGGGAATCTGCATTTCAAACGATAACAAAGCGGAAACACCACCACTGTTTTGGTAAAGGGCTGAGGGCTGTCTAGACTGTCTCAAAATGGGCAGCCTACAGAGAACAAGAGAAAATAAACCGTCCTAAATGAAAAGCTGCTCTCTGTGTTTTACTAGCATCGTGATGCCTTGAAGACGTTAAACTGAGGCAACATTATAGGAGGAAGTAAGCCTCAAGGCCATGACAATGGAGTAGGCTAAAGCACAAACGGATCTGGGACCAGGCTACGAGCTAGACCCTTGAAAATATAGTCTCCTCCTATAATGTTGCCCCAGTTTAACTTCAAGGCAACACTGCGCTAGTAAAACACAGAGCAGCTTTTCATTTAGGACAGTTTATTTTCTCTTGTTCTCTCTAGGCTGCCCATTTTTTGACAGTCTAGACTGGTCATATGACCTTTCTTATAACCTGTGATGTAGTTTCACTGAATGTGTTTTACTAGCATCGTGATGCCTTGAAGACGTTAAACTGAGGCAACATTATAGGAGGAAGTAAGCCTCAAGGCCATGACAATGGAGTAGGCTAAAGCACAAACGGATCTGGGACCAGGCTACGAGCTAGACCCTTGAAAATATAGTCTCTTCCTTCTTACCTGATGATTCATTGTGAATGAATCAGGCATTTACCTTGTAACATTTTGCGACCGCAACATTACAATGAAACCTAACAATGTGTTTGATCTTCCGGAGGTTGGTGATGCCGTTGATCTGTCGAGAGACTGTGGAGCTGCTGGACGCTGACAACACCAGCTCTAGTCTCGAACACTCCAGTCTCTCCAACTATGCCTTCCTCTATGGAGTCTTCCCTAGTGCCCCCAGTGTGGCCATCTATGCTGCTCACTATAACATGGAGCTACAAGTTGTAAGTCATCTACTCTCTCCTATATGGATAGAAGTGTATGTTATATGAAGACATGGACAGTGTCACATTTTTCTTGTGTATTGTTTTCTAACAGGTTACCTCAGGGATGGTAATAAGCACGTTTCTCTCAGCTCCCATTATGTATGTTTCTGCTTGGTTGCTGACAATACCATGGATGGACCCTAAGCCATTGATGGATTCTCTGCAGAATGTCAGCTTTAATGTCAGCATCATCAGCTTAGTTGCACTGGTGAGTTTTCCCCCTGCCTCCCATCATTATCAAAGAACTATCATTGACTGTAATCTTTACTTTTCAACTGGCTTTGTGCTGGTTATTTTATTTCAGGCAGGGTGGTCGGACTTCAGGAAATTATAACCTACAAGCAGGTGTTGATTGTACTAAAGCTTCTTTTCAAATGATCTCATTCATATTGTGTTATTTGGGGACAGTAGTTATCAGGTGATATTGTTAGATGATACTGTCTAGACTAGGCTACGTTGATTCAGTCTATGAACAGTAGCGGTGGAGATATGACTTGCAACCAGGCAGTTCAAAGTCATCAGCAGGATGTCTCTGTCTGGTGCCAATGATATGATACTTGAGGCTTACTTCCTCCTATAATGTTGCCCCAGTTTAACTTCAAGGCAACACTGCGCTAGTAAAACACAGAGCAGCTTTTCATTTAGGACAGTTTATTTTCTCTTGTTCTCTCTAGGCTGCCCATTTTTTGACAGTCTAGACTGGTCATATGACCTTTCTTATAACCTGTGATGTAGTTTCACTGAATGTTACTGCTCTCGAATGCATGTGGTGTTTATTGGGACCTGAGATGATGAAATTGCCATTGCAGTTTACATAAGTATGCTATCCTTTTCTGTATGGTATGTGTAGACAAGCATATCTAATGCTGAGATCTCTTATCTCTTTGTTACAGGCTTGGACAGTTACTGTCATGTTCCTGAGTAAGAAATTTAAGAGACTACCTCACATGTTCACCGTCAACCTGTTCTTGGCACAGGCAAGGCTTGCCTTTTGAATATCTGTTAGTTTTCACAAAACATCCATCCCATATGCATATTGTATCAGTATGTCCATTGAATAATGTTGTACATATCATATTGTCCATAGTACCAAGCCGAATTAGCAATATCACTGTCTAAATGTCGCTTTAGGATTGCGCGCTGCTGTCTATTGACGTTTTGCCTCTCCGTGCGTCCAGATTCTAGCTTGTGTTAGCATGATCATGTGGAACTTTGTCGTGAGACAAGACCGCTTCATTGGACACGTGTTGACATTCACACTGTTGTACGGCTCACTGTACAGTACTTATGTATGGCCAGGTATGTCTGTCACACACACACACACACAACTGTCAACATTTTATAATACCACCCTTTTCTCTTATAGTATGATTTTGTGTTGGTATGGATTTTTTTTTAAATGTGAATGGTGCGGTGTTTAGCAATGATTCTCACCATAGTCCATGTTTCTTTGTTTTAGGTCTGATAGCACTTTCCCTTGTGTTGATGAAGAGAGGTGGTGAGCTGAAGGTTGCGCCAGGCTTCCTGGTGATTGCAGGCTGGGGGTGAGTCATGAGCTTTCCACTGAATAATTGAATTATTGGAAACCAAGGGACCTTTTTTGTTGAATCTGCTGCTCAAACACAGTTCGTATGTGATGTCAACAGAGTCCCAGCCCTTGTGGCAGCAGTGCTCCTCGTAACTGGGGAGAGGATGCCCGACACCATCGATTCGGCTTTCTTTTATGGAAGACCGCAGGTGAGACCGACTGGGGAAAGAAGACGGCACCTCTCATAGAACATGACCTCATCCTGACCTTCTCTTTGTGTCTTCTGCAGATCATCTGCACCTCTGTTGTGCTTGCCTTCAGCATAGTGCTGGGCGGGTGCTCTTTGGTGGGCCTCCGTCGAGGCACGTGGGACTCAATGTACCATGTCCTGGAGAGAGAGACTATGCTAGGCACTATTGAGGATCTGAGGCTCCCGACTGGCCCAGATACCCAAACTATCTCAGATATCCGTGACATGTTTGAGCCAGCCGGAACTGGAAGCATCAACATAGGTATATGTTAGCTGGATTTATGTCATGTATATAATACTAGTTAATTAAGTATATGATACGGATTACATTTTTTCTTATGGGGTATTGTGTGTCGATTGACGAGGAACATTTTTATTTAATCAATTTTAGAGTATGGTTGTAACGTAACAAAATGTGGAAAAAGGAAGGGGTCTGAATATTTTCCCGAATGCACTGTAAATACAAAAGTACAACAGTATGTGGACACCCCTTCAAATTAGAAGATTTGGCTATTTCATCCACACCTGTTGCTGACAGGTGTATAAAATCGAGCACACAGCCATGCAATCTCTATAGACAAACATTGGCAGTAGAATGGTCTTACTGAAGAGCTCGGTGACTTTCAACGTGGCATCGTTATAGGATGCCACCTTTCCAACAAGTCTGTTAGTCAAATTTCTGCCCTGCTAGAGCTGCTCCGGTCAACTGTAAATGCTGTTATTATGAAGTGGAAACTTCTAGGAGCAACAACGGCTCAGCGGCGAAGTGGTAGGCCACACAAGCTCACAGAATGGGACCGCCGAGTGCTGAAGCGCTTGGCGCATAAAAATCGTCTGTCCTCGGTTGCAACACTCACTACCGAGTTCCAAACTGCCTCTGGAAGTAACGTCAGCACAAGAACTGTTCGTCGGGATGGGTTTCCGTGGCCAAGCTGCTGCACACAAGTCTACGATCACCATGCGCAATGCCAAGTGTCGGCTGGAGTGATGTAAATCGCTCCACCATTGGACTCTGGATCAGTGGAAGTACTTTCTCTGGAGTGATTAATCACGCTTCACCATCTGGCAGTCCGACAGACAAATCTGGGTTTGCGGATGCCAGGCGAACACTACAATCGTGCCAGCTTGAAAGTTTGGTGGAGGAATAATGGTCTGGGGCTGTTATTCATGGTTCGGGCAAGGACCCTTAGTTCCAGTGATAGGAAATCTTAACGCTACTGCATACAATGACATTCTAGACGATTCTGTGCTTCCAACTTTGTGGCAACAGTTTGGGGACGGCCCTTTCCTGTTTCAGTATGACAATGCTCCCGTGTGCACAAAGCGAGGTCCATACAGAAATGATTTGTTGTGATTGGTGTGGAAGAACTTGACTGGCCTGCACAGAGCCCTGACCTCAACCCCATCAAACACCTTTGGGATGAATTGGAACAACGATTGTGAGCCAGGCCTAATCGCCCAACAGCAGTGCCTGACCTCACTAATGCTCTTGTGGCTGAATGGAAGCAAGTCCCCGCAGCAATGTAGCGGCTTGTGGGGCGGCAGGTAGCCTAGTGGTTAGAGCGTTGGGCCAGTGAAAGAACGGTTGCTGGATCGAATCCTCGAGCTGACAAGGTACAAATCTGTCGTTCTGCCCCTGAACAAGGCAGTTACCCGGTAGGCTGTCATTGTAAATAAGAATTTGTTCTTAACTGACTTGCCTAGTTAAATAAAGGTTAAATATATTTTTTTTTAAATCCAACATCTAGTGGAAAGCCTTCCCTGAAGAGTGAAGGCTGTTACAGCAGCAAAGGGGGCACCAACTCCATGATCTTGGAATGAGATGTTTGACGAGCAGGTGTCCACATACCTTTTGTAATGCAGTGTATCAGTCATCACCCTGTGGGTCACTAACAGTGTGTCTGCTCTGTGGCCTCCCTCAGGTCCGTGTGAGACTGGCTGTGAGTCGCCAGGCTGTCTACTGGCCCAGGAGGAGCAGCAGGTGGCTGACAGACAGGTGGCCCGCCATGTGCTCTTATGCCTGCTACTGATCGTCAGCCTACTAGCTGTGAGTGACTGACTCACTATTACAGAATGACGCTGAGACTGTTACTAAACCCTATTGTACAGTAATTTACTGACCTCTAATTAATTTTCTTTACTGTAATGTGCCGTCCAATTTTGTGAAACAGAGGTCTTTGATTGGTTTAGATTTGGACTGACAAAATGTCAACTACTTTTTGACGTCCATGGACATCCGGTGTCCGTCTGTGCTCAGTGGTTGAGGACGTTGGTTACAGTAAATGGAAAGCGAGGGGCCTCGTGGATGGGTGTCAGTAAGAGCCGGGAGAGGTGACATTAACCCAATGAGTCCCACTGCCATGCCGACACGCTTTGGACTTCTAACCCCTTTTAAACATTGGGGGTTTGAACTACAGACTTCTTGGTTGTACCATTTGGATTCATCCATTAATCTGTGATTTAAAAAAAAAAATGTAGAGTCCGAATGGTTTCAGATACAAATTTATTAAAAGCTATCTATGAAAAGCTGAGGCTCTCACGCACATATTTTACTCTATAACACTCAAGAGTTGTCAGAAGGTATGGGGTTCTTCTAGAAGATCATAGAAAATCCAAGGACAGTGTCTGTAATCCTGTAATAAGCTCACATAGTTGCTGTCACAAACTCCAATCTCCACACAGTTGTCACTGACTAGTTTGATATTAATTTCCCACTGAACAAACCATTTCTGTACTTAAGAGCAATCATATAAATTAATTTTTTTAATCAGGTTTTTGCTTTGCCGGACCTTTAATTTAACTTTTTTTAAACCTTTATTTAACTAGGCAAGTCGGTTAACAAATTCTTATTTACAATGACGGCCTAACCTGGACAGCGCTGGGCCAATTGTGCTCCGCCATATGATACTCCCAATCACGGCCGGTTGTGATACAGCCTGGAATCGAACCAGGGTCTGTAGTAACACCTCTAGCACTGAGATGCAGTGCCTTCGACCGCTGCGCCACTCGGGAGCCCTTTATTGACGTGTTTCTTTAAAACTCATGAATGCAACTGTTTATCATTGTTTTGTGTTCTACTTGTTATCCTGAAAATGAAATGGTAAATACTTAATTTTGAGGCTAAATATAATGCAGATAAATGAAAAGCCCCCCCCCCCCCCTCTTGGGACTGATAGGGTTAACTGGAAAGAAAAGAAAGGTAGCAAAGGAGAAAGGCTGGGTGGGAGAGAGGGAAGGGTTGTTCAGACTGTTTTCATAATTATCAGCTGAACAGTATGCCAGTGGAAGGGAGGGCAGTAACAGGAGCCCCAACTGTGGTTTGTGACTACTATCATTTCCCATTTTAGCTAATTTAATTGCAGTCACACTGTTACTGATTTTTTTTCTTTTCTTCTTCCGGTCATTCTATTTTGGATTTCATAACAGAATGACATGTTTAAATCCCATAAATCATTAACAATTAACATTGTTATCAGTAAAAACACTATAATTGGTAGGTTTACCTTTTACTTGTTACTTCAGTGAATTTTCATTATCCTCCCTCATGAGAGAGATTTGAATATATCTTAAAGATATGTTGTTTTTTATGCAAAATGAGAAGACACTAGGCAATATTTCACAAAATTAAATGTAAATGTTGATATTAGTTGGTAAGGGTCTTAAAGGGATAGTTCACCCAAATTCCAAAATGACATATTGGTTTCCTTACCCTGTACGCACTAAGCAGTCTATGGACAAGCTATGACATCAATCCCTGCATTGGTTTAGTTTCCCTGGCACTGTTTCCACATTCTAACGTTTTAGCATTTGTGGCACAAATCCATTCAAGTCATAGGACCGATATTAGCATTTTTTTTGCACATGTTCAGAACATCTATAAGTGACTTTGTTAAGCTTCACAATAATTTCTAGATACTTTTGGGTGATTTGGACATAATGTGTGAAAAATGTAATATTGGTACCATGACTTGTATGTGATTAGTGCCACGTGGAAACAGTCCCAGGGCAACTTAACCAAAGCATGGATTGCTTTCATACCTTGTCCATAGACTGCTTACAGGGTAAGGAAACCAATGTGTAAATTTGGGTGAATTTTCCTGTTAACTTCAACAGTGTGTTTGATGTTTTTCTAATACCTTTTTTAAGGTTTGACCAGAAATCAAAGCCTTCGCTTATTCCTAATTTTAGGATGAATGATTGGAAAATGTATATGCCTTCATTTCTCAAAAATATCCTCTTAGCTTTCATTTTGACACCAAATTTGTGGTGCTCCTATGAACTTCACATGTTGGCGCTCATGGGTCCTTTTACATGGAAATGGCCTTGTGCGACAGAGCCTGTATGTTGAGTTTTTTTTTACGGCTGTCCGTCCTGTCCTTAAATTTTGGGCAAGTGTGACAATCCCTGTTTCAATCTCTCTCCCCTGTTCTAGAACCTGTCCAGCTGTCTGTGGTGGCTCTTTAGTCGAGTTCCTGGGAGACTTTACTTAGAGCTGCAGTTCTTCTGTGCTGTGGTCAACTATGGACAGGTACCGTACATATAGGTCTCCATAGACACATTGGGATTTGGAGCCACCGTATTTACTCAATGGTGGTGGTGTTTACATATGTGTTTTGCTGTTCTCAGGGCTTCATCTCGTTCGGGCTTTTTGGGCTGGACAAACATTTGATAATACTGCCATTTAAAAAGAAGTAAGAGACTCACTGACATGCATTTCATATGATCGAGTAGTGAGCTGTGTATTTAATAAGAAGCCTTGAGAATACTTTTTTTTGGACCTGTGCCCAGGATATCCTGTCTGTGGCATAGAAGGAAGCCAGAAGAGCAGCCTCAACTGGTTGTATCTGATGACATCATGATGACCTGCACTCAGTTCATCAGATACCACAAAGAGCAGTGTGTCCGGGACATTGTCCAGCAGAAGAGGTGAGGGGTCAATTAGTCAACTTACAGGGCTGCTCTGCTCAGGGATTCAATAGACCCTCTGCGTTTACTGTGCACCCGCTGTAAAACGGCTCACAGTATATATGAAACCTCCCATATTATGCAGTAATTCACAACGTTGCTTACGATTGGACAGTCTGACACAGTTTGTGTAACAACTGCATTATACCCATTGATCATCACTAATATGAATACATTTTTATGCATGAGTTTTGGTGCATGGGTTGTGTTGAGCACTTCTCTCTTGCGTTTGTTTCAGTGTGCCATCCTAGCTACAGTTCCTATAGAAAGTATTCACACCCCTTTACTTTTCCCACATTTTGTTTTGTTACAGCCTGAATGTAAAATGGATTATATTGAGAGTGTTGTTGTTTTTTGTCACTGGCCTACTACCAAGACCCCATAATGTCAAGGTGGAATTTTAGAATAAATAAATAAGTTCAGCAGTGAACATCTGCTTAACAAGTTACATAAGTTGCATGGACTAACTCTGTGTGCAATAATAGTGTTTAAAATGATTTTTAAATGACTACCTCATCGCTGTACCCCACACATACATACATACATACATACATACATACATTTATTAAGGTCCCTGTCGAGCAGTGAATTTCAAACAGGTTCAACCACAAAGACCAGGAAGGTTTTCCAATGCCCTGCAAAGAAGGGCACCTATTGGTAAATGTTATTTTTTATTTTTAAAGCAGACATTGAATATCCCTTTGAGCATGGTGAACTACAAAGATGCAGGTGTCCTTCCTAACTCAGTTGCCGGAGAGGAAGAAAACCGCTAAGCAATTTTACCATGAGGCCAATGTTGACTTTAAAACAGCTAGTTTAATGGCTTTGACAGGAGAACTGAGGATGGATTAACAACATTGTAGTTACTCCACAATATTAACCTAATTGACAGAGTGAAAAGAAGGAAGCCTGTACAGAATAAAAAATATTCCACAACATGCATCCTGTTTGCAACAAGGAACTAAAGTAATACTGCAAAAAATGTGGCAAAGCAATTAACTTTTTGTCCTGAATACAAAGTGCAATACAACAGATTGCTTAGTACCATTCTCCATATTTTCAAGCATAGTGGTGGCTGCATCATGTTATGGATTTGCTTGTAATCATTAGGGACTCTGGATTTTTTTCAGGATAAAAAAATAAACTGAATGGCACTAAGCACAGGCAAAATCCTAGAGGAAAAACTGTTTGTCTGCTTTCCACCAGACACTGGGACATGAATTCAGCTTTCAGCAGGACAATAGCCCAAAACACAAGGCCAAATCTATGCTGGAGTTACTTACCAAGAAGACGGTGAATGTGGCAGTTAGTTTTTACTTAAATTTGCTTGAAAATAAATGGCAAGACATGCAAATGGTTGTCTAGGGGTTTTAATACTTATCTAATCAAGATAGTGTTTTGTTTTACAAATTCCACTTTGACATTTTAGTATTTTGTGTCGATCTTGACAGAAAATGACCAAATCAATTTGAATTGCATTTTAATACAACAAAGTGTGAAAAAGGGTGTGTGAATACTTTCTGAAGGCACTCTATCTGCTCTCTCTCTCTCTCATTCCTCTTGGACCTGTCAGCTGTGGGGAGTGCCTAACTGGCCCGTTGGTGAATCCTTCCTCTGACACACAGGTGTGGGGAGAGGACAGTGGCGGACACTTTTCTTGGCAGTGAGCTGGTAGAGTGGCTGTTGCAGGTGGGTCTGTCACAGGACCGAGGAGAGGCGCTGCTCTATGGGATCCGGCTGCAGCAGGGTGGGGTGCTCCAGCACATCACCCAGGAGTATGGCTTCAAAGATGACAACCTGCACTACTGCTTCACAGCATAAGGTGGGCCCTGGTTAGGCCCAGTCTCTGTTTTCCAGAGGCACAAGATGAAAAAGAGATCAGCTATCTACCAGACCTGAATCTAGGTCGCTACCTACATAGCACTAGCAGTATTGGTTGACTTGAAGAGTCTGCAGATTTGTTTTTTTTTGTGATTTAAAAAAAAAAGATTTATGCTTTTATTGTTTTGCACATTGAAATATGCATCATAACAAGCATTGAGCACTTGTTAGTTTTCTTTTAAACTGCCTATTTTTTTGTGTGGGTTTTGTATGGTACTGTATGCATAATGAGATTTAACAGTTGTCAAAGAGGCAGGTAATAATGATCAGCCCAAATTACTGATGTCAAATATCTTGCATAATCGTCTCAAGTTATACAGACCAGCTTGTATCCCCTTGATGACAGTCCTATACCATAAGGCTCAGATTTTTATTTATTTAGTTTGGATGACAAGAATGGTATTTGTCAGGTATTGAAAATGCAAGTCTGCAATGGGCCTCTCGAGTGGTGCAGAGTTCCAATGCACTGCATCACAGTGCTAGAGGCGTCACTACAGACCCGGGTTCGATCATAACCGGCTGTGATCGGGAGTCCCATAGGGTGGCGCACAATTGGCCCAGCGTTGTCCGGGTTTGGCCAGGGGGTTTACAAGTAGGCCGTCATTGTAAATAATTTGTTCTTAACTGACTTGTCTAGTTAAATAAAAAAATTAAATGCATGTTGCTGTGTATTCTAAATACACTTAATTTGGCCATAATTTATAACTTAAAATAGATATGGCAGCTAGATCTATTTTTAATATATTTGAATAATGTAGACAGAATGGTGTCAAATTTTATGGATGCAGAATTTTATTGTTTGAACTCTCTGTCCGTTTGTACATTGTTAGTCACGCGATATCTCGGACACCATTGGGTGATTTTGACGAAACTTGGATGAATGATGTATCTTGCCATAGAGACCTGGCATTTAAAAAAAAATAGACTAATTGGCCGAAAGGGGGCGCTGTAGTGATCAACTGAGAACTTTGAACAAGCATATCTCCTGTCCCATAATTTTGTACATGCAGTGCCTTCAGAAAGTATTCAGACCCCTTGATTTTTTCCCCAAACATTTTGTTAAGTTACAGCCTTATTCTAAAATGAATTAAATAAATAAAAATCCTCAGCAATCTACACACAGTACCCCATAATGACTAAGCAAATTTTATTTTTATTTTTATGTATTAAAATTAAACATAAATACCTTATTTACATAAGTATTTAGACCCTCTGCTATCAGACTCGAAATTGAGCTCAGATGCATCCTGTTTCCATTGTTCATCCTTGAGATGCTTCTACAAATTGATCGGAGTCCACCTGTGGTAAATTCAATTGATTGGACATGATTTGGAAATGCACACCTGTCTATATAAGGTCCCACAGTTGACAGTGCATGTCAGAGCCAAAACCAAGCCATGAGATTGAAGGAATTGTCCATAGAGCTCCAAGGCAGGATTGTGTCGAGGCACAGATCTGGGGAAGAGTACCAAAAAATGTATGCAGCATTGAAGGGCCCTAAGAACACCTCCATCATTCTTAAATGGAAGAAGTTTGGAACCACCAAGACTCTTCCTAGAGCTGGCCGTCCGGCCAAACAGAGCGATTGGGGGAAAAGGGCCTTGGTCAGGGAGGTGACCAAGAACTCGATGGTCACCCTGACAGAGCTCCAGAGTTCCTCTGTAGAGATGGGAGAACCTTCCAGATGGACAACCGTCTCTGCAGCACTCCAGCTATCAGGCCTTTATGGTAGAGTGGCCAGGCGGAAGCCACTCCTCAGTAAAAGGCACATGACAGACCGCTTGGAGTTTGCCAAAAGGCACCTAAAGGACTCTGACCATGAGAAACAAGATTCTCTGGTCTGATGAAACCATGATTGAACTCTTTAGCCTGAATGCCAAGTGTCACATCTGGAAGAAACCTGCCATCATCCCTACAGTGAAGCATGGTGGTGGCAGCATCACGCTGTGGGGATGTTTTCAGCGGCAGGGACTGGGAGACTAGTCAGGATTGAGGCAAAGATGAACGGAGCAAAGTACAAGAGATCCTTGATGTAAACCTGCTCCAGGACCACAGACTGGGGTGAAGGTTCACCTTCCAACAGGACAACGACCCTAAGCACACAGCCAAGACAATGCAGGAGTGGCTTCGGGACAAGTCTCTGAATGTCCTTGAGTGGCCCAGCCAGAGCTCCAACTTGAACCAGATTGAACATCTCTGGAGAGAACTGAAAATAGCTGTACTGCAACGCTCCCCATCCAACCTGAAAGAGCTTGAGAGGATCTGCAGAGAAGAATGGGAGAAACTCTCCAAATACAGGTGTGCCAAGCTTGTAGTGTCATACCCAAAAATACTTTAGGCTGTCATCGCTGCCATAGGTGCTTCAACAAAGTATTGAGTAAAGGGTCTAAATACTTAAATATAATTTACATACGTTTTTTATTTTTTATTAAGTTAGCAAAAATGTCTAAACCGCTTTTTCTTTGTCGTGGGGTATTGACTGTAGATTGATTTGAGGTGGAAATAACTATTTCATCAATTTTAGAATAAGGCTGTAACATAACAAAATGTGGAAAAAGTCAAGGGGTCTGAATACTTTCTGAAGGCACTGTTGTATATGCAGCCCCTCATTAGCAACATGTTTCCCATAAGGACCTAAACTCAGCAAAAAAAGAAACGCCCTCTCACTGTCAACTGCGTTTATTTTCAGCAAACTTAACGTGTAAATATTTGTATGAACATAACAAGATTCAAAAACTGAGACATAAAATGAAAAAGTTCCACAGACATGTGACTAGCAGAAATGGAATAATGTGTCCCTGAACAAAGGGGGGGTTAAAATCTATAGTAACAGTCAGTATCTGGTGTGGCCAACAGCTGCATTAAGTACTGCAGTGCATCTCCTCATGGACTGCACAAGATTTGCCAGTTCTTGCTGTGAGATGTTACCCCACTCTTCCACCAAGGCACCTGCAAGTTCCAGGACATTTCTGGGGGGGAATAGCCCTCACCCTCTGATCCAACAGGTCCCAGACGTGCTCAATCGGATTGATTGCCTGCAATGACAACATGATGCTGTGACACACCGCCCCAGACCATGACAGACCCTCCACCTCCAAATCGATCCCACTCCAGAGTACAGGCCTCGATGTAACGCTCATTCCTTCGATGATAAACGCAAATCCGACCATCACCCCTGGTGAGACAAAACCTTGACTCGTCAGTGAAGAGCACTTTTTGCCAGTCCTGTCTGGTCCAGCGACGTTGTTGCTGGCGATGTCTGGTGAGGACCTGCCTTACAACAGGCCTACAAGCCCTCAGTTCAGCCTATTGCGGACAGTCTGAGCACTGATGGAGCGATTGTGCATTCCTGGTGTAACTCGGGTAGTTGCTGCCATCCTGTACGTGTCTTGCAGGTGTGATGTTCGACTGTAACGATCCTGTGCATGTGTTGTTACACGGGGTCTGCCACCTCGAGGATGATCAGCTGTCTGTTCCGTTTCCCTGTAGCGCTGTCTTAGGTGTCTCACAGTACGGACATTGCAATTTATTGCCCTGTCCACATCTGCAGTCCTCATGCCTCCTTGCAGCATGCCTAAGGCACGTTCGTGCAGATGTGCAGGGACCCTGGGCAGCTTTATTTTGGTGTTTTTCAGAGTCAGTAGAAAGACCTCTTTTTAGTGTCCTAAGTGTTCATAACTGTGACCTTAATTGCCTACCGTCTGTAAGCTGTTAGTGTCTTAATGACCGTTCCACAGGTGCATGTTCATTAATTGTTTATGGTTCATTGAACCATTAACAATTGGGAAACAGTGTTTAAACCCTTTACAATGAACATCTGTGAAGTTATTTGGATTTTTACGAATTATCTTTGAAAGACCAGGCCTGAAAAAGGGACGTTTATTTTTTTGCTGAGTTTATAAGCTCCGCCCATTCAATATAAAACATTTTTTTTCTGCATCATTCATTGGGGACAACATGTTTACTGATGCCTTGTTAACTTATTTTAATGATTCGTGGCAAAAAATATATATATTTTTTAAATACACAACTATAATTCCCATTTGTTTTGGTTTTAGATTTGTGGAAAGAGTACAATACCGACTGTGCCAGATGAAATGCAATATTCTTTATTATTGGAGTTATTTTGGAGTCATGTTACTTTTTCCTTAATGGGATTGTGCTTATTACTGTTGCTAATAAGGTCATTGAGCCATGTATTCACCTTGTTTGGCATTATGAATGTTTGAATGTTTTTTTCATGTCACTTGACTAAAAGAGAATGTACGGTATCATGCACTTTGAAGCAAACTAATGCTGCATGTTCTTCTATGATTCCCAGACTGTTTTTTTTAAACAAATAAACTGCTGTATTGCACCTCTGGCTTATGCGATTCCTTTTATACTGGGTTAAAACAGAACTGATGGATACATGTTGTGGTAAAGTGCGGGTGTGGCTCTCCCTGCAGGGCCTTACAGGGTGGAACAGGATGCCTGAAGACAATATGACAATGAAAAGATGTCCTGTCTTTTTACTTCAAATAAACCTATACAAATCGCTCAGTGGTAAAACAAGGCCAAGCTCTTGCCTCCACTACTGTTTCGTATACTAAGTGTATTATTTTGCATAGTGGGACATGCAGGATTTGGTCTTGAAACAAACATTGGCCATTTTAGATATGAAAGACCGATCTTAATTTTACTGTAAACCAGAGATGACAATTATTTTTTTATGATCATGGCCTTATTTCTATCACAGCATATTGGATGACTCATTCATATTCCATTCGCCCAGCTAAATGTAACATTGATTGGTTTAGGTTACGACATGACACATTTTCCCAATACCCATCATAAGGTTGCTACAACCTAGCTTATGAAAGTTTACAGCGTAAGTGTATAGGTCGAGACAAAATGTGAGTAATCAAGGTGACAATGACACATTCAATACAGCCTTGCCCACTATTGCCTGCATCTCACTGATCTAGGGTTTAATCGTTACCAACAGTTGCAAATTAGAGTTTATATTGGACATACAGTTGAAGTTGGAAGTTTACATACACCTTAGCCAAATACATTGAACTCAGTTTTTCACAATTCCTGACATTTAATCCTAGTAAAAATTCCCTGTCTTAGGTCAGTTAGGATCACCATGTTATTTTAAGAATGAAATAATGAAGAATGAAATGTCAGAATAATAGTAGTGATTTATTTCAGCTTTTATTTCTTTCATCAGATTCCCAGTGGGTCAGAAGTTTACATACACACAATTAGTATTTGGTAGCAATGCCTTTAAATTGTTTAATTTGGGTCAAACATTTTGGGTAGCCTTCCACAAGCTTCCCACAATAAGTTGGGTGAATTTTGGCCCATTCCTCCTGACAGAGCTGGTGTAACGGAGTCAGGTTTGTAGGCCTCCTTGCTCGCACACACTTTTTCAGTTCTGCCCACAAATTTTCTATAGGATTGAGGTCAGAGCTTTCTGATGGCCACTCCAATACCTTGACTTTGTTGTCCTTAAGCCATTTTGGGGTCATTGTCCATTTGGAAGACCCATTTGTGACCAAGCTTTAACTTCCTGACTGATGTCTTGAGATGTTGCTTCAACATATCCACATCATGTTTGACAAACAGTGGATGTTTGCGATGTGGCTTGCTCTGGAAGCAGGGTATCTTCTTCACAGTGTCATCAGGACCATAACCTAGAGAGCTATTCTGCTTCAACTGTTTAATGTCTTTCACAAAGACAAAAGGTTTGAAAACCGACCTGTTGGGTGAGAAAGGATCCTTAATTTACATACATTTGCATAAACTTGAGATGGTACAATAACATGGCTAGGTAGGGTGTGTGAGCGGTGGCCAGCTCCATACTGTACCTCTCAGGGTCAGGAGTTCCAGTGATGCTGTGCAACCCCCGGCAGGTTGGGGTCTGTTAGTACGACAGACACCATGCTTCCTGTTGCCATGAAAATCCCCTCCATGTTGATGCCATTCTCCTTGTCCCTTAGGATATCCATCATTGCCTCAGCAGTGTTATGTCCTAAATACTCATATTCATTGTCAATAATTCGCAAGCTATATGGATTCAATGCTGTTTCAAATTATCTCATAAAACTCAATTCTTATACGCTTGGCTCAAACAACGAAACCTAAAGACGTACATAATCTTCATATTTAACCAACTAACCTTTGCTTCTCTCCAGTAGGTTCTGCACTCCGCAGTAACGGCTGCCAGAGGTATCTATTCTGGCTGTAGTCATGAAAGAGTACGTCTCGGTGAAACTGAATTCTGAAACTGAACTCATCCCACCAGTCTGGGCTCTTGGCATACTCCCAGGGTGTTCCTTGTCTATCTTGGTTGTTATTGAGTATTGATTGGAGATATAAAGGATACAACATATTGTCAACAAAAAAAACTCTTATTGCTCAGTCTGCAAGTTTTCAAGTTGAGCAAACTCAAACCCTGATAGCTAATAACCTTCCACTCTCTCTGCTGCCCAGTACTTCCCAGACGTCTCAATCATCCAGGCCTCAGTCTTGCCTTAGATGAGGAAGCTATTGTGGTAGGCAAAGCCAGACTGGTCCTCCATGCGGTTTCCTCCATGCAATATCTCAAATACCAGAGCAATACTTAGTTGAAGAATGACAAACTACAGACAGGAACATACACGGCACAGTATTTTTGTTGTTGTTTCGGCTTTGTACTCCAACACTCACAAATTCACTTAAATATGTATTACAGTAGTCAAAAGGTTCATATTTGGTCTCATTTCATAGCACGCAATAACTACATCAAGCTTGTGTCTACTAATTTGTTGGATGCATTTGCTGTTTCTTTTGGTTGTGTTTCAGATTATTTTGTGCCCAATAGAAATGAATGGTTAATAATGTATATTGGCATTTTGAAGTCGCTTTTATTCTAAATAAGAATGGAATATGTTTCTAAACACTGCTACATTCATGTGGATGTAACCATGATTACTGATCATCCTGAATGAATCGTGAATGATGATGAGTGAGAAAGTTACAGATGCAGAAATAACATACCCCCACCAGAAAAATGCTAACATCCCCTGTTATTGTTTCATGTGTAACTCTGTTGTTGTTTGTGTCGCACTGCTTTGCTTTATCTTGGCCAGGTCGCAGTTGTAAATGAGAACTTACCTGGTGAAATAAAAAAATATTGTAATGGTAAAGAGGTTACCGTGTCCTGAGGGTATGATATTCGTCTGTAACGCTCTCACTCATCATTATTCACAATTCATTCAGGATTATTCGTAATCATGGCAGAATCCACATAAATGTAGAGGTGTTCAGAAACATATTCTATTTTTATTTTAAAATAAAAGTGACAATACATTATTTACCATTACTTTTATTTGGGAACAAAATAAACAAACACAACCAAAACAAACAGCAAATGCATCCAACAAATTTGTTGTCACAAGCTTGATGTAGTTTTTGGGTGCTATGAATATGGGACCAAATACTAAACTTTTGACTACTTTAATACACATGTAAGTCAATTTGCCCCAATACTTTTGGTCCCCTAAAATGGGGGGACTATGCACAAAAAGTGTTGTAATTTCTAAACGGTTCACCCGATATTTAAGAAAATATCCTCAAATTAAATCTGACAGTCTGTCCTTTATCATTGTATAATTTCAAACCCAAAAAGTGATGAAGTACAGAGCCAAAACAACAACAAAAATCACTATCCCAATACTTTTGGAGCTCAGGTGGCAGATATTCACTTGACAAAATCCATGCCAAGGGCCTCCTCGTCCTCGGCACTCTCTTCCCATACTCTCTGCCCCACACAAACAAACACTTGACCATACACTGGACATTGCTTAACTCAGATTCCAATCCGAAATAATCTGTTGATTTCAGTTTGGTGCTTGTTACCTGTCGCTGCAGCCAAGTACCGGATCACAAATTGTTGACGACAATATAATTTTTACATGTCCCCTCGTTCATTTTTACTTTCAGTTTATTTAGTTATTTACCAGAATTCACAAGTGCGCAATTAATGAATGTTGTGAACGCTTCAGTGTTGTTGGTAGTACGTCAGAGGTCACGCACAGAGCTGATCCGGAAGAAGATTTTAACCACGTTGTTTTGTTTTTGTCAGCGCGAGCTAGCTAACATTTCGCTTTTAATCCCCTAACTAATTATTCTTCAGCCATTAGGAAGTAATTTGCAAATTGTAAGTGCAATAAAGATTTTCCATCCTGCATCGAAGTCAAATATATAAAAAGGTGGGTGGCTAAATAGTTGTTCTAGCCCAGCCTTCCTCATAGTAAGTAATCTATAGTAGCTAGTTTAGCTAGCTAACAGTTGGTTGCAGATGTTCCAGATACATTTTATCTCCATTGTTCCATTTGTGCCTTTACATAGGACTTTTTATTCGTCTCTCATTATTTCCCCACTGAAAGATATTGTAGCGAACGGAGGCAAACTCGGGTCGCAGGAGTAAAAGGCAAACACCCAACGCATCGCGCCATTTAAACTGGGTTAACCCACTTGTTGGGTATAATAATGTATATTATAAACTGGGTGGTTTGAGCCCTGAATGCTGATTGGTTGACAACCGTGGTATATCAGACCGTATAACACGGGTATGACAAAACACTTACTTTTACTGCTCTAATTATGTTGGTAAACAGTTTTATAATAGCAATAAGGCACCTCTGGGGTTTGTGGTATATGGCCAATATACCACGGCTAAGGGCTGTGTCCAGGTACCCCTTCGGGCCTTATTGCTTAAATATAATTAACTAGGATTGCTACACTGCCTCCTCCGAACGCGACCGCATGTCCCGTGCTTCAACCATATATTTTGTCTTGTGTAAAATCACAGCTTTAATGTATCATATAACAGATATAAGCCATTGGCTGGCTTTTGTGCTGTTAACCTAGGCTGTTGGTGGGAGATGATCGTGTGAAGAATGGTCTCAACTTCATGTATGAAGCTCCACCTGGGGCAGACAAAGGTAACTACATCCATCTTGGTTCTGCATCTTTACCATACTGAATAATACATATCAAACCATATGACTGCACTCCTTCCACCCACACTCTGCAGTCTACTGCAAAGGGGAGAGCAAGGAGGTGGAATGTTTAATAAGAGTCCCTCTCTTGTTCACAGATGCATACTTGTTTCTCAAAGCAAGCGTCGCTAGTTTGGTAAATGTTGTAGACTGAAAGGCATGTGTTAGCTTATTATTGTTCAAAATGTTACATTTTGATATTATTTTACAGGAAGGAGAATCAGAATACAAGTTTGAGTGGCAAAAGACGTCCCTTCGAGGGAAGTAAGTAGCTAATTGTGTTGATCAACATAAATATTCAGATGACTTGAAGCCTACTATTAGAGGTTACCTTTGCATTTGGGGATACTTTCATCTTTTTAGGTATGCCAAGGATGTCATGGCTCGTAAACTTTTGCGTAAATTAATATTGTGCAGTTTTCCCATTTGTGTTGAATTAACTTATGACATACCTATTTATGACAATCTACTGTTACATGTGATTACCCTCATTGCTAGGCTAAATATTGTCCTATTAACAAAATAAATGTGTTGGCATTTGACACTTGGTGGTGCTAAAGTCAAAGGATGATATCTAACTCGGGATAACGATGTGTTTATTTACATTATGGCAGGTGTAGTATATGTGCTTTGCTTGTCGTCGTCGCAATTGGGTTGTATGGAAGGTGTTATAAATGATGTAATGAATGGATTTAAGTCTAGTCTAATGACCTGTGATTCTCCGGTGCGCAATGTGAACTGCATCATGTGTCACAAATAGGGCCATGTGAATACAGACAGTGTACCCTCTCTTTGGCCTGTCTGGGATCAATGCCAGCGCTGCGCCCACAGAGAAAGCAGGTACAAATAACAATCTGACCTACCTGGATGAATAGAGGAAAAAAGTTGACTGGTAATTCCAAATAATAGTTCACAGATGTAGCTAATGGTTTATTTAAAACTAAATGTTATCAATTTTTCTTTCTTCATATTTTCATTCTCAACAATAAAATCCTCCTTTTTATTTTTGCACTGACTTTGAAATAATTTGAACAAAGAACTTATGATGCAGCTATTGCAGACAAATTGCAATAATAATGTGTCCCAATAGAATGGGCATTCAGTATTACATTGGATATTTGTGGTAACTCTATACTTGTAGCAGTAGTTGCCATCACTCCTGGTGTCCTGTAGAACTTCCAGAGTGGAGCTGGTTCTGACTCCTACAATCAGGAAGTGAAGTAGTAAAGTAATGTTTACAGAGGGAGAGTCCTGCGCATGGAGTTGATGGTGGAGGGCGATAATGGAGCCCCTCCTGTGCTGGGAGAAAAATGCATTTATTGTGTATTCTGATTCCCCTAACCACTGCTTTGGGAGAATGATATTGTATGATTTGCTCAGCCTGAAGATGAGTGAGTTGATTTGGTGTCCCTTTCTGTTAACAAAGCCGGCCCTGAATTCCCCACTGTGGAAGCAGTGGCGGATGTGGACAGGCGTCAATGGGACTTTGAGGCTGTGATTTGTGTTAACAGGTCCGTCGATGCACCCCTCCGAGTTAATGGCAGAGATGCGAAACAGTGGGTTTGCCCTGAAGAAATGTGTCCTTGGAAGAAATTCTACTGTTTGTGATCCATCGCAGGTAATCTTCTGTTCTTCTTCCCCGCATGAAGAAAAAGACAACAATATCCATGGCAGATCCCCAGTCTAAATGTGATTGCTGCAAAATGGCCAATTATCAGAGTAAACCACAGAGCTCTTCCAGTCGCTGCAAGTTTAGTCAATTGGGCAGATGTGATGAGACTAACTGCTAAAATTATAGGAGTGTTGCAACACCAGATGTAGCAGTATATAGTTTAACCCCCCCCCCCAAATAATCTCCCCTCAAACAGAAATCAACAGAGGTTATTCTGCTCTTACTTGCTTCACTTCTAACCATTTGTGATGTCTTTATTCATGCTTTGTTAGCGTTTGATGCATGCTTTTTAAAATGTTCATTGTTTGATTTATTACGAATTGTTTTTATGCTGTAGGAGTACGCTGTCAATGAAGAAGAGGAGGATCCTGAGGTTGAATTCCTGAAGTCGTTGACCACTAAAAAGAAAGAGAAGCTCCTCAGGTAGGAGAGCACCACCATTCATACGTTTAGTTGTTTTGAATATAATATGCTTATTGTAAAATAAGACAAAAGATGATTCTTGCAAAAAAAAATAACATGAACTACTAATATGACAAATTGTTTTCATTTTAAAGGAAACTTGGTCGTCTACAAAAGAAAAGTGATGGAAATCAGAAGAAGGACCGTGATAGTAGTGACAGCTCCAGTGAAAGTAGTAGCAGTGACTGACTGACAGTTCCAGTGAAAGTAGCAGCAGTGACTGACTGACAGCTCCAGTGAAAGTAGCAGCTGTGACTGACTGACAGCTCCAGTGAAAGTAGCAGCTGTGACTGACTGACAGCTCCAGTGAAAGTAGAAGCAGTGACTGACTGACAGCTCCAGTGAAAGTAGCAGCAGTGACTGACTGACAGCTCCAGTGAAAGTAGCAGCTGTGACTGACTGACAGCTCCAGTGAAAGTAGAAGCAGTGACTGACTGACAGCTCCAGTGAAAGTAGCAGCAGTGACTGACTGACAGCTCCAGTGAAAGTAGCAGCTGTGACTGACTGACAGCTCCAGTGAAAGTAGCAGCTGTGACTGACTGACAGCTCCAGTGAAAGTAGAAGCAGTGACTGACTGACAGCTCCAGTGAAAGTAGCAGCTGTGACTGACTGACAGCTTCAGTGAAAGTAGCAGCAGTGACTAAGAGTCTGAAGAGAAAGAAGAAAGGCAAGAGAAAGGACTCCTGTTGTGATGACAACACTGAGAGTGATGGATGAGTCTAGAGTAAGACCAGGCCCAACCTCCAGACAGAAACAGCACAAAGATGATACCAGAGAGGAGAAAGAAACAGTAGAGATGAGACACGACAGCAGGGAGAGGCAGAGAACCAGCAGCAGCTCCCAGCCTGGCCCAAACAAAAGCAGAAGGAGAGAGATATAAAGACAAGGTTCACAGTAGAGATGAGGCAAACAGTAGAAGAGAGATGGATAGAAGTAGGAGCAGAGATGGAGCAAAGAATAAAGCAGACGCAAAGGGAGGAGTAGGATCCTAGATGGAGGGAGGGAGAGAGAGGGGGGGGGGGCAAAGGGAGGAGCAGAAGCAGAGGGAGGGAGAATGAGAAAAGAGCCGGAGGGAGAGCTGAGAGAAAGCACTGAACTGTGAGAGTAGACAATCTTACAAAGTGGGCCAGTGATACCATTTTATTTTACTGATGTAAACATTTTTGACACGTTTTGACGATTTTATGATGCTATTGTTAATATGTACAGTTTTCTTGGTGGGCCCACTTATTAAACAAACACATAGAAACCAAAGTTTTAGTAACACCATGTTTTGGTGTTGCATGCTAGTTGGCTGCTACGGTCAAATGAGTGCAGGGGCGTATTCATTATGCCGATTATGTTGCAAAATGTTGAGCAGAAGCAAACTGAATGAAACCGGGAGGGGCCTACCTGAATTTGACCAATAGAAACTGTTCAAAATGTTCCATTTTGCTACTGTTAGGACTAGTGATTACACCCCTGCTCCTCAAATAGTTCTTATTTTCATCCACTAGAGGGCAGCAGTAGACCTAAAATAACTTGAACCACAGAAATATTTTGCATTTGTCAGATTATTGAACAAATGCATGTCTTGCATGCACTATTATTGATGGTTGTCACTTTAGTCCAGAAAACCCTCTTCAGAATTCTAATAAAAAATATTATTGCAACTCGAATTTTAAAAATAGTGAACTGTGCTCACATGGTTGTGACCGTTCTTCATTACATGTGTTACAAGTCTAGCTTAATTATGTAGGCTTGTTTCAAAGTGTTCTTCTGGAAGTGGCCTAAACGGGAGCATGGTTGACTAATGACAATCAATCTATGATTGTTCATTATGCGATGCATAAGATTAGGCCTGCGTAAGTGATTAGTGTGGAGACATCAAGTTTGTTTCAAATATTTAATACTGTATACTTAATTCTGACTCGAGATCAATGCATGAAACTTTCCGCTTTCTGCAAACCCCAGTGCATCATTTACGCAACATTGCGCGCCTATCGGCCTTTAGAGATTACTTGTTGCATTACTTGCATGACATTATCATCATGATGGACAAAACAGAAGCAACGATGAGGTCGAGTTCCTATTTGTTTTGGAGACATATATTTTATGGCAAAGAAATAACAACTCCTGCGTCGATATGATTTGTTAAGAATTCCTGATCAGGAAAATGAATTTCTTACATGTTTTATTTTATTTCAGTCGCTTCAAATGTGTATGTTCTGTATAGACAGACCATGTAACCTTTTGCAATGATGCCCCGAGGTGTGCACCTAAATACTGTAGACCTATGCCAATTTGTTTGATTAATTGTTATTTTATCATTATCACAATACAAGTATTTTTTGTGACCTTCCATAGTGAGCGATGAACATTTTTTTAAATCCTGGAGACAAGAGGAGAGTCGCCCGAGGCCTTGAGCAGTGAGATGTTTTCCCGTGTCCCGTAAAGTCGCACTGGTTCTCTTTGATCTCTCTTTTATTGTGGCTTGAAAACAAAGATGACTTCTGCCTAATGCTCAACGAGAGGGCATTTCATGGAAAAGTAACAAAGCGATAAATGGCAGCACTTTACTGTCCGCAACCCCAAGCGTCTCTCTTCGCGAAGCATTTTGACGAACCTAAACTCGTGTTGAATTGAACGCCCTTTTGTAGCCATAAAATAGCAAACTATGCTCATGAATTACAGATTAATACTTATTTCCGTGGTTATGAAAATGGATCGAATTTCAAATTCAGTAAAGTGTAATGAAAATATATTTGCCCCCAAGAAAACTGTAATTTACTTAGTGTGCCTATGCCGCAAAATAACAAACATTTTTTCTGAAGAAAAAAAAAGAACATAAAATCACTGCAAATAAACCACAATTTTATTTTTTTAAATAAACATACACTTAACTGAGGGTTGTATTAATGTGTCATGAATGTTCGCTTATATAATAATAGCCTATTGAATAGGCCTGTTTTATTTTGCCTGTAGACTTCATTTAAAAGTTCACATTTATATGAAATGCCAAATATAGGCTATAATACGTTGTCTTTTCTAAGCTGTTTATTTTTAAACTCGAATTCGTGGTTATAGAAAAATTTACATTTGAATTTTTTATCGTTATTTTCGTGATCTCAAAGCCAGCCACACAAAAGGAAATGAAAATAATTTCTCTATTGCCTTCTGGTCAATTGAACTTCCTCTTCAGAAAGAGGTTATCTAGATGAGATGCCTGTCCCTAACATATTCCCAGGCCTGGGCTCACGCTGTAATTATTCCCCGGGTTTTTCTTTGAGATCGGACGCTGCACTGGGTAAGCACAAAGAAGTCAGAGAGCATCCTTGAACCCTTTCAATACGGGGCCACTGATATTCAAATAACATGCAGGAACCATTTGACTGCGCCGCGACAAGAGCATTTCAATTTCATCATTTGCATATGGCTTTTTACCCCTTTTCCTTTTCAAAAGTTTAGAAACAGTTCCCATAACATCAAATCAAGTGTAGAGTTTCAAGGAAAGCTTAGAGATGCTTTATCCTTATTCTTGGACTGCCATCTTTCCGTTTGACATGCAAATTAAAGCAGTTAATTTGGACAATTAAAATAAATATTCAGGGGGCTTTTGTCATCAAAACCCCCTGGAAGCCCCCAGATAAAGTAAAGCTGAACAAATGATGTCTCGGAGATTAATTAGATATTTGATAAGACACGAATCCCTAATCGCAAATACAAGACACATGGGGTTGCGATGTGCTCCAAGTCATAATTAATACCATTTAACAAGATTTTCATTTGGGCATGAAATGTCTTTTCCGGGGCATTAACTATTGATTTATTCCTCAGAGAGAATGCACGTCAATGTGCGATTGCCTATATCAGCAATGTATGATTGATTTTATGTAAAGGAACACTCTTGCCTATCTACATTTTACGTTTGGCAATCGTTCATTTTGACCATTTATACCATCACATAAAATACCTTGGTTCATAATTTATTTTCATTTCGCATAATGAAAACAAGTATGGGACCCAATACAGTGAAACATTCCCATCACACGACTGCTGCCTCAGATTTTAGATCGTTTTAATTATGACAAAATGAAAGTCTTATACGTGTGACTTTATACAAGTAAACATTTATATATTTTTTTAGCAAAGAAATGAAATGGTTAACTGAATTTAAAAAGCTGTGTACATACATATCCACAAAGTGCGTTGAAAGTAAACTCCCTGAATTTCAGGATCCCAAACACGAATAAAACAATCATAATTCACATTTACATGAAAATAACACATTGTTTGTTGTCAATATGTACAATATGATGGCGACTCACATGGGCCAACCAAGTTCATTTGGGTTAGCTCGCCCTTTTTAAGCACTGATCGTAAAAAGTACCCCGCGGTTCATTTTTAAGTTGACAGCTTTATAGTTATGTCATTTTCACATAATATAGAATAATTCTGCTTTTCGTTTGATGGTGAATAACGAGTTGAACATAATCAATATGGTGTTAAGTTTGAATTCTTTTTTGTTTTCAAATGCTTTGCGTAAAATCGTATTTTCCTCCAATACTATCTCTCAAACCCAGACCCGTTTTAATACATGTACCAGTTTTGATAACCTACTGGTCATTTGCTTTATAAAGTTAGTTTCAAGGTCATTCAAATAACAGCCATTCAGTGTTCGTCATGAGGAGATGGATCCTTGATTCTGGGGTTTACCCCGTCTAAAATGAGTTCTGGGGACTCGGACCTGGGGGTCTCCAGGTTACTGGTGTCGGTGTCACTGTCGCTCCCCTTTTTGCCTTCACCACCACCGGCAGTGTGGGTTTTAATGTGCTTGCTCAAATGGTCGCTCCTCATAAAGCGCTTGTTGCATACTGGGCAAGCAAACCTTTTCTCGCCGGTGTGGGTACGGAGGTGTCTCTGAAGTTCATCTGATCTTGTAAATCTTTTGCCACAAAAAAGCCAATTGCAGACAAATGGCCGCTCGCCAGTATGCCATCTCAAATGGGCTTTAAGGTGAGAGGTTTTGCCATACACCTTACCGCAGCCTGGAATGTGACAGCTGTGAAGTCCTTTCCTCCGGAGGCTGGCCCCCGCAGGCCCCAGCCGCTCAGCCTCCTGACAGTTCGGACAGTCGCACGTGGCTCTGCCAGAGTACCTCCTGGATGACCTTGAGGAACCAGAACTGGAACCTGAAATCATAGCGTTGGCGGCAGAGGCGTCCGTGTATGTTGGAATGACTGTTTTGAATCCCTCTTGTGTTAACAGGTGTTGGCTGGTTGATAGAAGATGCGATGCCGTGGGACTTATACCAGTTGAGCTGAATGCCGAGTGTGTCAAAGTGGAGAAGTCAGGGTTATAGCCACTGAGCTGAGAGTGTATGGCTTGGGGGGTCCCGGAATGCAGGGAGGTCTGCAGCGAGCTTGCAGGGTTTTGGACCTCGAGCCATGAGCCAGGGTTGGTATGAACGTCCCACCACGCGGACGCCCCATTAGTAACATCGCCCGAGATGGTTGAATGGAAACCAGACTTGTACCACGACTCATACGGATGTGCCATCCCTACCCTCGGGTACAAGGTTTCTGCTGATGTGTGGACTTTGGAAATGAAGGCTGATTGCCCAGACTCTTGAGACGAAATGCTTGCTGAGTTGGAAAACAGACTGCTGTACTCTGTGGAAAACGCAGATGTGGTCGGGGAGGTGGAGGCTAAGCAGAACGCGCTGTTGCCTGTGCCAGTAGTTGATGTTAGTCCGGTCGATCCGCGGCTTGTTGCTACAGTGAATCCAGGGAGACTGGATCCCAAGTTGCAACTAGAGGAGGATCTTTTCCAAGGATGAAATCCGCCTTTTGAAAAAGCACTGGAATCAGGTAGAGTGGTAAGGGGACTGGTATTGCCAATTTTGTTACAAGTAGCAGCCAGCATAGCTAGAGGTGTAGTTCCAAATCGTGGTTCTTCCTGTAAAGAGATGAATATCTGTACTTTAGAACACTGCAAGTAACATTTACCATTTTCTTTCTGTAAATAAGATGCATGCATTTGCTAGAAGTATAATTTGCGTCTGCCTATGTGGTCGTCCAACCGTTCGGTTGTTGTGCTTGTTTAGATAGCAATTAGTGCAGAGGCTACACAATTATTTACCGCATTGGATTCAAACATACATTTAGTGAAAATGTTCATTCATAAAGAATGTATCGAAATGTGAACTAAATATCCACTGAACCTAATAAACAGACACAATCATGGAGGAAATACAGTAATGTCACTCAGTAGAGAGTTTACTGCAGGTCTCGAAAGTTTGCGCATGTGGGTAGCCTATTATGAAAGTTGGCAAAAACAAAAATTACTTTGATTGAGGAAAATTACAACATCTACACAAGCACTTTCAATACCTACAGTAACAACAAAGCTCAACGATAAGAGAACAATGACCGAAAAGTAGCCTATACAATTTAGTAAGTGTGAAAGTATAAAGCCTACTTCACACATGAAAACCAATATATTTTTTGTCGGCTTACCCCAAGTATAGACGTAGCCATATCCAGGGTCTTTGCTATGTTGAATTGGTCACAATTCTGCAATAGTGTACTTTTCCAATTCGACTCAGACACTTTGCTTTTCCGTAGTCACACGATTTCTCTCTTGGCTCGGAGCTCCTACACTACCTAGTTGTAGAGAGCGCGTTCTTTGAAGTACAGCTGGCAAGAGCAAGCAGCCAATCTATGCGCTGGATTCTTGGCAAGAGGACGACGTCAGCCAATGAGAGATTCGACCAAGGACAGAAACGCTAAAGCTTCATGTCAATCAATAACTCTTGTGCGGATTTGACTGTCAAGCAAGGTACGATTTGGTATTTTTATACATGTTATGTATTCTCCCATCAAGGCTCAATGTGCTCTATATTGTAGAATCGAGATCATTTTGGTTTAAGCTAGTTCTCTGCAAGAGGTAAGAATTTGATATGATTTATTTAGAGGTATTTTGTTTCTGTTGCATTTCAGAAAGCTTTCTGACCAATTGTTATTTTTTTTCAACTGCAGGTTCTTTGTTTCTCTAGGCCTATATAGACATAATTGTAAAATATAATGTTCTGATGTATAGCTGCCTCTGCTTTTATCCCTCGTGGAGTCCCAAATTGTTTTATGTTTCATGTCATAACATGAGGGGATTGGTGATTATTTAAAAAATAGATATATATATTTACGAATTGCGGTGCCTTCATATTTTTTTTTTAACTAAGGATGTCATGCACTTTCAGGAATGGAAACGTCTTCATAGGCGCAGGGCATGTGCTTGCTTACACCATCCATGAAGTTAAGCAGAAGTTCCCATGCACTCACCAGGGGGCCAGAAGTGCAATAAACGGACTCATTATCAATAAACAATGGCTGACTAAAGTGAAGACGCTTACAAGACAAGGTATGTCATACAACAGGTGAATTATCTTAAAAGTTTCTATAGGCTCAAGCGGTGTTGCCATGTGTGCGTTTAAGAGGCTATTGGGGACTTGTTTTTAATCTGTGTGTGTGTGCGCGTGTGTGCGTGGAGTGCGCTCGCGCCCGTCCCCCTGCCTGTCTGTGCCAATTTACGCGCGTGTGTTGAGGCTGTACAGTGGGGCTTTTCGGTTAATTAAAAAGTGACAATTAACTCGATGAGTGGTTGGTGTTCTAAGTGCTACAGCCTGGAAACTAAAAATATTTGAAAAATATTGCAGTCATAATAATCACGAGATGTTGTTTCCCTCATGTCAGCCTGGCGAATGCATTTCATTCAACGATGCAGGCTGATTTAATATGGCACAATGAAACCATAGAGCATTCCACACTAAAGATTTAGGCCAACTGAATTATAACGTTTGGAGATATAATTGAACCATTGAAAAAACATGTGGAGCGCATCAACATTAACTTTTTCTTTCGCCAAATTACTATATATTTTTTTCTTCCTCTGGAATTTATAAAGATCACAATGCAATATATGTCAACGTGTTTCACAGCTTGTTAAAACATTTAGGGGTAATGACATAATGTAACAATGGCCTGCTTTGGTGTGACTCTTCATCCCTTAAAAAGGTAAAGCAATTTTCCATAGAATGGCTTCGCCAAAAGCTGTGTATTACAGTATTCAAAACGAGCGAATAATGCACCATTATTGAGCTTGAATGCTGCCAGTCAACCAAGCGCAATTTGTTCAAAGGCTTCCTCTGCTTTAAATCCCCACCTTTTGAGCGGCGAATATAAAACAATTTCATCAAATCCAACGAACGGAGCCAAGAAAAGTGCTTCATTTTTGCAATCATTGCAATTTTAGTGGTGTGCTATTAGCACTATTAAATGTCGATTATGCATTAACAAATTTGATTGCAATGCCAAAGTGTCTCGAACAGCGTGAGTGTGTGAGCGTGTAATTATTATTTTATATTTTTATATTTTTTTTAAGTACAGTTCTAAATGTTTTGTAGTGTAATGCACCTTTGGTTAAAATGAGGACCGTGTCATTCATTGTTTATTTTTTTAATTTGTTATGTATAATGGTATTCTGGTATTATCTGTCTCTTCCTGTTTTATTAATATTTATTGGTTCGAAGATAAAGATAAAGGATTTATCAGTGAACAAGGCGAAGATAAGGCCCTCGATGGAGTGCTCGTTTTTAATTAGAGTGTTTATCCCCACATTATTCAACATCTAACTGATTATTGAAACACTTCTGGAAATAAAATAAGTAAAGAAATGTATAACGAACAAAAACTTTAGTAACAAAAGAACACGAAAACAATTAGGATTAGATTATCTTTCAAAATGACAGGTGTTGGTTCACATATGATTGCCAATACTCATTTTCAATTGTGTTGACTTTTTAGTCTTTTTGAATGCCATTGTAAATTGGAATTTCATCATGTGGGCCTACCATAATAACAATGTCATAGCCTGCGTAATAGTTGGTAGTAGGCCTACCCAATGCCAGCATCCTTGACGAAATATTGTCATTAAAAATATTTGAACAGTGTCATTCAAGTGGGAATTTGGAGTTGAATCTCGCATGCAGGACTCCACCCGAGAGCACTTTTCTGTGGCAATTAGGAGCCTATTACAAGTCATTAGATTGATCAATGTACCTTAAACAATGAGAATGATTTATTTGGTAGAACAAAACGCTGTGCATCTATTGTGGTGAGGCTAAGTGACGGTGCATCCATCAAGGCGTTCAACGACAAAAGATAAATGATTAATACAAACCTATTCATTTAAACTCTTGATACAAAAGGCCTTTGACTTGCTTCAAATCAAGATTATTAGAGGCTCGTTTTCTGCATGTTAAACGACTCAGGGTGCTGGATTAGGCCAAGTTTTCTGGTTGGTCCCTGCAGGGATTAATTTGCTTTGCTTTTGAGGAAAGTTTATTTGTGGACAATTAACTAATCGGTGTAATCTCATGGTCGAGAGTGGCGGAGGTCCACAGGCCTACACCTGTTTCTGTCCAAGAGGGGAAACAATTTAGGGGCAATGATGCCATGCTTCAATTCTAAGTAGTTTTATATGTTAATTGATGTCATTATCTGAAAACAGGTGTATGATAGTCTACTAAATCCGACAGAAATGTTAAATCAACTCTGCCTAGCCTACATGCTTGTTTGGGTCATGGTGATTGGGTCATTGGGTCTAAGATAGAAAACGATATTTTATCATAAACTCGCGTTTTTTGTATATTGTAAAATCTATAACACATCTCTTTCTATACGATTTATAGACTAACGCACGAGATCATCGATGTGAGTCTATTTTGCGTGTGCAAAGACTTGCATGCCATGCTGTTTTCCATTAATTGTCAATGTACAGTATTCAACCTGTTTCTCAGCCGTGTCTGTCCGGCTCTTGCACAGTAAGCATTGTTGGACACCTTTTACATTTTGCATCCGATGTTTGTAATTCTTCTGGTTGTCAAGGGAGTAAAAAAAAAACAAATGCGGGAAGACTTGTATTCACTATATAATGGTGCATAACAGGAAGATATAGAATCATATTCCTGTTCAGTATGAAATATAATTTTATTGGGAGGGAAATAAACCAGAGCGACAAACCAGTCTGTTGCAAGGAGTAGCCTAGAAGATTCACCTTCAGGGGCGGAATGGAACCAGGAATCGGCCCTGACATGTCAAACACACCAGCCCATTTTTTTCCTTGAGGTCCCCACAAAATGGACTAGCACATCTGGTATTTGCCCGAAATGCCAGATGGCCGCTCTGCCCCTGTTCACCTTGTTAAAGGCACTATAGTCCCACAGCTGCTTACTTGCACTGATTTAACCCTCCCTGATAAGAGGTGCAGACTAACCAGCACTCCCTGCCACTGTCATATTGTGCGTGAGGGATTGTCGTTACATGCCTGACACTTGGATAGGCTCCTGTAATAACTCCTACAGTTACCGATATTGGCTTGTACATGTGTTGTCTATGTTCTGTGGTGAAGCTTGGCTCAGCTCACAAGTACAGTAGGCCTAACATTAACAAGTGTCTGCTAAATTTAGAAACATGGGTCAGCTACCAGTGTCATCTTTCATTTCAGCCAGACGCATGTCCTAGTTTAAGGGTGAGGCGTTAGCCAGTGTGAGTGAGGTCGACTGAACTTGCTGTTAGCTAGACCGGTATTAGCTTCTTCTCCAGAGCTTACATTACCAGAAATATATGTATTTTTTCTCACTCTAAGTTGTGAGTAGATTTAGTAGGCAGTGAAAACTGAAGAAAAGGACATGGCTCCCAAGAAGGTGTGTTTTGTGTATTCTATAGTAGCTCAGGCCAAAGCTGAATGTGTAGCCTCGATTTACATAACGCCACGAGGTCTGACTCGCTATGGACATTGACACGTTGTTTTTATTAGCAGAAGGGAGGTGATGGACAGCAGCCACCACCACTGATTGGACGGTTTGGGACTTCTTTGAAAATAGGAATCGTCGGATTGCCCAATGTAGGGTATGTCTATAGTCGTTACATGTAAACTGGAAATATACATTTGACTGCTTAACAACATGGCCTATGCATTTTTAAGTACAGTACTAAATGTATTCATATGGCTCCCATGAGCCAGTGTAAAGGTATTCTGGTCATTCATTGACTAGTTCATTACAGGCCACATGCCATTAGGCTTTCACTAGACTAGTGGACACAGGTCATGGAGTGCATGCATTTCACTGTACACGTGAACCTAAAGGTCGCAAACCCCGCACCAGTAATTTAATTTGCCTAATGTCATTCAATAATTCAGAATATTGACTCACTCTTAAACGTAAAAGATTAGAACAAACAGACACAAAATGCTTTGGATTGATACATGGGAAGTATAAGATCCAACTCCGATAAAGACATACAACAAACGATACCATGGTGTATAATCCGAAAGCCTACCAAGCAGCAACAGCTCTCACACTATGGTCTTCTGCTATTTCCTGTCATTTACACTGTACAGGGATCAGGATGGTAGCATGAGTGTTCTTTGGAGATCATTTCTCCCGTATGAAATAATAGCAGGCATGTGGCTTCAACATGATCACTGTCCTCACCCTGCTCCCCACCCTGCCTAGCCCCCACTGCTGTTGACCTGGCCTCATGCACTGTGACGGGCTGATGAATAGCGACATGAGAGCTGATTGAAGTGACATGTTTTTTGTCCACCACTGTAGGCAGAATAACAAATGTAAATCTAAAGCAGATTGTGTATTTCTGATAACGGAACAATCCTGCGATTATAAGATGAATCCATGCTGTATCACAGCAATATCCGGGCAATTCCTGTCCTGTCTGTTTTGGAGTCTAAACCAACCAATCTATGAAATGTGGAGCGCACCAGGTGAGGGGATAAAGATAGAAACGTCCAGGATTATATTTAACTGCCTTGCCATTATTACACTTGCATTCATTGAGTAGTCAGTGCAACCTGAAGCACTCTTGAGGTGCTTGTGCTGTGGAACAGAAATCGCTCAGTGAGCACGACATGGGGCTATGTTTGGCTGTACCCGTTCAACAGCTCAGATCTGTCAGGAACGTAATTGTCCCCTGGATTCCAAGCACAATTGATCTATTATGGGATTATCTGACCTTGTAATTGGGCTTAGTGTTTCACAATCAGGCCATTTATGATTCTGAAGATCAAATGTTCAATATATTAGATTGACTTCTTTGTCGTAGTGGAGAATGAAATGGTCTTTCTGCCTTGCAGGCTTTGCTGAGGTCTTTGAATAAACCAACATCATACTCTCAACCCATCAGGATCCACCAACAGTTTCTGGGATGCGTTGACCTCTGTGCTGTTTTTATTTCTAGGAAGTCAACCTTTTTCAACGTACTGACAAAGAGTCAAGCTGCAGCTGAGAATTTCCCCTTCTGCACCATTGACCCAAATGAAAGCAGAGTGCCCATTCCAGATGAACGCTACGATTTCCTGTGCCAATTCCACAAGCCTGTCAGGTATGGGGTCTCACTGTTCACGTATTATTCACACTTCAGACTTGGGATCTCTGCCAAATATGTATAGGTCACTGCAAGTATACACTACAGCGACGTGAGAAGATACAGAAATGTTGTTGACATTGAGTTGCCAGTCCTTTACCATACATATGATAACTGCAGTTTTTCATGTTTTTTATTATTATTATTATTTTTTTAAAGTAAGAGGCCATAGCATTTATGTGTCAGTAGCTGGCTATCATATGTCATTATGAGCGAGGTTAGACCAGCCTATTGGTTTAATGTGAGAAAGTCATAAATCACAGCACTGAACCAATGTCTCTCTGTCTCCGGGGTTGACGGTAGTGCAATATAACATGTTCAGCACTGAGCAATGTGAAACGTTTCATTATGACTCTGCTACGACTTTTCCATGAGCAGTATGACACACACACCATCACCCTTTAGTCATAGCTCTTGTGTCTCAAACCATACATTCCAGAGTATAGGTGCCTGATGATGAAATCAAGGCATGGCACCACTACCTCTGTTGTTGTAGTAGAAGTATAATTGCGAGGTGTAGAACCAGTCTTAGTGTACAGGGTTGGGTTTTATTCTCATTTATCCACATTGAGTGGGAAGGCTCATAGAGCCGAGGCTCAAGGGATACCACTTACTCTGACAGATAGCTAATACCCAGTAGCCAGAGAGAGGGAAAAAAACATATTATTTTTATGTATGTTGTGTATTTTTCATAGAAATCTTAGAAACTGTTTGACCACCAAGAATCTACCCTGGTAGTGTTGATCCATATCCAAAAACATAAGAAAGACTGATTCACAAGCTGTGGGCTTGTCTCTGTATTTTATTATATTAGACTTTAGACATTAGCTGACTTATATAACCCCTGTTTCCTTTCCACTGCCTTAACCCCACTGCCTGTTCTGCAGCAAGGTGCCAGCCTTCCTGAACGTGGTAGACATAGCAGGACTGGTGAAGGGAGCTCACGCTGGCCAGGGTCTGGGCAACGCCTTCCTGTCCCACATCAGTGCCTGCGATGGCATCTTCCACATGACACGTGAGTCCCACCTGTCAGACTATAGCACACTGCATATCACTCTGTAAAATGACCCGCTTTTCATTTGGTTAAAGAGAAGAATTACTGAAAATGTATTTCATACCTCCCTGTAGTATGTTGTTGACAGAGTTTTTCTACCGAGGCCTATATTGTTCTGTCAGCTGTGTTCCAAGACAAACACAAAATTCAGGGATAGTGCAGGTGAAGCCAGACCCAAAACTCACATTCCTATCCAGAGTTTTTCCCTGAATCGGAGGAAAGGGAATGAAAGGAGCCGTGTCTGGTTTGGGAGACTCACTGCACACAATCGGTAGCATGCTCTGAGGTTGGGAAATAAAACTTGACTCAGAGGGATGTCTTTAGTGGCTTCCTGTGACCACAGATTATTGTAACTTGATCCCGAAATGCCACAGTTGATTATGGTTGAGCACAAGAACTGTAAGTAGCCTATATGGCAAAAAATACAGTAAGGTTAAAGGTACAATGCAGCCGTTTTCATCTCAATATCAAATCATTTCTGGGTAACAATTAATTAACTTACTGTGATTGTTTTCAACTAAAATGGTCAAAAAGAAACAAAAATAGCTTCTCAGCAAAGAGCAATTACTCTAGCAAGAATTTAGCTAGGATTGTAAAATAAAAACTAGCTGTTATTGGCAGAGAAGTTTGGAACTCTATTTCTTATTGGTCGATTAACTAATTTACCGCCTGGAGATGTCACCAGAGGGGTATCCTGCAAAGCAAACATTTTCTAAAGCTAACCAGCTTCAGTTAGCATCACATTCCAGCTCAGGATTCATCCGAACTACAGTACGTACTACAATGGTGGATATTGCTTGTCCGCCTGCGGCTAACTCTGGGAGGCTTGTAACTGTGCGTGCATGTCGCTGTTCGAACACCGAACTCTTCATTGAGAAATTGTTGAAACCGTCAACCCATGGGCAAGTCAGTGCCACATTTTCACTTGTGGCAAAATCAAAATGAAGGAAAATGTATCTTGCAAATTCAGCAGGCTGTGGTGTGAAATAGGCTTTTAGAAGTGCCATCTTTATTTTATTACTTATAGTTAATGCCATCTTTGATGTGCTTATCAATACATGAGCTACTTTCATCCCACTCCAATCGATAAAATAATGTTATTAAGTCATACAAAAGTTTTACATTTCAAATGCATTTTGTCATTACTAAATAATGTGATAGGTATTTTACTATTTTCTAACACACAAAAAAACATTTGATTAATAAAATATTGAATCAGCCGTCTTCCTCAAAGGAAGGGGATGATGACGCAATCTTTGCAAGAGGGAGGGAATCTGATTTCATTGGTCCTCAACTCGCGGCTCCGTCATTTCATTTAGGGTAAGGGGAGTTAGCTGTGAGTTAGCCTGCCCCGGAGCAGGTTAGTTCTGAAGGATTCATTGCCATAGAAATTTAGCTGACTAAAAGGTGAGCGCCACTTTCGTATGACTGGTTATCCCGAGTTGAACTCAGAGTTGACCAAAGTTACCTCGCTAACTCCTCAAACCAGGTATGTAGGATACCCCTTAGGCAGGCCAAAACAGACTGAAATGTCAGGCTGTCTTTTCAAACAGCTCTTACACTAAAAGGGCATTATCATCATTTTCACAGTATTATTCTAACCTCATAGTGTGGAAATATACACTGACTATACCAAACATTAGAAACAACTGTTGAGCTTGAAAAACCCCGCAGCGGTGTAGTTCTAGACACAAACCGGTGCGCCTGGCATACCCCGTTCAAAGGCACTTAAATCTTTTGTCTTGCCCATTCACCCTCTGAATGGCACACGTACCCAATCCATGTCTCAATTGTCTCAAGGCTTAGAAATCGGGGAGGTCTCCTCCCCGTCCTCTACATTGAATGAAGTGGATTTAACAAGGGACATCAATAAGGGATCATAGCTCACCTGAATTCACCTGGTCAATCGACAGTATGTAATGGAAAGAGGTGTTCTTAATGTTTTGTTTACTCCAGTGTATATAAAACACAGTAAAATCACATTTTTGATTGCACTGGGCCTTTAATATTTTATTTCTGTGTTTTATATGACATATCCTATAAATGATATGAAATCAATGCAATACCAGCCCGCATCACACTAAATATATTGAAACATTGCTGAGTTTTCCCTCATTTTTGTGCAGATAAATGGCTTTTTAGGGTTAGTTGGCGCTGTTCAGTGAAAGCTGAAAGGTCATTCTGTAATACAGGTACAATTCAGCATTGTTGCTTTCAGTTTATCATGCCCACTAACAGCCTTTTGTATTCTCAGTAAATACACAGATGTGAGTGCATTCGCAAAACAACCCCCACAAAATACTTCTCACTTGTCTAGGTCAACGCCTGAAGTTCTTTTGTGCCTTCGACATCGTCTTTGTCTTACATAATTAACGTGTTACACGCTAGAATAATTTAAATTGCTGCTACAAAAATGTGGATGGAGGCTATTTTAAAAATTGCTGAATTTGTTTACTGATTGTATGCAGCTATTGACTTTGCCATTATATGAAAAGAGCTCTGATTAGTGACTAGGCTGTGGCAGGCAGAGAGCAGGCAAATGGACAGGGTTAAAATACAGACCATTTTCTCATATTGTTCCCAGGTCATCTCTGCAAGGGATTACTTGGTGGACAGTATAAGTGTGTCGTTTCAGATCCGAGGCCATTTTCCAATAGCCTTTCAACTGACTTTGTGTGACAGACTGTACGTCGTGAACTACCTCAGGACTCTGATGAATATCTCAAATGTGTAGCTTGTGACCTTTTCATATTTCTTCACAGCCGTGGAACGGATATCCCCCTGCCGCTTGCTTTCTTCACGGTTACTATTTGTCCTGTGATTAAGAAGGTATGAAGAAGGCATTCGGTTATATCCTCTTCAAATACACAGAAACGCATCACAATGCAGCCTCCTTTCCGAGCAATTATAACAAACTATTGAAATATAGTACAGTATCAAGTGGAGGCTGCGCCAGTGTACACTAAATGACTTTCATGAAAGGGTGTGTTGTGTATGGAAGGATTTAGTTCCCTTAGACAACTGGTCTGAGAGGAGGTTGTCTGCTTTTGTTGATGCAATTGAGGACCACCCACTGTAACTAAGCTATAGCAAAGATTTACTCACTAGGACAAAGTCATGTTAGGTGAGATTTGCCTACGGAGGATACGTTGTGACCATTACTTTTGTCGACTGTCTCTGGGAAATCCCTGTTCTAGTGAGGTTGTACTGTTATGTACTATATAGACGTTATATACATGTACTATATAGACGTTACATCACTAGATGAATGTGTCCCCGGGCACCGAAGACGTGGATGTCGATTAAGGCAGCCCCCCGCACCGCTCTGATTCAGAGGGATTTGGGTTAAATGCGGAAGACACATTTCAGTTGAAGGCATTCAGTTGTACAACTGACTAGGTATCCCCCTCTCCCTTTCGTATTCTGACTAAAGATACAGGTACAGTATGTCTCCTGTGATACTGTGTTGTCTTCTGTCTGCAGTGGCCTCAGGGAGAAGCAGCCGTGTTAATATTGTTTCTTAACCACCGTTTAGAGGCTTCCCAGGGGCTTACATTTAGAGGCTTATATTTCTATCTACCTGAATGACTTTGTTTTGACATTGTACTTATGGATGCATTGAAATGTATTAACAAGATGTTATTATTCGGGTTTTGTGTCAAATGATATGTGCTTACGTACAGCCGCTAGTGAAAGTCTCACCACACCTTCAACAGTCTTCACATTTTGCTGCCTCAGAGATGGAATCCGCAGTAGGGGGTAACAGCGCCACTGACCGCCCCACCACCATTGTTATTGTTTTTGTTGCCGAGCTGAGGAGCGTTGCGTAGCAACATATAGGCCATTCCACTGTTTTTGTCAAAGACAGCAATATTCAAACATTTTCTCAGATTTCAAACAAATGTAAGCCAGGACTGAGACTGGACCACTCAGGAACACTCAACACCTCTTGGAAAGCCATTCGGGTGTCTCTTTGCCATTAAAATGTGTGTAATTGTCCTGCAGAAAAAATACAACTATTCCAGGGTTGAGTTATCAGAAGACTGAGGCAGGTTTTCCTCTAACTTTTTACCTAGGCTTTGCTCCTTCTATATTTTCTTTGATCTTGACAAACTCCCCAGTCCCTGCCAGTGACAAACATATCCATAACATGATGCTGCCACCACAATACTTGGAAATACAGAGGGTTTCACTCTGTTGATATGTATTGGATTTTAACCAAACCTTTTGTTTTTAATTTAGGTCAAAAAGTGAATTTCTTTGCTGTGTTGTTTTGCAGTATTACTTAACGAGCTTGTTGCAAACATAATGGATGGTTTGGAACAGATTCTTTAACACCGGCTTCTTTTCACTTTGCCATACAGGCCAGTAATGTGGAGTGAATGCAATGTTGATCCTCTGTATTTTCAAGTATTATGGTGGCAGCATCATGTTATGAGCATGCTTGTCATCGACAAGGGACTGGGGAGTTTGTCAGGATCATTATAAAAATGAAAGCCTTAGTAAAAAGTTAGAGGAAACCCTGCATCTGTCTTCTGAATACCTAACCCTGGGATGGAGTTATATTTTTTAGCAGGACAATTACACACATGTGAATGCAAAAGACATACCAGAATGGCTTTCCAAGAGGTGTTGAGAAGTTGGAAAAATCATATTCCAAATTATTCACAACTGTAATGGCTGCCAAAAGCGCTTCTACCAACAAGTAGTACCTCTGGGGTGTGAGGACATGCACGATCAAGCCTTCTTCATTTTTTAAATTTGTATTAATTTGGACCCATTTTTATCAATTTTCTTTCACTCTGAAAGTGTGGAGTAGGTTATGCAGATCCCTCGGAAACTCCCCAATTTAAAAAAATAAATGTTTATTTAATTTTATGGCAGGAAAATGTGAAAGCTTTGCCAGTGTTGTGTAGGCTTTCACTAGACACTGTATGTGCTTGCTTTTTTTGTTGACACAAAGAATGAAGCAGATCCTCAAACCAAAACCAGCTCTGTTTTGTCTGTGTGTAGAAAACAGTCTTTCTAAATAGGGATGAAATTATGTGGATGCTTTTACTGGGACTTTACGACGATCTGTTTTGACACACCATTGTTGTCCCTCTGTGGACTCCTTAGAGACTAAGCGGTATGTTCCACAAGTTACCCATTAAACATTGCTGGTTTTGTTTTGCAATTACAGTACAGGCTGCAATATTCCAGGCACTTCTTTTATATTGCTTGATTATACGGTTGGGGTGAGCACACTTTTTCTTGTCTGGAACAGTATGTTTGTCTGAAAATTAGAAACGTGGTTTCTCCAAACATCTTACAGAGCAGAGCACTAGCCGAGTGTCAGTGAAGTGCTTTTTAGTGCATGTGCCTGTGCCAAACTGGAGGACTGGTTGACCTGATTCTTATCCAATGAGGTGGAGGTTTGTGAAACCTCAGCCATACTGTACACTAGATCAGCTGTAAAACTGAACCCTTTTACTTTATTCCGAATGACCATTATGGAAACCCTTTGTAAATGTAGGCCTATCTGCTATCGTTTCATTTTCCTTGAATGACACTAGACACTACTTTCCCCTAGACACTACTTTCCCCTAGACACTACTTTCCCCTAGACATTACTTTCCCCTACTTTCCCCTTTCAATTCGATTATTGCGATAGGTTCCTATTATGATTTGTTCTATAGTCAAAACAACACTCTTGTTTATGTATATTTGTATCATTAACTGGTTGGCATATTGATGAAGTGCGTGATTATGTTCTAAACAGTGCATTCTCCGACTTTACATACCTCAGCTGGAGCCTTATGAAAGCCAGACAGTTGTCAAACAGGCTTTTCAGCCTGGCGTTGGAACTTTGAAGTCAAGTCAGACCAAGTTGCTCAATTCTCCCAGTAGTGTGCATGTTATGAACATTTTTCAACCCCTATGGTTTAATTTAAAAAAAATAAAAAATAAAAAATGGTATAAACAGTGGATTTGCTTTTAACGTAACCTTCCAAAAACTATTAAGGGGCATTTTGGCTTCCTGAAAGCTGATTCTATTGAATGCCTTATAGTTTCCCATATTTCACAAGGGAATGGTTTGAAGGGTATGTGCTCCCAGTGCTTCTACAGTGACTGTAACACCGTTGGATCCTCTTCCTCAGACACGGACACGTTCTAGCTCGACTGTTCTGTGTCCCTCACCAGTAACCACATGCTTCCCCACATGGCCTAATTCACACTGGTTTGATCTCCAACTATTTATTGAAGAAACAGGATGCTCACAGACTAGTCCCTAGTAGCTGCATGAGCAGGCCAAAGGCAGTATCAGAAATCGTATGCTTATGAATCTGTTCGCCATAGCCTGATACTGTACATAGTTGTGAGTCATTCTCATCCATGTGTATTAATTGCTCAATGTGCGTAGCCAAAGAAGTAGCATACAATGTAGTACATTCATCCACAAAGACTGGATGTGGTCAACCAATTGGAAAACATCAGTTTTTCTTGTCTCCTACTCTACTCACTCTAATGCCTTGAGCACCTGCATACTACTACGTTTAACCAAGATTCTACTTAAACCAGCGGAAAAAGACAGAGCAAAGCATTACGATACTATATCTTACATGTGGACATATTGCCAGAGTATTGAATCTTTAACAGTAATATCAAGTATTACAGGGAGTGCTTGCTGTCTGTAATTTGATCAATAAAAACGTTGAACTTGAACATCTGAACTTAAGAAATTGCCAGTCAACAACCCAGATACTGGTAGTATTTACCTATTGCATTGATGTATCTGCCAAATGATGTCAAAGGGAGTCTGGGGAATGAGACTGAATGCTGGTCTTCCTGTGTGGTGCTGGTGTGGAGGGTGATCATGTGACTCGCAGAGAAGTTGTAGACAGGAACCTCTGGTGATGACAACTCGCCCTGTTACTTCTGACCTTTAGGCACTTCTAGTGTCTGTGTCCCCTGGGTAAAAACATGACTGACAGAATCATTCACTGGTAACATTGTAAAATACTGTTTGTGATGGAAAGGAAATGACTGTGATGAAAGGATAATGTAGCACTCTGTAGCTTCCTAGTAAATCAAATCAAAATGTGTTGGTCACAAAGACATATTTGGCAGATGTTATTGCGGGTGTAGCGAAATGCTTATAGCTAGTCACACTGCATTCACAGAAATTATTGTTCAGTTGGATAGCCACAAAATGCACAAATGGTTGTGTTTTACCTTTGTTTCCATTACTAGAGAGGCACTTCATGTCTAACTAGTCTAGACTCATGTTTTGTATGTGGGAGCATTTGTCACTGCTTTGTTGAGCAGTTTGATCACGGTGTGATTTGTACTCAGTAGTCATTACAACATACTCCAAACGATTTCCAGTATTCAGAGAAATAGTATCTGAAGTGACCCCAGCCCCATTTCCAAGTATTCCATGTATGTATATTCAATTATTACAGCATTTCCATAGTTTAATTTAATCGCCAGAGCAAAGAAACGATGGGATAAGTTACTTCCTATTTATGTTCTGTAAGAGCGCAATCATTTTTTTTTTTTTGAAATGCACAGCCTATGTGCTGTTCTGTGTGTGTGTGTGTGCTCCTGCAATTATATCATCTGCTGTCTTACAGAGTGATGTGATTTCCTAGAGACACAGAGCGGATCCACGGCATTTTGCTCTATTTACCGGTGGAAATCATGAATCCTCCTCCAGCGTGTTTGTGGCCTGTGTTGATATATACTGTCTCACCGTTTAAATGAGCATTTGGGATTCTGGCAGAATGAAGAGTTTTTGTCAGCCTCCACTCATCGTGGGTGATTAGACTAAAACGTCTACTCATCTTGACTGGAGATCACAGCAGCTCCAGATAACATGCTTGGTGATTGAAGGTCGAAATATTTTGAATTCTAATGGGGCTTGGCGGATGAATTGCCTGAAATAGACTGTAGAATTTTTCTGCTTCCTCCTCCTGCCCCCCTTCCCTGTCTGCTGTGAAAAGAACCATTGGGAATGGCTGGGCCCGATGATCATAGAATTATTGGATGGTGATTCTAAACCCCTCAAAGAGGAGTTGCTATGGTGATCCCTTTCCAAACTGTAAAATGATTCACCTTTTTGAAAGGCTGGAGGGTCTGAAAGCCGAACACATCATTGTTCAGGTTGCGGTTGGTTAGGAAATTGCTGGTGCCTGTGCAATCAGCACCGCTATGGTAGTTAAGAATCTAAAAAGGTTTGTTCTCTGAATGATGTGGGACAACAGTGATGTGCATATGATGGTTCCTTTCAATCAAGGCGCTCTCGGACCCACTGGCTTAAAAAAAATGACAGAGGAGACTTAAATGAAAAGCGAATGAACACCATTATTGTCTATCAGAGTTAATGAAAACGGTAGCCTCCCCAGTACATTCATTCTTCAACTGCATAAATATCCAACTAGACTGAGAGGTTATCTTCCCAGTCAGATGTCAGCTCTTCACTTTGGCACCTATTTTCAGTGACAAAAATATTGCTGAAAGGATACACATTTGATACATCGGTTTGTTTGGAAGTACTGCAATTGGCTTGAGATTATATTGGAATGGGAGATACCTTGAGGTAGCCGACTGATATTCATAGGATGAAACACTGTCATTTCTTTACAATCAATTCGGAAATATGGTTTCTTGCCGGAAACATGAGGATGTCCTTTTAGATATACAAACATACAATTTCTGATGTCTTTAAACATTTCTTTTTAGATACAGATGTATTTTCCATTTTTGCAATCCGTTGAGAAAGTAAATAACCCAAAACAAGTGAGATGAGTCCTACATGTAAGTCTGCTATCAACATTTTTTTTTCATGATATATATATATAAAAAGAAATCAACATAAATAATCCTGTCTACATTGCCAGTGTTTTGATGCAGGGAAGACGGCTATAATGGGCTTTTCCTGACAAACTCATAAAGTAGTTTTACTGCTTTGAATACCAGGAGAATTGCGGTATTAGATTTGTATAGAACATCTTAAAAGCGGGGCCAGGAATGCAAGCGCTTCAGATCTGCTCTTCCCCCTCTCGCATGTGAAAACATGCACAGGAAGTTAGCAGCCAGTGAGTCAAATAAAATCAATAAACTGTTATTTATCACATGCTTCTTAAACAACTGTGATAGACTAATAGTGAAATGCTTACTTACGGGTCCCTTTCCAACAATGCAGAGTTAACGATAAAGATAAAAAAATATATAGAAATAGTGTCACGAGGAACAAATACATAGTGAATAACTATAAAGACTTAAAGTAACGTGGCTATATACAGGAAGTACCAGTACCAAAGTCGATGTGCAGTGGTACGAGGTAATTGAAGTAGCTATATACATGTAGGTAGGGGTAAAGTGATTAGGCAACCGGATAGATAATAGACAGTAGCAGCAGCGTATGTGGTACGTGTGAATGAGTGTGTGTGGAGTCAGTATGCATTTGTGTACCTGCTATGTATGTGTGGGCATATGTAGTGTGTGTACAGATGTAGGATAATTTGATCGCTCTTTTGTTGCTGAGAAATGCAAACTTTTAGTGTATTTCAGTTTTAAAATTTCAGACTCGATTTGACCTAATGAAAAATGTCCATTAATTATAATCCACATAATAATTCACATTTTCTGTTGCTGCAGGGTAATTCTCCTGCTGTACCAACTGGCTCAAATTAGTATCCCACACATCCTATGTGTGTGTTGGGATGTCAGTGTACGTATGTGTGAGTTTGTGGGTAGAGTCCAGTGTGTGTGCATAGAGTCAATGCAAGAGAGTTAGCGCAATAAAGGGTCAATGCCGGTAGCTATTTGATTAGCTATATAGCTACCACTGTTAAAACTTAATGATGGTATTGGAGTCGTGCCTGGCCGTGCAGTCATGAGTGAACAGGGAGTACAGGAGGGGTCTAAGCATGCACCCCTGAGGGGCCCCCGTGTTGAGGGTCAGCGTGGCGGATGTGTTCTGGCCTACCCTTACCATCTGGGGGGTGGCCCGTCAGAAAGTCCAGGATGCAGTTGCAGAGGGAAGTGTTTAATCCCAGGGTCCTTGGCTTAGTGATGAGCTTTGAGGGTACTATGGTGTTGAACGCTGAGCTCTAGTCAATGAATAACATTCTCACATAGGTGTTCCTTTAGTCCAGGTGGGAAAGGGCAGTGTAGAGATTGCATCATCTGTGGATCTGTTAGGGCGGTATGCAAATTGGAGTCGTTCTAGGGTTTCTGGGATAATGGTGTTGTCAGTCATGACCAGCCTTTCAAAGCACTTCATGGCTACAGACGTGAGTGCTACAGGTCGATAGTCATTTAGGAAGGTTACCTTAGTGTTCTTGGGCACAGGGACTATGAAACATGTTGGTATTACAGACTCAGACAGGGAGAGGTTGAAAATGTCAGTGAAGACACTTGTCAGCTTATGCTCAGAGTACACGTCCTGGGAATCCGTTTGCCTTGCGATCTTGTTGACCTGTTTAAAGGTCTTACTCACATCGGCTGCAGAGAGCGTGATCACACTGTCGTCCGGAACAGCTGATGCTCTCATACATGTTTCAGTGTTACTTGCATAGAAGTAATTTAGCTCGTCTGGTAGGCTCATGTCACTGGGCAGCTCTCGGCTGTGCTTCCCTTTGTAGTCTGTTATAGTTTGCAAGCCCTGCCACGTCCGACGAGCATCGGAGCCGGTGTAGTACGATTCGATCTTAGTCCAGTATTGACGCTTTGCCTGTTTGATGAGGAGGATAGAATTATGGTCAGATTTGCCTAATGGAGAGCGAGGGAGAGCTTTGTATGTGTTGCGTGTGGGGTCAAGGTGGTCTAGAGTTCTTTTCCCCTCTGGTTGCACATTTAACATGCTGGTGGAAATTTGGTAAAACAGATTTAAGATTCCCTGCATTAAAGTCCCCGGGCCACTAGGAGCGCCGCCTCTGGATAAACATTTTCCTGTTTTCCTGTGGGGGTATACAGCTCATTGAGGGTGGTCTTAGTGCCAGCATCGGTCTGTAGTGGTATGTATTCAGCTACGATAAATTCAGATGAAAACTCTCTCGGTAGATAGTGTGGTCTACAGCGTATCATGAGATACTCTACCTCAGGTGAGCAAAACCTTGAGATTTCCGTAGATATCGTGCACCAGCTGTTGTTTACAAATAAACTTAGTCCGCCACCCCTTGTCTTACCAGAGGCTGCTGTTCTATCCTGCCGATACAGTGTAGAAACCACAAGCTGTATGATGTTCATGTCGTCGTTCAGCCACGACTAGGTGAAACGTAAGATATTAGTTTTTAATGTCCCGTTGGCAGTTTAGTCTTGCTTTTAGGTCATCGATTTTATTTTCCAATGACTGGATGTTTGTCAATAGAGCGGATGGCAGTGGGGTTTTACTCGCTCGCCTACGATTTCACAGAAGGCAGCCCGACCTCCACCCCCTTTTTCTCTGTCTTCTCTTCACGCAAATGACGTGGATTTGGGCCTGTTCCCGGGAATGCAGTATATCCTTCACGTCGGACTCGTTAAAGGAAAAGCATCTACCAGTTCGTGGTGAGTAATCGCTGTTCTGATGTCCAGAAGTTATTTTCGGTTATAAGAGATGGTAGCAGCATCATTATGTACAAAATAAGGGACTGATATAAAAACTAGTTACAAACAATGCAATTTTGTAATACAAAAATAACACATTTGGTTAGGAGCACGTAAAACATCAACCATACAATTTTATGGACCTTCCTCTGACACTGCCTGGTGTACCGGTCCTGGATGGCAGGAGCTCGGCCCCAGCGATGACTGTAATTAGAGTGAATTATGTTGACCACATAGCCTCTCCAGGTAGCAACATGATTTATACATTTTTTATTTAACATTTATTTAGCTAGGCAAGTCAGATTTTTATTTACATTGACAGCCTACTTGTAAAGCCCCCCGGCCAAACCCGGACGACGCTGAGCCAATCCCTATGGGACTCCCGATCATGTCCGGTTGTGAAACAGCCAGGGATCGAACCCTGGTCTGTAGTGATGCCTCTAGCACTGCGATGCAGTGCCTTAGACCGCTGCGCCACTCGGGAGGCCTAGAGGAGTCAGTTTGATCAGTATTTACTTGTGACATGTTTCTCCTGTCTCTCCTTGTCTTTGTACTTGACGGAAAAGTAATGACATCAGTCCCTTAAACTAGCTGCATGTTTTCAAGTGTTTCACCTCTACAAACTGAAAATATACGGCCTCTTGAAACAGTTGTCACCCTGGTTCATTGAAAGCTCACATGTCAGCAACCCAGAGGAGTAACAAGCTGTAAAACCAAAAACAATCAATGAGCCCATTATTGTGCCAAATGATTTGAACTAGAGACGTAACAGACCTTGTTCAATACCTGTCTGTGAATTGTATTATTTTCACTATGGGAATGGAATTCTACATCGCAGATGCTGTAAAAGGCAAAGTCAATCTATTGAGACATGCTAACAAAAGAGAAGGCAGTGCATGTTAGAGAGATAGGCACTGTTGCTCTGTTTCCCTAGTCCCTAGCTCCCACTGGTGCTCCCACTGGTGCTGCTACTGGCGCTCTCACTGGTGCTCTAACGTAAGAGTCCTATCCCATGACTTTGCTGAGGCAAGGCTTCCCCAGACTCCACTCCTTACGGCCATTCTCTGGTCAGAGCATTGTTGTGCCGCTCGGGCCCTTAAAAGATAAAGCCCTTTGTTCTGTCAATAAAGGAACACCTGCTAATGGTCTCTTCAAAACATACAGTATTTGAAACAAAGCAGTAAAATGTTAATTGGAAGATAGACTTGACTCCTGAAACCAGGCTCTCTTCCCCTCCACCCTCTTCTTTTTTTCTTTTTTTACTGTCTTCCTTGTGGCTTTGTGTGGCGCCGCAGTCTCATAAGTGCCGTCTTCACAGAGGCCTACCCAGACCCAGTCGTTAAAGGCCTAATTGTGGAGATTTACCTCCTCCGGTTTTTTTTCTCTTCTTCTCCCCTCTTTCTCCTCATGCATAGATAGTAGCCCAGTTACTAAGGCCTGAATGGGCCTGGTGTGATGTAAATGTGAAATCAGAGGAAATGAAAGTAAATGACTTTGGAACGTAGTGTTCAGTAAAGGCTGTTGGTAGATCACTGAAGGGGTAGGGGATCATCTGCTCCTCAACCTAGACGGTACAGCTTCTTCCTCACAATCCACTTGTGAATTCCGTGTGTGTAATAGTGAGTTATTCGTTTGTTGGGAGGGCTGTTATTTAGCAGATTAACCTTGTCAACATATGACTGTTATTGTTATGTCCAGCCTTTCCAACAAATATACATATTAGAGATACAACCCATAGAACATGTATCCCTCTTGTTTGATCTATCCCCAAAAAAGAATGACAATCCTTTGTCAGTATATACATTGATGCCTCTCACAGATGATTCACATTGCGTTATTTTCACTTTAAGTTCATGAAGGGACCGTGCACACAATAGCACATTTTCATTCCAATCAGTGTAGAACTGGGAGCTGGCAAATTGGAGCAGCAAAACAATAATTCCACTGATTGGCCTCTTTCTGTGTGGCGTAAGTGAACTGTTTATACTGTGGAGTACCTCTGGAAGAGGAGAGGAACCAAAACAGCCTGATTAGGCAAAGTGTAATTGGATAAGTTCATTTTACCATGAGTATGACAACGACACGCATGATCATGATAGCTTGCACCAAGGTGTAGAGCTTCTGTTGACTCGAAGGAGACTGGCAAATTTGATTTCATGTTAATCTGTCATTTTGTTGTTGATCTCATCACGCTATCAGAGTTCAAAATGATTGAATGGTGACGTAAGCAGTTGCATTTACATAGATTGATTACTTGTTTGTGTAATGTCAGAAGAAGAAGAAGCCAGTGTAACATGCACATAAAGAATGTATATATGTACTACCATTCAAAAGTTTGGGGTCACTTAGAAATGTCCTTGTTTTTTAAAAGAAAGCACATTTTTTGTCCATTAAAATAACATACAATTGATCAGAAATACAGTGTAGACATTGTTAATGTTGTAAATGACTATTGTAGCTGGAAACGGCAGATTTTTTTATGGAATATCTACATAGGTGTACAGAGGGCCATTATCAGCAACCATCACTCCTGTGTTCCAATGGCACGTGTTGGCTAATTGATCATTAGAAAACGCTTTTGCAATTATGTTAGCACAGCTAAAATGAGTTGTTCTGATTTAAAGAAGCAATACAACTGGTCTTCTTTAGGCTAGTTGAGTATCTGGAGCATCAGCATTTGTGGGTTCAATTACAGGCACAAAATGGCCAGAAACAAAAAAAACTTTCTTCTGAAACTAGTCAGTCTATTCTTGTTCTGAGAAATGAAGGCTATTCCATGTGAGAAATTGCCAAGAAACTGAAGATCTTGTACAACGCTATGTACTACTCCCTTCACAGAACAATGCAAACTGACTCTAACCAGAAGAGAAAGAGGAGTGGGAGGCCCCAGTGCACCGCTGAGAAAGGGGACAAGTATCTAGTTTGAGAAACAGACGTCTCACAAGTCCTCAAATGGTAGCTTCATTAAATAGTACCCGGAAAACACCAGTCTCAACGTCAACAGTGAAGAGGCGACTCCAGGATGCTGGCCTTCTAGACAGAGTTCCTCTAGTGTCTGTGTTCTTTTGCCCACTTTAATCTTTTATTTCTATTGGCCAGTCTGAGATGTGGCCTTTTCTTTGCAACTCTGCCTAGAAGGCCAGCATCCCGGCGTTGCCTCATCACTGTTGATGTTGAGGCTGGTGTTTTGCGGGTACTATTGAATGAAGCTGCCAGTTGAGGACTTGTGAAGCGTCTGTTTCTCATACTATACACTCTAATGTACTTGTCCTCTTGCTCAGTTGTGCACCGGGGCCTCCCACTCCTCTTTCTATTCTGGTTAGTGTCAGTTTGCTCTGTTCCGGAAAGGGAGTAGTACACAGCGTTGTACAAGATCTTCAGTTTCTTGGCAATTTCTTGCATGGAATAGCCTTCATTTCTCAGAACAAGAATAGACTGACGAGTTTCAAAAGAAAGTTATTTGTTTCTGGGCATTTCGAGCCTGTAATCAAACCCACAAATGCTGATGCTCCAGATACTCAACTAGTCTAAAGAAGGCCAGTTGTATTGCTTATTTAATCAGCACAACAGTTTTCAGCTGTGCTAACATAATTGCAAAATGGTTTTCTAATGATCAATTAGCCTTTTAAAATGATAAACTTGGATTAGCTAACACAACGTGCCATTGGAACACAGGAGTAATGGTTGCTGATAATGGGCATCTGTACGCTTATGTAGATATTCCATAAAAAATCTGCCGTTTCCAGCTACAATAGTCATTTACAAAATTAACAATGTCTACACTGTATTTCTGATCAATTTGATGTTATTTTAATGGACAAAAGACATACTTTTCTTTCAAAAGCAAGGACATTTCTAAGTGAACCCAAATTCTTTGAACGGTAGTGTATATCAGACAGTATACCACGGGTATGACCCAAAAATACTTTTTACTTTTGTAATTACTTTGGTAGCCAGTTTATAATAGCAATAAGGCACCTCTGGGGTTTGTGTTATATGGTCAATATACAGTACCACGGCTAACGGCTGTATCCAGGCACTCCGTGTTGCATCGTGCATAAGAACAGCCCTTAGCCGTGATATATTGGCCACCCTTGGGCCTTATTGCTGAAATATAACACAGCACATAACTCAATTAGTTAAACAGGGGAGAGGAAGTCTCAGGAAACTGCAGTGTTGTTGGAATACCTGTTAAAACACCCATCCATGCCATGAATCATCAACCTTTCCAACATGAATCATGGTTGAAACTTGTTCTAAATCAGAAGTATGACAGCCATGATAAGTGGCATGAATCAATCAAATGATGTACTTTCCTCACTGGGCCTCAACTGTCAACACTCCTCTCCACTGAGGTGTCAACACTTCAAGCGGGAGTGCTGTTGGAATATAAAGTAACCCTTCGCCAAAACACGCAGATGTCAAACATATCATGCATCATCCATTAACACAGCAATGCTTTAACCTGAGCTTCAATGTCCTGACAGACACTACACAGCAGGGTTGTGCTCAATTCAGAATTTTGGAATTGACTCCCATTCAACTCACGATTTAAAACTGAAATTGAATTGGCCAAACCCCACAGGATTTTGAATTTGAATTTGAGTGACAGGAAGTAGAATTTAATTCAGTGCAATTCAAATAAATTCCACTCAGTCATAGAACATGAGTTTCATTGAATCTGACAGGTCACTAGATAACAAATAGTTAATCACTTTTCTCTGGAAACAATGTTCATTTCCTGTACTCTTTAACGTTAGTGCTTAGAATAAGCATATTTATGGCAACAAATCATTTAATTTGTTTGGCTTTTTTTCTAAAGCTTTAGGGCCAACTTGAGTAAAGTAATGGATCCTGGGAAATTTAGTATTTCCCCCATATTGTTTGTTGTTGTGATTAAAGAAAAAAAATGACTTTGAATATTCGCATATAGGTTTTGTTTCATTAATCATTCATTTTAAGATTTTGTCCTGAAAATCTATTGTTTCAACAAATGAAATCAAATTTTATTGGTCACATACACATGGTTAGCAGATGTTAATGCGAGTGTAGCGAAATGCTTATGCTTCTAGTTCTGACCATGCAGTAATATCTAACAAGTAATCTAACAATTTCACAACAACTACCTTAAACATACAAGTGTAAAGGAATGAATAAGAATATGTACATATAAATATATGGATGAGCGATGCATGTGTATAATGACGTGCTTTATGTACAATATGTATATTGTTATGGATTACACCTAATACAGAATAGGAGAGGCATTTGAATTTGATTTAATTTCACTAAATGAAATTCTATTTCCTTTTAATTAAAATTCAAATTGCAATTCTGTATCCTGTTTGCGACAAATTTAATTCAACGTCTAGAATTTAATTGGAATTTCCGTGGCTCTCTCAATTCAATTTTGAAGTTAGCACAACCCTGCTACACAGGTGGATGATAAAGCTTCATTTATCGTGAAAATGTAAGGTTTAAGTGCAACTGAAGATCAGTGTTTTACGAAAACAGTTTAAATGATTTTCAAAAAACTCATTGTTAATGCTTGTCAGGTAGAAGAAGATGTGTAAGGGTATGCTGCTCATGAGCTTAACCATACACAGAAACAACATCTTTGTGTTTAGTTACATGGTGTTTTACTCGTGGCTTTATAGAAGTAAAAGTTTCAGAAAACAAGTTAAAATATCAGCCGGATGTCCGAGAAGCCATAAATGATTCTTGTCACCTGCCAGTTGGGTGAATGGTAACGATCACTGTGCTGACACTAGTTAATGGCATAGTAGATAGTGGGCCAGAGAGATGGCCATGACTGGTATTAAAGGATGTCAGTCCCCGTCTGACAGATGCCTCCCACTACCCTTCCATTCCTGCCCCGTGGCCGGAACCCTGAGCCCTTCTCCAGAATCAGGGGGAGGACATCATCAGTGGCTGGCTAAATTGTGTGGTTAAGTGCTTCATTATCTAATCACCATCAAGACCATTGCAACTAGGCCATTGATTAGCAGAGGGAAGGCCCTGTTTTTATGTATTTATATTTACAGTAACATTTTCCGTATGAATACATTTTTATTTCCAGGAGGCAATTTTTAACTGTTTGTGTTTTTAAGAGGCTGTGCCAGACAGCCTCTTAGAAATTAACTAGCTACACACCATACAGATGTACATTCTGGCACAGGCACAGGTACAGAAAGTTGTCTTGTTTCTCAGCACAATAAAAACAGAAACGCCTTTGGCTAAACTCACACATTGGGGTACTAAAGTTGGCAAAGAGTTAAAGTTTTCCATGTAAGTAAAAGGGGGAGCCCACAACTGTTAGAGGAATTTACCATGACACTGCAAGTTGAAGATTCATAGTGGTGCTTACAAAACGTGTGCTTGCTTACGGTATGTATTTTGTAGAATAGTCAAATGTATTGTGATTTGGCTATTACATTTACCAATGGTTTTCTCCCACTGTGCTTTTTGAAGTGGATCTATTTATTCGTCCAATTTTCCCCTGCGAATGTAATCATTGTTGGTGATCTCAGTACTCATAGTACAACTTGTGACCTGAGGAACAGTCGATGCCATTGATCCTGATTGTGTGTGTGTGTGTGTGTGTGTGTGTGTGTGTGTGTGTGTGTGTGTGTGTGTGTGTGTGTGTGTGTGTGTGTGTGTGTGTGTGTGTGTGTGTGTGTGTGTGTGTGTGTGTGTGTGTGTGTGTGTGTGTGTGTGTGTGTGTCAGTGGAGGCTGCTGAGGGAAGAACGGCTCATAATAATGTCCGGAACGGAGCAAATGGAATGGCATCAAACACATGGAAACCATATGTTTGATGCATTTGATAACATTCCACCCATTCCGCTGCAGTCATTACCATGAGCCAGTCCTCCCCAATTAAGGTGCCACCAACCTCCTGTGGTGTGTGCTTGTGTGTATTTCTGTAGCTACAGCAAAGGTTCAAGTACTTGTGCATGTGGTAGTGTGTTATAGTGATGTGATCCTCTTGCTGTATTGTAGGTGCGTTTGAGGATGAGGACATTGTCCATGTGGAGGGGAACGTGGACCCAGTGAGGGACATTGAGATCATCCATGAGGAGCTGAGGCTGAAGGATGAGGAGATGATCGGGCCCATTATGGAGAAGCTGGAGAAGGTGGCCGTGAGGGGAAGCGACAAGAAACTCAAACCTGAATACGTGAGTCAATGTCTCAGCATGTCCAATGCAGCTCCCACACAGCACCTGAGCACAAATAATAACTCTGCGTTCCACACACAGTGTCAATGAGGATTTTCTTTCTACCCCCCCCCCCCCCCCCCCCCCATAGGGTCTCCTTCCTCTCTTTGCGCCATTCTCTCTCTCTTTCTGAGATTGAAAGTGATCGGGGGTCAGGGGTTTTCTGCTGTTGAAATCATGAATAGAGAGTTAGGTATTCAGCTGCTAACCCTGGGTCACAGTGCTGGGCTAATGAAAGTGTTTTCACAAGCCTCTTTTCATCTGAAGTAATACTCAAATCACAGCACAGCTCTCGCTAGCTCGCTCTCGCACCCACAGCAGTTTCTGGAAATTGGGTGAGGCCATACAATGGGTGACCCACAATCCCACATCCCAGATATGAATACAATAAATGTGCTTTGACAGAACATTCTTCGGTTCTCCGCAGTGAGACACAGAATAGACTGTGTAAGATTAGAGGGCGTCGAAATACACTGTATATCATGTCGAAATGCATGCGGGGCCCAAACCTAAGTAATAATATTGATGTATATATAACGAAGCTTTGCCGTATTCACTGCGGTAATTCTGCTTCTGTCGTGATTGTATGATGTGCTCTGTGCAGGGCAGAGGGAGTGTGACCCAATGCAGAATGGGCGAGTAAGCGAGGTAATCTGGCTTTTCAGAGGGAGCGACGTGCTCAATTTCAGAACCCCTGCACATGGAGCCTCTGACCGCTCATTACACTAACGAGCGGGGCCATTTCACCTGCTGCAGGGGCCCCGGCCGGTCGGTCCCCCTCAGAGTAATCCCCCTTAGCAGCCCGGCAGACGGGCAGCCATTCAGGCCAGGCAGGTGGCCGCTGACGCACATAATTGCTGACAATTTTAGGCAATGAATAAAAATAATTTACATTACTTGTCAAAGGTTGTGTATGCCTTGCCAAGTGAAATCTATAGACGGCTCCTTTAGAGGTGAGAGAATGGTCCTTATCAAAGGCTGCATTTCTTACAGGCTGAATTTGGTATTTGACACGTTCAGCTGAGTTTTATTTTGTTTTACTGAGAGCATCCTTCGTCCTTCTGTTTATGTCCAGGTATAGGGTAGGCAGTACCTCTGCCACCGTGTACCATGATTCTCCTTAATGTAAATAAATAAATGGTTTAGCAGCACGTCCTTTTATAGTGCCTTGAGTACCATAAAATAACCAGGTAAATACCATGTATTTGAATTTAAACGGTAATAATTAGCACTTACTGAGTAATTAACGAGAACGTAGAATGAAGCACTGATTTCTGTAGCTGCAGTTTGTTTTCCCAGAGCTCCTCACTTAGTCCTCTCTCTTTCGAAAATACGCCTGAATACTGAATTAACACGCATTTAAGTACAGATATTTACATTTCTGTAGTGTGACATATTATACACATTTCTATACAAATAATGATGTTACTCAATATTCTATAGCTACCTACATGTGTTGGGTATTGATAGGACTGAGACAAACATGGGGTGTTTTATAACTGAAGCTGATTATTTCTGTTATAAAATAGACATGATATCTGCACTTGTTCAAGAGGGATTGAAACCATGCCATCTGCCTTTTTCTGAGAATACTCGGCCAATTGAACCATGCATGTATTTATTCAGCATGAATTCAACTGGCTGATTGTGGGTTCACAAGCAAATATGTCTTTGCATATTGTGAAACACTGTATAGGCCTAATGTTGCAACATCATTTGCTATTCGAACTCCTATTAAAAGACTGTTGTTATGATCACTTCAATCCATTTTGAGATCATAATGTACATTGAACAAGGACAATGTTTCATCCCAGAATTCCCTGTCCGTAACAAACAATAATATTCAGCAGCTAGGACCCCCAGCAGTGTTTCCTGGTGGCAGGCGTATGTGTTTGACCCCTGTGGGACCCATATGCCTTTTATTAACACCTGCCTGTTAGAGGAGCGCTGCACGGAGGCCTAGAGCTGATGAGGGAAACCTGGAGCGGGTTCAGCCTGTGTCACTGGCCGTTTGCTGTTTCCATTTCACACATGATTAATCTCTCTGTGAAGACTTGGGCTGACGCGGGCGGACTGTGCGGCGCTCTTCCTGCTCTCTCTCCTGCTGGCCGCACTCTGGCTGCCTGACTAAAAGGCCTTTAGAATTCCTGCGGAGAGAGAGATGTGCAGAGAGGGAATGCAGCTGCCTGGGGGTCAGTGTGTGGAGCTTTTTCTGCCATTGTGTAATTGAGGCTCTGGCAGGCTCTTTTCCTCTGTTCTTTAAAGGGTTGTGTGATTGTGAAGTGCTGCGAGGGTTTGGGGAGGAAAGAGGAGGTAGGGGGAGTGTTGCAGGGGGTGGAGGAGTTTTTATATGAAGGGGGAGGTTAAGTTGAAAGGAACAAAAAGAATGTGTTCCGCTAATTTCTGTGGGGGTCGGATCAACAATAATAGGCTCAATTTCTTTATTACAAATTTTTATAACTGCCTCCCTCCCATGTTCCCACCCATTCCCGCTCCCAGATCCTGTCATGGCCCAGTCTTGCCTGTGGGTTCTCAACCCACAACTGCTTCAGTAATGAACATGGCAAACACTGCTGGAAAAGCCTAATATTTTCTCCAGGAGGAACAGTGTGTAATTAGTACCTGACTAGTGCATATTCAATGACTGCTCACTGCAGAGAGCCTGAGGGATTTAAAATAACACACACATTACTAACCAACTAGCCTTACCTTTTCTCTCTTTCTTCCCCTTTCTCTCTTCATACTTTTATTATTGGATGGTCCTTATTGAATATGGCAAACAGGTGAACTTAGTGCGACTCACTAGAGGGCATTTTATTCTGTTTTAAGAGAGCAGGGGGGGGGGGCCTTGTGCGTGCCATCCCTGTCAAAGCCCGGCCTCTCCTGTTTCAATACGAGCAGGCATTGTTCATTTGGTCATCAGGATGCCGTGCATTTAGGAAATAATTACCCTGTACCCTGCTGGGTTTGTATTCTTTTTCATCTCCTTTTAATGGCTTCTTGTTCATTCTTTTTTAATCCCGAACAGGACGTAATGCTCAAAATCAAGAACTGGGTCGCGGATGAAAAGAAACATGTCCGCTACTGTCGCGATTGGACTGAGAAGGAGGTAAGACTCAAATGTATTACTGCCATTTATCAGCTTTATCTTTTCATCTGGCCTGAAAGTCAGACTCCTGCTTTTGAGACAAATGGGTCTGATATGCAAATCACAATTGAATGCGCATGCTGTCTTTTTGGGGGGTATTTCTATATGACTTTTTTGTTAACAAACTAATGACATCAGTCCGGCCTGATATTGATCTAAACGCTTTATAGAGGTTCCCTGCAGAGTCCAGACAAGATCCTAATTTGATTTGGCTTCACTTTTTATTCTGCATCCTCCTCAAAGACTACTTTGGAAAGTTTGGATCCTCAGTTCTTGTCCTCTCTCTCTCTCTCTCTCTCTCTCACACAGATCGAAGTGTTGAACAAATACTTGTTTTTGACATCCAAGCCAATGATTTACCTCATTAACCTCTCAGAGAAAGACTACATCAGAAGAAAGAACAAATGGTAAGTCAGTGCTCAGAAATAGGGAGGAACCCCACTGACTTTACATACAGCATGGACAACCACGGACCTTCCCTTTTACAAAATGTGTATTTTCTTATTAATTGTCGACTCCCTTACACCTCACCCATCCATAACCATGAATGAATGATTCCTGTTTTCAGTTTATGTTATATCAGCTCAAACTGCGCGACATTGAACCAATGTTTTCCAAAGAACTTCCGTGGTCAATTCCCAATGTTCAATAACGGTTTTTAAAGCGTGTCCCCCTTCTAACCAGTAACTGCAGATAGTTATGAGTGATGTTTCGATACCGTAGGCTTACAGTGCTCAGAGTAAAGTCCTATTGGGAAGCCTCTTTATTCTCCCCATGCTAAAGTGATCCCTCAGCCACTGTGGAGTTGGTTTGTCTACTACTACCGTACCCACGCTGCTCTACTGACTCCAGACCAATAAGATAGTCTCTCTGTGACAGGACTTGCCTGGGGGTGGCACTCAGCCTGCTCTGACACTCCAGTCACAGTCAACCCTGCTAAAACCAAAGCAGCCCCCAAAACTCTGCACTTCATTAAGTATTAAGACCATCTGGCTTCCATTTTCCATGAAAAATGGCACATTTCCATACGATATCAAAGGGGGAAAGGCTTTAAATGACAACAAAAATTAACATTCAGTGACTCAAAGCCAAAATAGGAATGCATGTCGTATGGAGAGGGCCAATAAATCATAAGGATGGTTCTCTTTAAATATTATGATGTCTACAATTGTTTTCCCCCAAAATGTTTGGTTTTGTCTGAAGAGTTCACTGTTTACATGTGTTGTTTGCTCTTCTTCGAAAATATGAATACTTTGTCTTACTGGGTTGACTCGCCATCTCCAAATACATATTTTGCATGGAATACAAGTGAGATCAGAATGACATCTGCAACTTAGATGTTCACAGTGACTCACAAACATGTGCTTTCAACTACTGTATGTGTTTCCTAGTAAACAGGTCAGAGGGGTTCTTGGTGTAATCAGCGGTTCTATTTGACTTGTCATCTCAAGCCCTGCCTGACTTATCTCTGTCTCATAAACTCTACAGGTGAACTCCGGCTAAATGAGATTGTGTCATGTTTCCAAATCTATCTGTTTAGCTCTGGTCTGGTAAACAGTGTTCTCCATGTCCCATTCATGCAGTACCTGATATATGGGCCCTATGGTTTTGCCATGGCCTGTTGCAGAGTGCTAGTGTGGCCATAGGGGTGATGAGAGCGGGCTTTTTCACTTGAGCACCTTGAGGAGAGTGGAGCTTCCCTGGCCACAGGGAGAGCAGACTGGGAGATGGCCATTACAGGTGAAAGGGATACTTGTCTTATCTACGCAACAGTCACATACTGTCCATAACCACTCACCTGTGGATTGGTATCGCACTTTTTCAATTACCCTCTAGGATTCGGTGTCAAACAGTTTGTTCCTGCTTTTGTTTGTCTCTGCTTCGCTCGGCAGACTCGTTAGATTCGGAGGGAAGTTGTTCAACTGATGACTGTCTGTTCAAAAATGTTCCTGACATGACAGTCTTGTCTGTCTGTCTGTCTGTCTGACAGCGGGAGGAGGGAACGCTGCAACAGAAACACATAAATCTGATGAATCATGACGTTGCGGAGCGTCAGTCATGGGCAGGATTTTGTTTTTTCTTATGTTACCTCTGTGTGGTTCTGTTTTTTTACTGTGAGAAATGCAATAAATCTCGGGGCGTTTTCAAATGGGCAAACAGTAGTGCCGTTGTGTCCAGAGGGCTCAGCGTGGAACAATGCAGACATCAAAGTGTTTCTGATTGACAAGTGATGGGCCACTTCCCTTGTCCAGAGTGGAGCCCACACCTGTACAGAGATGATTACAGGTAGATTTAGCTGCCCCTAAATGTACACTAAATGCTGCTCTCAGCCCTAATAGCAGGCAGTCTGCTGTGGCGACGCCAGACTGCCATTTGGCTGTCGCCATGCTCCCGTGTTTTCCCCCAGAACAGTTGAGATGATGATACGGTTAAAGACTATTCAAAGCAAACAGCAAGACAAATTGTAATCTCCGCTTTTAATGTGAGTAGAGAATAAAGAGGCGCACCATAGAAGGTAAACAGGCCAGTCTTGTCTTTTTTTGGTTTGGGACACTCGGGGGGCCATTTTCCAGGCCCACGGCACTGTGTTCATTTACACAGTACAGTGTTTGCAATGTCTGTTAATCACATATTCACTTTCAGGCAGACTTTTCAGTTGTTATTGTTGATGGTGTGTTCTCATATTTTTGTCTCAAGCATACGTTTTGGCTACACACTTTCCTTTTCAATCATTTCCTGTTTGATCACCATGTTCAGATAGCGTTGCAAATGGAAAGGCCTTTTGTTGAGTGACAGATAGGCACGTGCACAGATAGGGCTCAACCAGTGCTCGAGCACCTGCCCTTTTGCCCTCCTATGAGAAAGTGCTTTAGCAGCTAAGTGGAATTATTTTATTTTGAATTTTATATTTAAAAAAAAAATGTATGTAACGAATTGCAAATCAAACTAGCTCATAAATCCTCCCCCGCGCTCCCGCATCAAGCGTGCACTCGCCTGACTTTTGCATTGTGCTTGTGCTTGCCCGTAGCAAGCAGCGCCGGGTGGATAGTTTGAATAGGCCTACTGGTAGGCTACTTTTTGAGTTGGACCTGTTATGTGTGTCTCTCACTGTTATGGACAGAGAAGGGGCGAATTCAAGTGTTTGGTGGTAATAAGCAAATGTCATCAGCAGAACAAACTGACATGAAGTAAAATGGTTTGTTTTGACAGCATCGCAAACTAGCTAGCTAACTAGGAGATTTACATCATCATCCGCTATGGTCAGCTGGTAGACACTTTTCTGATGTCACTCATCTCATCTCTAGTTAGTAGCCTACTAGGAGTCATTGGCTCTAGCTTGCTTACAATGAGTGACAAATGTGATATTGCAGAAAATAAATAGGCCATAATACAAATGTTCTGATACAGAGACCATTTGCATTTTATGAATATCGAGTAATGATTTAGGAAAGTAAGTGTTTTGGACCTGCCCCCCGAAAGGTCTGTGCACGGCCCTGACAGATATAGGCCTACTATTATGATGGTGTGTCTTTACATCAGCGAAATACTTCCATGTTATATAACGTAGGGAAAGAATTCTACCAGAGGAAAACGTGTCCATTTGCTAGACCATCATATCCCTGTTTGGAGTGCAGTGTTGTAACCACTACATACCAAGCTGACCTCATTTCAACAAGAGTAAACTGTATTAGCGTTAGCAAGCAGCCATCATTAATGGTGGGATCAGAGAGGGAACAGGGCCTCCTTTCATCCCCAGGTTCTCTGCTGGAGACGGTACATCATTTACTGTAGAGAGGAGCACGTGGGTATAATTCCATACAGTACAGTACAGTGCGTGTGTATGAGAATGTGTCCATGTGCATGTTTGAAGTCTGTTGCCGAGGCGACTCCATGCTCATTTGGATGTTGGCGTAATTGCGGTGTGGAGATCAAAGGCCGGCTGGCCGAGTGATGTTCCAGAGGAGCCTTTACCACTCCGGCCCTCTCCTCTGTGGAGCGGGGGCTGCCTGCTGCTCGCGCCCGCTCCCCTCTCCCCTCCAGCCATGCGCTGCCTCCTGCACATCCCCGCTCGTAAAAAATGATTAAGGCAGCATTTGTCATGTGTTTATGACTGAGAGGCATTGCGTGATAGGGAATGGCATCTACAAGAGTCTACCAAGAGGCTTTCTCTTCCCTCGGCGTCAGTAGGCTGCCTGGAACACTTTTGTCTGTGTCACATAGTTTGTGTATTAGAGAGGGTCATTACTCCTCAGTTTATAATGTGGGTGTTTGTCTGCTGTTTGTATGTTTTCACTTGTCAAGGCACAAGCTGGTAATTTAAAAGCTCCTGGTCGGTGGAGTTTTCAACCTTTTTTAATATTTTCATTAGCCTCGATATTATCAGATATTTAATCCAATGTCCTTAGCAGACAGCCAACTGCCATCGCATTTAGTAAACGCAAAGCTCCATTTGAGAGCCAGCCTGTTTTGCTGAAGAGTTTTTTTTCCTCCTCATAATGTGCTTTAAAGTAAATTGGAGCCTCTTAAGTAGGTGTGTTGACCTTTAAGAAAACCGGAAAGCGTGACCTCTCTGAGTGTGCAGAGTTTGTACTGTGAGCTGGGAGAGGAATGTCAGGGTAGGACGGCTCTTCACAGGGGGCTTTTACATGCAAGGGGTATATCTGTCTGTCTGTCTCTGTCTGCGTGTGTGTGTCTGGCACGTGTCTGTCTGTGGATTGGCCGTATGTTTATTGCTTTCTTCCTGCTTATGTTGTGTGTCTCCAGACATGTTACTTTGTTCTTACTGGCTGTCTCTTCATTTCTCTCTTGATATGGAAAGTAAACCAGCAGGTATGTTTGCTTATTGAACTACCCCAGCTGGCCTGTAGGTGGTGCTTTGACAATTCAAGTAAAGGTACCTCTGCAGTGAATCGCAGCAGGGTGATGGTCTAGCCACGTTTAGTTTTAAAAGATCCCACTGTCTGAGAGGATGTGCTCCGTTTGTCCCTCGGCTTCTCACTACAACCTACTCATCTATGTTTTGTTCAGGTTTTCTATTAATTTGATTTCAGGATTGACTTTATGTTTTTAACTTTTATTTTGGTGCAGAGTAATGATAACTGTACATTTTCTTTAACGTTAGAGGATTTGTTAACGAACTGGCAAGCGCGCGCATCTTGGTCCCCATCAGATTTTGAGGCAGACTGTCACCGAGGGAAGGCATTGTTGTGGTCTGCTGAGAACCGTTACAGGAAAGCGGTGGCAGCAGCCCACTTTTGCTACTCCAAACCATAATTCCCGTAAACAGAATTGAACGTTTATTGAGTGCAAAACCGCTGGCTCCATCCAAGTTTTAAGGAACTGCTGTCTAGGGAGTCACGGTTTGCCTTTCAAAGCGATGCGGGACATATATGATCAGTGGGTCCCCTTTCACTCTGTCCACAGCCGTCCCCTCTCCCCTTATGTACTGTGGGATCCTGGAGAGAAAAACCGCGTTCCCGTGGAAGGAAGACATGTACCCTGCTGAAAACACACACTCCTAGTGGAAGCCTTCAGTTAGGCTTTGTAATGAGTGTGGATGACTTTGAGAGGCTCGGAGAGGAGTAAACCATATCCACATGGTCTCTAATAAAAGTCCCGGAGCATCAGTTCACTTGGCTTTGTTATTGACCGTCCCTGGTCTGTCTGCCTGGTCTATCACACTGTCGTTGTTCACCATGTTGGATGAGTAGAAGACACTGGGTAGCCTGGCTGCCTTTTGTTGTGGTCTGGTCTGGTGAGGTCTGATGGGGTTTGTTGGGGAAGACACGCAGGCAGGGACGGCTCTGTTCGGTTGTTGTTATCACTAATGAGATCCTAACGGTGAGTGTCACAGCCTTCCTTCCTGGCCATAGGAACAAAGCAGACACTCGTTTGTTCTCTGTTGACCTCACAAGACAGCGACGTGTTCCCCGAAACGGTCCCCTTGTGTAATAAAGATTGGGACAATGCCAAGTGGGTGAACCCGGGCTACATACTTGACCAGAGTGCATAGCTTCAGGTTAGATACTGATCAGAAGTCCCATTTTGTTTGAACTGAGTAAAGCTCACTTACCTCTTGCTCTTTTTTGGCCATACTTTCTGTGTTACTAACTAGGTCAACTGCCGTGACAACACTGGATTTGGTTTGAATCCGCTGCTTAAAGCGTGTGTGTCAGCATATAATACATGATCACAGCCTCATTCCGTTCAGTCCGTGTTCTTTTGATAAGAATAGCCATTTCTGTTGTAACACAGTATGCTAACCTCTTCCAAAGCATTCAGAAGCAGCTCTGTGGTGGAGGGGGGAAAAAGAAGCCCTCGGAAGCATTCTTTGTGCTATCGAGAGCATAAGAATCTCCGTGTGTTTTAAGTCAGGCTAATGATATATTTTGATAGCTTTGGCAAGTTGTGCTGTTTATTATCTTTTGTGATAAGGGTTAAAACAAAACACACATGTCACAGCAAGTGTCCTGCAGCCTGGCAGCTTTAATGAGATAAATTAATGAATTTAGTGTTGCCACATACAGCTCCTGAAAGCTTGTTATCAGAGTGATTGTTGAACTGTTATGAATGGAAAAAGGAAACGGGGGGGGGGGGGGGGGGGGACAGGATGGGGGGGGGACATGATTGGCTGATGTTCCATATGTCCTTGATTACCTTCTCTCTGCTTTTATTCTAATAAGTGCCATTCTTTGTACTCCCTTGGACGGGTAGACAGTCTGACACAAGATGAGAATAAATATTGCATGTGGTACACATTAAGCTGTCATCCAGGAAGAGAGAGGGAGAGATGGAGAAATCCACCGCTTTACATTCTGCTGCTTGCGCTACACTTTGCCTGCTCTTGTCACAATTGTCACATCTTGATGACTTTCTCCCCCCTCGTGTTCTTGCTCGCAGTCAATTGCAATGAATGACAGCCCTGCTGCCCCGTATAGAGAATTATTTAGGGTGATGTAGTATGTACTCCTGGGAGTTACTGTTTGAATTTCTGATCGTGATATTCGTTTTTTTTATTTTATGGAGTGTTTGTTCATTCAATAAAGCCAAATTCACTATGGATTTGATCTATGTTTGTTTTCAAGTATTTGTACTTCATGAAAGAAAGTTGTTAGCGAAAAAAACAATTGAAAAAGCCTGTTGTTAGCATGGCCTTGTTGTGCAGCTTGAGAAAAGAGAGCAAGAGGATGCTCTTAATTAAGCCTCTTCCCATTGTGCCGGTACCGCTCTGCTCCCCTCAGCCGTGAAGAGGGAAACAAGTTCACAATATTGGCTGTGATGTGAGGAAAGTAGTGAGAGAGGCTGAGGTTGTGTGCTGGCTGCTTGCCTCTCAGGGCTGTATGTATTGCCTCTCTTCGCCTCTCCATCCAGCCGTGGCCACGAGGAGCAGAGAGCTTCTGCACTCGTGTCCTCACAGGAGCGCACCACTGGGAGGATGAAAAGTGTCCCACAGAGCCCCTGACTTCCCAGCCTCAAACGGCACCGTGAGCTCATACCTCTCATTCCCCCCCTCCACTGAGGGAGGAGGGGTGGAGAGCTGGTCGAGATGCTGCGTGCTCCAGAGCGTTCAGCGGGAACTGAGAAACAGAGAGGGGGGGGGGATAAAGCCTCTGGGTTGTTATTGTATTAGTTGGTGCATGGCATGCAAGCCAGCAGCAGCAACAGCAGACAGATGGGGAATCCTTCAGCTGTGTGTGTGTGTGTGTGTGTGTGTGTGTGTGTGTGTGTGTGTGTGTGTGTGTGTGTGTGTGTGTGTGTGTGTGTGTGTGTGTGTGTGTGTGTGTGTGTGTGTGTGTGTGTGTGTGTGTGTGTGCGTGCGTGCGTGCGTGATTTCCAGGTTCAAGTGCTGAGGAGCTTTGTTTGGCTGTGTGTCTGTCCACCTGTGGGTGGGTCAGTAATGAAGTAGTGGAGAGGGAGAGATTGTTAGAGGATTACTTCTCAGTCCTGTCAGCATTCAATTGCATCTGAAAGGAGGCCACTCTGGGCCTAGGTGCTGGGTCCCTTTGTCCTCACCTTTTTACAGGCTTACCTGACTAAGCAGTGATAATGAAGCCGGTCCGTATGAATGCACGGCAGACACAGGCCCAGGTCACAGGCTCAGGTAGCTGCACCTGTACTTTAGGAGCTCCCATTGTGTCCTCCCTCCTGAGTCGTTTAAGCAGATCAAAGCTGTGACAAAGCCCAGGGCAGCCCCAGGCAGGCGGAAACACAGGAATTATTCCCCCTTCAGGATTCTCTCACAGAACAAGACAAATAGACAAGGCACCCCTGTGGGAAGTGTTCATCCCAGCCTACTGTGTGTTGGAAGCTCTTTTGTTTTTAGTAGGTTGTCATTACTTTACCATAGGTTGTTCCGTTGAATAGACAGACATATTGTAATTGCTGCAGGCGTGTATTGTAGAGCTAATAACCTGTGTTAATTTAGGTGTAGGTATTGTCGGCTTATTGTGGAATAAAATATGTAGGCGACACACAAAAAAGGCTATTAGGGTATCGAATAACAGCATGTTTAGGATGTGGTTGTTTTGAATAATCTAAAAAACATGACCGCAAGAAAATCCCGTTAGAGTATTATGAAGACATACCAGAAATATGCATAATTTGATGTATATATTTTAGGTTGAATAGAGATTAAAACAAATACATTTAGAAATATAAATCGTTGGAGGCCGGTTTTAAAGAAAATATTGATGTATTATATTTGCTTTTAAATGATTATATACGGGATATATATACATACTTTTTTTTAGGAGACTAGCAGGAAAAGCAGCAGAAACCTGGCTCGTTCCCCAGTCTTGTTTGAGGCTTTTAGGCCGGTGAGTGATTAGCAGAAATAATGTCCCTGTCACCCTTAATCACATTAAAACGTGGTTAACATTTAATTTTTCCTACTTGATATGCAAAAATTTCCACTAGATTTGCAGCGGAGGCCATTGAAATTCCATTATAAAAAGAATAAAAATTTCAGGCGTCATTTGTTCAGAGAAGGAGATCTAGATTTGAAAGTGCTGAATCTTTCTATTAGCAGAGCTGTGAGAGATGGCACTCTATACTGAGGCATAATGGGACAGTGACAAGACACACACACACACACAGAGTGTCTTTTCTTTCACAGTCTTTTGTTCTCTTCCCCCAGTAATGTATTGTATCTACTTTGATATTTTGGCATCTTTGACAGTGGTCACCCTGCTTTTACAAACAACACATCTGAACTCAATTGCACAGTATGTTAAGGAACATGTTTTTTTCTCAAATAGTACGGGTACTTTGAAGCATTCTTGGATTGAGTCAACACTGTGTAAACTGTATACTGAAAGTGAAACATTTCGACAATAGAATATACATTTTATTTGCCAGTTTCTGATGAATTAAGCTCGGCATTGCTTAGATTGTAGAGTGCATAGTTGAGACAGATGGCCCAGACTCAGTATCAAGCTGTCAGCGCATTAAAGATACAGGACATAGACCCATCTGAGTGCAGACAACTTTTCACTTATTACCTGCACGGTCCGACTTTGACAAGACGGACTGACATCACATGACACTTTGTACGTCATTATTTACCAATGTATGCGTGATGGTATAGCCTCTTGGAGAGGAGCAATATTTTTGACGTTTTGGCATGAACATTTACCCGATTCATTTGTCAAGACGCGTTCTCACACAAATAATTGGAGAGGATGTAACTACTGTAAAGTGGCGTGACTAGACAGTGGTGAAGTTCCAGAAATTGGTCGGAGAAGTCATGTTGACAGAACATCAAATCTCTTAATTGACAGTGCTGCGTTGCCTCTGTTGGGAGAAGGGGGTGTACCTTGTTCCCGTGGCAAGGTGTTTGTCTGCTCCTGTGTCACTCGATGCGAGGACCCAGGGACCCTCGTGCTCATTTGGCGCTCACATTCTCCATCTCGGCGTCCGCATTATTAAAATCATCCCTCAGCGCTCCACCAAGAGCCTCTTTGTTACTTGGCTGGCGAAGCTCGCTTCTGTCAAGTCTTCACCAATTACAGTCGCAGGTACAATGGTCTATTCACAGGATCACAGCCCTTGACTGGTGTGGGGAGAGTGATTTGTGAATCATTATTCGGCTGCCTGTAGAGAATGCGATACCTGAGGAATGCAAATAATCTGCCAGCCAATAGACGGCTGGGCTCCGAAAAGTGACAGGCTACAGCTGTTATTATCCCAGATTGGATTCTTTTCCCCTCTTGGAGAGGCAGTCATCTCCTTGGCTTTCAAGCTGGAGGTTTCCACTAAATGTTGTTTCTTTCCCTTCATGGGAAGTGGTGGCCAGCTCATAGTGGCGGCTGTCAAATCCTCAACTCTCGTTTAAGCGCATCACAGCCTCACTCTTAGCAGGAAGGGAAATATTAGGCAATGGTTCTAGATAGATAGTTATGTTTACTGCAGAGGGAATCCATTGATGGTGTAAGAAGCGATTTTGGCATCACTCAGTAAGATAAATTAAATGATAAAAAAAAAAGCATCCAAGCAACCGCTGCTATGACATTTCCCTGAAGTTGTCATTCTTTTCCCATATTTAGCATTGATTGTATTGTTGTAAGCTGTAAGTGGTAGAAATACACTAGAGTTGATTGACTGCACCAGTGATCCAATAGCGAGATGATAAACGGTTGACATTGTTATTGGAATAGCTGTGGCATTGAGGTTGTGCGGTCACTCCCTGCCTTTTGATTTATAGGTTTTTAAACAGGAAAGTAGGATTACAGATAATGACAGGGGCCTTTAGAATCAAGTCTGGGAGCTCTCTCTGTCGGGCCCAAAGTGTTCAAATGGGTCTGTGTGATGCTGCTCGTTGGGTTTCGTCCAATCCCAGGCCAGGCTGAAAGCGTGTGGGGCTAATCTCATAATTATCCGACCCCCCCCCCCCCTCACACATTGTTCTGGCAGAGAGTTACCATTAACTGTGAGGATATCTTTGTCCTGCAATGTCAGGTGTCCCGCTGAGTCACAGGGCAGAAAAACCTCTTAAAACGGCTTTAAGGGAAGTGAATAACTAAGACGTTCATAAGTGGGAACACTATACTTACATCCATCCTGCAGGCCTTCCAGCAATTATTGGACTGGGTGCTAACGGTTTGAAATAAATATACTTGTCCTTTACAGTAAAGATTCAACCGACAGTAAGAATGGATTTGGGGTAAAACATTGCCATTTTAACTATATAATTGTCAACAATCTGCTTTTTCTTAATGGGATGTCATTGCATGTATTCTTTCATACCTACACATGACATGTCACATAAACGTAGTCCTGAACTGGGAACTTGTTAATAACCGAAACTTAGCAACAAAGTGAAACTGTGCAATCGCAGGGCGACCTTGGCAGGGCAATGTTCCGAAACGGCATGGTAAACAGGCCGGGCTGTTCTCTCATGAATATGCATAGGCCAGCCGACGGATAACAAACGCTACTCTGTTCTGTTCTGTCAGTCAACACCAACACCACGAAGCTCCATCCTGTCTGTGTTGTTGTGTCTACTGTCCAGGTTGGTGAAAATCAAGGAGTGGGTGGACAGTCACGACCCCGGGGCGCTGGTCATCCCCTTCAGCGGAGGAGTGGAGAGTGTCCTGCAGGACATGAGTGAAGAGGAGATTCAGAAGTACTGCACCGAGCACAAGGCTCAGAGGTTAATTAGCATTCAGTCTCCCCACACTTTATTATCAACTGTGCCCTCCACGCACTCCTTTAATTACATGCGCTGATAGAATAATAAATGGGAGAGTAATTACCATTATAAAGCAAGGATCCCTCTCTTAACGGGAACAACTCAGTCAAAGGGTTTTCTTCTGAAATTAAGTTTTTAACTGTCATCTGTCATCTACAGGTATAATTATAACTTGGGCATTTTGGGTGTATTGTTCGTATGTGAAAACCTCTATGGAGGAAGAGAAATTGTGACAGCAGATTTTTTTTTCTCCCGAGCCCTGAGAGACGTTGGGATGAATTCTTAAAGGTGCTAAATGAGACGGCAAGCGTGCCAATTAATCCAAAAAAATCACTGGAGAATTAAATGCTCTATGTTAAACGAAGTGATCCTATTTTATTTATTTAATGAGTTTATATGCCGGGATTGATGTGGTCTTGCCAGAGAGGTGGCTACGAATCAAAGCAATACTAAAATACCCTAAATGACCTAGCATTTACAGCACCGTGAACAACATGAAAATTGATATTGCTTTCACCCTGCTTATTCTGACAGCGTTCTGACAAGGATCATCAAGGCTGGCTATGGAGCCCTACAGTTGGAGTACTTCTTCACAGCTGGACCAGACGAGGTCCGTGCGTGGACCATCCGGGTAAGACCCTGTCCCAGCGGCTGGCCGCACCGCGAGCCGTTCCACCCTGCTGGCATCCAGCCTGATATCAGCCACTTTCAACTTTGTCATGGTCCTGCTTTAGCTAGTCATTACAGGCCAAGGATAACTTCAATTACTGGTGAGCTGCTGAACAGTGAAAGTGGGGGGCTACATTGATTGAGGAGGGCAACAATTGATTTTGCCCATTACGTCCTGAGAATGTTTCCATCCAGCGCAGATCTGCCTGCCCTCCTCCTGCCGTGGGAGATAAGGGGCCCTAGCATTGTGCCTGCCTAATCTGTGTGACGGGGGTTGTCTGTGCTGAAATTGATGTGGCTTTTCATTTGACCATTTGTGGGCCCTGCTGGGGGCTCCTCCTCCCTGTGTCTCAGTTTACTGAGCCCGCCGAGAGCCTGGGTGACACTGAATCACAGGCGGATTGACATCGATACAGATGTTGGCTCGGCACACTGGTATTGTGCAAATGTTTTAGAGGGAATAAAAGGATTAAGGGCCGTCCTAATAATGTGTCCTACCTGTCAGGAGTAGCATACCGATGCATTGGTTCATCCTAACACATGTAAGTAACGTGAGCAGTGTTTAAGACAACTGGCTAAACTGAAAGTATGTACAGTACGTTCTTAAGAAAAAGACGACTTTGAGCTTAAAGTTTTTGATTGACAATAATATATGAGCCACCTCCTCCCAGCCATGAGTGATGTCCTCGGTGTGTTTAGGAAAGTAACAGAAGTCCTCCAAGCCTTTCTCTCCTGTGGGCTTGTCTCCTTTGACATAACTGATTACGGTTAGCCTTGATTGTGTATGTGAGAGGCATTTAGTCTGGTAAGCATCGGTGAGTAACTATATTAACCCAATACATCTCACATTGTAAAAACTGCACTCTGTAACGTGGTGCTGCTAAGCCCTTTAGCATGCTTTATTAGGCAGCCTCGAGGTGACCATTATCTATCAGGCTGCTCTGCATAGCTGTTAACTACTATGATGTGTACCTCTTGTAGTGTGGCATAGGACAAAATCATCCCCTAATCTATTTTTCTCCACCTAGACAAACCTTGATGCTGATTAATGGTAGTTAAACTTACAAGCACTCCGTCAATGAGATTGCATAGGGATGGTAATGTATTGGAGTCATTAAATACACATCATTCTTTTGGCATGAAATATGTTGACCCCAACCTGATTATATACATAATTAAAGGTGCTCAACAGTTTCGAGGCACAGTGCTACAGAGCAGGGAGAGGGAGAGAGGGAGAGCAGGTCGACAGGCACAAGTCATAATGATGCAGAGCAGGAATGTCACTTATTTGGGTCATTTGTCAATTTCCCCCAGCATTATTTCAATGCATATAAATTGCGTATTTTATCAGAGACAGTTGTGACTTCTAGCGCTAAATGGGATTTAATGTAGAAAGAATGTATAAAAACAGTTAGGGAAAACAGTTGTTTTTGGTACTCGGAATGTACATCTAAAACAATCAATTTGATATTTTCCATAGTTATTCCATTATAATGTATGTTCCGTTTAAATTGAAATGTATATTCCATAAAGGGAACTTTTACATTTCCTTTCAATCATCTGCTGTGCTATGAAAACCTTTTGAGGAAGTTCAAATACGACAAAGAGGAGTAAGAATATGTACAAATACATATGCAGACAGTATACACTGTATATAAAATATAGTGAACGTTTCTATTTCAAAATGGTCAGGTATGATACAGCCAGGTCAATATAGTGTCTCTCCCACTGCAACACTGCCCCTCTCGCTCTCTGACGACCTGAGGCCAAAGTCGCAACCCACAATGAGGCAAGATTGCTTGGACAGAAATCAATAGCACCCTGGAATGGGAATCAGAAATTGCTGGTGGGCATTGATAGCAGCTCTGACTCCTTATCGGCCTCAAGGCTGCTCTACCAATGCACAACGGTGTGTAGTGCTATCCAGAAATCAGGAGCGAGGTAAGAATAACCCCCAACACACCCCCTAGCCATGCTCACTTCACCATCCCCCTATCAAACAGCATGTCAGTCCTGTGCTGTAATCCATCTTCTCCAAAACAATTAATTTACCTTGTGTGTCCTTTCTCTTTCCTCCTCCTGACAGAAAGGAACCAAGGCTCCACAGGCAGCCGGCAAGATCCACACGGACTTTGAGAAGGGCTTCATTATGGCTGAAGTAATGAAATTTGAGGATTTTAAAGAGGGAGGCAGTGAGAACGCTGTCAAGGTGAGCCGTCGGGGTGCGCCAGGAGATGAGGGAAGTCTCCTGTGATCAGTGGAGCTGACAGTCACCACACTGCTCGCACTGCAAATGCTCTTCACCTTTACTCAGGGGAAGAAATTACTGCACACACTCCGCCAGCGCACCTGACAAGCCAACTGATTCCGTCTCTAAACACTGCAATTCTACTCCTGCTGCACATATCTTTATCCCAATCTGCTCTAACAGGCTCATGGTAGGCCTTTCTTATACCTCAGACCAGCCGCTCAGAGGAAGCTCTCGGTACCCCACCAGGCGTTAACCAGCCACATCTATAGAGCACACCGTTAGCTTTACACTCTTTGCCGCCAAATCCCCAAGCCACTGTAGCAGCACTGTTACAGCGATATAAAGGGGCAAGTTAAATAAAGTGTGATTTTTTTTTACATAAGGACTGTTTCACGGATGAACAGCACATAAGTGTGGCCTGCATATCTTCTTTTATAACTGCCAATGTAACTGCCAATGTTTGTTTTGACCTTTTTACTGGGATGTGGCTTTTAAATGGGCTCTGCTCTGTCAAATATAATCACTGTACTTCATGGTGAATTTGTGAAGACAATAGCTCTACGATAAATACAGCAGGTTATGTCGCTGAGCGCTTAAAGGCCCAGTGCAGTCAAAAACGTGATTTGTCTGTGGTTGTACATACTTCTGAGGTTGGAATAATACTGTGAAAATTATGATAATGCCCTTTTAGTGTAAGAGCTGTTTGAAAAGACTGCCTGAAATCTCAGCCTGTTTTGTTAGGATTGAGTTTTGGCCTGCCTAGTAACATCACCAGGCGGTAAATTGGTTAATAGTAGAAATAGTTCCAAATCTCTCTGCCAATAACAGCTAGTTTTGAGTTTGCCCCTCCCCACTCAGACCACTCCCCAACAGTCCCAGCCAGTTTTGTTTCTTTTTGTCCATTTTAATTTAAAACAATCACAGTAAGGTACTTAATTTTTACCCAGAAATTATTTGATATTGAGATAAAAATGGCTGCATTGGATCATTAAACGTTTTTATTCTCAGTCTATGAGTGCATGGAAATGCTCAGGGTAACTATAAGACATTGGCCTCAACTACAACACCTCTCGTCGGCCTGGTCGAGTTAATGCTATTGGGTCTTGCGTTTTCTTTTTTCAGAAGAAAGCTCGGGGCAAGGAACAACATTCCAAAGTGTTCCATGTCACACAATGGATTGTAGCAATTTCCCGACACCCACCGTGACTAGTGTGTCTGATGCTGTTGGTTTGTCTTGTATGGTCCTGCCCTTGACACAGCAGGACATGAATCTGTCCATGTCAGTGGTTAGCACGTGTCTGGAGGAAGTGCCTCTATTGGTTTACCTCCAGAACCTTGACTGGCATCTGTTATTAGTGGGTACAAAGCCCTTCACAGTCCTATTATGTAGATAGTTGTGGTACTTAAGCTTCAAACACGATTAAACTTGACCACCAGCCAATAGCTGTTGATGACATCAAACCATGTGGTAATTGGATACTTTTTAACCTGAAATTGGCCTGGCTTCTGTTTTAAAACACAGCAGGTCTAAAAGTAACAGTGAGTAGTTGTTTCACCAATGGAATATATGGATTAAACAATTAGGGATGTGGACAAAGTGGAGATCACAGAGTTTCTAGATGAGTATCAGACAGTAATCCCTCCTAAATCCTGTGCAGGAGATGTGTGATTAGCACTGGCAAGGAGTGAGAGCTTGGCATACTGACTCCTAATGTCACCCAGTAGATCTCCAAATCCTCTGTCTGGCAGATATCCATGCACTACATTACTAGCCCTATAGGGATCTGGAAATTACCAAAACATTTGAATAATTCAATAATATTTCACCTCAATTCTTTGTAAAAATGTGTATAAAACCTCTGTAATGTATTTCTGGTTACTAGTTCCTAAAGTGTCAGGAGAGGGTGAAATGTGCAGGGCTCTAGGGGTTTGAACATGATTGTTATAGAAGCCTGACGTCAGAGCCTCAGGTCCTGTTGCATGCTCTCCTTCCAATCCCCGTTCCCTCGTTTATATGTGGACATGGAGCATTTTTGACTGCAGCATTAAGGCCAATGCTAGTTCATGTCAGTTGTGGGAATGGGCTGTTTGAATAGGCCAGCGTACAGGGATATCACATTATTAGTAATCATATCTGCTTAAGCCAAGCTTGCTCCTCCAGATGGCTGCTTTCAAGTGCAAATGAACCAGTTAGACGTGTCTGGTTTAATACATACTCTGGAATCACAAATAGCCATTGATCCCCCCCCCCCCCTCCAAGCAGTGTTTCTGGTGCTATAGAGTCTGGATTAAATGGTCTCCTGAGCCTTTAAAGGGACATTGATTCTTCTAATTAATTGTGCTCTGTGCAGAACCAGAATGCATAAACCCATCCATATTAGCACTTCAAGTCAATTATTTTGAGTTTGCCCGGGAAGGGGAACAAACACATCTAATGTATACAAAAGAAATGTTGGAACTTATTTTGTTTCCTTGAGAAGTATGAGGTTGCTATAATGAAGAGCGTTATTAACATTTTACTTGTACATATGAATGGAAATTGACAGAGAAGAGGGTTGTTCACTCAGTGGGAATCTAGTCACCCCATGAATAAAACATGACTGTGTGTATATGCTGTTTTCAGGAAAGAGTGAGATGATCACGTGTGTTCATTGCTAATTTACTATTTATAGCCATTTCTTGTTTTTCATTGCTGTCATTAATTAGGTGTTGTGTTTCTCTGTTTTACAGGCATCGGGGAAATACAGACAACAGGGGAAAACCTACATTGTGGAGGACGGAGACGTCATCTTTTTCAAATTCAACACCCCGAACCAGCCCAAGACTAAGAAGTGACTCCGTCACAGTCTGTTGGCTACCAGAATGGACTGCGCCGTTAGATAATTCGTCTTCTTTGTTTTTAGACAGAATGAAGCTGGAGATTGTGATTGATACCTGCCAGGTCGGCTCAGTCCTACCTACTGCCCACTCTGCCACATTATCCCTGTTTGTTTTTGGTTCAGGAGAATTCCATACAGTCCCCCTTGCCAAAGAACAGGTCCACTAAACGTTGACAGCTTTTGGTAGGAGCATTTGAAGAAGCGTATTACTCTCTTGATACTTCATTAATCTCCATCACTGGTGCCAGGCCTGACACAGCTGACAGCAGGGACAATGCGACCTGCTCCTCTCTTCCTTCCAGAGATAATGCATGTTTTACAGTAGCCCAGATGTCTATACTCAATAAAACATTTGACAAAACCAGCCTGTGTGTGTTTGGGGATGTCTGTATTGACTGGCGCGCGGGTTGCAGACAGCGATAGTGGGTCCTGCTGGCAACTGATTACAGAATTAAAAGACACAGTTGACAGTGGCTCTGGCAGAGAGAGGACAACCATAATTGTATCTGTAAAGCGATTCTTATTGTAGAGGCCTAAGTGTGGGATATTGATTATTTCATACAAGAGAATTGGTCAGGTGAAATTGTGTTTGAATGAACCTTTCCTCTCCATGGTTAGTCCTGATATTCTGAGATGTTCTGTATTTAAAGAGACTGCTTATAAATGTGCACCCCATTATTATTGAGAGTGCCATTATCATTAGACTTAGGTATGAAGGCTGTTTTTGTAATAATTCCTCTGTGTCGCCATTCTATTGAATGACCGGGAAAACGCAACAACTAAACCAAAACTATTTCCATTTGAATAGTCTTCACAGAAGTCTTTATTTATATTAAATTCTGAAAAGAAAATAGAAGTCACAATTCGGGAGCACAACTAAAAAAGAAAAACACAAAAAAAACATTCCTAGTCCCACTGAAGTAGTGTTTTTCTCACCTGTATACTTTGTGTGTAAGTGTTTTTGAGGCATTTATGCTGATGGAATGGTATGGCTGGAGCTGCGGACGCTGCTGCAAAGTGAAATTGTCTGCTCCACAGGAGTGAGAACACAGAGCGGATCAAGCTCCTTCGCTGAATATCTTGCCTCTATAAATACCCCTCTCTGCAGAGAACAAAATGGCCTTCTCGTAGAGGCACAAAGATTGAATAAAAATTGTCATTTCTCTGGAAGTGCATTGCATGCACTAGCTTAAAGAAATTGTGTGTTGACCAAACAAAGCTTGCACAAACCCTGCAAAGCATAGTGTTTGGCATTGAAATAAAGTTGTATTACTGTCTTCAAGATATAATCAAAAATAGAATCATGACCAAAAACTAGGATCATGTTTGATGGGGGATGTTGAGGGCGGAAGAAAATGGATGGCCTGACATTCTCCTGTAGAATTCTCTCATATAGTGCAGAATTCATGGTTCCTTCTATTAAGGCAAGTCGTCCAGGTCCTGAGGCAGCAAAGCATCCCCAAACCATCACACTACCTCCACCATGCGTGACCGTTGGTATGAGGTTCTTACCATGGAATGCAGTGTTTGGTTTTCGCCAGGCATAATGGGACCCATCTCGTCCAAAAAGTTGACTGAATATATCTAAAAGAGCACCTGGAACATCACCAATACTCTTGGGAGAATGTTCTATGGACAGATGAGTCAAAAGTATAACTTTTTGGATGACATGGGTCCCATTTGTCCCGTGGAAAACCAAACACTGCATTTCCACAGTAAGAACCTTATACCAACGGTCAAGCATGGTGGTGGTAGTGTGATTGTTTGGGGATGCTTTGCTGCCTCAGGACCTGGACAACTTGCCTTAATAGAAGGAACCATGAATTCTGCTCTGAATAAGATAATTCTACAGGAGAATGTCAGGCTATTAATCTGTGAGCTGAAGCGCAGCTGGGTCATCAGCAAGACAATGATCCAAAACACACAATCAAGTCTACATGAAAATGGCAACAACAAAAAAAATATATAGAATTTTTGGAATGGCCTAGTCAAAGTCCAGACCTAATCCCAGGATGTTTTGGCAGGACATGAAATGAGAAGTTCATGCTTGAAAACCCATAAATGTCACTGAGTTAAAGCAGTTCTGTATGCTAGAGTGGGCTGAAATTCCCCACACAGCGATGTGAGAGACTGATCAACAACTACAGGAATAACAACCACTTATTGAGTGTAAGGGGGCAATTACTTTTTCACACAGGGGAATTGGGTGTTGCATAACTTTGTTAATTAAATAAATCAAATAAGGATACTTTGTTTTTGTTCTTTGTAAACCCATGTTCCCTTTATCTAATATTAGGTTTTGGTTGAAGATCTGATAACATTCAGTATCAAAAATAGAGAAAATCAGAAAGGGGACAAATACTTTTTCACGGCATTGTAGGTCTTGCGGCATTACAAATCTTCCTCCTACAGTAGCCCCATTAAGAACACTCAACAACTTTCACTGGCCATCATAGTTGCCATGTACAGAGGGACAAAAAAGTATTTAGTCAGCCACCAATTGTGCAAGTTCTCCCACTTAAAAAGATGAGAGAGGCCTGTAATTTTTTATCATAGGTACACATCAACTATGACAGACAAAATTAGAGAAAAAAAAACAGAAAATCACATTGTAGGATTTTTAATGAATTTATTTGCAAATTATGGTGGAAAATAAGTATTTGGTCAATAACAAATGTTTATCTCAATACTTTGTTATACACCCTTTGTTGGCAATGACAGAGGTCAAATGGTTTCTGTAAGTCTTCACAAGGTTTTCACACACTGTTGCAGGTATTTTGGTCCATTCCTCCATGCAGATCTCCTCTAGAGCAGTGATGTTTTGGGGCTGTTGCTGGGCAACACCGACTTTCAACTCCCTCCAAAGATTTTCTATGGGGTTGAGATGTGGAGACTGGCTAGGCCACTCCAGGACCTTGAAATGCTTCTTACGAAGCCACTCCTTTGTTGCCCGGGCGGTGTGTTTGGGATCATTGTCATGCTGAAAGACCCAGCCACGTTTAATCTTCAATGCCCTTGCTGATGGAAGGAGGTTTTCACTCAAAATCTCACGATACATGTCCCCATTCATTCTTTCCTTTACACGGATCAGTCGTCCTGGTCCCTTTGCAGAAAAACAGCCCCAAAGCATGATGTTTCCACCCCCATGCTTCACAGTAGGTATGGTGTTCTTTGGATGCAACTCAGCATTCTTTGTCCTCCAAACATGACGAGTTGAGTTTTTACCAAAAAGTAAAATTTTGGTTTCATCTGACCATATGACATTCTCCCAATCTTCTTCTGGATCATCCAAATGCTCTCTAGCAAACTTCAGACGGGCCTGGACATGTACTGGCTTAAGCAGGGGGACACGACTGGCACTGCAGGATTTGAGTCCCTGGCGGCGTAGTGTGTTACTGATGGTAGGCTTTGTTACTTTGGTCCTAGTTCTCTGCAGGTCATTCACTAGGTCCCCCCGTGTGGTTCTGGAATTTTTGCTCACCGTTGTTGTGATCATTTTGACCCCACGGGGTGAGATCTTGTGTGGAGCCCCAGATCGAGGGAGATTATTAGTGGTCTTGTATGTCTTCCATTTCCTAACAATTGCTCCCACAGTTGATTTCTTCAAACCAAGCTGCTTACCTATTGCAGATTCAGTCTTCCCAGCCTGGTGCAGGTTTACAATTTTGTTTCTGGTGTCCTTTTACAGCTCTTTGGTCTTGGCCATAGTGGAGTTTGGAGTGTGACTGTTTGAGGTTGTGGACAGGTGTCTTTTATACAGGCAACGAGTGGAGGACAGAGGAACCTCTTAAAGAAGAAGTTACAGGTCTGTGAGAGCCAGAAATCTTGCTTGTTTGTAGGTGAACAAATACTTATTTTCCCCCATAATTTGCAAATAAATTCATAAAAAAATCCTACAATGTGATTTTCTGGATTTTTTTCCCTCATTTTGTCTGTCATAGTTGAAGTGTACCTATGATGAAAATTACAGGCCTCTCATCTTTTTAAGTGGGAGAACTTGCACAATTGGTGGCTGACTAAATACTTTTTTGCCCCACTCTGTGTTCTATATGCTTGTGTAAGTTAAGCTACTGGGGGTATTTTAGGTTAATTATTGTGTGAGTGAAACAATGAAGTTTCTCCAGGGACTACAGCGGGGGCTAAAGACATTCCTTCACATTCTTTTTAGGCAAGAGTGGTGTTGTTGTTGTTAGCCAACCCCCAAACTCTACTTTGAGGCCCATTCATCTAGTGTAGTTTTAAGGGCCTTGGATTGACAAATTGTTCTCTGTGGTCTGCCGTCAGTGTTTTGTTTTTCATATAATGCAGTGACAGTACATTTCTTAGGAACGGTAATAATGTTATTTAGAATCGTACAGATGTACCCCTTAAGAAAAAACACCATAAAAGGATTCTGGTCTTTAATCAAGTCATAAGTAGGCCATTTTGGTGTTTAATACCAACAAGCTTGCTATCAAAGGGCCAGAGCAGGGCTAATTTGGTCTCCTTTCTGTAAGGGAACTCCACATCTGCCTGTATATCATGTCTTGTTAAATAGTTTGCATTAGTAGAAGGCAAATAATTCAAGCTGTCTAATTTAGCTGTCTAATCCAGGCTGTATCACAATTGGCCCAGCGTTGTCCGGGTTTGGCCGATGTAGGCCGTCATTTTAAATAAGAATTTGTTCTTAACTGACATGCCTAGTTAAATTAAATAAAGGTTCAATAATAATTATTATTTTTAATTTAAAAAAAAAGTAAATCAATGTTTTTAGACTTTATTGGAGAACAGCTTTGATGTTACAGTGATCTCTCTGCTTGCTTTACTGTAAAATGATTCCCACATTTCACACTTGGTTTAATAACAATTTGTGGTATCATATCTGACATTGAAATTATTTAATGTGTTGAAAGTAGTTATATTTTTAAGTCTAGATCAATTACAATGAATTTACAGAATGAAGGACAGTAGTTGGATGTTGGGACATCAACAACGATTAGTAGCTGTTTGGGCCCTCTCTGTCTATTGGTACAAACGTTCTGTCAGCATCATCAATCAAGTGGTGCCACTCCGCCCAGAGGCTAACCACAATGGCACCAAATCAAGAATGGCAGAGAGTAAAAAGCCAGTTCTAAAAAGTGCACTCATGAAAGACCAAAGCCTGCTATTGTAAATCACCAGCCTGGTCTCATAGACTAGAAATAACATAGTAAATGAAAATCTGGGACACTCAAATTAGTATGATATGTTACGTTTGGTACGGTTACATAAGACAGAAGGTTACTTATGACAAATAACGTGAATGTCTAGCAAACCAAAGGTTGCGTGTTTGAATCTCATCAAGGACAACTGTGGCATTTGAGCTAATTAGTTTGAAACTTTGAAACTACTTTTGAGCTACTTTGCAACTAATTTAGCATGTTAGCTAACCCTTCCCCTAGCCCTTAACAATTTAACCTACTCCTAACCCTAACCTTAACCCTAACCTTAAAGGACTCCCCGCAGAGGAAGTTGCCACCTCTATTTTGATGTAATTTCCTGTCATAGTGAGGAAAAGCACATTTAGGTTCCCCCTCCAAAGAATGACGAAGGCTACTTATACATATTCACAAATCGGGTGTGAGAATTTCCACGTGGAATTGATTAACATCAACAAATAGGCCATTGACAGCTGTCAGTGTAGCTAGCTAGCATGCTAACCTTATCTAACTAGCTATCTTGCTAACCTATCTTGTTTTTTTAACTACACCGTATTCAAAAGATTAGACAGCTGGCTCTATGGCTGGTTCTGGAGCTGGATTTAAACAGATGGAAGCCACTGGCCTATTTTAGACGTCACCATCTATTATCTCCAAAGTTTTGATATCTTCCATTAATTGCGGCCACAAATCTGCCATATAAATAGATGATGACGATCTATTTCTATGAGATGATGCTCTGTTAATATGGATAACTATTTAAAGATAGCTGATATGCATTTTTCTACATTGTAATGGACACAGTGTAATCTTTGGTAGCTAGGCTGCTGGCAGGCTTTGGTACATCAAAGCCAAGCCAGCCTGTGCTCATGGTTCTCACATGGGAAGTGGAATGATAGTCTACAATGACTTTGCTCACGATCATGCACGCTGCAAATGACTTGATAAGTTCCTTGAATTTTCTTTTGTGGGTGCCTTTTCATTATCTACATAGACACTTGTGGTTTCTAGCTAACGTTACACCAAACAAAGCAGTGAAGCACGTAACGAAGAAATACTTTAGTGGCCAAAACCATTCATCTTGGGGTGACGGGGGGAGTGGGTTTGCAATGCTATCATATCATGCAATTATACCATTTTACCCGCAAAACACCAGTCTCAACGTCAACAGTGGAGAGGCGACTCCAGGATGCTGGCCTTCTAGGAAGAGTTCCTCTGTCCAGTGTCTGTGTTCTTTTGCCCATCTTAAAATTGTATTTTTATTGGCCAGTCTGAGATATGGCTTTTTCTTTGCAACTCTGCCTAGAAGGCCAGCATCCCGGAGTCGCCTCTTCACTGTTGACGTTGAGACTGGTGTTTTGCAGGTACTATTTAATAAAGCTGCCAGTTGAGGACTTGTGAGGCGTCTGTTTCTCAAACAAGACACTTTAATGTACTTGTCCTCTTGCTCAGTTGTGCACCGGGACCTCCCACTCCTCTTTCTATTCTGGTTAGAGCCTGTTCTGTGAAGGGAGTAGTACACAGCGTTGTACGAGATCTTCAGTTTCTTGGCAATTTCTTGCATTGAATAGCCTTCCTTTCTCAGAACAAGAAAAGACTGACGAGTTTCAGAAGAAAGTTCTTTGTTTCTAGCCATTTTGAGCCTGTAATCGAACCCACAAATGCGGATGCTCCATATAGTCAACTAGTCTAAAGAAGTTTTAATGCTTATTTAATCAGCATGACAGTTTTCAGATGTGCTAACATAATTGCAAAAGGGTTTTCTAATGATCAATTATCCATTTAAAATGATAAACTTAGATAAGCTAACACAACATGCAATTGGAACACAGGAGTGATGGTTGCTGATAATGAGCCTCTGTACTCCTATGTAGATATTCCATTAAAAAATCTGCTGTTTCCAGCTACAATAGTCATTTACAACACTAACAACATCTACACTGTATTTCTGATCAATTTCATGTTATTTTAATGGACAAAAAAAATCATTTTCTTTCAATAACAAGGACATTTCTAAGTGACCCCAACTTTTGAATGGTAGTGTGTGTGTGTGTGTGTGTGTGTGTGTGTGTGTGTGTGTATATATATATATATATATATATATATATATATATATAGTACCAGTCAAAAGTTTGGACACACCTACTCATTCAAGTTGAAAAAAAAAATCTTTGCTATTTTCTACATTGTAGAATAATAGTGAAGACATCAAAACTATGAAATAATACATATGGAATCATGTAGTAACCAAGAAAGTGAAACAAATCTAAATATATTTTATATTCTTCAAAGTAGCCACCCTTTGCTTTAATGACAGTTTTGCACACTCTTGGCATTCTCCCAACCAGCTTCATGAGGTAGTCACGTGGAATGCATTTCAATTAACAGGTGTGCATTGTTAAAAGTTCATTTGTGCAATTTCTTTCCTTCTTAATGTTGGTATAGAGAAGATAGCCCTATTTGGTAAAATACCAAGTCTATATTATGGCAAGAATAGCTCAAATAAGCAAAGATAAATGACAGTCCATCATTACTTTAAGACATGAAGGTCAATCAATCCGTAAAATTTTCAGGAATCAAGTGCAGTTGCAAAAATCATCCAGCACTATGATGAATCTGGCTCTCATGAGGACTGCCACAGGAAAGGAAGAACCAGAGTTACCTTTGCTGCAGAGCATGAGTTCAGTAGAGTTACCAGCCTCAGAAATTGCAGACTAAATAAATGCTTAACAGAGTTCAAGTAAAAGACACATCAACTGTTCAGAGGAGACCGCGTAAATCAGGCCTTCATGTTCGAATTGCTACAAAGAAACCACTACAAAAGGACACCAATAATAAGAAGAGACTTGCTTGGGCCAAGAAACATGAGCAATGGACATTAGACCGGTGGGAAGTCTGTCCTTTGGTCTGATGAGTCCAAATTTGAGATTTTTGGTTACAACCGCCATGTCTTTGTGAGACGCAGAGGAGGTGAACGGATGATCTCCTTACGTGTGGTTCCCACCGTGAAGCATGAAGGAGGAGGTGTGATGGTGTGGGGGTGCTTTCCTGGTGACACTGTGTGATCTTTTTAGAATTCAAGGCACACTTGAGCATTCTGCAGCGATACACCATCTCATCTGGTTTGCCCTTAGTGGGACTACCATTTGTTTTTCAAAAGGACAATGACGCAACACACCTCCAGTCTGTGTAAGGGCTATTTGACCAAGGAGGAGAGTGATGGAGTGCTGCATCAGATGACCTGGCATCCAGAATCACCCAACCTCAACCCAATTGAGATGGTTTGGGATGAGTTGGCCCGCAGAGTGAAGGAAAAGCAGCCAACAAGTGCTCAGCATATGTGGGAACTCCTTCAAGACTGTTGGAAAAGCATTCCAGGTGAAGCTGGTCGAGAGAAAGCTATGAGTGTGCAAAGCTGTCATCAAGGCAAAGGGTGGCTACTTTGAAGAATCTCAAATACAAAATATATTTGGATTTGTTTAACACTTTTTTGGTTACTACATGATTCCACATGTGTTATTTCATAGTTATGATGTCTTCACTATTATAATATTTTTAAAGTGTTCTACTCCGCTAGCCAGCACCTCGCCTAAATAGGTGTGTGTTTCTTTCCCCTCTAGATTCACCATTATTCTACAATGTATGTCTGTCTAGCTGGCTCCAGAGTAGCACAGCGGTCTAAGGCACTACATCTCAGTGCAAGAGGCGTCACTACAGTCCCTGGTTTGAATCCAGGCTGAATCACATCCGGCCGTGATTGGGAGTCCCATAGGGCGGCGCACAATTGGCCTAGCATTGTCCGGGTTTGGCCTGGGTAGGCCGTCATTGTCTTAACTGACTTGCCTAGTTAAATAAAGGTCAAATAAATACATTTGAAACATTTAAAAAATAACTTTAATGAGTAGGTGTGTCCAAACTTTTGACTGATATTGTGTATATATATATATATATATATTTATTTTCTGTTTACAGACTACCTCAACAAATTATCCAATTAATTATTGTAATTTTCTGGTTAAAAACAGGAGGGTCAAAAACCACACCTTATTTTATATTTGCTCCCTGGCTCATGCAGCCAATTGGACACAAGGCTGTTTTGCTCAGTCACAAAGAGGAAGAACTTTGCAGCTGTTTCTGATTAATAAACAACGCCATGCTGGTGGGTGGTAACATTCAAATAAAACCCAGACCTGAAACTAAATGTAGGCTGAAAACTATTTGTATGTCATATCATAGGGAAAGATACGGCATTCACAAGGATTTACACGAAGTGGGCAGTTCGGATTTGGCATTCAAGCCCAAATATATTCTACTTTGATTAAAACAATGACTTATTGACTTAAATCGTAGTGCAACATCATGGGTAAGCTCTGGCCACCGTCTTTCAGCTCAAATAAGTGGATTTAACCCCTAGCCTAGCTAATGTTAGCATTAGCCACTTAGCTAACGTTAGTAACAACTAATTGGAATTGCAATAACATATTATTAATTGTAATTTGTAACATATCATCTGACATGGATGATGGACATTCACAAATTAATACAAACCATACCAAACATAATATATCATGCTAATTTGGGTGTCCAGATTTGTATCTACTATGTTACATCTACCCCTGAGTCCAGGTTGCAGCCACAATAGTTATAATAGTTCAGCCTTAACCCCAAAAGAATGAGAATTTACAAAGAATTTATGGGATGATAAATAAACACATAAATAACCTTGACATGTTGAGTACAAACAATGCACACACAAGGGATATGTGTTTGGAAATTCTGTGGAGACTGTAAATGTAAATAGTCCGGGTGGCCATTTGATTCAGCACTCTTTTGGCTTGGGGGTAGAAGCTGCCTTTTGGTCCTAGACTTGGCGCTCCGATACCGCTTGCCGTGCGGTAGCAAAGAGAACAGTCTATGACTTGGGTTACTGGAGTCTTTGACAATATTTTGGGCTTTCCTCTGACACTGTCTAGTATATAGGTCCTGGATGGCAGGAAGTTTGGCCCCAGTGATGTACTGGGCCGTATGCACTACCCTCTGTAGCACCTTACAGTCAGATGCTGAGCAGTTGTCATACCAGGCAGTGATGCAACTGGTCAAGATGCTCTCGATGGTGCAGCTGTAGAACTTTTTGAGGATCTGGGGACCCATGCCAAATCTTATCAGTCTCCTGAGGGGAAAAAACGTGTCTTGGTGTGTTTGGACCATGATAGTTCGTTGGTGATGTGGTCACAGAGGAACTTGAAACTCTCGACCCGCTCCACTACAGCCTCGTCAATGTTAATGGGAGCCTGTTTGTCCCCTTTTCCTGTAGTCCACAATCAGCTCCTTTGTCTTGCTCACATTGAGGGAGAGGTTGTTGTCCTGGCACCACACTGCCACGTCTCTGACCTCCTCCCTATAGGCCGTTTCATCATTGTCGGTAATCAGGCCTACCACTGTTGTGTCATCTGCAAACTTAATGATGGTGTTGGAGTCGTGTTTGGCCACGCAGTCGTGGGTGAACAGGGAGTACAGGAGTGGACTAACCACGCACCCCTGAGGGGCCCCAGTGTTGAGGATCAGTGTGGCAGACGTGTTCTTGACTACCCTTACCACCTGGCCCATCAGGAAGTCCAGCTGCAGAGGGAGATGTTTAGTCCCAGAATCCTTAGCTTAGTGATGAGCTTTGTGGGCGCTATGGTGTTGAACGCTGAGCTGTAGTCAATGAATAGCATTCTCACATAGGTGTTCCTTTTGTCACAGTGGGAAAGGACAGTGTGGAGTGCGATTGAGATTGCGTCATCTGTGGATCTATTGGGGCGGTATGTGAATTGGAGTGGCTCTAGGTTATCCGGGATGATGCACAGTAGCTTTCCATTTGGAAGTTGTTACAACAGGAAGAGCATAACTTAAAGTTGATTTATTACTGTCACCTTCAGGCTGAACAAACCTACAATAAAGTTAATGCCATTTTTTAAACTCATTTTAAGAAATCATGTGGGGGAGTGTCCATGGCTTGCTGCAAGATGTTGACAGATCTAACATTCCTTTACATTTACCAAATCGGTTTGTTTATTGATAGACCCAAAGGTCACAGGCTGATCTGACAGATGGATTGGAATTAATTTGAATATGATTCTCCCCCAGGAAGTATGAAGGAACAAAATGGAAAGAAATATGATTATTTTTTCCAAAGGGGCATCATTCCAGAATATATCCCTTTTTCAAGTTCTGAGAGGAGGCTGTTGTGTACATTACAGGCCTGTGTTATTTGCCCTTGATATAGTAAACTGGGTTTCATTGGGCGTAAATGACTATCAGTGAGTGACTTTCACTGAATACGTCCAACCTGCTACAATACAGGAGATCAGTGGGTACCTAGACTTTGGACCTCCTGCTCCACAGCTGAACCCGAGTGACTCCTAGAAAACCAGAATAATGTTTCTGTGTCCGTATTCATGCCTTTCTCAAAGTTGTAATCGAGATCCATTTGGTATTCTACCCACAATTCCCCCTCCTTTCACCATTTTACATTTTCCCTCCGAGGCGCCATTTACAGTGTCCCACAAGGTGTCTCCAGCAGAGCAGTTTCTCCCCATGGGGTCACCTCTCTCTTGGACTGGCCCTCATGACACAACTGTCAATACGCTAATATGAGTTTTGATCCTGTTCTTTTCATCCTGGCTGACCAAGAACACGCTCTGCCTCAATGCTTAATTCTGGACAATGACAGATATTACAGGGGTTGTCTGCTTTAGTTAATATGATTAATCTTATCCAGCATCATTTAACCTTGTGCTTATCTAATTTTCCTCTTTAACCCACTGTAAGCTATTGTTGTTACTGAATACGCAATCAATTGCAGTGCTAAAATACAGTAGTAGTGAAAGATGTGATGCCATTTAATTCAACTTACATTTGGTGTAAATATACTGTAATATATTTACAAGATAAACTGAATATTGATGGAACTGTACAGAGCTATACAGACCATTGTATTGAACAGCTTGCTCCTTGTTGCATCAAAACTCCCACTGGGTAATTGCTCTGAAAAGTTAGTCTGCTCATGGCATTCTCATGTCTTCTACGATATTGGATTAGATGTCTGCTCTTATTAGGATCTATATTTGACTTTCCCTTTTAACTTGGATTTCTTTGTTGAAATTGCTGATAACTTTCCTTGGACTGGAGTAAGACAGACAGACATAGCTGCAAGAATTTCTAAAGGCTGTTTCCGTAGGCCTATGTTTACCTGACACTTGGATTGACAGCAGAGTGATTGGAAATATCCACCATTCACTGGCGTGAGCTCCTGAGTGCCAGAAAAGTGCTTTTGTAGTCTGCTTGTAATGGGCCAAGTTTGAATTGAAGGTTGAGAGAAATGGCCCCACTCTGGTCGCACTCTGTGAGGAACTGACATACCGCAAATAATGTTCTGGAGAAGAAGTGAGGGCCTTGCATCACAGACAGAGGAAAGGCAATACAACACAATTATATTCAATTTCAACGCAATCTTGCCAATATTGCATTATATGTACAAGATAGTTAATAAAAAAATTAGATACATGCTATAACTCACTTTACAGGAAAGCACTAGTAGTGAACTGGATAGCAGCTGTTTATTTATTGTACCCTTGCCTAATGCACTACCAGTATTTTTGAAGGACCTCTGTGCTACCTTCCATGATATAAACAAGGTGGAAATGACATTTCCTTAGGAATGATGACAAGTATGGTAGAATGTATTATTCTTACTGTAAGAAAGGTCACCTTTAGTGCATGAGCTCACCCCAGTGAGAATTCCAAAATCAACATTCAATATGAACATAAAATACCACAGCCATACTTCATTATATAAATGAACAGTTTACTTATTAGAAAAAGACTAATATTAAATGTACATAGAGTATAACAGTGTACAATGATGTTTGACTACTTTTGGTGTTCCTAGCTTTTGAGCATAGGGTCTGCTCTGTGCCAGAGTGCGCTCTGGGGGGTCGTAAATTTAGAGCGTTTCGCTCTCGGAGGGTTCACTGAACGCTCTGGCAGAGGGATAGGGTTGATCCGAGCGTTCTGACCTCACAACGTTAGTCAAGCACCCAAGCGAACTGGCTAATATTGGCTAACTTGCTAGCTACTTCCAGACACAAATGAGAGAACACATCACTCTGACCATTGTACTCGCTCTAGCAGAGCTGTTATCCCAGAGCTTTGGTAGCTGTGCTGCGGACGACAATTTATTTACACTGTTTTGCCGGCGTTTACTGACACCGGCCATATTCAATAGGTGTTGAGCATTCGTAAATTAATCAACTATTCTGCGCGAATTTACGTACGCACCCATAATCTCAACTACTGACAGACTATCAAAATCCCTGTGATGAACAGTTGACAATCGATACTATGTTTAGTGAAAATTGACATCTAAATTGGGCCAATCTATTTTATTCAGCTGCCAACACAAGGAAAGCATCTAGCTACAAATGCAGCCATCACATCTTATTTTGAAAAACCAAGGGTCGAACTGCACTGAAATCTTAATTAACAGATTAATTGGTTTATAGTTACACTAGCTGGCTTTAAATTTAGGATAGGCATAAATTACCTAAATTGAGAGGTAAGGGAAATAATTTAAGAGTATGTTTAAAATCCACTGTGGCTGCAGAACGCTTGTATACATTAACGGTTATCAATGGACAGCATAGCTCCTGGCTCCATATAATTTTTTTGTCACCATATTATTGAGAGAAAAATAAACAGGAAAGGAATTCGTCAGAAGATGACTGACATGTACACTGGCGAATGATAATGTAGGGAATAAAATATGGTAGCCAATTGGGTTTAAGAAGAACGGCGGGATTTCCTGTGCGTTACCCAATCTTGGAGACCCCACCCTTTGTGTTTCCCGCACCGTCAATCAAAATAGAAACAATTGACTAGAATCACCGATTGCAGCCAGCCTTCGATTACTGTAATCATGTTTCGCTTGTGGTAATACAGAGATTCTGCGAAATAAAATAATTCACGCAATGACTGGTATGTAATGTTCAACCTAACCATCGGTATGTTTGCACCCTTTAGCTAAGCTAATGTTAGCTAGCTGTTTTAATATTTTTCCAACAGCTTAGCCAACAGTGAACGTTAGCCTGCATGCTAGCCACAACTACAACATACGTAGCTAGCTAAGGCTTCAGACAGTTTGATCAACTCCACACCGCAGCTGTAATGGAGGTCAGTCCAGCTTGAAGTGTTACGTTATAGCTAGTAGAATAGCTAGAAACAAATTTGCTGCCGTTTCCCGTGTGGAGATTAAACTTAACTCTGGTTTGTTTTGCTCCGTTTCCTTCATTCTGTACCTTGTAACGTTAGCCCCAGAACAGCCAGTGAAACAAGAGGAAATGGCTGCCTTGGACGTGGACAGCAGTCAAAGCGAGTTTCTGCAGCAAGACTGTGGCACAGGAGATCAGGTAGCTAACGTTGCTATTTAGAAATTGCCCTCGTATGCTTCTCGGTTAGGGTTTCAGTAAGTGCGTGGTGCTTTGTGAAGTTCACACGTTTTAACATTTGTAGTAAAAGTCGAACTTCCTGTGTGGCACCGGACTAACGGCCACCCACTTTCTTCCTTTTAAACCCGCCCATTGTGGGTAGGACACTCAGTCGTCATCGCTCGCTCTGCTGGCAGCTACCTGCAGCAAGATCGAGTCGGCATCATCAGATGGGGGTAACGGTGCTGCCGCTGCAGTGGTAAGTCACCACCACTGGCTCTGCAATAATGTAGACAACCCCAAAATGTAGCTATCTTTTATCAATAGAACGCGAGTTGTGTCGGCAGAGATATGCCCAAAGGCCTTCATGTAAGTGAGCTCATATTTGGTTCACACAATATGAAGTTAGGGTTCTCATGCACCTTCTAGACAAACAATACTCTGGTCATTAAACACCTCTAAACCAATCTTCAAATATGTTGCTAAATCGTGTGAACAAGCAGCACCAAGCTCTTATTCCTATATTCTTCATGAATGGTAATAACTTTTGCGATTTATTTTTTAATGCACGTAGTTATTCATAACTAATCATGCTATGGCTTTTCCAACTGGCTGAATACAATAAATAATTGGCTTACTGTTTTTTTTAATGTAAGTAATTATTTCACTGCTATCTCTAACATGACATACTTCATCTCAATGTTGCAATCTGCATCTTAATGAGGCACCTTCTATGCAAATGAATAGTTTTTATTCACTAAAACAAGACGTTTTATCCTGCAGACGACAGACCTAACATCCATCCAGTTAACAGGGAACCCAGATAGATGGGAGGTTTTGACCCCCACAACAACACGGAAGGAGGAACCTGGCGCGGTCCATATCCAGAGTCGGGGGATCGTGACATCAAACGGACAGTATGTTCTTCCTCTCCAGAACCTTCAGAACCAACCGATCTTTGTGACATCAGGAAGCGACACCTCCGCCAACACAGTGCCTAACATTCAGTACATTCAGACAGCTGATGGACAGCAATTGAGCTTCTCCACCTCCAGTGAGGACGGGGCCACTCTGAGCCAAGATGCCACAGGGCAGATCCAGATCTTGCCTGACGGAACTCAGACTATAAGTGTGACTGGGGCCGGAGACATCCTTACTAATAACCAGAACCTCATATCACAGACTGGTCATGTCCAGCAGATCCAGGGTGTTTCTATTGGCAGCTCCACCTTTAACAACCAGGGTCAGGTTGTCACTAATGTGCCTATGGGGTTGCCAGGGAACATCACCTTTGTCCCCATTAGCAGTGTGGACCTGGACTCCCTGGGCCTCTCTGGTGCTCAGACTATAGCAACAGGGGTCACTTCTGATGGCCAGCTCATCATGACCAGTCAGCCTGTGGACAGCTCTGAGAGTTTGGAGAAGACAGGTGACCAGCACTCGCAAACACTGTCTGTAAATGACTCGAATGCTAATGCAGACATGTATGTGCCAACGTCCTCCGCCCAGCTGCCTGAGGCCATGGATGAGACGGGTGTTCTAACCCAAGCCCCAGAGGCGACAGACCCCTCTGGTCTCCAGGGCTACATTCAGCAGAACCAGGTCCAGAACATCCAGGTGTCCTCAGGCCAGTCCATCATCCAGCTGCAACAGGTGCCAGTCCAGACCAGTGATGGTCAGCTGGTGCAGGCAGCAGGGGGACAGACCATGCAGAACGTTCAGCTCATCAACCCAGGGACCTTCATCATCCAGGCCCAGACCGTCACGGCCTCAGGGCAGATCCAGTGGCAGACCTTTCAGGTGCAGGGGGTCCAGAACCTCCAGAACCTCCAGCTGTCCACCAACCCAGCCCAGCAGATCACACTGGCCCCATTGCAAACCCTGTCTCTGGGCCAGGGAGAAGCGCAACAGATCCCCAACCTGCAGACTGTGACTGTCAACTCTTTGGTCCAGGCAGGCATTCAGTACCAGCAGGCAGAGGACACCAACAGCCCTGGAGGTATGGTCTCCTCCTGCATCATGTACACATCCAGCAGACATAAACACCATAATAGTTAGTAACACTGGTGGTTTAACAGCAACATTTGAAAGTTTTCACACCCCTTGACTTTTTCCACATTTTGTTGTGCTACAGCCTGAATTTAAAATCGATTAAATTTAACTTTTTTGTCACTGGCCTACACACAATACTACACACAATAATGTCAAAGTGGAATGATGTTTTTTGAAATGTTAAAAAAGTTAATAAATTAAAAATGTCTTGAGTCAACAAGTATTCAACCCCTTTGTTATGGCAAGCCTAAATACGTTCAGGAGTAAAAAATATGCTTAATAAGTTGCATGGACTCACTGTGTGTGCAACAGTGGGGGCTGGTGGGAGGTGCTATAGAAGGATGGGCTCATTATAATGGCTGACATGGAATGGTATCAAACATATGGAAACCACATATTTGACACCGTTCTATTTATTCCATTCTAGCTGTTACAATGAACCTGTCTTCCTATAGCTCCTTCCACCAGCCTCCACTGGTGTGCAATAATAGTGTTTAACATGATTTACTACCTCATCTCTGTACCTCACACATACAATTATCTGTAAGGTTCCTCAGTCGAGCAGGGAATTTCAAACACAGATTCAACCAAAAAGACCAGGGAGGTTTTCCAATGCCCCGCAAAGAAGGGCACCTATTGGTAGATGGGTAAAACAATAAATGATATCCCTTTGAGCATTGTGAAGTTATTAATTACACTTTGGATGGTGTATCAATACACTGTCACTACAAAGATACAGGTTTCATTTCTAACTCAGTTGCCGGAGAGGAAGGAAACAGCTTAGGGATTTCACCATGAGGCCAATGGTGACTTTAAAACAGTTATAGAGTTTAATGGCTGGTTAGGAGAAAACTGCGGATAGATCCACAAATTTGTAGTTACTCCACAATACTAACCTAATTGCCAAAGTGAAAAGAAGGAAGCCTGTACAGAATACAATTATTCTAAAACATGCATCCTGTTTGCCACAAGGCACTAAAGTAATACTGCAAAAAATTTGCGAAGCTATTCACTTTTTGTCCTGACTAAAGTGTTATGTTTTTGTGCAAATTCATTGCAACACATTACTGAGTACCACTCTCCATATTTTCAAGCATAGTGGGCGGGCTGCATCAGGGTATGGTATAACTGTAATCATTAAGAAATGGGGAGTTTTTCAGGATTAAAAAAATAAACGGAATGGCGCTAAGCGCAGGCAAAATCCTAGAGGAAAACCTGGTTCAGTCTGCTTTCCACCAGACACTGTGAGATCTAATTCACCTTCCAGCAGGACAATAACCTTAAACACAAGGCCAAATCTACACTGGAGATGCTTACCAAGAAGACAGTGAATGTTCCTGAGTTTCCGAGTTACAGTTTTGACTTAAATCGTCTTGAAAGTCTATGGCAAGACCTGAAACTGGTTGTTTAGGCAATGATCAACAACCAATTTGACTGAGCTTGGAAGTATTTTTAAAAGAATAATGGGCAAATGTTTTCTCAATCCAGGTGTGGAAAGCTCTTCGAGACTTACCCAAATCGCAGCCCAAAGGTGATTCTAACATGTTGCCTCAGGGTTGAATACTTATCTAATCAAGATATATTAGTGTTTTATTTTTCATACAAAACAATGACAATTAAATGGATTTGAATCCCACTTTGTAACACAACAAAATGTGTAAAAAGTGAAGGGGTGTGAATACTTTCTGAAGGCACTGAATGTAGGAAACCATGGGGGTCTGAAAAAAATGACCATCCCCAGGAAGTAGACTACAGGAAGTATACTATTTAATTATTGAGTCACCTGATATAAGCCTCCTGAGGCATCAGGCATGATTTGCGCTGCTCTGGTGAGGATTATTAGCTATATATTCTTGTCAAATTTGCAAATATTTTCTTATAAATAAAACAAAGTTGTTAATGTAAGAACACACATTTAACAACAGAACGTGTGTGTGTGTGTAACAATAACAACATTTTCAGCCGAATAGCTGAAAAATATGTCTGTGCCCTTGAGCAAAGCACTTAACCCTAATTGTTCCTGTAAGTTGCTCTGGATAAAATCGTCTGCTAAATGACCAAAATGTTACAATTTAAACAATTCTCTGACTATATAATCAACACCCTTTTATAGATCTGTGAGATATAATATAAACAATCGTATGATTAATTCTTTGAAGATTTGAAGGGTGTGTAAATCATAATGGTTTTGTGTCAAGCTGTCCATCCACACATTGTCAAGTTTGAACAGGGGTTTTAAATTTGTTTATAGCCAAACTGTCATGAAATCTTTTTAAAAGCATTTAGCGAAGAAGCACTTTTCACTGTGTGGCTTTTGCAGTCCATTTAGCATGCAATTGTTAAAGGTTGTGTTGATATTGATGTGTGGATTGATTGGTCTCCCTCCAGACGTCCAGATAAAGGAGGAGCCGGACTCCGAGGACTGGCAGCTGGGCAGTGACTCCACTCTGAACACCAGTGACCTTTCCCACCTGCGGGTCAGACTAGAGGACGAGGAGGACCAACTCGGCGAGGGGGGCAAGCGGCTACGCAGGGTGGCCTGCACCTGCCCCAATTGCAAAGAGGCTGGGGGGAGGTGAGTGAGCTCATACTGCGTACCCTGCTTATAGTGACTACGCTTACAGTGCTCAACAGCTTATAGTGGTCAGAAAACTCTAGATAGAATCTTTCCTGTGTTTAGAATACTAGTTCCCAAGGTTTTGGGGTCTGAATGGGAAAGACAAATACCCTCCCCCTCTCACCAGCATTGGCGCACAAAGGCCCCAAAAACAGAGCAAGTACACATCTATAAGGCCGTATATGCAGTATATGAGTGTGTGTGTTTGTGTTCTCTCAGAGGATCCAACATGGGGAAGAAGAAGCAACACATCTGTCACATTCCGGGCTGTGGGAAGGTGTACGGGAAGACATCCCACCTGCGAGCGCACCTGCGCTGGCACTCAGGGGAGCGGCCCTTCGTCTGCAGCTGGATGTACTGTGGGAAGAGGTTCACACGCAGCGACGAACTGCAGAGACACAGAAGGACACATACAGGTGCACCCTCCGTCACCTCAACATTTGCATTACATTTTACATTTTGAAAACTTACCTTGTAGGTTGCGCTTTTCACCAATGTAAAGTGTCCTCTTCTGTCTTTGGAAAGATATCATTCAGTATAATAGCATTAGTCCTGTAAAACGGATTACATAATGAGTTAATAGTAGTGATGTAGAAGTGACATCGTTTGGTCTGTCCTACTGTTAAAACTTGTCTGGTTTCTCTCTCTCTCTGACAGGGGAGAAGAAGTTTGTCTGCCCGGAATGTTCCAAGCGCTTCATGCGGAGCGACCACCTGGCCAAGCACATTAAAACTCACCAGAACAAGAAAGGAGTCATGAACTCTGTGAGCAACGCGGTGGTGGGCTCCATGGAGTCCGCGGGCTCGTCAGACAGCATCATCACGGCGGGCGGCACCACCCTCATCCTCACCAACATTCAGCAGGGCTCCAGTAACTCCCAGGACATCCTGGCCAATACTGAAATCCCACTACAACTGGTCACTATAGCAGCCGGAGAAGTCCTAGAGATGGCCGAGTCACAGTGACACTCACTTGCTCATCACTCATTTTCCCTGCTTATATATATATATATTAGTACCAGTCAAAAGTTTTTTACACACCTACTCATTCCAGGGTTTTTCTTTATTTTTACTATTTTCTACATTGTGGAATAATAGTGAAGACATCAAAACTATGAAATAACACATGGAATCATGTAGTAACCAAGAAAGTGTAAAACAAAACAAATATATATTTTATATTTGAGATTCATCGGAGTAGCCACCCTTTGCCTTGATGACAGCTTTGCATTCTCTCAACCAGCTTCATGGGGTAGTCACCTGGAATGCATTTCAATTAACAGGTGTGCGTTGTTAAGTTTATTTGTGGAATTTCTTTCCTTAATACATTTGAGCCAATCAGTTGTGTTGTGACAAGGTAGGGTTGGTATACAGAAGATAGCCCTATTTGGTAAAAGACCAAGTCAATATTATGGCAAGAACAGCTCAAATAAACAGAGAAATGACACTAGGTCATCATCATTACTTTAAGACATGAAGGTCAGTCAATGCGGAACATTTCAAGAACTTTGAAAGTTTTTTAAGTAGAGTCGCAAAAACTATGCTTCACAGAGTTCAAGTAACAGACACATCTCAGCACATCAACTGGTCAGAGGAGACTGAATCAGGCCTTCATGGTCGAATTGCTGCAAATAAACCACTGCTAAAGGACACCAATAAGAAGTAGAGACCTGTTTGGGCCAGGAAACACGATCAATGGACATTAGACCGGTGGAAATCTGTCCTTTGGTCTGATGAGTCCAAATTGGAGATTTTTGTTTCCAACCGCCATGTCTTTATGAGATGCAGAGTAGGTGAACAGATGATCTCTGCATGTGTGGTTCCCACCGTGAAGCATGGAGGAGGTGGTGTGGGAGTACTTTGCTGGTGACACTGATTTATTTAGAATTCAAGGCACACTTAACCAGCATGGCTACCACAGCATTCTGCAGCGATATGCCATCCTTTTTGGTTTGAGCTTAGTGGGACTATCATTTGTTTTTCAACAGGACAATGACCCAACACACCTCCAGTCTGTGGAAGGGCTACTTGACCAAGAAGGAGAGTGATGGAGCACTGCATCAGATGACATGGCCTCCACAATCACCTGACCTCAACTCAATTGAGATGGTTTGGGATGAGTTGGACCGCAGAGTGAAGGAAAAACAGCCAACAAGTGCTCGGCGTATGTGGGAACTCCTTCAAGACTGTTGGAAAAGCATTCCTCATGAAGCTGGTTGAGAGAATGCCAAGAGTGCAATGCTGTCATCAAGGCAAAGGGTGGATCTTTGAAGAATCTATATTTTGATTTAACACTTTTTGCATACTACATGATTTAATGTGTTATTTCATAGTTGTGATGTCTTCACTATATTACTAAATAGTAAAATAAAGAAAAACCCTTGAATGTATATATATATATATATATATATATATATATATATATATATATATATATATATATATATATATAATTAGACTAGTAGTCGGTTGAAGTCTGTAAGCAGTCTTTTTACTGGGGTGGGGGTGCAAAGAAAAGCGTTAAATGTGGTTCCAATACATACGCACTGAAATGCCTTATTTTCTATCATATTGTGGAGTTGAAAAAGGGGAACAGCGCATAGTTTTTAAGCTACTGTCGATTGTTTAAAGGTTTGAGTTAAATGTGTGTTTAAAAAATGGTTTAGAAATTAAGCGATTGGCTATTGCCAGCCTGAAACCCTTGTTACGTTTTTTAATGACAGCCATGGTTAGGTCTGTGTCAAAATCCTTTAAAAAAAACATTAGTACGGTCTTCCTGATTTATGTTTGTGTCATATTTGTGCTTGCCTAAAACCATCAGCAAGCTTTACCCACATCCTGCTCAGTTGCATCCTGAATAATATTGCAGGTGGCAAAAAGAAAACAATTGCATATTTAAAATGTTGTATAATAATTCCTATTGAACTTCTACAATTGATCGGATGTTGTAATATGCATTTCTTGCAAATCAAGTATTTTTAATGAACAGCTATATCATCGTAAACTGGTTTTATGGTATCTCAAACTCCAAGCTCTTTAAATGGCTTTTTAAATGTGTATAGTGTAATATTCAGATGTGTTTATTTTGTAAAAACGTGATTTCTAAATGACTCACAATTTAGAAAGTCAAGTCATTTTTAGAAAGAGAAAAAAAAAGAAGCCATGCTAAGGGGTTGAATTGCCAAATTTGACTTTAATCTCAGGGTGACTTGGTCATGCACGGTAGAACAATCCTCCCCTGTAGCCCCTAGAGATGTTGTGGGGTGTTGTGTAGAGAGGTGTTATTCGATGGACCAAAAGCATAGTTGAATTATGCTGTCACCGTGTTACCTATGCTCTATAAACTATGTCAGGGTCCTTAGATGACAACCCCCCCCCCCCCCTTTATGAAATAGTTTGGTAAAGAGATGCGCTCTGTGTCTGCGCCTCGCTCAATCAGCCCTCTAAGACAGAAGTGAAGTGGTATCGCACGAGGCAGTACTCTCTTAATAGCACTCTTCTCTTCATCTGTAGTTTGATCATTCTCTTTTTGTATAAACGTATTTGTATACTGCCCATGTTGGTTATCCTTGTTTATCTCTTGTCAGTAAATGTTTCTGTCTCTGTCTTATTTCTTTTAATCGGAGTGTTATTTTGACTCCCTTTTCTGTAGTAATATATCTATGTTATTATTCAGATTATGAAATGTAAGATTGAAGAAAGTGAATTGTGTGCATTGTATCTGCTGTTGTAGTGACTGGTTCTGGGACGTTGTCTTCAACTCAGAAGGCCCCCAGTGGCTTTAAGTCCACCATGATATCATTGAAACGTATTATACCCTGTGTGGTCATTAACAAAACACTATATTATACCTCACAGATTCACATTTAGAAGTGAACATGTCATTTTTACAATCTCAAAAAGTTTCAATCCAGATGTTTGTCATGGATCATTATAAACATTTTTGTAACGTGGTATTCATTTCATTGATTTTATTCTGTTTTGCGGGAAACAATTGTACAATGTCCACTTTTTGAGGGCATCTTGTTATTTCATACAAAAATGACTAAACATTACCTGGTAGTACGTTGTCTTGTTATTATTGTACTATTATATTATTATGATGTTATGATATACTATGAAGCGGTTAGTTTTGGACACGCAATCTGATTGGTCAAAAATGCGTTGCAGACGTGGTGTTAGGACTGCATTCAAGTGGCATAATTCTTAAACGAGAAATTCAGTATTTGTTAAATATGATAATGTTGTTGGGGTAGCGCCAGAAGGGCTGGCAGTTCACGTAGATTTTCTGCACGCTTTCATTGGTCTACTAAAGTGTTGGCACCTCTCTGTTGGCAGTCCAGTCCAGTAGATGTCACTGCAGCCAAAGGAGCAGGAGACAAACTGACCCTCTGACCTTCCTAGAGCCCCCTGCCGTTTCACTCATCAAGCCACTGAACCCTACAGGAGGTAAAAAAAAAAAAAGAGTTACATGTAATCTCCATGAATATGCCTTTCTTAGTTTATGAATTCCAGTTTCCTGACTTTTGATGTCTTTACCTCTGTATAGTGACCCAAAAAGAAAAAGGGATTTTCACAAAAATACATTTTGTATTTTAAAGCTTCATTGAGAAATTATTTATCAAAGTAGGCATATTTATGGGCATACCCAGGCCTTTAAGACACCATGCTATAAAGCAACAATTGGTGTCATATGAAGCTTTACCTCTTGCTCTGTGATATGAGTAGTATTTTGATTTCATTAACTTGTTTAACATTTAGTTATGAATATTGAAAAATATAAACATGAATATTGAACATATGCCATTTTTGATTTGGCTCATTTTTCAATATATTGTTGAAGATAATCTACTCTACTGGCATAGCAAAGTTCCAGAGTGTGATCTCTGGTACTTTTAGAGTTATGATCCAATTTGCAAGCATTACCAACAGTGAATGTGAAAATGGACTCAAAATATTCGCCCTCTGCTGGTCTTTTGCAGGATGTGCAATGAAACAAGTAAAAGAAGGGCTGTGATTGGTTACATTCCCTACTATGCCAATTTCTCTGTATAAAATGTGCCATAACATAACTTTAAAACTAGCGGAGATCCCATTCTGGAACGTTGATATGCCCATAGAGTATATTATTTGTATTGAAATCAAAATACTACTCATATTACAGAGCATTTTTTGCTTCGCTGCATCTACAGATGAAACATTATGGAGTCTTAAAGGAGGCCTGGCCAAAATGTAATAAAAATGCCAACTTTGATTCATTACTTCTCAATTAGGCTTTTAGATACAAAGGTAAAATATATGTAAACAATCCTTCCTCCAGAAGACTATTGTATGGATTACATTTTGTGAAAATCCCCCCAAATAATGGTATTTTTTTGTCTGGGTTTCTTGTGGAATCAATATAATAGGATAAAGGTATTTTACTCATACAAATTTATGAAAGTTTAATAATATATGATCAAAATACATGTAATATTGCAGCACTCCTCTCAAGCCTTGTCGCAAGAGGCGTTTGAAAAGTGTCCAATAGGCATTTAAAAGAGGCTCACTTTAAAGACATGCACCAAAACTTTGGCTACTACCTAGTATCTTTAAACTTCCCTTTGTCAGCTGGATGTGTCAAGGTGTAGTTTATACATGCATCTATACCTCAAGTAGCCACGAAATCCCTATTTTGAAAGAGACTGTAAACTGTGCTGCGCCATTTTCCCTACATTTTCCTCCACGTGGGCCAGTCCCTTAACAATTCGAGTTCTAGCCAATGAGCTTCAGCCCCTCACCATTTGAGTGACATCTAGCAAGACTCACACACAGCAGAGAGAGAGAGAGAGAGAGAGAGAGCAATGACGTGGTGCACATATATGTGATGTAGTACGCAATTTTCGTGGACCACTCTTGTCTCTTGAGCGCTACTTTCAGAACTACTGGCTAAAAAGTATACAAAAGTGCCAGAGAATCTTTACAATTTAACTCTGAAAGTATGCATTGTTTCAGTCACACTACACTGAGTATCCGAAACATGAAGAACAGGTGAAAGCTATGATCTCTTATTGTCACTTGTTAAATTCATTACATTCAGTGTAGTAGATGATGAAGGAAACAGGTTGAAGAAGGATCTTTAAGCCTTGAGACAATTGAGACATGGATTGTGTATGTGTGGGACATTATTATTTTCGATTGCTCCACAATTTAAGGTTGTTTTGTAGTGGTTTGAATTTGAAACTTCTCGTGTGTGTGGAAAAGCTCTCCAGCATAGTGTTACAATCAAGCCTTTTCTCTGGAGCTGATAGAAAGCATATGCATTGTGCCTGGCCACAGTTATCTCACTACTGCATAGGAACATAACTAAAACCTTGCTGTATGAATGCCTATATTGGACAAATCAGAGTGAAAAGCCCATATGATTTTAAACATTGAAAGGACACATCTATTTTGCGGTACCTTTCATTTGAATTTAGCGAATTCAATTCATTGTAATGTAACACCAAGTGCACCACGAACATAGAATGACCGTTTGAGTTAATGAAATGTGTCAACAGTATCATCATTTACTTGTATGTTAATTAGTCTAATTAATTTCCCCTTGCTCAGTAATACGAATATTGTAATAATCTCTTGCTCCCCTGCAGGAATGAAATCGGCGATACATCGAGGTGTGGGGAGAGGACAATCTTCTCAGAGAATCATGGACTTTCCAGTCATGGCACACATCGTATTGAAGATGTACCTATAGTATCCTTTATTGTTGGTTGCAATTAAAGCATCCCTATGAAGTAATATAAAATACGTTTGCCGTTTAAAAATATTTGGAAAGACGTGATGGTCAACCATTCACAAAAAAATGACTAAGAGGAACTGGCTGGGTTTATGGTAAGTAGCCCAATATTGATCAGTTGAATTTGGACAATAATGTGGCATTTTATCAAATCAATGGTGTTGAGAGACTCGTCAGGTGCCATAAATAAGTTCCTCATTGTGTTCTCCACTCATTTGTCCTATGTGGTGGAGGTGGTGTAAAACATTCACCCAAAACTAGTAGGTCTTCACCTGCGAGCACCTCAACACTGATAAGTAGAAGCGCTTCAGTGCCACCAAGGAGAAGACATTTCTGCTGGACTTCCCAGATAAAAGCCGCCATCACCGAACGATCCTCCTCGGCAGCCCAGCTAGGAGGTGCGAAGGAGGAGTAGAGATCGTTGCGTAGCTGAGCATGACACCGGACTATACGGGCATTCAGTTTCTACAGAAGCATTTACCGTCGTGTGAAAGTTCACTTAGTGTTCACTCGTCTTGCCTGAACCACTCGTTTTATCACAGGAGTAGAAGTGTCTTGATTTACAGAAATAAATTGTGTGTGTGGTTTTTAGATCAGATTGAAATTCAAAGATGGTGGAAATAGTGAGATGTTGTGGAGAGACGATACCTTTTTTTCCCAAACACAGTCTTGACCTTCCAAAGTTCATGAGCTATTCAAGGCTATATTAGCTGTATTTTCTAACTGTCTGACCTGAGCCATACAGGACCCATCAGGAAGGCGTGTGCTCCATCCACTCATTGTCTCATGAGGGTTTTCAGTCCAGAGATGGCGCTGCCATAGAAGTACCTCTGTTGTTGTGAGTATATTTGAAATGCGTTGCACTTAAAGAGATGGGCACTTACTATCCTGTATCCTGAACATTTGGTGCAGGTAGGGCAATCTGCTCCTTGGATTGACTGTATAGCAGACTGTAGCACCAAGTCACAAATAGGACACTTTCTCAGTATAATACTGTACATATCTTATGAAACATGACAACGCTACAGTGGGAAAAGTCTAAGAGTCTGTGGACAAGGGAAATCTTCAGTAAAAGATGCACACTTGAAAGAGTAAAAGGAAAGATTTTCCAGCGGTTGCAATTTAGTCTGATTTAGGATATAAATGTACGTGTTCATCCTTTAAGTTGTTTGTGGTTTTTGAAGGGCAAAATGGCTTTTCTATGATAGATTCCTCTACATGCCTACTCTATTTGAATTGCAATGTAATTGCACACGGTGCTCAACTTCAATCATTCCAATTCATGTGCAAAATACATAAATACAATAACTAGGAAGAAGGCATAGACCACATGCTATAATAATGTAATGACATTTCCCACTGTATTTGTGATAGAATACCATAGGGATTATGGATCTCTGCCACGGGGAAGGTAATGAGAACAGTTGGCAGAAATGACTCATTTCATTATTCCATCCCAAAGATACAGCACCCTTCCAAAAGAGGAGTGTTTCGTCTCTATCCATGACCCATTTTGACTAACTATGTCCCACGGTGTTGTTGAAAGATATGCCTGCAATTTGACACAATCACTACTATTCTGCTTTTCACTGGGAAGAATCAACCATGTCAAAGTACAGTGCCGAGAATCACCGAGGCACAACAGCTGCGCTCATTTTTAACGTATGTATATCTTGTTGATTTACTGTGCTGCGAACACACGTAGCATTTCAAGTCCTTTTCTATTTGTTCTTTAAAAAAGGTATAGGTCTACGTCTGCTTTGTGCTTCACATGCAATGTTGAGAGCTTGGGACTATTGGGTTCTATCTGCATTTTTGTCAAAGTCGAGTTATTGACATAGCCCTGTTCTGTTTAATGTTCTCTACCTACAGTCGAAGTCGGGCGTTTACATACACTTAGGTTGGATTCATTAAAACCCGTTATTCAATCACTCCACAAATTTCTTGTTAACAAACTATAGTTTTGGCATGTCGGTTAGGACATCTACTTTGTGCATGACACAAGTCATTTTTCCAACAATTGTTTACAGACAGATTATTTGACTTATAATTCACTATATCTCAATTTCAGTGGGTCAGAAGTTTACAAACACTAAGTTGACTGTGCCTTTAAACCGTTTGGAAAATTCCAGAAAATAATGTCATGGCTTTAGAAGCTTCTGATAGGTTAATTAACATAGTTTGAGTCAATTGGAGGTGTACCTGTGGATGTTTCAAGGCCTACCTTCAAACTCAGTGCTTCTGCCTGACATCATGGGAAAATCAAAAGAAATCAGCCAAGACCTCAGAAAAAAAATTGTAGACCTCCACAAGTCAGGTTCATCCTTGGGAGCAATTTTCAAACGCCTGAAGGTACCACATTCATCTGTACAAACAATAGTATGCAAGTATAAACACCATGGGACCACGTAGCCGTCATACCGCTCAGGAAGGAGACGCGTTCTGTCTCCTAGAGATGAACATACGTTGGTGCGAAAAGTGAAAATCAATCCCAGAACAACAGCAAAGGACTTTGTGAAGATGCTGGAGGAAACAGGTAACAAAGTATATATATCCACAGTAAGACGAGTCCTATATCGACATAACCTGAAAGGCCGCTCAGCAAGGAAGAAGCCACTGCTCCAAAACACACATAAAAAAGCCAGACTACGGTTTGCAACTGCACATGGGGACAAAGATCATACTTTTTGGAGAAATGTCCTCTGGTCTGATGAAACAAAAATAGTACTGTTTGGCCATAATGACCATCGTTATGTTTGGAGGAAAAAGGGGGAGGCTTGCAAGCCGAAGAACACCATCCCAACAGTGGAGCACGGGGGTGGCAGCATCATGTAGTGGGGGTGCTTTGCTGCAGGATGGATTGGTGCACTTCACAAAATAGATGGCATCACGAGGCAGGAATTATGTGGATATATTGAAGCAACATCTCAAGACATCAGTCAGGAAGTTAAAGCTTGGTCGCAAATGGGTCTTCCAAATGGACAATGACCCCAAGCATACTTCCAGTTGTGGCAAAATGGCTTAAGGACAACAAAGTCAAGGTATTAGAGTGGCCATCACAAAGCCCTGACCTCAATCCTATTGAACATTTGTGGGCTGAACTGAAAAGGCGTGTGTGAACAAGGAGGCCTGCAAACCTGACTCAGTTACACCAGCTCTGTCAGGAGGAATGGAACAAAATTCATCCAACTTATTGAGGGAAGCTTGTGGAAGGCTACCCGAAACGTTTGACCTAAGTTAAACAATTTAAAGGCAATGCTACCAAATACTAATTGAGTGTATGTAAACTTCTGACCCACTGGGAATGTTATTAAAGAAATAAAGGCTGAAATAAATCATTCTCTCTACTATTATTCTGACATTTCACATTCTTAAAGTAAAGTGGTGATCCTAACTGACCTAAGACAGGGGATTTTTGCAAGGATTAAATGTCAGGAATTGTGAAAAACTGAGTTTAAATGTATTTGGCTAAGGTGTATGTAAACTTCTGACTTCAAATGAATATAGTACTCTAAATACCCCAATCTATGTTCTTAAGTTCAAAAGAATACAAGATAAAAAATCGCTGACACCATTCAAATCAATGAGTGCTCTGAACTTTAAAGCCAATTATCTCAGAACCATCTTTTTGCAGATAGAACCTTATAGTCCCAAGATCTCAATGTGCTGCTCAATGTACCTCTTGTTCCGCTAGGGCACTCTGTTTCTGAGTCAGTTAGGAAAGTGAAAACTCTCTGAAAGTCTCCTGCTTGGTCTTTCTACATTCCAGACACACTCTTGCCCTTGATCAGCTGCAAAAGGCAGCAGACAGTGGAGCAGATCATTTTCCCCTGGTAAGGAAACACAGCATGGATCGACTCAATAACCTGATATTCCCTGTCTACTGAATATGGCCAATTTTACAGAAGGTCAGTGATTCTTTTTATTCCAGAGACAATTTGGTGACCTCCCTCTGGAGTCCCAGCAGCGCTATGAGAGAGAGTGGAGAGGTAGAGGAAGAGAGTGGCTGTGTTGACATTGTGTTTATGGCTGGCCTCCTCAAGGTGAACAGATACCTGTGGTGGGACAGGGGGGCTATTATGCAAACCTGATAGTGGCCACCAGCGGCGGCCGTGTTTCTGCACTTTGTTTTGCTCCTGTTTCCTGCCATTATTTGTCATCAACGTTTATCTGAGGTGTCTGGGTGGATGTTAAATTGAAAGATGCAGACTGTGGAGGAGGGAAGGGGGGTGGGGTTGTAGTTGTGCGGGGGAACAGCCCAGCTGCAATTGTTTCATCTAGCTTTCACCAGCAGAGCGAGGTGTGTTATTCACAGGGTCTAATTAGGTGCTTTCTTGTTTCAGGAAAATTGCTGGTTTGCATCGCTGTTCTCTTACGGGAGGGAGGAATTTCAATGGTATTATTCTTTGTCATCCTTGTTTGTTTAAGAGTTGTTAAGTGACATCTCACAAGTATTTTAAAGCTGTGCTTTGTGAGTGTTTTTAGTTTCTTACCGAATAGATTCTGAGATATTTGTTATAGATTTGAATGTATTGTATTCCATGACCCTTTAACTTTCAGTGGGTGTAGGATGGATTCTATGCCTCTCCTCCTTTTGCTACCAGTATAGTGTTGCCAGATGTCCTGTGGTTGGTGATGACCTTCTGTATTCTAGAGCTAAAGTAATTTTGATGCTAAAGATCAAGCATGAACATTTTTCAAATTGTGAATGCAGAGGAGCCCCCAAGCCCTCTATGTAGGGGTTCTAGGTTCCCCGCAAGTGGCAAGAGCTGGCCTTTTAATAATATTCAGCTTGATGAAAACAATTTTAGTGTGGAACGGAATAGTTTCTGTCTGTGAAAATGTACATTAAACGGTGTCAACAATATCCCAGGGGTCAGTGTGGAGTCCCCATGGAGACAGACGGCGGCCGGGTGGCTCGGACTCAGGAGGCGGCGAGACTCGACGCCCCTCTGAGTGGCGGAGCCGTGATGGCTCTCAGTATCTCTCGTCATGTCCCTGGCAGCTTTGACACAGGTAATATGCATGCAGTCTGACAGAGCCGGAGATGTGCACCGGCGACAATGATGTACATATCATTTTCCTCCCTGGCTGATTGAAGACTGTAATCTGTGCTGGACTTTCTCTCTGATTACACACGTCTCTGTCTCGGGGAGCAAAACAAGGACTCTGAACTGCCGCTGGGAACCAGGCTCACCCTGGGCTTTCAGCCTTCGAGAGGACTGCACTCTGCCTCTAAGGTGAGCTCAATTTTAGTCCCATTTACACTATTGTTACAAGTGGCGGATGGAACGCATTGCGGTGCATAGTGGTCAAACAGTGACTGTCTGCAGATGAAACAAGCACAGAGATGTATCTGACTCCCAAGGTCATCCCATTCTCCCTCATCATTACGTGTACTGCACATGCACACTCCCTCAAAGCAGCCACTCACGAATAGGAAGAGTCAGTGTAATGAATATTACATCTGTGACATTGTGTTTTGAACGGCTGAATGGTGGGTAGAGTTGTCTTCTGGGCCCACAGGCTGAGGAAGATGACCCTGCCTCTGGCCAGTAGACCAATCTACAATACAGCTGAAAAGGGGGTACAATCTCTAGTCTAGTATTATGCTGATTTACTGTATTTGCAACACTGTCTTTGTTTGCCGGGCAGACCTCTTCCTTTAATATGCAGTCTGAAGAAATTACAGAGGCCTGTGCCTAATATTTCATTTGTATGTAAACTACCGTACTTGAGAGCAAACTTCAGCTTTTTTTCTACCATGTCTAACATGCACTTTACTGTCCCTGTAACCTTGTTTCTTACATTAGTCTCTTTAAAATGAAAGAGATTTCTCTGTTGACAATAGGTCACTCCTTTGCAGAAGGTACCTAGCACATTAGATGGTTAGTCTCCAGGGAGAAGTAATGGGTTCTGGGCAATTGACCAACCTGCCACGGTTTACTGCACCTGCACTGAGTTAGAGCTGTCATCATTACCACTTCCTCTAACGTTCCCACGGCAACCCGGGCCCTCCCACTTAAAGCCATGCAGAACAGAAATGTAAAAGTATCGCAAGCACTGTCGTTTTAATGCTCTCATTTGCTGCGAGCAATGCTCACCGGCCTTCTTCCTCGGGGTAAGTCTATGCTCCCTCCAAATGAGAAACAATCCAATAGACACATTGAAACTTTATGTCAAGTCCCCCCCCCCCCCCCCCCCCCCCCCGGAGATTGTAAAAATGTGGTGCCGTTCTCATCTCTTCAGTGGCTGTCTAAATACATTTTTCTTGAAGGTAGCTAATTTGTACAGGACAGAGTGATGCAGTATTAAAGGCTTACCAGCTAACCTCATGGCCATAGACATGTCAAAAAAAATGTAAGAGAAGATTTTGGCCAACAGAGCAAGTTTGTAACTACTTCACTTTGACTTCCAGATGTTCTCCCCACAGTTTTCTCTTCCTCCCACTCATGTCTTATATCAGTCTTTTCCGAATCCAAACGACCAGCTTGCAAGAGAAAGGAGAGGAACTTTACATTGTGCCAGAAAAGGAATGGAAAATTACGGGCAGTGTCAGATAATTGAGCTTGTCTTAAGAGACATGTTAATAACAGACGTCGGCGCGGAAGATGTGTCACTCCGTACCCCGGGTGACAGACTCTCTCTCTCCTGTTGATGAGCTGTTTAGAGGGGAAATTGTTCCACGCAAACACCATCGTTATTACAAGCTGGCAAGCTGCTTGCATGTGGACCCAATTCAGCTTGAACTGACAGAATCCAATTGACCGGCACATATTCATGCACTTTATTTTCTTTATTCTCACCAACAATGCCGATAATTACTGCGCCAAGTAAAACTGAAAATATAGTTTCTTCAGGGCACAAGAAAACAAAGCCCGGAGCTGTCTCAGCAAGACTGTTTTAATGTCTGCTGAAATTGCTGTGACTGGTATTCACGCTTGGTTGGGAGAAAGTATCAATCCAAGATGTTCTTGCCTAGTTAAAACGTACACAACCAAATCAAATTCACAACTCCTACCATTTAGATAGCACATTATGGCGCACTAGGAAAGCATATTGATTGTAGAGGTTGAGCCGAGACAGCCAGAGACAGGCTTTAAACCAATAGCCGTACGATACGAGGCAGGTAGGGGTGGCAGGTAGCCTAGTGGTTAGACCATTGGGCCAGTAACCGAAAGGTTGCTAGATCAAATCCCTGAGCTGACAAGGTAAAAATCTGTCTTTCTGCCCCTGAACAAGGCAAGTTAACTCACTGTTCCTAGGCCGTCATTGTAAATAAGAATTTGTTCTTAACTGGCTTGCCTAGTTAAATAAAGGTTAAATAAAGGTTAAGTTAAAAAAAAAATATCAAAAAGTACAGGGTTAGCATAACCCAAAATAAACAAGGGTGCACTTCCAACAAAGGCCTGAAAGACTGTGGATCTATCTGACTGTGGGTTTTGGTGTGGTATGATGTGAAGAAGTAATTCAATGATGTTTTTTTTTAATGACGGTTGCTAATACCATTAGGGACCAAGGGAATCAGCTGTTCTCCTGAGACAAGCCTCTGTGTTACCATTGGACCCTGGTGATCCAGTCCTAATAGCATATCAAGCACCCGGCAGAGGGGAGCAGGTAACAGGCAGCATGGGACCCCAGGACACTGCTGGCTTCATCTCTCTACCTCTCTTCCCAGAAGTCAACTCATTCATTTGGAGGACACCTTCATGTTTTAAGTATACACCAAGTCTTGTTTTTTGATGTATATAACTTTGGTCTTTTGCCGCTTTTTTGTTTGCCATATTGTTCATGTCTCCCTTCCTCAGGTGATGGCGTCCGCCATAAGGAGGATACTTTGGTGCTGTCCAACAAGCCGTCTGTTATCAGAGGGAAATGTGTCCGTTCAGAGGTGAGGGGGGGGGGCTTTGTGCTCTCAACCAGGCCACCTCTCTGCCTTTGTCGTGGTAACAAGCTCAGCTCAGGCTCCATTGAAGCGAGAAATTGTAAACTCTCCAGAGAGGCCCAGTGGAGAGATAAGGGTTTAGTGTTTGCTGGCTGTGTGCTTGGGGATGAATCAGATAAGCTCGAGTCCCACGCCAGAATGGGAGTGATGATACCTCCCCTTCTGTGGGGTGTTATGTTTAATCCCTTTGCCAGTGTATTCACTTGCAAATCCTCCTGTCACCATTAATATGTATTAACACTCCTCAGACAGTGTTCAATACAGATTTATCAGACTCTTATTTTCTTTCCTCTTGTTTGCACTGTCGTCTCACCCTCCTCTGTAACCGTGGAGCTTTCTTTTCAGTGCTAATATCGAGGCGACATGCTTTTGCTGTGAGACCAGATATTACTGTGCTCTCTCTCTCTCTATGGGGTTTCTTTCAACAGTCCCTTCTTTCCTTTAAGTTCGGGATTCTGTTCTATAGAGGACTTAAACTCCGAACATACTTTATTGCAGTCCTGTGTGAATATGTGGGATCTCTAAATCTCTGAAAGTATAGCATTGACTCACTCATCAATGTTTGATTTGTTGATTATAAGGCTCAGTCACTTCACACAGAGCTAAAAACCTGTCTTTTGAATTCCTCTCGGGTTGATCAATTTCCACTGTGTAATTAAGAATAGCGGTGCATTAATCTATTTGATCCAATACAATAAAGCATATTAGATGGGGATGTTTTAGGAGATTTTGTTTGCACCAATTGGTTAGGTGGCCTAATCTTCACAAAGCCCTGTGAAGCTCATTATGTCCCTGAGCCGCTAGTGGTACAGTACTGTTAGCATTAAAACAGCCCAGCAGCGCCACGGCTTGCATGCCTAGCTGTCAGCTCCCTGGCAGAGCCCGAATCAAGCTGTCAATTACCGGACGTGTTTATGGAAATTACATGTTTGTTAACATGCTGGAAAAATGTGCTCTCGGCTCAAGCAGCGTGACTTCGGATAACAATTTTGCTCTGAAATCACCTTTTAGTCTGATATAGGTGATCCTCATCAGATCACAGACATGGCATTTTTTAACACCGACTAGCCACACTAAGATGCATCACAAAGAGCCCTCGCATTGGATCTGCAGGCTCACGACTAACTAGGAGCTCCAGCCCAAACCGGAGCTCTGTAACAAACTGACACTCAGATACACTAATGTATTCATGTGTCTAGACAGCTATATCAACTGTCTGGATAGAAGAAAACAAGAAGAAAAAAGTTGTGGGGTTACTGCATAGAGAGCTTGGTGAAAGATGTTGTGTGTGCTTCCACACAAGTATATACGGTATAGGCTAATGTAACAAATACTCCACTATGTCAATTGTGTCTGATCTTATGTGAGTATTTGGGGCGCCACTGGACTTTCAGACACAACTGTCTGACATGTCATGTTTATTGTCGATTTCCCCCATTTTACATCCTATTATTCTCCGACTGTAGAGCCCTTGATTTGAGCCCAGCCGATGCTCACGACATTGAGACTATTGACGTCCACGCCTCAGAGACGTGTGGCCAAGCTCATCACACAGAAGGTAATTTTGTCTGAGCAATTACCTGGCTAATGTATTCCACTGTCGGGGCATTTTCTGCTGCTTAGGTGAGCCGCTGACAGCATGTTTTGATTTTTTGAGCAATTGTGCCCTTCACTCTGAAAGAAGTCCTGTGTCTTGTCTGGCTCGGTCTTTCTCCCGTGATGCTCCCGTATTTCACGTAGCTGCTGCGGAGAAATATACTTAATGAACTTACTGTATGTAGAAGTGCTGTATTGGAATGCCTTAGCATGTGCCGAGTGGAGTTGACAGAGCTGCAGATACGATGGGGTGTGTGTTTGTGAAGGGAAGATTCCTGCTGTAAAATATACCTATTCCCAACGGTTGCTGTATCACCTGTCAGGGATGAGCACAACGTCCCAGAGAACGCCACTGTGCAGTGAAACTGTCATCACACAATTACTCTCACCATTACTGCCCTACAGCTCCGTGCAACGGCTGTGACACACTTTACAATTCAGATTGTATTCTCAGTCATTGGCACTTAAATGCGGCACTCCGTTTTATAAAAAGATAAAGATCTCTGTAATCTGCTGTGGCTCAACCAGGCCCATGAAAGCTTGTCAGGCTGCATTTTGTCATTGGCTTGATGTTGTCAAACCTCACAGCTTCACCCTTTGTTGGCCCTGTGTACATGTTTGTTTTTTGAGTGTGCTATTGTGTTGCTTGTTAATGTGGTTGTACAGTCAGGACAGGAGTAAGACCTAGGCTCCCGTGTCTGCGACCACTTATCTATTTGATTCATTGTGAGGAAACACAACGTCTACTGCGCTATGCAGTCACCATAGTGAGGTACACTGTAAATCACAGTGAAGTACCAGGGGTCAGTGCACTTTCCTGAATCGGTTGTATGAGATCTTTCTTCGTTGTATTCAGTTCCTCACCGGGTGTAGTTTTTGGTAATCTCTTGGTCAAGGTTAACAGGTGATAGTCTGCTGGTTTCCACTTGGTGTAGACAGAATCTCTGGCACAAGCAAGCCTTAAGTATTAGTCCTCTTTGTCACCAGGTCTTCCAGTTGTCCTGCAGATGCAGAAGTGCTCAGCGTTGATAGCAACGACAAAAACCAAACTGTGTGTATTCAGGTGAGATAGCAGATTGAGTTTAACAAGCCAGATGGGTTGTAATCGTCGGATCAATCCAATGTTTGTGGGCTTTTATGCTTTTTATTATGGTTTGCTTTCCTTACGTGTAATTTCCTCTGGTGATTAGTCTGCCCCTGGGTAGGGCTAGAGAGTTCATCTGCCCGGCCATCACTGCCTCTGCCAGGGCCAGGACCGTGACCTGCCCCCCTGGGCTGGTTCTGGCACTCTCTGGCTGGACTTCCAGTGGAGCAGCCCGGAGCCCCGTCCTCCATGCCTGTTGGCCATGCTGCTGCGGTTTTAATGCCCACCACAGAGAGCAACATCCAGCAGCATATGGCTAATGTCCCCTCTGTCTCTGAAGCGGCTAGTTTTTGGGGCGTTTGTTTTTTCGGTCACTTTTTTAGTTCGGGAAGTTAGCCTGATACAGATGTTGTGAGACACAGATTGGCTTGGAGCCCAAGTCACGTGTTTGGAAATTGAATGCCACAAAGTAGTCAGATATCACTTCATGACTGTGGTCTCGTGCATGTTATGGCGACACTGCAGCATAAGCTGGGAGCATAAGAGACATTGCAGATCTCGCTGTGGGCTGACGTTTCAGAGGCAGCCTCCCTTGCAATAATATGATGTGAGATACGGTTCGTCTTCACATTCACACGGGAACCCTACAGGTGTCCACCTATACAGGGCAAGGCGGGGAGAAGAACTTGACTCAAGTTGATCACTGAGAGGCAGAGACTGGCAGGTCTTCTAGGCATTGTCTGATCCTGGAACCTGTACCAGCATGCTTCCTTCTGAAATCATAGCACACGTGTTGTTCTCCTTACAGATGTGAAGGGGTTAATACTTCACTTTTAGAACCCACAGGCTGGCTTTGTCACTCCTGCTTTATCCCAGTAATTGAGTCACTTTAACAGCGCTTTTGTTTCTTTTCTTAGGTATGAAAGGAGCTGGATAGATACTCCACATGCTCAATCAGAAAGAGCTAATCTGACTATATTGTTTGACAAGTGTGTCCCTTACAGCTCGGAGTGACTGAGATGTAATCTAAAAACAATTATGTCAATTCCTGAGAACAGTATGGGGCAGGTAAGAAGCGTTTCAGCTTTCGTCAGGTTAAATGTAATGGCTTCACTCTAGCCCTCTTCAAGCCCTGAACTTCTCCGTTTGTGAATAAGGGTTGTGCTTGTGCCTGTTCAAAGTTGGTGAATTTCCGGCAACTTTTTCAAGTTGATTTTGGAGTGGATGGAATGAATTGCAGCCACTGCTGCTTCTGGAGACTGACAGCTACTGTGTGACCATTTCCTCCATTTCCTCACCCCTCCTGTGGGAGCTTGCTATTTTAGGATCAGGTGGATCCTTGAATCCTATCTGTGACAAGTGATCTGATCAGTGTCATGTTGTCTCAGTCGTGACAGATGTTATTTTGTTGTACCACCCACGCACCCACACTATTAGTCTACCATTACTTGACTCCGCTTCCTCTACCACCATCATCTCCAGAATGTGAAGTTCATTCTAATTCTGCAGCACATCAGGTACCTAATCTTTCTTTTTTTTTAAATGGCAAGTAAAAGGCCTTGGAGGTGCTTTGGCATTTCCGAGCTAGTGAAGTAAGAGAGAAGAAGTCAAGGTTGCAGAGGACTGCAGCCCACCCGAGCCAGCTCTTTTTAAACCCCTGTTGGGCTTTTACATTTTTATCACTCCTGGTATTTGTTCTCAATGGCAAATTAACAGCCTTCCTTGTGCCGTTCAGTTTCTTTTCGGAAGACGAGGCTTAAATTTAGTCTAACTGCCTGAATTTACTACTATTCTATTATTCACACGGCACAATCAATACCAGGACTGAAGTAGAGAGGATAAAAATTTATGATATCTTGCAATTTAATGGTTGAAAAGATGCAATTTGAAAGATCATAAATTGTGAAGGAGCTTATGCTTCATTGCCCTTGATTCAGTGCTTGCTGTTAGAACTTGATTTGCGAGTGTCTGCAAAGTGTGATTAACGAGGCGATCAATGTGCGCCGCGGCACACTACGGCACTCCTAATGCTCTTCATTAGAATAAATAAAATGAATTGACTGCAGCTCTATGAAAACTCTGTAATGGTTAAAAATCAAAGAACGTCATCCTTCTCCTACGATTTAGCCCCTCTCGGCCTGTGTCCACCTTCATCACATTACTCCTGACAGCCCTGTCCCCAAACCTGCAGTCTCCCCGGCAACATGCTCAGGGTGAGGGTAGTGGAAGTGGTGTCGACGGGGGTGAGAAGGGATTGTTTAGTTGACTGTTAATCATAAGTCGGGGGGTCTTTTTGCTCAGAAAATGTTGGGGGGGGGCAGTTTGTGGAGTATTAATGAATGATAGTTGATAAATGGTTTACGGAGGGGTCTGTGTGCAGATTGCTCTTCTGCTTTGTTTTTTCATGGCCCAGGCCTATTCTCTGTAATCAGGGTCGTAACCAGGTTTTGAGTTTTAGTGATGTCCGAAAAGTCATTTACTGCATTTCTATACATTTTTTTTTTTAAATGTTAAAATGCTATTTGGTGAACAGGAAAAAACATGTAAAAACACCTTGACTGCTGTAGGTTCATTCACCTCAGTCGATCTACAAACACGTAGCCTATCAGCCGTACAATTGTAATGTCATACCCCTGAAAGTAGCGAAATATGAGAAATGATTCACACTGACACTTAGCATCTGTCCAGTTAATTCTAATGATGAATTCCAGAAAACCATCACCTCTTTACATAGATATCTCTATTCTCAAATTACATAGCATTCACATTTGTATTCCTAGGGATTACTAATCAGGCTCCGCACAAACAGACATCAGTGGAGCACACATGAATTATAAAAATATTCTTTCTGATTCATTATTAATATCAGTGATCTAGTGGGGGAAGAAAGTGGGTAATGGATAAGATGAGTAACATCGATATAAACAAAAACGTATGACATTTTTACAACTGGATTGTTTGCTACTTGATAGTATTTTAATGTAGGCCTCTAGGGAAAATAGGCCCGGACCCCAAGTTTGGGAGCCTCTCTCTCTCTCTCTCTCTCTCTCTCTCTCTCTCTCTCTATATATATATATATTATTTATTTATATATATTTATCCTCTGCTTCCTCCTGCATGCATTGCAGCCTGCCTCGGCCTCACCACTGAGCGGCACATCACTGTCTGTCTCAGTACACTCAGAGAAAAAAAGGTACTACCTAGAACCCAAAAGGCTAAAAAAAGGGTTATTTGGCTGTCTACATAAGAGAACCCTTTGAAGAACCCTTTTTGGTTCCGGGTAGAACCCTTTCCACAGAGGGTTCTAGATGAGGTCAGCCAATAACCCTTTTGGAACCTTTTTTTCTACGAGTGTAGCCTACTCCCTGTAAAGCAAAGTTATTATGAGAACTTAGTAGCCAATTGCTTTCCTCCTGTTGATGTAGGCTCTGTTTAACGTTAGCCAGCTAGAAGGATGAAGCTAAGTAAAAATAGCCAGAGCCCTTCAACGGTACTGCAGTAGAATTCTCTGCCGGAAGCTAGCCACCTGACTGACATACAGTGGCAAGAAAAGGTATGTGAACCCTTTGGAATTACCTGGATTTCTGCATAAATTGGTCATCAAATGTGATCTGATCTTCATCTAAGTCACAGCAATAGACAAACATAGTGTGCTTCAACTAATAACACACAAATGATTGTATTGTTCTTGTCTATATTGACTAAATAATTTAAACATTCACAGTGTAAGTTGGAAAAAGTATGTGAACTTTGCTGCCTCAGGGCCTGGACAGCTTGCTATCATCGACGGAAAAATGAATTCCCAAGTTTATCAAGACATTTTGTAGGAGAATGTTAGGCTATCTGTCCGCCAATTGAAGCTCAACAGAAGTTGGGTGATGCAGCAGGACAACGACCCAAAACTCAGAAGCAAAGAAGCAAACAACAGAATGGCTTCAACAGAAGAAAATACGCCTTCTGGTGCATCCTGTTTCCATGGATCATCCAGATGTTTCAACAACTTGGAGTTCACCTGTGGTAAATTCAAATGATTGGACATGATTTGGAAAGGCACACACCTGTCTCCCCATCTAACCTGACAGAGCTTGAGAGGATCTGCAGAGAAGAATGGGAGAAACTCCCCAAATAGATGTGCCAAACTTGAAGTTCATAACCAAGAAGACTTGAGGCTGTAATTACTGCCAAAGGTGCTTCAACAAAGTACTGAGTAAAGGGTCTGAATAGTTATGTAATATTTCCAGATTTTTATTGTATACATTTGCAAAAATGTCTAAAAACTTGTTTTTGCTTTGTGTTATTGTGTGTAGATTGAAAACAATTGAATACATCGTAGAATAAGGCTGTAACATAACAAAATGTGAAAAAAGTCAAAGGGTCTGAGTATTTTCTTTTCTTTTACATTTTTTATTGATTGTTATTAAAAATGACAGAGATCCGGACTTCGGTGTCCTCATATGAATGTAGTTACTGCCATGTCTATAATAACATTTACCAGGGTATTTATTCTACTTAGGCTACTTGCCTTACGCTTTTTTAGTAAATACCCACTGGGCACACACTGGTTGAATCAAGGTTGTTTCCACGTCATTTCAATGAAATGACATTGAACCAACGTGGAATAGCCTTGCATTTACGTCAATGCCCAGTAGGTAGTGTTTAAAGTAGTCCTACTGACTCCTAGGATGGTGTTGAAGGAGGAAATGCTATTTCCTAGAACCAACTGTCATGATATTGTGTTCTCTGTGCCGTTGTCTGTTGGACTTCCTGTCCTCTCCACTGGCTGACCGCATCTTCTCTGTTTTACTTGAAGTCCATCAATAGATTAAAAAATTTTAAAAACATTTTCCATTAGGTTGTTGAAATCAATTAGCAATAAGTAATTTGACACAGAATACAATTTTAAATGAGTTTCTATTGATATTTTCATTTTTCTCTATCAGTAGAATACCATTGACTAAGAGGTCGATAGGTCATATTGTCAACGGTGTGTCAGTGTCTTACCCTCGATTACTAAGAGGGTATTAATCATCATCATCAATCATACACCCACAAATCCATATTGCTGCATACTTGGTGATGACCCTGTAGGTCATGTCAAAACCAACAAGCATTTATTTGTTCTTAAGATAATGCCCCATTCATAAATGTATATCATAAGAAGAGTAGTACAGGTTTTGTTGATGCATTGTTGATAGCTAATATAGCAAGTTAAACCCAGAGCTGTTATGCAGCGTCCTCCAGTTATTTAGCTAATAATGAACCCTTTCACATATTTTGCTCATGTAATTTCCAGACCTCCACAATGGAAAGAGCTTTATAATTTCAGAGCAGATGTATGAGGACCGGGGGGGTCCTGTCTTCCAGAGACCTGGTACAGCGATGGGAGATGATAAGGTGCCTAACCTGAACTGTGAGAGGGACTGCATGATGTTCACGGTCCCTTTCTGCCTGTGCGACACCTTTGCAGTGCTACAATATGGGTGACTCCCTCCCTTCCCGCCTTCGCCAACCTTTATTAGCTCTCTGCCCATTAAACCTGACCTGAGTGCTCATTCTGCATGGAGACACTTAATTGCATGCTGCCGTGGTGCCAGTCCTCCATTGGGTAACTAATAAGCGCTGGTTCCTGAGGAGACTATGCATGAACTGCATATGAACTGTAAAACTTTCCCTCTTTTTCCCTCCTCTCAGTTCCGCTCATTATCTTAATCACCTCAGAAATGATGCTCTCTGAATTAAACACACATCTGCCATCTGAAAATATTAGCCCTTGTATAACTTTACAAATATGAATTAAAGATGAAACCATTCCTTCTTTATAAATTATTCCATTAAGTGTATGTTAAATGGTTTACAAATAATCAGTAATTACTTGATTTCAGTTTTCAGGAATGTATAAATCTTTATGCGCAATCACACTTTGGGGAATTATTAAAATTGCTGGGTTTAGAAGAATAGATAGACTAGAGATGTATTTCCAGCGTAATTGTTTTTCAACTTGTGTTTTTTATTGAAGTTTGACATCCAAGGTAAAATATTGCGCTGGATGACATCTGTAGTTCTCTTTTGCGGATGGCCATACCCTGTTACTATCAAATATGTTTCATACTGTTTTATAGATTCGGAATATGCCTTCTTACAGCATTAAACCATTCAGTGGTCACCGGCTCCCATGCCTGAGCCTATACAGTTTACGTAAGTGATGATCCAGAATAGGGAATAGTTTGTTGGAGTAGTAGGACACCTCTGTCTAACACTTAGTGCGAAGTCTGTGTGTGTTAGTCATCTCTCTTGGGAATAATGTGGCAGCCCACAATGGGAGTTGTTCATTTTGTCCCTTGTTTTGCCTGTGGCTTTCTTAGCACATTCAGGTCAGAACCCAGACATGGCGGCCTTACAGATATTCCATGAGAGAATATTGGATACACTAAAGTAATTATGGTAGCATCCATCTGAAAGATGTTTTGTTCTCTTGATGATTTCCCTCGGTATTTCCTTTCAAATCCAGGACAATGTGTACAATTATTTGTTTGTTTTTCATCATCATTCAGAATGCAGTTAATAAACCGTGCCCATTTTCTTTTGAATGGTTAACTGTAACTGGACACAGTCAAATGACCAGGTCAACATTTGAAACAAACGGATCATGTTTATTTAGCAAATTGCCAAGCATGATAAACAGATGTTGGCTATGAAGGGAAGCCACAAACATCAATACAGGATGGACAGACCCTTTCCAATGGCTAATGTTACTCAACCCATTGTAGTCATTTCTGGTAATTAGTAACAACTAATGATATTCTGTAAAATGATATCGCAGAATGTTGTGATGTATCCCGGCTGTTTGGAAGTTAGGTCCACCCTGAAAGGATTTCAGGGATGCCACGTGACATTACATTTGAGTCATTTAGCAGACGCTCTTATCCAGAGCGACTTACGGGAGCAATTAGGGTTAAGTGCCTTGCTCATCGGCACGGACAGATTTTTCACCGGTTCAAAGCCCTGCAGGGCTTAGGGGAAGGGTTAGCTAACATGCTAAGTGGTTGCAAAGTAGCTAAAAAATAGTAAGTAGTTGCAAAGTTGCTAATTAGCTAAAATGCTAAAGTTGCCTGTGATGAGATTCAAACAAGCAATATTTGGGTTGCTAGATGTTCGCATTGCCTTAAGTAAGCTTCTTGCTTATGTAACCATACCAAACATAACATACACTACATGTCAAAAGTATGTGGATACCTGCTCGTCAAACATCTCATTCCAAAATCATGGGCTTTAATATGGAGTTGGTCCCCCCTTTGCTGCCACTCTTCTGGGAAGGCTTTCCACTAGATGTTGGAACATTGCTGCGGGGATTTGCTTCCATTCAGCCACAAGAGCATTAGTGAGGTTGGGCACAGATGTTGGGCGATTAGGCCAACAAACCATTTCTGTATGGACCATGCTTTTTGCACAGGGGCATTGTCATGTGTCACGTTCTGACCTTTATTTCCTTTGTTTTGTATTTATTTAGTATGGTCAGGGCGTGAGTTGGGTGGGCAGTCTATGTTTGATTTTCTATGATTTGGGGTTTTCTATGTTTCGGCCTAGTATGGTTCTCAATCAGAGGCAGGTGTCATTAGTTGTCTCTGATTGAGAATCATACTTAGGTAGCCTGGGTGTCACTGTGTGTTTGTGGGTGATTGTCTATGTTGTAGCTTCACGGTCGTCATTTGTTTATTGTTTTGTATACAGTGTCAGTACTTGCTTTATTAAAGATTTACCATGGACACTTACGACGCCGCATTTTGGTCCGATCCTTCTCGCCTCTCCTCTTCAGATGAAGAGGAGGACGCCCGTGACAGAATCACCCACCAACCAAGGACCAAGCGGCGTGGTAAACAGCAGCGACGACAGCAGCAGCAACAGCAAAAACAGCAGCCAGCATCACAGGACTCCTGGACATGGGAGGAGATTCTAGACGGGAAAGGACCCTGGGCACAGGCTGGGGAATATCGCCGCCCCAAAGCAGAGCTGGAGGCAGCGAAAGCTGAGCGGCGGCGATATGAGGAGGCAGCACGGCAGTGCGACAGGTACGAGAGGCAGCCCCAAAAATGTTTTGGGGGGGGGCAGACGAGGTGTGGTAGTAAGCCAGGTAGCAGACCTGAGCTCACTCCTCGTGCTTATTATAAGCAGCGCATTACTGGTCAGGCACCGTGTTATGCGGTTAAGTGCACGGTGTCGCCAGTGCGTGCCCATAGCCCGGTGCGCTATAGGGCAGCCCCCCGAAAGTGCCGTGAGAGTGTGGGCATCGAGCCAGGGCGTATGGTGCCTGCTCAGCGGGTCTGGTCGCCGGTACGCAGTTTTGGTCCAGGTTATCCTGCGCCGGCTCTGCGTGCTGTGTCTCCGGGGCGCTGGGAGGGTGCAGTGCGTCCTCTGCCTGCGCTCCGCTCGTGCCGGGCGAATGTGGGAGTGGAGCCTAAGGGAGAGGTGCGTGTAGTAAGCACTAGATCTCCCGTTCTTACCCACAGCCCGGTTCAACCTGTGCCTGCACTCTGGAGGGTCCGGGCTAGAGTAGTTGTCCAGCCTGGGGAAGTGGTGCCAAGGTTGCGCACCAGAGCTCCAGTGCTCCCCCACAGCCCGGTCCTTCAGGTGCCTCCTAACACCAAGCCTCCTGAAGGTCTCCCCAGCCTGGTGGTTCCTGTGGCAGCCCCACGCACCAGGCTGTCTCTCTGTCTCCTCCCTGCAGGTGGTCTCCCGCCTGTCCGGAGCCTTCCGCCTGTCCGGCGCTGCTGCCGGAGTCTCCCGCCTGTCCGGCGCTGCTGCCGGAGTCTCCCGCCTGTCCGGCGCCTCCCGCCTGTCCGGCGCCGCTGCCGGAGCCTCCCGCCTGTCCGGCGCTGCGGCCGGAGTCTCCCGCCTGTCCGGCGCTGCGGCCGGAGTCTCCCGCCTGTCCGGCGCTGCGGCCGGAGTCTCCCGCCTGTCCGGCGCTTCTGCCGGAGTCTCCCGCCTGTCCGGCGCTGCTGCCGGAGTCTCCCGCTTGTCCGGCGCTGCTGCCGGAATATCCCGCCTGTCCGGCGCTGCTGCCGGAGTATCCCGCCTGTCCGGCGCTGCTGCCGGAGTCTCCCGCTTGTCCGGCGCTGCTGCCGGAATATCCCGCCTGTCCGGCGCTGCTGCCGGAGTATCCCGCCTGTCCGGCGCTGCTGCCGGAGTCTGAGGCGCCAGAGCCCCTCAGCCCAGAGCTTCCGCCCCTCTGTCCAGAGCTTCCGCCCCTCTGTCCAGAGCTTCCGCCCCTCTGTCCAGAGCTTCCGCCCCTCTGTCCAGAGCTTCCGCCCCTCTGTCCAGTGGGGTCATTGAGAGGGGTGGTCATGGTTAGAAAGCCACGGAGGCGGACAATAAGGCGGACAAAGACAATGGTTAAGTGGGGTCCGCGTCCCGCGCCAGAGCCGCCACCGCGGACAGACGCCCACCCAGACCCTCCCCTATAGGTCAAGGTTTTGCGGCCGGAGTCCGCACCTTTGGGGGGGGGTACTGTCACGTTCTGACCTTTATTTCCTAAGTTTTGTATTTATTTAGTATGGTCAGGGCGTGAGTTGGGTGGGCAGTCTATGTTTGATTTTCTATGATTTGGGGTTTTCTATGTTTCGGCCTAGTATGGTTCTCAATCAGAGGCAGGTGTCATTAGTTGTCTCTGATTGAGAATCATACTTAGGTAGCCTGGGTGTCACTGTGTGTTTGTGGGTGATTGTCTATGTTGTAGCTTCACGGTCGTCATTTGTTTATTGTTTTGTATACAGTGTCAGTACTTGCTTTATTAAAGATTTACCATGGACACTTACGACGCCGCATTTTGGTCCGATCCTTCTCGCCTCTCCTCTTCAGATGAAGAGGAGGACGCCCGTGACATCATGCTGAAACAGGAAAGGGCCTTCCTGAAACTGATGCCACAAAGCTGGAAGCACATCTTGTAGCATTAAGATATCCCTTCACTGGAACTATGGGGAATAGCACGAACCATGAAAAACAGCTTCAGACCATTATTCCTCCTCCACCAAACTTTACAGTTGGCACTTTGCACAGTGGTGGAACTAGAGTTTTATACATGCGGTGGCCAGGGGGGTGGCCAAGAATACTTCAGGGGGTCCATAGACCATGACATAAAATGTGTGTGTGTAACCCTAACCTGGCATCTAGGGAGCATGAATGAATCCTATGATTGCTAATTAGAGGTAAAAGTGATCATTCACTTAACCCGGAGTTCTTTAGTGTGGCAGATAGTGTGGTCCAAAAGGGTTACTTCACTATAATTCTTTAGCAAACTATGAATAGTCAGTGTCTACCTCGGAACTGCAGCTCAATTTCTTTCTCTCTCTCACACACACACACACTGTACTCACATATTGGAGAGACTTGGGTCACTCTGTTCTCATATATAATCTGGGTCTATAAGTGTTGAACATCCAAAATATTTTCAGAAAATAAAGCTCAAGTACCAAGGAGATAAGAGCATTGGTTTGTTACATAAATTGCATAGTTTATTTACAAAAAGGTACATTCACAAAAAAACACACTACAAGTCCTCATTTATTACATCTAACATTGATGAGTTGCTGTCAATAGACCTTTTATGCTGATTCCAAGCATACATTACATTGATATGATGCTTACCTTCGAATGGAGCTTAAACCCAGAATCTTTAAACAGCGCCTTTTTTCAGTTACAAAAACCTGCCTGTGATGTGAAGACAGATTCAGGTGTAGGGCAGAGAAAAATGCCAACAGGCTTACAGAATATTAAAGCCATGAATTGTCCTTATACCACGAGCTGTTGAAAGCCCTCTTCCTAGTACCATGCTGAGTTCTGGGAAATGTTTTCAAACACAGCTGTACAGGACCCTCTTCTCTGGATCTTGAAATGTCTGAAATACACGTTAAATAATGTGTCATATCTCTATGGAAATGTATAATTTAAGGGATCCACAAGATTAGATACTAACAGCTGCGAACTAAAATGTGTAGTTTAAAGTATAGGCCTGGCCTACCATTGGGTCCAAGTCTGATATCTCATGATATCTCATGTTTAATCGACCCTATGCAAAAATAGGAGAGTCTGTGGTTATATCTAAGCATCCAATTAGCCACATTTTAGTCCAATCTCAATCTTAATTACAAATCCCCATTATCCTAACTGTAAATTAACTACCAGCCTAAGTTACTAGTTAGATCATGGCTAGCTCTACTTTGCAGTATATAACTTAGCTAGCTATAATTTCTTACACCTTTACGATAGCAAACAGGCTATCTGCCAATTGAGGTAATCTTTTGAGTAACGTTAACAGATTGATAATAAAAGTTGTTCGTTTTGAGTTCAAGTACGAAAATCTAACTGAGTTAATGGATTTCAAATTGCTGAATGTTTACTTGCTGAACACTGACAGCTGTAGCCTACTAGTTACCTCACATTAGCAAAACATTCGTATACTGTAACTTACGACACTACACTGTATATGCGTGTATTACTACCACAGATGTAAATATAATTTTTGACTAAATTGGGAACCCATCTCTCTATTCTGATTATGTCACGACTTCTGCCGAAGTCGTTGCTTCTCCTTGTTCGGGCGGTGCTCGGCGGTCGACGTCACCGGTCTTCTAGCCATCATTGATCCATTTTTCATTTTCCATTTGTTTTGTCTTGTCTTCCCACACACCTGTTTTCAATCCCACTCATTACCTGTTGTGTATTTAACCCTCTGTTTCCCCTCATGTCTTTGTCAGAGATTGTCTTATTGTCAGTGTAGTTTTATGTTGTATAGGTGCGCATCGGGTCCTCGTACCCATGTTTGTTTATGTCTGTACATTTTAGTGTTATGGAGCATGTTACGTGGTCAATTATTAAAATACTCCATTTACACTCCATTTTGACTCTCCTGCGCCTGACTTCCCTGCCACCTATACACACGACGCTGACAGATTAACTGTCTGTTAATGGAGCAAAAGGTCTAACATTAACTTACACAGAGACTCAACTTTCGTAAAAGTTGTTCAGGAAACCTACACCCGATGCTTAACCTTAAAACTTACTTCAAATATGATTCTTTCGCCAATCGCGAAAAGAGCTTGTGGAGCTGTGGAAATATTCTCTCTTCTTCTGTATGTTATTCTTATTCTTCTGTATCTCGCAACCAACGTTAATATTCTCTCTTCCTCGTCCTTGATTTGAAAAATGCACCTCCGAACGTCAAAATAAATGTTTCTTTCAACATCAGCATCAAACTGCCAGTAGCTAATAAAATTTTGGGGTGGCACCCGGGGTGGTCAATCAGATGTCAGGGGTGTCCAGTGCGGACACCCCTCTGGCCGTCGGACTGCCAGATGGTGAAGCGTGATTCCTCACTCGAGAACGTGTTTCCACTGCTCCAGAGTACAATGGCGTCGAGCTTTACACCACTCCAGCCAACACTTTATTGCACATGGTGATCTTAGGCTTGTGTGCGGCTGCTTGGCCATGGAAAACCATTTCATGAAGCTCCCGACAAACTGTTATTGTGCTGAGGTTGCTTCCAGAAGCAGTTTGGAACTCGGTAGTGAGTTTTTCAACTGAGGACAGACGATTTTTCAAACCAAATCAGATGTATTTATAAATCCCCTTTTACATCAGCAGATGTCACAAAGTGCTTATACAGAAACCCAGCCTAAAATCCCAAACAGCAAGCAATGCAGATGTAGAAGCACGGTGGCCTGGAAAAAAAAACTAGAAAGGCAGGAGCCTAGGAAGAAACCTAGAGAGGAACCAGGCTATGAGGGGTGGCCAGTCCTCTTCTGGCTGTGCCGGGTGAAGATGATAACAGTACATGGCCGTTAAGGCCAGATCGTTCTTCAAGATGTTCAAACATTCATTGTTGACCAGCAGGGTCAAATAATAATCACAGTGGTTGTAGAGGGTGTGACATGTCAGCACCAGTGGTTGAGACAGCAGGTGTGGTAGAGAGAGAGAGAGGGAGGGCGAGAGATAGAGAGGGTCGAAAACAGCACGTCCGGGGCAAGGTAGCACGTCCGGTGAACAGGTCAGGGTTCCATAGCCCCGTGTCGATTTTAGCATGTAAATCTTGGTGGGGCAAAAAAAATAAAAATTGCCAACACAACCCTTAACAATACATAAATTGCACCATAACGGTGACAAACGTTGCCCACAAACTGTTAGGGCCTACATAAAGCTGTCCCAACTGCAGAGCTTTCTTTTCAGGACCATGGAGTGAACCACCGCTACACCTGGCTATCAGCGGAGCCTTGTCTGGCAGCGAAACAGTTCATTCAGCCTCATTTACTGCCTTAAGAAAACATAGCTGATACGGCTGACTTGCTTAAACAAATGGGGTTTCTACTGACAATTGAGATGTACAAACTATGGCATAAGGGAACGACGAACGCATAAGAGGCAATCCGTAATTTTGATTAAGACATTAATAAGCGAGCATGGACGGACATAGTCAATATAACTATTCAGCACTTTCAGAATTCAGCACAAGTCAGAACCGTAGGATAAAAAAAGGGGGCATATAAGCAGACAATGAAAGCTCTAACAATATTAAATGATGACATTTCTCTAAAACAGGCTACATACCACAAAGTCAGAACGGTAGGCTAAGTTATGTAGGGGGAAGGGACCAAATTATTAGAGTGAGGCACATGGGCTACTAACAGCTTTCTACACTTAAACCCAGACTTGGACCTCCACTGAATAGCAGGCTAGTGATTGCTTTGCAAAGCTTGAAGTTAGCCACTGATTCCTTCCAAACCACACATTGTTGAATTTACAATTTCCAACTTGTTGTGTAATGTTTATGTCCAATGGCCGATAAGCACTGATACATTTTATCTATAATTTCTCTTCACATGACAAGGATTGAAAGGGTTTTGCCAGTAGATGGTCGACTTGATTCATGATGATGACTGCTTGCTAGCTAAGATTTTGAAACTATGATGTTGACCTGATCAGTCCAATCAAAGCTATGGTAGATATAACATGATTTGATGTCATTTTATCTCTGGCCAATGACCTTGAGCCTTCTTGGATGGTCACATCTAATGTAAAGCTATGGCAGCACCCAAGGGGCTTTGCATTTTGAGCTCTCCCTGTATATTTTGCAGTGATGCAGTGTCCCCATGAGTGACAGAACAGTGAGCCAATCACGGCACAACTAAACAACATTACCAACCAGTACGCGCCGTATTTTCTGCTTGCTGCCCCACTAGCACAGAAAGCACTGAGCTGCCTTACTCAAGAAAGCAAAAAAGAGACCATGTTTGTATGCGGCTTTATTAACTCAATTATTATTATTTTTGACATTGTTTGCAAACTGATATGTGACGTGCATTAATGCCAAAATAATATGCAAAACAGGGGTCTCTGCCCCACCTGTCCTGAATGAAGGGTTGCTACTGCCATAGCCACATGCAAAACAGCAGAAACTGGATCAGCAGCACGACCATGTGGACTGGGGACAACCAGGAGTCATCAGGCCAGGTAGTCCTGAGGCATAGTCCTAGCGCATCCGACGATACCCCCGGATAGGGCCAACCAGACAGGTCCAACCAGGCATGATAGAACCCCACTCACTTTGCCAATGCACAGCCCCCACACCACTAGAGGGATATCGACAGACCACTAACTTTCTACCTTGAGATAAGACTGAGTATAGCCCATGAAGATCTCCTCCTATGCGCTTCAGCACATGGCAGTCCCATTCTGTGAACTTGTGTGACCTACCACTTCGCGGCTGAGCCGTTGTTGCTCCTAGACATTTCCACTTCACAATAACAGCACTTACAGTTGACAGGGCAGAAATTTGACGAACTGACTGGTTGGAAAGGTGGCATCTTATGATGGTGCCACGTTGAAAGTCACTGAACTGTCCATTCTACTGCCAATTTTTGTCTATGTCTATTGTGCAACCGATGTGAAATGGCTAGCTAGTTAACGGTGGTGCGCGCTAATAGCGTTTCAATCGGTGACGTCACTCGTTTTGAGACCTTGAAGTAGTGGTTCCCCTTGCTCCGCAAGGGCCGCGGCTTTTGTGGAGCGAGTGGTAACGATGCTTCGTGGGTGACTGTTGTTGATGTGTGCAGAGGGTCCCTGGTTCGAGCCCGGGACCAGGGACAATTGCATGGCTGTGTGCTCAATTTGATACACTTGTCAGCAATGATGGGTGTGGCTGAAATAGCCGAATCCACTAATTTGAAGGGGTGTCCACATGCTTTTGTATATATAGTGTATCAGACTAATTTCAGTGTCCCAAATTTTCGTTTTCTATGTTACATCTACTCTATGAGACCAGCCTGGTACTAACAGCCCCCTACACAGATTCTACAAGTACCACCGTCCTCCTCCACACCGACGGCCAAAAGCAGCAGTGCCTAATCATTACTTCTCAGCACTCTGTAAAGCCATCTCCAGGTGGCGTGGTGGTGGTGGGGGGTTGAGAAGGAGAAGGGGGGCTCTGGAATAATCACACCTCGTTTGAAAACTTTGACAAACACACTCCTCATCACAGTGAAGTGTGGGGAGCCGGGAGGGGGCACAGGTCAGTGGAGCTGTGAATAGGCCTCATCAGCGAGGGTGAGGGATCAGATCCTCATATTAGTTACACTGCAGTCACTCTCAGCGACCCAAGCCGCTTTATGCAATTATTTGCAATCAGCAAATGTGGGATTCATTATAAAATATTTTTTACCCTGACATAATTTGCTATTGTTCATGTAAAAAAGCCACACAAAAGAACAGTTTTAAGTGTTATTGTGAAGAGCAGGACCTCTGTTTAAGACACTTTCACATTGCAGCTTTGAAAGTCTGATTAAACTTTCAAATTGTGAGCAAATTATGCACTGACCCTTGCTGAGAGAGAAAGTGGCAGGCTTCTTGAGCACCCTGTCTATTGGGCTGATTTGTAAATATAAGCTTTTGAAATATTGTACTGTACAAGCTCATGAATATTTCAATTTGTTGCGTCTCATGGTGCCATAGTAATCCTTTGCATCTTGTGTTTTAAGGATAGACAATACTGACCTAGCTAACTACAATCTCCATCTATATTGATGGCAGGATGAACTCAGTGTAGGCCTTAAACTGCTGCTGACACTCTCATAATGAGATATACTTTAGACTTTCAAATATAACCTGGATTCTAAGAGGCAATTAACCGCTCGAGGTGTTTGTCTGTACATCTGTGTTTGTCTTAGTTTCATTTGTTGACAGGAAATATATGAAGCCCAAACTCTTCAGCATGCTGCTATCTGTTTTGGTTGGACTGTGCTTGTTAGTAATGCCAAAGAAATATCAGTCTAATTAGCAATTTCCTCACGTTGCTATACGTTGTTTCGCTCTGCATATTTCTGCCTTCCAGATAGTAATGCAATTAGGCACAGAAAAAAATTCTCCCAACAAAATTGCTTAAGTAGATGTAATTACGAAGTACATGCAGTGATGAGGGGAACATAACTTAAAGAATATAGCCATAAACCTCTATAGTGTAGAATCGCCACATTAGAAAAAAGCTATTTTTTGTTTCGCAATTTGTTCTTTAATCCTATAAAAATGTATTGTATGTTAGTATAATGCATACGTTTATGGACACCCTGTTTATATGGAGTTTCACACCAGCTTGAGAAATTCTGAGTGAATATGGGATAACTCTGTTGTCCACTAAATGTGAATTCCTATGTTTGAGAGTCAACCTCCTGGCTTGTCACAAAATACCCCACAGCATATGGTATACCATTTCAAATTGGTTGGTTGACAAGAAGATATCTAATTATGTGATAGCATAGACTGCATTGTTTTCTATTGTTTAATTAACATTGTGTCGTGACCCAATCTCAGCACCCAGAACCAAAACAGCTACTCAATGTTAATGTTGTTGTTAGAGACTAGTGACCAAACCACACCAGTTATTGCATGAAGTGTTTTTGTGTTTTGTACAAGTGGGAATAGTCAATGAGCAAACAATTCACTCAGGTATGGAACGCCGTTTGGGTCTTTGCATGTCAAAAAACTATACATGTCAATTAACACTATTTGACGCGTCAAATAAGCTTATAATTTGACACGTCAAATAATACAATTATATTAATGCAGGGAAACTTAAATCCGTTTTACCTCATTTCTACCAGCATGTTAAATGTGCAACCAGAGGGAAAAAAACTGTAGAAAAGCTTTACTCCACACACAACGTGTACAAAGCTCTCTCTCACCCTCCATTTGGCAAATCTGGCCATAATTATATCCTCATAATTCCTGTTTACAAGCAAAAACTAAAGCAGGAAGCACCAGTGACTCGGTCAATAAAGAAGTGGTCAGATGACGCAGCTGGTCGCCTACCAGACGAGCTAAATTACTTGAGGCAAGCAACACTGAAGCAACACTGAAGCATGCCTGAGAGCATCAGCTGTGGGATCACTCTCCCCGTAGCTGATGTAAGACCTTGAAACAGGTCAGCCATGAAGTGCTTTGAAAGGCTGGTCATGGCTCACATCAACACCATTATCCCAGAAACCATAGACACACTCCAATTTGCATTGTGCCCCAACAGATCCACAGATGATGCAATCTCTATTGCACTCCACACTGCCCTTTCCCACCTGGACAAAAATAACACCTATGTGAGAATGCTATTCATTGACTACAGCTCAGTGTTCAACACCGTTGTGCCATCAAAGCTCATCACTAAGCTAAGGACCCTGGGACTAAACATCTCCCTCTGCAACTGGATCCTGGACTTCCTGACAGGCCACCCCCAGGAAGTAAGGGTAGGTAACAACACATCTGCCACACGGATCCTCAATCTGGGGGCCCCTCAGGGGTGCGTGCTCAGTCCCCTCCTGTACTCCCTGTTCACTCATGATTACATGGCCAGGCACAACTCCAACACCATTATTATTTACAATGACGGCCTACCCTGACCAAACCCTAACCCAGAAGACGCTGGACCAATTGTGCATTGCCCTATGGGACTCCCAATCACGGCCGGTTGTGATACAACCTGGAATCAAACCAGGGTCTGTAGTGACACCTCTGGCACTGAGATGCAGTGCTGTAGAACGCTGTGCCACTCGGGAGCCTTTGAAAGTGACGCAGAACATTACAATTGGTGGATTCATGCCATATTTAGACTAGATAATGTTAAACAAGGTTGGAGGGTTGTAATGTAGAGCAATGAAATGGGGTATCAGTCTACTGCTTGGTGACACCCGCAGAACACAACTGTGAAGGGTTTACACAAATATTAGCGTTGTAGCTCTTATCAGGGACTTTGACTTAGAGAAATCACCTGCCCTGTCAGCCTATTGTGCGTACTGACAATCAAACTGCACTGTACAGCCTTACCTAAGGATTGGGGATTAATAAAATGGGGGTATCAGTCTACTCAGTACCCAAGTGATATTTTCCCAACATCCTCCTCAGAGTTATCAGACTCCAAAACATCCACTTGTATTTTTTTTCCTCTGGAATAGTGTTCAATACACATTGAAGGTTGACTGGTACAATACAGGTTCTCTGGGTATCATTGACAAGACTGATACCCCCATGTCATTGATCCACAATCCATAGCTAAGGCTGTACAATTAAATAAGTATGTGTCACGGATCCCTCTGAAACTTTCATTGCGCACACCTGGCCCCTATTCCCACTGATTGTATTTGTATATATGTGCCCTTTGTTCACCATGGTGCTGTCGATTATTGTTACAAGGTCCGTTGGTGCGTGTGAGTACCTGTGCTGTGTGTTTTGGCTTTCGTGCCATTGTGGATTGCGCAGATGATTACCGGTCTCGTCCCGTGTGTGCGCGTGTGTTATTTATTCGAGGTACACCTCTCTCTTTTGTTTTGGGTTTCTACCCTGTGTTTTGTTACGTGTCTTCGTCCCGTGCCTTTACGTGGCACGCTGTAATTTGGGTACAATAAAAAAAACTATTACGCATTTCTGCACCTGTCTCTCGAATCATTTATGCCGACGTGGCAGAATAATCGGCCATTAAGGGAGACCGCGGGAATGGCCTGTCCGATGACGCTGCGACTGGTCCATCTGGCACCGCTACAACTTCGGCAGCTGCAACTGGGCTATACGACGACGCCACTTCAGCAGCCACAACTGGCCGGTCCGTCGCCACTGCTACTGGTTCGTCCGACGCCACCACATCTTCGGCAGCGCAACTGGCCTGTCCGACCACGACGCAACTGACAACTTCGGCAGCTGCATCAGGTCCTGATCGACCAGCACTGTGTTCCTGTGATCATCCTCGAGGCCGATGTCATTGCGCTGCTGGTCTTCGTCCCCGTGCCTTTACACGGCGTGCTGTAATTTGGGATCAATAAAAAACACTATTACGCATTCCTACACCTGTCTCCCGAATCATTTATGCCGACCTGACAGTATACCCCCAATACAATTCTAAAGTCTAATACATTTTTATTTTTTATTCATTTAACTAGGCAAGTCAGTTAAGAACTAATTCTTATTTACAATGACGGCCTACCCCGGTCAAACCCTAACCCGGACGACGTTAGGCCAATTGTGCTGGAACTCCCAATCACGACCGGTTGTGATACAGTCTGGAATTCAACCAGGGTCTGTAGTGATGCCTCTAGCACTGAGATGCAGTGCCTTGAACCGCTGTGCCACAATCCAGTGTGATTTCAACAGATTTTTGTCAAATTAACAAAATTATTGTTGAATTGATATAACATTCTAACCTCGTTTAGCATAATCTATTAAATTATTCCATAATTCCACTATTTTTATTCATTTGCTTCACCGTCAATGACAGACTTATTTTGAAGGCGAACCGCAAATTCCACGAGTGTGGCTAATCCTTATTGTGGCTAGTTTAATATAGGGGAGTCCTTCCACCGTTAATCAAATAAGAACTGTCTTATAAATTAGGGGTATTTTAGATGATGACACCTAGCTATATAGTAAGCTAGCTAACTATAGCTACTGAAACAGATTGTCGTTTTGCTATGTTTTCTATATAGTAAGCTAGCTAACTATAGCTACTGAAACAGATTGTCGTTTTGCTATGTTTTTGGGAAAGAACATCCAACTTGCTAGCTTTTTTTTATAACCAGCACTGCCCACAGTTTGGGGAAGTGAGAGTCTGTGCTCGTGCGGCTGCGTTAGGTGCGCGAGACAATTTGACCAGCATCATAGCATATGTATCGGTGAATCGTTGTGGCATATGACATACGAGTGATAGTGTAATCAATGTGTAATAACTACGTAAAAAATGAATGAACCTGTTAAATTATTATGTGACTTCCAGAGTTATATTCAGGTCCTCATTGGTCAACAAGTTTATTTGACGCATCAAATCGCGTTATTTGACGTGTATCTTTTTTGACACGCAAAGACCCAAACGGCGTTCCATACTCAGGTTCTAAAACATAGCTCCCTCTGGTTCCCTTTCCCATATCATGCATAGTGAACTCCGAGGCATGCAGAGAGTTTATGAACATGTGTTGGCATGTGCATGCATCTGGGTGAAACCTGGGTGCAGCAGAAGGATGCATCGCCCATATATACGATCAGTTACAATGGAAATAAATAATTCATGACGGGGAAATGAGTCTAATTAGCAGGCAGTTTTGGGTCCTTTGATAAAGCTGAGGACTAATTCTGTGAAGGGCAGGAAGCTCTGTCATCAGTCAGCCCTGAACAGATTAGCATCTATTATGAATGAGGGACGAGCACCCTGGTGAAACCAAGTGTGTCCTAGAGACAAACTTAATAGCTCCTGCAATGGGACAAACTTCACCTCCCCCTTCCCTCCTCCCTCAGCCAGCTCCACACACACTAGTGAGTCCCTGCAGGGCTATTGTGTGCAGGTAGGAGCATGCTGCTACTGTGGAATTCCCAGCCTCCCTGTCCATCATTTTGACAGCTGTGGAAATACATTCGCCAAGCAGTATTTAAAAGCATCCGCTGTGTTCAACAGCACTTTAAGCACAAAAGGAACCTATAATTCAAACTCTGCCCTTGGGGTAACTATGCATGTGTCCAATTTAAGAGTTTTGGCAACGGATTCTCCAGCATTTAAAATATTTGGGGAAGGTGTTGTGATGTTTTGTAGTTTGTTTTTATTCCACAGGATGCTGGCACGTGTAAAGGCCTCATATTTAATCTAAGAGTAGTGTATGTGATAAGGTGTGTTAGTTTTGGTGAGGAGTAGAAGTAAATCTTACTGAGCTGAGCGATGTCATATTTATTTTCTCTGATGAGAGCCCAACACAATGAGGGCCAATTAGAAGCTGGTGTCATGGCAGTGGCGGCTGGCGTGTGTGAGGTGCTGGGGACAAGTGAGGGCCCGGTGTCAGGGGGACACGGGTGGGCGTGGTATGCCTGTCAGGAGTGCATTGGGAAAGATAACAATAAATGGCTAGTAATGACACTTAATGAGCTTGATTAAGTTGATTTGTTACTGGAAAAAAATGAAGTAGCAAAGGGTGGATGTAGGCGATGTAATAAGAGATTCATTTTAATAGATAGCAAATTCTGTAGGGCTTTGGAACACAATGGGACTGGAGGGGAAATTAGTGTAGGGTACAAAGGGATGCTAAATTAATTCTTACCAGACATATTTAAGATAATTACGAAAAATGAATATCATCTCTCATTTAGCTGAGCACACTCTAGCTCTGTTTATACCTGGTTCTAACATGTGGCCTTTGTCCTGATCTTGTCCTCATTCTGATTGTGCCCACATTTTTAGAGAATAGAGAATCAAAAGACGCATTGTGACCTGATTGTGATCATATCTAATAAGTGTAAACAGACAAAATCAGGTTACGATCAGGACAATGGACGCACGCTAACGGCAGATGTAAACAGGGCTGTTGACTGAGTTATGGCTTTCAGGTGTACTTTTTCAACATATTTCATCGTATTTTCCAGATGTCCTTGGGTTTATTATTTTTTAAACACATTTTTCTTGAGAGACCAAGTTGAAAATGTTCCCATATGAATATATCATACTGCTATTATGGATATGCTGATGACTGTCAGGTAATTATCTCACCCACTCACAGTGTTGAAGGCTGTAGGATTCCTTTCATTCCATCTGATAATTGACTATGAATGGGTGGGAAATGTTATATACAGTTCATATAAGCTCACTTTCCCTTACACAATACCAGTGGAAATTATTACAGCCTATACACGTTTCTGAATGAATCTGTAAACAAAATGCCATATTATACAATGTTTTTCACTGCTTTTGAATATGCCTCTCCCAATTTTCCTTTGAAAGCATCAGAAAGTCAGATGAAGGGAAGTTTAATTAAGTAAGAACCTGTTGAGGAAGATTTCCAATCATGGTCTTCAGAATGAGTGCATTCACCGTATTCATCTCCAGGCGATATCCTCTCTCTTTATCTAAGTGTGCGCTGGAGTTCTCTAGAGGGACCCCAGTTAATTGAATACATTAAAGGAGAGCGCCGGGGGCTTTATTTATTTTCTACTTTTCTTAGACTTGTTTAAATGAGACCAACTGCTGCTGTTTGGTCCCTTCTAGAGTCTAAAGGGTCTCTACACTGGGATTGGTGGGTAGCAGTGGCTAGAGCACAGGCTCAGTGGAATCCAAAGTGTTATTTATTCATGTTGGACCCCTGAGAAAGACTATCTCAAGCATTTGCCAATCATTCAAAGATAGTAAGGCCATTGCCAAATGTCCCATATAGCTGCTGTATGAAGTGGTATGAGGTGTTGAAACCATTAGGCCTTATATTTGATCTGTCTGGCCCTCTATACTGTCACGCTCTGGTCTTAGTATTTTGTGTTTTCTTTATTATTTTAGTTAGGCCAGGGTGTGACATGGGTTTATTTTGTGGTGTGTTTTTGTATTGGGGTTTTAGTAGGTATTGGGATTGTGGCTTAGTAGGGTTGTCTAGTAAAGTCTATGGTTGCCTGAGGCGGTTCTCAATCAGAGGCAGGTGATTATCGTTGTCTCTGATTGGGAACCATATTTAGGCAGCCATATTCTTTGAGTGTTTCATGGGTGATTGTTCATGTCTCTGTGTTTGTTTGCACAAAATAGGCTGTTTAGGTTTTCGCGGTACATTTTTTTTGTATTGTTCGTGTTTGTTAGTTAATTAAACATGTATCAAAATGACCACGCTGCATTTTGGTCCGACTCTCCTTCGACGGAAGAAAAACGTAACATATACCTCTAAATTGCAATGTTGTGTGGAACTTTTGTCAAGAATACACAGAGGTGGGTTGTTCTCCTCTTCGTCCTTTACATTGTTGGTATTATTCTCCTCTCTAGGACAAAGCTGAGCACCATCCATTTCCTCCTGGCCTGGTTGGCATAGCTGTCCTCTGTGGTTTCAGACAAAATGTAAGATTACTTGCGTAACCCCGGTTCTCTGATATTGTGAGTGAGATATAGAGGTTCGCTAGGACCACCTACTCTCTCGGAAGGGGAAAGGTGATACCTAGTCAGTTGTACAACTGAATGCATTCAATTGAAATGTGTCTTATGCATTTAACCCAACCCCTCTGAATCAGAGAGATGCGGAGGGCTGCCTTAATCGACATCCACATCTTCGGCACCCGGGGAACAGTGGGTTAACTGCCTTGCTCAGGGGCAGAACGACAGATTTTTACCTTGTCAGCTCGGGGATTAAATCCAGCAAACTTTCTGTTACTGGCCCAACGCTCCTACCCACCAGGCTACCGGCCGCCGTACCTATCAAAAGAGTTGGATACAGACAGGTAGTGGTGAGTGGCGAATAAGGGGAGACCCTCACTTTCCAAACCTGTAAAAATAAATGTAGATTTCTGCTTAAATAGACACCCAAAAGTATTGATTTATCATAAGAGAGCCATAAACAATACCCAGTAATGCTTATACTGCCAGAAATATTAAAATCTCACCTTTCTGATAAATCTAGTTAGCAAAATATCTGCGGTGTAGTCACTTTTGAGGACACAAGCTCAAGTACACTGTACAAATATGATAAAATTATGAAAATATGAAAGATTTGCAAAAAAAGTGGGAATACGGCTTGAAATGATTAACTGCTTTCTAAATATAATTATCAAATCATAAACTACTTACTGTAATATTTCACCTGTCTTAACTGTAAAATAAATATGATCATACTTAGCGACAGGACAAAATTGGCACCATTTCATATAACTGATGACAGAGCATTTTCTGCCCAGCGTCCTGTGAGCGACACACAGATGCCATTCAAATGCCTGCTGACTTGTTACAACTTCCGCTTTAAGCACAAGGGGATTTCCTCCCTCTGTGACCAAGAGAAAGTGGTCTTGTTTAAATTCTACAAGATTGTTTTGTATTTCATGTTGAGAGCTCTAAATCCTTCTGAGAACATTACGGTGAGATTAAACTGTTTTTGCTGCAATCGCTAGTCTCCCACTCACATGCCATATTGTAAGCCGAGCTGCGAGGTTGACAGACAGGGAAGGTCGATCTTTCATAGAAAATGTAGAAAATGTGACGTGTTGCTCCTTATGCAAATTAGTTGTACGATTTCACATACTGCATTTTAGATGAGAACGGCTTGCGAAGCGATCAGAGCTGTCACGGCGTGCACAGCAATTGATGTTGCTCCATTTACAGATACCTTTTAGTCGGAACTAGTCCCCCAAAAAGGACTTTGTTTAAGTTAAAAGGACAACTCTCCCGCCTTCTGTTTATTATCAAGCATGCCTATCTTCTTCACGCTCTTGTGAGCAAAGGAATGCTGAGAGATACCTCACTCACAATATCAGAGAATCGGGGTTACGCAAGTAAGCTTAAGTTCTCTTCAATTTTACGTTTTGATATCTCACATGGGGGGATATGGCCAACTCCCGTATCGTAAGACATGCTCTCCGAAGCCAGGGTAGTCCCAACATCAGCATCCCTTAGAGGTCCCGAAACTAAGGGAGTACGCATCAAAAAATTTCCGAGACAACCCATCAGAAAACACCTCATTACAAAGTGAGGGGAAGCCCAAATCAAGGTGCACACAATCTTAGTTTAATGAGATATGTCCCAAAAACAGTGCCCAATAGGTAAACTCCTCTGTAGGATTGGGCCCTTCCAGTCCCCTCCGAAGGCTATCACCCTCTCGCCATTATAAATCAATATAATAGTCCCAAATATCCAGCAGGATAACGTCAAAAAGAGAGGGTGGTTGCCCAATGATTGAAGAGCATAATACCCTTGCCCGAACACCCCTACAATCCAAGTAGATGTGCACTGCGCGTACTTGACAACGACAGCCTTCTAGGGAACGTGACAGCTGAAAAGCCTTAGGCTCTAAGGTGCGCCAATAGGAAAAAGTTGTCTCGGGCCAAAGATTGGGTTAGGTACATTAACCTGAAAAAAAAAAAAAACAACCAGGGCAGACTGTGGGCGTGACCAGTGGTTGGTAGAGCCAGTCCACACGTACACTTAGGGACGCCAAGGGCTGTAGCAAAGTGAAATATCAAGGAATTTTACATGTTCCCACTTTTCAGAGGCTATTAGCTGCTGTGGAAAGATCTTAAGGACAATAGACATGTTCCAGGACGAGCTAAAGGCCTAGAGCAGGGTTCCCCAACTGGCGGTATGCGTGATCGTATACAACTGTAAAAAAAGGTTTGAAATTATGATGTTTTAGTCAAATATGATATCTGTTTGGGCTTCTTGCGGTCAATTTGTAGTCCCCCCAACCATCTGCTCAAGAAAAAACCGTCCCGTGGTTGAGACTGTTAAGGTCCTTTAGCCGCTTTTTTGGCCAGCAATGCCCCAGCCCCCTTAAGAGACAACACAACTGTTATGGGTAAACTGTATCACTGTCTGGTCCTATGCACCTTGCAGGATCTTTTTCATTGAGACAAGGTTAATTGATGTTAGGTCGTCCTGGGATGTGTCTATTGTGCTTAAGATCTTTTCACAGCAGCTACTAGCCACTGAAAAGCGGGGAAAGGTAATATTCCTTGATATTTCAGCCCTTCCTTGCTACAGCCCTTGGCGTTCCTAAGCGTATGTGTGGACTGTGCTCTACCAGCCACTGAACAACAATGAACCTTCTCTCCATCCAAAAGATCCTGCAAGGAGCATTGAACCATGGAAAAAGTGTAGGAAGAAGTGTAGGAAGAAACATAGTCACACCACTTTTCCACAAAAAAAACACACCAACTAAAACATTACACAGAGTGTACATAAAGGGCTGGCACTCTTTTCCAAGAGTCGTGGTTTTGTCTCTTTCTTGTTTTCTTTCTCTCTTACTGGCTATGACCCAAAGGCTAAAGCATCCAGGTGAGGATAGAGAGTTGCTTTGTTCGCTAGGGTATAAGCCCTGCATGATGATAGCTGCCAGGACTGGTCGTAAGCAGCATTGACTGGAAAATCACTGGTCATCGAGGGGCTCGAGGATGAGGAGGGAAAGCATGCGGCATCACCAACATTTCCCTTGGTGTGTCAGCAAGTTCACCCCAAACGGCGTGGTCCCTGTGTTTTGGTCCCTCATAGGGTTGTCGCTTCTACCAGGCTGCAGCAAGTCAGTCTGGATAGATGCGGGAAGCGGACTGTCTCGGGACAGAGCAGCCAGCGCCATGACGTCAGATCTCAGGCAATACAGGACAGCAGTATTCCTAATGCTGGGCAGTAGGACAGCTACGTAACTGGTATGTCTTGGTCCTGCTCCGTGGAGGACGGCTGTCAAGAGCAAAGATAGTTCCTCAGCCGCTCGCTTCTCCATTGGGAAGCAGAGCAGGCAGTGGTCTGGCTAAGTGAACCAATCGCAGTAAAACATGGGACGAGGAAAACCAAAGCTTTGTGGACTCAGGAGTACCAGATAGCTGTCTGGGGCTCTGATGCCTGATTAGGGAATTACTATACTTACTGATCTCTAGCGCAATGGAGAGTGTTCTCAAGAACAGAGCCAAGTTCCGCCACTCAGAATCCTAAAAAGAGCTGAGGGGGCTTCAGAGTGAGCCCTGGAAACCTGTCCTCCAGTAGAACAGGGGAGCGGAATGGTTATAGTTCCCCTGCCTTGTTGTATAAAGTAGCAGTGCCCTCTGGCAGGAAAACTGGAGTGGCGCACACAAGAACTTGCTTGACTGTGATAGCTTGCGCCATAGCAGTCAGAAGCAAAAGGCCATAGACACTGGGAAAATGGGCCACACTGGATGGCGAAAGATAGATTGCCGTCCTGCTCCATGTGTCTGTGAGACCAGAGGGAGGGCTAATATGCTGACTTCTGCCCCCAACTCCAAACCTGAGGGGAGAGCCTCAGGGAGGGAGGTATTCGGGGGGCAACAAAAAAGTGCATCTCCTCCAGGAGTAGCAACCGTTAAACCCGAAAAGAGAATGTAGGGGAGAGGGCCGTAGGCCCTACACACTATACTCCTCAGCCGCCAGGGCTACGCCCTAGGTTAGCTAACCATTCTTACCTCCCTTAAGAGGGTTAGAGGGACACAAGACTGCTTCCCTACAAGTTTGGCCTGGTTCATTTGGTAGACTGCTGAGTCGCCGGGGATCTTAGTCCCCCAAGGCCAGCTTGTTGTCCCCTCCCTAAGGCTGGGGCGAGATGCAGAAACCAACAGGCTGTCACGGAGCCCGGATCTGCGGGGAAGGCAGAAGATGAAGGCTTCGTCTTCTTTTTTGTTTATGTCACACTTCTGCCGCATGGCAGCGACAGTGGGCCTGAACAACTCCTTGAGTGTCACTGGAGCATCCAAGAGGACCACTTTTTCTTTGTCTGTTAAGCTGGATGAGCTCATCCAAAGTGCCCTTTCTCCCACTCTCAGTAGGCTCATGGTACATCCACATCCTTGGATGACACTACGGGATGCATGGAGGTTCAGGTCTAATCTCACAGATCTCCTAAGCATCTGGGTCTAGGGTGTCAAAGTTAATTTGCTTCCCCACCACCTCCAGTAACTCAGCCTGATATGCCAACAATAAAGAGGTCACATTCAGAACTCTAATTGCTTGGGCTGAGGCCTTGTACATCTTCTGAAAAAACGGAGGCAGTAATGTGCTTCATCTTCCCAGGGATTGAGGCACTGATGTCGTTAGCAAAATGGTACAAGGTGGCTGGGGTGGTAAGAATCTTTCTGGTGAGGGTTTTTTCCCACAAGCTCCGAGCTTCCATGAGGCAAGCTGGTACTGCTGGGAGTAGTTACTAAAACGGAGCTGTATAGGACGGGAGTATTTTCCCGTCATATAGGTCTCTTGACAGGCCCTGAGCCCCTACAGGAGATGGCCACTCGATATCAAGTCTGGCCACGGCCCGTTTGCATACATTAGGGAGCCCAAAATCCACTGAAGGAGGTTCTCGGGGCTGTCAGGCCTACAGGCCTGAGAGGGTGGGAGAACGGGGTAGTCAGTCCCAATCTCTTGCCCTATCTCGAAGACATCCATGAGATTTATTCCATCATCATCCATGTCATCCCTAACTAGCCTTCCCCTGACACTACATCGTCAGACAGTGAGGGGAGGGAGTCGAGGCTATCCATGACCTCCACCCAATTGGGCTCAGTTGCGGAGAGCTGAGCCTCATCTTTCGCTGTTGGCTCTGAGGCAAGAGGGGCTATCGAGATAGAAGCATGTATAAGCCTCCTCTTCACTTGCCCTCATCAGCAGTCTGCAGTGCTCACAGAACTCAAAATCCTTGAGCGCCTCTAGAGCATGTACCTTAGCAAAGCAATTGATGCATAGAGGGTGGGAATCGTTCCCTGCAATCATGGAACCACAAGCACAAGAACGTGGGGGTTAAAGTGCTGGGCTAGGCTCGTCCTGGGATGGGATAGCAGTAGCCATTGTGAGGAACAAGGCATGCTAGGGGGACCGAACAACACCTGTCGTAGGAACAACGTGTAGACAGTGTATGTTGCAAAAAATGTGGCAAAGAAATACATTTTATGTCCTGAATTCAAAGTGTAATGTTTGGGGCAAGTGCAACACAACACATCACTGAGTAACCCTCTTCATATTTTCAAGCATGGTGGTGGCTGCATCATGTTATGGGTATGCTTGTCATTGGCAAGGACTGGGAGTTTTTAAGGATAAAAATAAATGGAATAGAGCTAAGCACAGGCATAATCCTAGAAGAAAACCTGGTTCAGTCTGCTTTCCAACAGACACTGGGAGACAAATTCACCTTTCAGCAGGACAATAACCTACAACAAAAATATACACTAGAGTTGCTTACCAAGACGACATTGAATGTTCCTGAGTAGCCTAGTTACAGTAATAACACCACGCACAATTAATCTTACAAAAGCAAAATTATCTTCTCTCCTATTGCATAATTGTTCATTTTTGTCACTTGACTTTTGATTTTGCCCAATATTCTGTGTTCCTACCTTGCCACCAGATTTCAAAGGTCTATGCACAACAAGGACGTCATCATAAAATTGGTTCCATGTTTCATGAGTTGAAATAAAAGATCCTAGAAATGTTCCATATGTACAAAAATATTATTTCTCTCAAATGTTGTGCACAAATTAGTTTACATTCCTGTTAGTGAGCATTTCTCCTTTGCCAAGATAATCAATCCACCTGACAGGTGTGGCATATCAAGAAGCTGATTAAACAGCATGATTATTACACAGGTTTACCTCTAAAATGTGAAGTTTTGTCACACAACACAATGCCACAGATGTCTCAAGTTTTGAGAGAGCGTGCAATTGGCATGCTGACTCCAGGAATGTCCACCAGAGCTGTTGCCAGAGAATTGAATGTTAATTTCTCTACCATAAGCTGCCTCCAACATTGTTTTAGAGTATATGGCAGTACGTTCAACCGTCCTCACAACCGCAGACCACGTGCTACCTCGCCAGCCCAGGACTTCCACATCCAGCTTATTCAGCTGCGCGATTGTCTGATAACAGCCACCCGGACTGCTGATGAAACGATTGCACGTCCAAAGAATTTCTGAACAAACTGTCAGAAACCATCTCAGGGAAGCTCGTCTGCGTGTTCATCATCCTCACCAGGGTCTTGACCTGACTGCAGTTCAGCGTTGTAACCAACTTCAGTGGGCAAATGCTCACCTTCGATGGCCAGTGGCATGTTGTAGTAGTGTGCTCTTCATGAAAGAATCTCGGTTTCAACTGTACCGGACAGATGGCAGACAACATGTTGTGAACAGAGTGCCCATCGTGGTGGTGCGGTTATGGTATGGGCAGGCATAAGTTACGGACAATGAGCGGAATTGCATTTTATCGATGGCAATCTGCTGCCATCACCTCTTGTTTCAGCATGATATTGTCGTGTACGACAGTGTGTTCCAGTTCCCACCAATATCCAGCAACTTCGCACAGCCATTGAAGACGAGTGGTACAACATTCCACAGGACACAATCAACAGCCTGAGATGTGTTGCGCTGCATGAGGCAAATGGTGGCCACACCAGATACTGACTGGTTTTCTGATCCACGCCTCTACCTTTTTTAAGGTCTGTGACCAACAGATGCATATCTGCATTTCCAGTCATGTCAAATCCATAGATTAGAGCCTAATGAATTTATTTCAATTTACAGATTTCCTTATATGAACTGTAACTCAGTAAAATCTTTGAAATTGTTGTGTTTATATTTTTGTTCAGTGTAATTATCCTTGAAACATTACTTTTAAACAAATCATATTTTGGTCTAGTAATGTATTTAGTACCTTTTTTACTACCATGTCAGTAAACTAAGCCTATAGGCATTAACAAGTGAAATATTCATCTTTGCTGTTGAAAGATGTCTTTGAACATCAATCGACCTGGCCACAATTCCTCACTGAATATAAAACACTATAATTTGTGGATTGAGATCCCTTTTAATAAAGAGACTAAAGTAAAGATTTAAAATGAACACGCTGATTAAGAGCAAATGTGGCAGGCATTTATATAGCAGGACTGCAAGATAATTAATAAAGATTCATGCTCTAGACCAAAATTTGAATTTTGAACAAAATGTGCCTGATGTGGGCAGCATTTAATCACCTTACTGACAGGAGTAACTGCTTTCATTTAACCTTGACTGAAGATCATGAATTCTAACGCGTTTAATTGGATACATCATTTAACAGAATGAACAGAGCAAATTTCCCCCAATTCAAAGGCTCTGATTGACAGACAGTGGCAGTAAGACCTGCTACAATTAAAGCTGATCTGTATTCACTGCCCCCGTCACCCAGCTCCATAAGTGATGTGACTGTTTGATCATCGCTGCAGAGAAACTTTGCTGAACTTCACCTTGTTTTGAAAGGGCTAGATGCTGAATAAAAGGGGAAGGTTTGGGGGGGGACACACACACACACACACAAGCCCCTTGGGTGCCAGCGATGCCTCCCACCTCTGGCCCAACAGCAGTTACCCTCCTGATTCCTGGCAGGGACATGACAGGACAAAAGACAAAACTGGAAGTCTCACACCATTATGTTTATTATCACCATCAGCAGCTTAATTGAAATGTTTCAAAATCAGGAAAATGACAATGCCACCTTTCCGAGACATTGGAAATAATGACTTTGTCTCATAGCCCTCTGCAGACAATTGCCCCGATGATGTGAAAACTGTGTTAAGTGGCATACAGTGAAATGTGTTGCAGACACTTAATTGTTTTCTTGCCTTTGACTCTCGAGAGAACAAATTTAATCTGTGAGCCAGACATTTCCTCAGCGACGAAGCCTATCCAGACAAAGCATGTTTGGTTAAGCAACCATGCTCCAGGGTTAAATTTCATATTTTGCAATTACAGGGTTTATTTTTTCGAACAAAAAATGTAATGCATTATTTAAATGATCATAGCTTTGGGATGTTTTCAGGGATCATGCTTCCAGGATGTTATATTAGGGAGCTTAAACTGTCAATATGTGAATCAGTGGCATATAGGCTACTGGCTAATGGATGTATAACCCTGTCAATTGAATGATTCATTTATTTTTGACATTTGTGTTGGAGAAAGACCCTTGGTTTGGTGCTAAACCTTCTCTTGTTGTTGCAGCATGTGGTACAAAACAGATGGGTGTGTAACAGTGAATCTCTGAGTGAAAGTGAATGTTTAACTCACTGACTTCATAGCTTCGAAACATGTACTACCTGATCTGATCAACGAAGAGGTGTGTTGTTTTGAAGATAAGCAAGGTTACGACATGTTATGTGGACAACAAATCTCTCACGCTTTGTTCATTGGGAACAGTCCTTGGATGTTGCAATAGGCTAACTGGGGGATGTTGACACAGTGGTTAGGCCAGCTGGGTCAGATCAACACTGATATTAAGGAACAGAAGAAAAAACACAAAGGAAAAACACATTTAGGGGATCAAATCCAGTCGAGTGTTGTTCATTCTGTTTCACCACAATAATACAAACCATCTGTGCTGATTTTAAGTGGTGAGAATGATTTTAAGATTATTGAGTGGCTTTTGGTGCTAATTATCTAAGAGCTCTTTTCTTTCTCTCAACTTTAGACTGACTACCTCAAATGTTTTCTCTGTTTCTTTTGTCAACTGATAGCTTTGTGGAGATATTGTTTGAAAGTTGGCTAACAACCATGACAGATCCATTATTTCAGCATGTGTGGTGAAGCAGATGTCACATGATGTTCTTCAAGGCAGCAGTTCTAAATGATAATACGTTGAAATGGAGAAACTTTAGAAGCCTCTACTGTCTCTCCAGAAGTCTACAGACAGCCAATGCTTTACATTTGCTACTTTAACCACTGCACATTATTTCGAGTCTGACTCTTTCCTCATTCTCCAGTATTAGACCATATACCAAGTCAAGCGTCAGATCCAACACTAGTAAGACTTCTTTGTCCAGCTGTTGTACTTAGCGGTCAATCTACAAGGTCACGCCTGGGTGAATTTGAAAGTCACCCCCTATTGCTGCCCCGCCTCCACCCGTTTCCTCTGCGCTGTAAAACCAGTATAGTCAACCACCATGGGTTAATAGAGACAGTAGATATTGCAGGGCAAAGAAGCATGCGGGTGCTTTCATGATTGATTGATATTGTTGGGTTTAAGACTGTGAAACTATAATATTAAACAAATGGTCCATTGAAAAGTAGGAGGTGCCATGGCAATGATTGAAATCCTTGCTGAGGAAAAAGGGACCGCTAGATGTCCATAGATGTTTCAGAAACAGAAGAGTAAACCAAGAGGGCTCATGAGATACTTGCCTTTGTGTGTCTTTCAGCTCTGCGCGTCCACACCGCTGAGTAAACAGTGGTTCATACATGATTCGTTCGTTAATGTACTGCTTTTTCTCCGTCAAGGCAAGAGGGCCTTTTGACGGGAATGTCTATGGTGACATTTTGACGTGGGAACAAGGGTCCGCAATTTATTGATGTAGCGAACATCGTGACGCAACGTAGTTCACAAACATGCAGACTCCTCTGCCAATTATCAAAGTGGTTAACTTTTGAAAACATGTAAAATGACCTTTGCTCCATTTGAACCTCCGCAGAACAAACGTACAGTAAATTCCTCTGGATATCAATTCCAGACAGCGTGTATGCTTTTTATTTTTATTTTTTATTTTTTTACCTTTATTTAACCAGGCAAGTCAGTTAAGAACACATTCTTATTATGCTTATGCTTATGCTTAACTTCAGTCCCTAGACAAGTCCTGGGATTGTTTCTTAGCTTTTGTTTTCGGGTCCTCAGCACTGCGGATATAAAGGAGCTTTCACAATAGGATTTATTTGAGACATCATTATATCATTTCTGAAGTTTAATATAAATGCTTCTTTTAACTAGCTAGAGTAAAGAATGCTTTGTTTTTCAGACATGTTTTCCAAATGTGAAGACATTGATCAAATGTAGTGAGCTAACTCATAAATACCAAATGCCTCTAAGGTTCTGCATTTTGCATGTGTTTGTGATTTATTCAGACTGTGTTAGTCAGTATATCCATTGCATTGTCTTGTATGTACAGTTGAAGTCGGAAGTTTACATACACTTAGGTTGGGGTCCTTAAAACTAGTTTTTCAACCACTCCACAAATGTATTGTTAACAAACTATAGTTTTGGCAAGTCGGTTAGGACATCTACTTTGTTCATGACACAAGTCATTCTTCCAACAATTGTTTACAGACAGATTATTTGACTTATAATTCACTATATCACAATTTCAGTGGGTCAGAAGTTTACATACTCTAAGTTGACTGTGCCTTTAAACAGCTTGGAAAATTCCAGAAAATGATGTCAATGCCTTAGAAGCTTCTGATAGGCTAATTGACATAATTTGAGTCAATTGGAGGTGTACCTGTGGATGTATTTCAAGGCCGACCTTCAAACTCAGTGTCGATTTGCTTGACATCATGGGAAAATCAAAAGAAATCAGCCAAGACCTCAGAAAAAAAATTGTAGACCTCCACAAGTCTGGATCATCCTTGGGAAAAATGTCCAAACGCCTGAAGGTACCACGTTCATCTGTACAAACAATAGTACGCAAGTATAAACACCATGGGACCACGCAGCCATCATACCGCTCAGGAAGGAGATGCGTTCTGTCTCCTAGTGATGAACGTACTTTGGTGTGAAAAGTGCAAATCAATCCCAGAACAACAGCAAGACCGTGTGAAGATGCTGGAGGAAATAGGTACAAAAGTATCTATATCCACAGTAAAACAAGTCCTATATCGACATAACCCGAAAGGCTGCTCAGCAAGGAAGAAGCCACTGCTCCAAAACCGCCATAAAAAAAAAGACAGACTACGGTTTGCAACTGCACATGGGGACAAAGATCATAGTTTTTGGAGAAATGTCCTCTGGTCTGATGAAACAAAATAGAACTGTTTGGCCATAATGACCATCGTTATGTTTGGAGGAAAAAGGGGCATCATGGGGATGGAAAATTATGTGGATATATTGAAGCAACATCTCAAGATATCAGTCAGGAAGTTAAAGCTTGGTCGCAAATGGGTCTTCCGAATGGACAAAGACCCCAAGCATACTTGCAAAATGGCTTAAGGACAACAGAGTCCAAGGTATTGGAGTGGCCATCACAAAGCCCTGACCTCAATCCCATAGAAAATGTGTGGGCAGAACTGAAAAAGCGTGTGCGAGCAAGGAGGCCTGCAAACCTGACTCAGTTACACCAGCTCTGTCAGGAGGAATGGGCCAAAATTCACCCAACTTATTGTGACAAGCTTGTGGAAGGCTACACGAAACGTTTAACCCAAGTTAAACATTTTAAAGGCAACGCTACCAAATACTAATTGAGTGTATGTAAACTTCTGACCCACTGGGAATGTGATGAAAGAAATAAAAGCTGAAGTAAGTAATTCTCTCTACTGTTATTCTGACATTTCACATTCTTAAAATAAAATGGTGATCCTAACTGACCGAAGACAGGGAATATTTACTAGATGTCAGGAATTGTGAAAGACTGAGTTGAAATGTATTTGGCTAAGGTGTATGTAAACTTCTGACTTCAACTGTATCTGATATTGCTGTCCATTTTGCCAGTGCTCTGGATTCATGACCAGCAATGAATTGTGTGTTGTAGGCTCTGGAGGAGACAGTTAATTAAGTAAATTTAATGAAGCACGGGAGCACCACCAACTCACGGTGGTAAGCTCCTTCCATGCTCCTTTCGTAATGTATGATCTCAATTCAATCAATCCAATGTACCAGTTCTCATTTAAGGTAAGATTAGATTTACACATTACGGCCCAGCACTTCCCTACATCATAATTAGCTACTCCCTCTGATCGGGACATAGTGGCATGCTGGACTCCCCTCATCTCCCTATTGCTACTCACAAATTTAATGAGAACTTTCACAAGGCTGTGCGCACTGACAATGTCATCACCCTCTCAGGTCCCAGCTCTAGGCCCTGCCTGTGTGAAGCCCTCACTAGTGGGACAGAGTGAGGGACAAAGAACCCAGACTAGTCCTCCTCCTCCTCAGCTCTCTTGTTCTCCTCAAGTCCCTCCTAAATCAGTCTCTCGGGGGGAATAAGCTACAGTAATGAAATGGCACTCTAAATTAAGCACTATGCTAGCTACAGTATGTACTTAGCCTACATGGATTGGCGACACATCTGTGAATGTACTACTCTCGTTGACTGTATCTGTCAATTTCCTGTAGTTGCGGGTGAAACCATTACCACAACCTCATTGATAAGATGCTTCTGTTTCTCCACCAACTCTGTGGAAGAGTCACTGAAAGTTGCAGCTGTCAAGATGAGGCAGTGTACAGAGTTGCCTGTATTGGAGCTCCCCCTTCAGGAACAGCTTATTGGGTATCTTCCATCAGATGAGGTGATAAGATAGAAAACAAGCATTCAAAATCTGGTGATGGTGTGAGAAGCCATGCTATGTCTGTCCAAACTGCCCAAAATCAGGTATGTATGTATGGTCAAGAGTGTGGAGCATGCAGCGCTGACCACCAATGATCATTTGTGTTTGACTACGGTGGTGCATGTGTGATCACAGAGCAGTTAGGGTTGCTGTGGTGAAGAGAGGGTCAAAGGTGAATGTAGTAGAAGTAGTGCATTGACTCATAGCCTAGCTATGGGAGATTAATGACCTTGTTACCCTTCAGAAATTCCCTTTCAGATGTATCACTTATAAACTCAGCAAAAAAAGAAACGTCCCATTTTCAGGACCCTGTCTTTCAAAGATAATAGTAAACAGTGTTTAAACCCCATTGTAAAGGGTTTAAACACTGTTTACCATGCGTGTTCAATGAACCATAAACAATTAATGAACATGCACCTGTGGAACGGCCGTTAAGACACGAACAGCTTACAGACGATAGGCAATTAAGGTCACAGTTATGAACACTTAGGACACTAAAGAGGCCTTTCTACTGACTCTGAAAAACACCAAAAGAAAGATGCCCAGGGTCCCTGCTCATCTGTGTGAACGTGCCTTAGGCATGCTGCAAGGAGGCATGAGGACTGCAGATGCAGCCAGGGCAATAAATTGCAATGTCTGTACTGTGAGACGCCTAAGACAGCACTATAAGGAGACAGGACGGACAGCTGATCGTCCTCGCAGTGGCAGACCAAGTGTAAAAACACCTGAACAGGAATGGCAGTTTTCTGCCATGGCCAGGGAAGAGCCCGGATCTCAATCCCATTGAGCACGTCTGGGACCTGTTGGATCGGAGGGTGAGGGCTAGGGCCATTCCCCCCCAGAAATGTCCAGGAACTTGCAGGTGCCTTGGTGGATGAGTGGGGTAACATCTCACAGCAAGAACTGGCAAACTTGGAGCAGTCCATGAGGAGGAGATGCACTGTGGTACTTAATTAATGCAGCTGATGGCCACACCAGATACTGACTGTTACTTTTGATTTTGACCCCCCCTTTGTTCAGGGACACATCATTCCATTTCTGTTAGTCACATGTCTGTGGAACGTGTTCATTTTATGTTTCAGTTGTTGAATCTTATGGTCATACAAATATTTACACGTTAAGTTTGCTGAAAATAAACGCAGTTGACAGTGAGAGGACGTTAATTTTTTTTCTGAGTTTAGTAGAGGTAGTGCATTGAATCCTATAGCCTAGCTATGGGAGATTAATAACCTTGTTACCCTTCAGAAATTCCCTTTCAAATGTATCACTTATATCTGAAATATACAAATATTCAGACAATTAGACTATTTAGGATATTGAACATATGCTCCTCAAAAAGTTAGCTTTAAGGAAGCATGCAAAAATAACAGGATTGACAAGTTCAGTTGTATGATGTGTTTTTTCCCCCCCTCTGTGAAGAATTCTGTATTTATAATGTCATTTTGTCACGCGTTCTTTGAAGGCGGCAGCGAGTGCACTTATGCCTTCCTTTGTTAGGGTGAGTTGGCAATTTCCTCAGAGATGGAACAACTGCAGGCAGCCTTTTTTTCGTGGATAATGCCCCTGACACCTGGACCAAACTGCTGTTTCCATTTGCTCACAGTCTGGAGTCGGTTGTAAGATACATGTCATAAGTCTCCTGCCACCCAAGAGTCAGTCGCTGCTGTTCCTCAACAGCGGCACACTCTCTCGACAGTCTACAGGACACAGAGGTCTGGGGGGAGGGGGGGATATTATCTAGAAACTTCTGTCCACCTGCACAATAAATCACAGAAAAGAGAGTACTGAAGACGTCTTAGTCCCCCTGAATGGGCTCTCCTGCCGTTCTTTTTGTGCTTGTGTGATCCAGGCCTTAGTGGCTCCTAACATGGAACATGACAATCTAGTTACGGCGTTCCATGGCAGTGAGCTGAAAAGGGTGTTTATTGCGGAGATCTGACAGATGCATTCTACATTGTAAATCATCTGTTGATTTTTACCTACAGATCCCATCGTGATCATGAATTGTGTGTTCCATTTATTCAGCTGTTACTCCCCTGGCTTCACAACAGTCACTAGACACCTAGGAAAGTAAAAGCAATTTTGCAACCCTGCAGCCATAATGAAAATATCAATCAATTAAACTGAAGAAAAAAAACATGCATGAAAAATCCTTCTATGCAATCTGAAAACCTGCATGATAATAGCTATGCAGTTCAACCAGCACAATATCACTATCATTATTCATGTAACATGATTGTCATCATTACTACTCCAATTCCTCCAGCCCTGGCAGAAGAGGGCATTGTGGGGGCTGAGGGCCCATCTGTGTGCGGTCTTCAGATAAAGTGATGTAGTGCTGGGGTCTGGACAGACAGGACCAAGGGCTGTGGCTCTGTGTTGCTCAATGTGGCATGGCACTCAGGGCACTTCAACCCCCATTCCCTCCTTACAGGTACCCGACAGCCCACCACCGTGCGCTACTCATTTACTGCTACACTGGTTTTCATAATTAGCGCCGCAAGGCCTCATTAAATCCGCTCTAATGAATAAATATTGTATTTCATAGCCTGATTACCAGATCAGCTCAATGCTTGCACGTCGTAAACAATTATTTCCCTAAATATTCATCACCTCAAAGTGGATGATCATTGGTATTTAATACCAGTATTTTCAAGTGCATCTTTATTATGCTAATAATAGATTTTTAAAGATTTGTTTCTGGGGGAGAAAAATATGATCCAAAAAATATGAAAATGTAGGGAACAGAGATGATGACCTAAACACAGCATCACTGTATGGATTTGTGGAGAACTGTTTAAAGCAGTAAAACTTGCTTCTTTCTTTGCACATCTCCAGATGTCTACGTTTATAAACTGAGGATGCTATTCAGACCAAATCTGTAGCGTGCCTTGATCAGCTTATGTGAAACGGCCTCCAAGATTTGACCAATGTCAACGCAAGCCAGAGCCATTTTCTACTGCATATGACAGAAGGCAATGGACTACTACAAACTTGTGACCAAACATGTATCCTTTCGTAGCCCAGCAGGACAAGCTTCCAACTGTTTTCCAAATATTGAACAAAGCAGCGCACTCCCGAATTAGAGTAGCTACTCCTGTAATAAGAGAAAGTCTTTCGCCGAACACACTCAAGCGTTGACTGAAATGTCAAAATGTAAAGTGTTAATGAGAGCATGCTCACTGGAGACGGTGCAGGTCAAATGCAGTACATTTTCAAAGGCTCAATAGCAATGAACCACCAAAGACTCACCGCACATTTCCTGTGTGGTACCACACTACCGAAGACAAAATACAGGCAATAACTTCTTTGCTACTTGAGTGACAACTGAGAACATTACTATTTGCACTGTAAAACATAGCTGGAAAATGAAAGGAGAGAAAGAGGAGAGCGAGAAAGTGCTTTAATAGAATTGATTTACAGGTATGAGATTCCCATTAGACACTGCTAATTGTTTCCACACCATTAGTGACAGTTATCTAATGAAGGATATAACCAGGCACTGTCAGATATCACAGTTCCTCTCAGCCCAGGGGGGGGGGGGGGGGGTCAATGGCTCACTGTGTCCTCTCCACCCCAGGGGCATTGTGGGACAGTGACAGACTGCCAAATAGTCAAGAGTAACCGTAACATTTTTTACTTTCCAACAGCTGAGACTAAAACAGCAGATAAGCCTTATTGAAGTTAAAAGCTCATTTTCTTACAGACAAATTTATGAATCTTGAGTACAATTACCGTAGAGCCCAACTAGCCCTATTACACATTTGATATATATTTGGGTTTATAACAACTTGCAGGTTAAAAGTGAGATCACAAGCAAACACAACTATAAACATTGAAGATATTCATCATAACAGTATAAACAGTGAGGAAGACTCATCAAATTACATCACGTAATTGATGGTAAAACTTTATACATTTAAAACAATGTAAGAAATACAGAATCAGGAACAATAGAAGAATTAACCGTTTTGCATTATGGAATATAGAGATATTTAACACAACGCTTGTCAGTCAGGTCCAGAATCAGGTGACGCCCTCCGTGGTTTACTGGCTCTCGTCCATTTCCTTTTTAAGGCTGCAGAGAGAGAAAGAGCCATGTTTGACTTCCCAACACAGTAGCAATCACAGGCCGTATACGATTTTTATTTTTTTATTTTTTTACCTTTATTTTACTAGGCAAGTCAGTTAAGAACAAATTCTTATTTTCAATGACGGCCTAGGAACAGTGGGTTAACTGCCTGTTCAAGGGCAGAACGACAGATTTTGTACCTTGTCAGCTCGGGGATTTGAACTTGCAACCTTTCGGTTACTAGTCCAATGCTCTAACCACTAGGCTACACTGCCGGTGAAGTGGGGCGATTGAAGTGCTTCAGCGGAAAGAACATTTACCTTTTTAAGTAGGCATGGGCGTTGTCATAGCCGTGGTATTTAGCCAGGTAGACCAGGACTCCAGTGGCACAGCGACCCTCTCTGGCTCTACAGAAGCTGCAGTTGCAGATCCCTCTGCATGTCGGACACTCCCACTCCTGCAACATACCAAGGCGAGTTCAACCAAGGCTGCACAACAGTCAAAGAATGAGTCACCGTTTGATGGCTAGGGAGTAGAACAGTGCAGTACTTACAGGATCCAGCAGGGCATCTCGGACCTCCTCTCCGTAGCGGTTACGGAGACATGGGCCACAGAACTGACCCCTCACCCCCACACACTCCGGGTTACGGCAGTTGGTCTTGGTGTCGATCGTCTTCTGGCGGCACTGGTGGCAAGTGGATCCCTAGGTCAAGCAAATCAGAGGGGTGAATTTGCTGAACATGGCAGTACGAATGTGAAACCTTGCGTTTGAGAACCACTGTAGGAGAATGGGAACTTACAGTGGAGCTGTTGTACACCTTCTCCCGCACGTTGTTGGCGATCAGATCCAGCTCCATCTGGGAGATGTCCTCCACAGGCCGCACCACATGAGGAATAGCTAGCCCCGAGCTGTAGTTACGCCGATGAGGCGCCTTCTATAAACACATTCACAAATATATCAACCGAACGGGCAATTCCTGGAGTTCAGATTCACTATTGTTGAACAGACAGATCAGGAAACATCAAAATATTTAACTTTACAACAAGGGTATGGGTGTGCCACTCACCGCCTCATCCACCTCCTCATAGTAGCGGCTCCTGCGCACCAGGTTGAACTTGTCCTCCTCTTCCTCTGGAGGAGGGCTGGGGGGGCCGTCCACCAGGGTGCGGGAGCGAGTGTGGGGCCGAGAGGTGCGTTCAGGGTTCTTCCTACGGGGTCCTGAGGCTCCCAGAGACTGGCGGGGGGCACGGCGAGGCTAGAGGAAATTAAAACATACCCAATCAAATACAGTAAAAAAACAAAAACATGGTAGCTAGTCATCAATAGTCAAATCTTCGGTTTCCTGATATGCGTTTTATAGTACAGCCTCATCCTCCATCTTGACCCACTTACCGTATTCATCATAGGCAGAGATGATCTTCTGGGGAAGCCAGGTATTTTGTTGAGTTCTGCCATCAGCTTTGCAAGCTAAACAAAATATTTCAAAAAGAAAAAAATGAGCACTCAAATGTCACTCAGCAGGCAACTGAATGAGCAGGCAACTGAATGAGCCCGTCCTACCATTGCTTTGTTCTCCTTAATGTTAAGCGCTCTCTTGTCCATGAAGTTGCCTCCCTCCTTGGAGTCAGACTCTTTTTTGGGCTGTTTAGAGGGCTCTGCTGCAGTAGTCTTCTGGGTGGCCCTCCTGGTGGGGAACTTCATGGCCACCTTCAGGGTCTGGGACCGACGGCCCTTCCGCCGAGGCACCAACGACTCCTCCGAGTCAGAGTCCACTCTCTGAAACACACAAGCAACATTCTGAAAGGTTGTTTATAGTAGTACCATTGTGTAATAAAATTAAGCTGGTAATATCAAGAACATGTTTTAATATTTTTTCAATTTAAATAATCACCATGGCACTCATTTTACTGCTGAAAGCATTCTCGAACCCAGTGAGAGACTCTTCCTCCGAGCTAGCCTCAAACACCTTGGCTCTCTCCGCCACCTTCTTAGCTTCTCTGAAGATACTTTTCTGCACAAAGTAAAACCACAAACTTCAGTTTCATTAACAACGAACTCATTAAAATGAGTGAATATGGTAAAACATTAATTCTAACTGGGTGGAAATTTAACAATTCGGCTTACCGTGTTGGCAAAGCCACCGTCCGAGCCAAAACTATCACAGCTGTCATCTGAGGAGGAAGAGGATGTCTCCATGGGCACGTTACGGAAGCTCCGCAAACTCATCCTGGTGGAAGGAGGCTGGGGGGCCTGCTGGAGCGACAAGCGGAAAAAGTTAGGAAAAACTGAATGACTATAGACAAACACTGTGAGTACTATTGGTTTTAGAAACTGCCTGTACACTGCTGCCCTCCTAGACAGGGAGAGAAGCAGCAATACCTATGGTGGTAGGGGTGTGACTGCAAGATTCATTCCGGACACCACAAGGTAAGTTAGCTAACGTAGAGCTACATCACGGCTAACACAAATGGATCTTACAAGGTCAATGAAGTTAGCTATAGAAAAAGGAGTTGCTAGCTACAGTAGCCAAGTAAGATTCACTCACGTTGATTTAGGATACAACCAACATTTGAAATTACAAAACTTGTCAGGATAAAATATGAATCTGAGTAGCCAAATCTGTGGTTTTAACTAGGTAGTAGCCACTGAAATGGTTGATTAAAAACACAACTAGTTAACGTTACTTAATATATATTTAACTGTTTAGATTCACACATGGTAGCTAGTTAGCGAAGCAGGATACTTGATTTGAAGCAAAGGCAAAGCAACGGTTGCATTGCAACTCAAACGAGACTGCAGGCAATCTGCAAACAGCTTGACTAAAATGTGAGCAAGAAAATAGAAAAGTTAACGTTAGCTAGCTACAAGTTTACCACAGGAGAATTGTAGGTAGCTATCATTCTCTGCAGCTATCTAGAAGTACCCTGTAACTTTGATATAGCTATTATAGGTAATTATACATTCCTTACCCTAGAGCGAGATGGACTCATTTTGTTTTCTTTAAAGTTTTTTGCAAAGAAAGTCAATCTAAACTCGTGTTCACGCTTCTTCAGTCCTTTAATGAATGCAGAGAAACACCTCCAGACTTGCAGATGGGGCAGAGAAATTTCCCGCGCAGGAAAATGTCCTAAAAGGTATATAAACTTTTTTTTTTAAATACGAGCTAAAAGGAAAATAGAACACACAAATCTGCGACAACAAATTAGCAAACATATATATTTTTTAAATAAGGCTCTTCAACACATTTTTATTTTACAAATATTTGAAAATATTATGTCATATACTGATCCACCAACGTGTAACCTTTCAAGTACTCTACGCCCTGGCGCGAAATCATAGCATAGAACTGTGCATAAAGGGGCGGGTTTATCGAAAAACTCCCGCGTCCTTGCCACCAGGTGTTGTGGTCGTGTTCTTGGAAAATAAGAGAAGCGTATGAACTTCATATATGTTTCTTTTTTTTAAACTGTACATATAGTTAAAACCTATATAAAACCTATATTACGTACATTAACTTTTCTATATTGTAATAAAAGGCACAATTATCTCTCATAAATAGAAATATTACAACAATGTAGTCAATACAATTTACAATAGCCTTATATAAAACAGTTCACATATACAACTACACATTATATGTAGGCTTACATGTTAAATATAAAAGATATGAGTGCATACAGTACAATTCAGCCCTAAAAGACTAAATTGTGTGCATTCCCTAAATCACAATTCTCACAAGCTCAAATGACTCCTAAAAAGATCCCTCGAGAGAACATTTAAAAATGTATATTTTTTAAGTAGTGTGAAGGATAATTTTCAAAGTAAACCTGCTGTCCAGTCTATTCAGACATGTAAACAGTTTCAAACAGCAAATGATCTTCAGCTTCGACCACTACAGCCACCTCTACCCCCTCTCCTCGGTCTTCCTCTGACCTGTTTATTGTCCTGTCGCGGTAACCTTTTCTGGCGCTCCACTTTGATCCATCCCCCCTCACTGACTTTAGCCCCCTCTTGCTCTGTACTGGGGTTTTCCACCGCTGGTGATATGCCCGGTATCACCCTGGGCCGGTTCTGAGCTACTACACTGTAACTATGGGACCGAGGCCTCCCTGTTTGCTGTGAGGTTCTGCTAGACTTATTCTGTGTGAAGTTTCCCCTTGTATTGGACCATGCACCTCTGTTGTGGCCTCCTGTCACAGTCAAAGAGTTTTTAAAGTAGCTGCTGTGCCTGCGGTAACCTTGCACTGCCCCAGCACTGAGCGGGCGTTCACGCTCCAATGCGCTATCTGAGGTGGTGCTGGAGGGGCTGCTGCCCTTTGACCCCAGGTAGAGGGGGGAGAGCATGGCGGACAGGCCGGTAGTGGGGGATGAGCTGCGGGAGCACCAGGGAGAGAGGGAGCTGCGGTTGGGAGACCTCCGCACTGCTGCAGCGTAGGAAGAGGCCTGGTCTCCATACGCAGACAGGAACTGAGACAGGGTGCCGGTCTCTGAGCCACCGGTGGGGGTCCGGGCACCATGCTGCTCTGCTGCTGACTGGTTCTTCAGCTGCCTCTGTCTCAGATTGTACATCCATCTGGGATCCACATCTGGAACAAGAAAGAACATCCACTGGTAGGATCGGCTACATAGAAGTGCTCATACATTTGTTCATTCTGTTTTTAAGACAGCTTTAAATGCACCACGTGTCAATGAAATCTGCATCCAAAGCACAATAGAAAGGAAAGTTGACCTTTTGAGTCTGATCTGCTTCTGGGGTTCCCTTCTATGTTCAACTGGGTTGTTTCTATCAGCAGCTCCACAGTCTTGATCTCATCTCGTCCACCGGTGGGGTTCCACATCACTGCATGGCTATATCGCGTAGACCTTGGTGATCTCACATCATTCTAGTGGCAAGTGTAGGGACACAACAATCACTGTAGGTGATTTTAAACATCAGATCACATTTACACGTCAAATTAAATTCAATGTATTTTAATTTTTTTTAAGCGTACCATACGGTACACTGTGAACCTACATTTTACTGTAGAATTCTTATTATTGGTAATGACTAGCCTAAAGGTGGTGTAGTGTAGGCCTATGTAGTACAATGGTTAGGTCATTGTAGGACTGTCTCCCTATAGGATATGTTTTGAATGACTCACCTCATAATTAACAATGCAGTCAACAACCTGATTGTCCCGTAGTCCAACTACCCATTTGTCCATCACAAATGGGGGCTGCAAGGAAATAGTTTGATAAATGGTAATTAATCATCATGCATAAGCTAGCTAGCACTGTGCATCTTCAACACTGCAATGACATCAATTCAAGGAATAATTACATTTATCTTGAGATACAAAGAGGGACTTTAAATGTCATAACATTTAGCAAAAGGGTACGCTCCTTCAATGGTCATAAAAACCGTCAACAAAGAAATGTAAAGGACAAGTGACTGTTGGTTTTAAGTCCGGATGCCCTTTCAGCACACGGCATGGTGTAATGCTTATGATCACACCTTGGTCATCTTCAGGACATCCACATCCTGTCTGTTGGCATCAAAGGTCACATCCTTGATGTACGTTATTGCAACTTCATCTCCGTCAAGTTCCATGTACATTTTCCATTTGCAGTCCTAAAAAAAGAGAGATTGTAGGTCTTACAGTATATTTATTTATCCCTGGCTGGCTCCAAACTGTTGCTTTCTGCAAAAAAATATATAAAATAGAACTGCTGTCAGTTGAGAACCTAACTTCATTTTTTCCTAAACCAACAGCACAGCCTAGAGGTAGTTCCTTAGAACTGAACATTTCTGTAATGTGAATGTATATGAAATTCTGATTAAATTTGACAGAAGCACAAGTTATGTTATACTTTTAGATTTGAATTCTGCTTTCACCTAGTATCCTGTGTGAGTTACATTCAATTAAGACATAATGTTTGAATATTGAGTGCTTTCCCCACACTTTTCTAATGTGCTCTCAGAATCATAGAGGATGGCATGTCTCTTGAATTATCATAGCATGAAGGATGACCTAACAAGTGGTCAAACATGAATAATAATAATGAGAATATTAACAACCAATGCTTGCAAAGACATTTATTTTACTTCAGGGGTAAACATAAGTTGCTACGGTGGATATCTAGGATTATTTCCTGTAGTGGATATGGTTTGCAGAATCTTGACACATGGTGCTATTTTTTGTCGAAAAAATACAGTGTAATGCTAATATTATTCCAGTTAGCTGAAAGTAAAGTCAGTATTTCAATATTTTCTGCTCAATGGACATAGGGATCAAATCCTCACTAGGAAATACAAATCTGAGCAAACCCCAACGCCATACTCCTTCTGAATATTGCATGCTGACAAAGCAGTAATGATTTTGCCATCCCCAAAAGCCAGCCATGAAGCCACAGGTCACTGCTTAACCACACAGGGTTCACGGTGTGGACCAATCTATTGTGTGGAAGGATCACAGAAGAAGACATCAAAGAAGTGCCACTAACACACTCGTCTGAGGAGCCTCAGCCCACTCCTGCACCGTCCCCAGGGGCTGGCCGGGGCTCAAAGGGGGAGCAAGTGTGAGGAAGGCTCTGGCTCCGAGACACACCAGGCAGCGGCCCTGTGTCGGCCCTGGCCAGTCGCACCAGGGCCCCCAGGTCCACGCTGGTCTAATCACTCCAGCAGAAACAATGTCTGATAATGATGCCCAAGACCGGAGTGCGTCTGCTCTAATGACAACTCATACATAATTCAGCACCTTTCTCTTGGCTGCGCGGTGATATCCTCATTAGTAGGGGACCCTCAGTGGTTGTCAGATGGTGGCCGCACAATCGCAGGCCCTCATTTTGTCTTTGAGAAGTGCAGCTGCTACCATGACACCGCCAGCAAAGAGAGGCGGGAAAAAAAGCAGTGCGGGTTTGTTTTATTTAGTGCAAAAAAACCTTCCAGTTTGTAAAAACAAGGCTGACACAGAACCTGACACCAGGCAGGGGAAAATAATTAGCTCTCATTTTCTCAGCCTCCTGTTTCCTTCTCCCTGCTGTGTTTTCTACCCACTAAAGCACCACATGTCAGAAGAAATGGGAGGCAATTAGCAGGCTCGTTTCAGCCCCGCCGAACTCACTGAAAGGGGACTATTTATGATGGGACAATGAACAGCTGAAAGATTAAATAACATTTGCCTTTTAAAAAGAAAATGACTTCTGGCTAAATGGGCAATTTTTTTATGAAATTCAAAAAGCAAGTGGAGAAGCAGCCTCTCTCCAACGTTTGAGACCCTAACAAAGGACGATGAGCAAGTGGGGGTGGATGGGATTATATGAAATATTTATTAATCTGTTTCTCTTTAAGGATATGTCTTGAAGGCAAAGCAAGCCCAGTGAAACTGGTCAGTGTTTGCTTGAGTTTGATGGGGAACATATGGGCATCTTTACCTAGAGAAACAACATCTTGAAGATGAGCATTTCCATCTTGACATACCAGTTTCAATCTTATCTGACAAGTTTGCTATGACTATATGCATTTGAACCAAACCAGAACTGAGACTAAATTATTTTACAGATACATTTGAAAATGCAGGGACAAAATATCAACAACAAAAAAGTCCCGAGACATGAAAACCTACCGAGTGACCTGTTCCTGCTTTCCAGTGGTACCCAAACACCAGCTCCAGATTAACAATCTTCCTCCTCTCCTCCTCCTCCTCCTCCTCTGCCCACGCATCCTGTGGAACAGAGATTTCCAGACGGAACATATTGTAACAGTAAACAATGCCAACCATTTCATAACATTAAAGAGAAAGGACATACAGTACCTTCATTAGTGGAGGGAAGTGGAAGAGCCCAATGTAGTCATTGGTTAGCTTCTCAATTTCACTCTGTTGGAGAAAGCATGTTATACATAGACTTCAAACTTCAAAATAATTAGTATGAGCATATTGCTCAATTTCAATAATTATACCATATGGACACATTGTGAAATGGCTGGCTAGTTCATGCTAGTGTGAAAGGTAATATGGTACCTTGAGGTGCATGATGTGACCTTTGGACCTGACCCCCAGGTCTCGCATGTCTGTTTCCGTGAGCAGCAGCAGCCTCTTGCCAGTGATGTGGTTTTCCTTAAACAGGTCACCATACAGCTGCATGCCATATGCCCCCTCTTCTGAGAACACGGGGGAAACAAATGCAAATTAAAAACACATACACGCCAAAACGATGGGTTTATTCATTTGAACATACCTACAGTATAAGAAATCTATATGGTGACTTTGTACATACCCGCCCCAAATATCTGCTGCATCCAAAAGTACTGTGGGGATGGAATTGGAAAAGCATTACTATTCATAGTCAATGGAGGCATAAATGGTTATTAATGCTCAAGTAAATTAAATAAGTAATCAATTGATACATGTTGATACTGACCACATGTTCCTCTGTCCAGGAATGAATTTGAAGGTTGGGAAGGAGCTGTGTAAAAAAAAAAGAATGAAGAAGAAGACAAAACTGAATTAGCACTGGGGAATACTGCTCTAATGGTCACGTAGTACAAATGTGCACAGCTCAAAAGAAAGAAATGCTGCCTATTCTTTATGTTTGGACTCTGACACAGATTTTGCATTCATGTGTGCAAGTAAATCATTATGAACATCGGTGCATTACATACAGTATACATTACATACAGGCTTACTTCATTCCAAGACATGTTTACCATGTCTTATAGCAATGGTTTTTGCAGCTAGTGTTCTGCAATCAAGATGACTGGGTCCTAAATGTCTATATTAAACTAAAATGTGTCCAATGCCCATCTGACTGGTCTTTCATGATGCATTTTAAAGATAAATCGTTTACTGTTCATTAAGTATAAAACAGGCAGAAAGTAGCCAGACAAAATGCAAATTTCATCATTATGATCACGAGGCTGCTATGTGGTGGCAGAAACGATGCACCGGGAGAATTGAGGGGAAGATGACTACATTAATTACTAATCGGAGCATTCTCTATTTGCTTCCCACGGAATCGTATAACAGCCCAGAGCCTGAGATGAATGGCAATCTCAACAGATCGCATTCAAAGAGGGCCGTTTTAGAATTAGCGCGATACACTTCTTTGCAGCCTCCTTCTGAAGTCCCTCGCCCCCAGCTGCATTTTTCGTCTACTCCAGTGGTATGGTTCGGAAGTAATGACATAAAAAAACACCACCCCTACACTACTGCCACAGTTCCATAATAGATTTTGCCTAATTAAAGTGACATAATATCGCGATTACAGGAGTCATATTGTATGTCACAAATTACTTCAAATCGTTTAATAAAATCCTTAGCATACTGTTGACAAATTGAAACAGATCTTAATTGATGACAGGAGGGGAAGGATGGGGGGATATCAGTAGAAATTGCTCAGCCTTTGGGATTCCTTTGGCAGGGAAGAGGAGTTCAGTAGTTCACACAACTCTGCCCCCATGTGGAATGGGAGTATACTGTAGCAAGTTGATTACACTATAGAGGCGGAAAAGCATTGGAAACTTGTTGGCTAGTGGCTACACCACAAATTCAACATGACTTTGTCAATCCCCGCAGGGGCAATTAAGCAGACATTGTCCGTAAGTGTAACATATACAATACAAATTGATGTTCTGCGCCAAGTATGAGTGGTGCCCAGTTAGCTAATGATAGAAGTCCCACCATTGACTATATATTTATTTGAAACCTTGAGGACTAGTGTGAACATGGGTCTAATGCAAATCAATTAATGTAATATGACTGATTTCAGGTCTTACATGTTAAAACATAGTTATTCCAGACCACATCTGAAGTTATATTTCTAACACCAGTCACATTTAGTTCATTTTCTCCCAGCACAAAATGTTTCTGATTGTCTTGGCCACATTCGGAATTTTGTGGCTAACAAACCTTTGTTGTGAAGTTATTGTAACGTTTTTGAATTAGTCGTTAGTTTCAAGGTAACAACAACAAACAAAAAACTGGGAAAACCAAGAGGAAATGTGAGAAGACAAAGATTGAGGATGATAGTGGGAGAATGGCATCCCTTAAGAGGGCAAGAATGAGATGAATGTTAGGAGAAGTACAACATTACCATAACGAGACACATACATATACGGAGGAGGAATGGAGGGAAAAAGAGAGGCAGAGGAGGTCAAAGAGAGAGACGGAGGAAGAGGGTGAGCTCGAGTCAGGTAAACACTTTGGGGGGGGGGGGGGGGGGGGGAGATGGTTTGTCGAAAGAATGGCAGAAAGTGGAAGCAGTGTGAGACCTACGCCAGATTGAAGACAGGGGGAGAAATGGAAGTGAGTGAGTGTGAATTATCAGAGGTGGCAGGGCAGGTGTGGTGAAGTCCTCGGAGCCTGAGGCTTGCACTGATGGTCAGGATAAAGACGAGTCGGTGACTGTAGGAGGGATATTTTTGGAAGATGTGGACCCCTGCCTTTTGTTTGATCCATTTGTTGTTTCAGTGTGTGAAAAAGGTGTTTGGTACTGTGGAATCGGTGAAGGTAACCCGAAGTGGTCTTGTGATAATTGTTTGTGTTTCTGCTGGTCAGAAGGAGCAGAGGCTTCGCGCCAAACTAATTGGGACAATAGATGTGACTTGAATTGCTCCCAAGAAAAGGGCGCCATTGAAAGGAGCGATTACTGGGGTAGCAGTAAATGTGAAGGTTGACCAACTGAAGGGGAAGACTCCCGGTGTTTGTGATGCTCGTCGTTTGGTGCAACACAGACAAGGTGGCATGGGTGGTGAAACAGAAGAGTCATTGGCTGTTATTTAGAGTTTTTATGTTGAGTCTGCCCAACAAAGTGAGGTCAGGATATTTTAGATCTCGTAAAAGCTTGTTACAGGTTGTTACGTTGTAACAGGTGTCAAGCTTATGGGCATATGGCAGCAGTGTGTAGGAGGGAGGGTCCTTGGTGTGAGCAGTGTGCAGAAGGGCATGAGACAAAGGAATGTGTAACATTGGGGAAAGAAGCTGTATGTGTTGATTGTTGGGGTGCCCATGGAGCTGGGGATCAGAAGTGTCTGGTGCAAGAGAGGCAGGTTGAGGTTACCAGGGTTACAGTAGAGCAGAAGGTGTCGTATGCTGAGGTAGTGAAGAAAGTTGAGGAAGATGGGTCAAGGGGGAGGGATCCTGACAGGATTTGTGTGAGTAGTAGATCTGTATCAGTACAGAGGGATAGGCCAAAATATGATATATGCTTCAGTAAGAGTTGCCGGGTTAAAGGGTTTGTTGAGTGGTAGTGTGTACCGTCCTTTCAGGCTGTTGGCCTGAGGTAGGACTAGAAACATTTAAATAGTAGAGTAGGGTGGTTGGGTTTTAATGAGAGTAGGGTTAGATGGTAGGGTATTTTACATGTATTTGACTCTTTCATGCAAAGTATAAGGGAGTTATACTACAGTCTAGTTGGTGGAGGTAATGCAACATTTACTGGATGCCAACCGCCGTCAAACCTCATCGAAGAAGAAGGAAATGTAAGAAAACAGGGAGAGTAAAAGAACCAAAGCAGGAAGTTTAATGAGAAAATGTTTATTGAAAAACAAGGAACAGTAGAGGTTGCAGAAAAACATGTTCATATCAAAACAGCAGTCTGTCTAATAGTGTCTCTTTAATTGTGTGCCATAACTATCGGAATAATCCAAGGAATTGGACTAATCCAAGGTGCTGAAGTTTGCATAGATCATATTGCAACTCTGGGTATTCGATGTCCTGAAAATACCTTACAAAGTGGTTGACTTTCACATCAGGAGGTGTATCGGTTGGTTATTGTCTATGTCAATGGATGTGTTTCGGAGTGACTAGGTTTAAGAACTACACAACAGAATACAAAAACATACATCAACTAAGTAGAAATAGGTGGAACCTGTAGGGCCAGAGTCAGACAGAAATATCCTCCATATTGGATATGTTTAGAAGAGATGAGGTCCCATTTGACCATAAATAGCAGAATTTACAGGGCATTTGGTGATGGCACTTGTTAAGGTGAGCTTCAATAGGCTCAGTTTGGGCATGGTTAAACACACTTTTGTCTGTGGTCAAAACTGTTGGTGCAGATGCATACATGTTTAGCTGAAAGATAATCATTAGCTTAGAGAAGCCATCTAAAGAGTATTTCATATCATCTCTCCAAAGAGATACTGTTATTACTTCCTAAATAATTGAATGAAAGGCCAACCTACCACTGAATAACAGAGTTAGTGGAATAAAGGTCCTTAATAGTTGCCTTTTGTCTATGAGAACTTACCCCTGTCAAGGTGTTGTAGTCGAAGGTCTATGGTACTCCTCACAAACATCCTGATTATATGCATCTATAACATGCAGCTGTCAACCAGCACACGAAGCGAGACTTCACAAACACCTGTAGTGCCCTTTACACCAATAAGCCATGGTATGCAGGCCTGAAATCCAAATATTCCAAACACTGTATTTACAGAAAAAGAGCACAGGAAGTCTGTAGTTTAACATGGATATCGGGAAACTTTTTCTCTCTCTCCTGCTGACATGAGTCAGGGTCAGCTGAGGGACACAACATGTACATTCTCGTCCTGGTGAGAGACTCAATCAGAGCAACTGCACTCTACCACATTCAGAACAAATTGGCCAATCTTAATGTCAGCAAAACGTCATAAAAGCTTTGCCTCCTCAATGCAAGTTGCTCACATGACTCTTTACAGCATGGCACTATACATCCAGTACATTAGGCATTAATGACATCCATGTGAGCCATGTAGGAGGAAGGTTTCTAATACATTGTGTTCATAAGGCGAGAAGAACATCTCTGTGCTACAACAAGTATTGTATCTTTGGATACGCTTTATTGTTTTTCAAAAGAATGTGTGAAAAATGGATTGTTCCAACAACAACAACAAAAACAGTCAAGGAATAAAAAGCTATTAGTAATGAATGATCTAATGTTTGAAGATGGTGTCCATAACACCAGTAATGTGAAAAAGAATATGCATGGGAGCTTGCTGCAAGACCACAGTTTAGACACAGGCCAAAGTGATTGATGGACAGATGTTACGGATGCTACCAATCAGGTTGCTCTAATCACTGTCGTCTGACATCCCAAAGGCCATGTTGATTTTGCGGCCCTCTCTGACACTGCTGGACTTGGAAGAGTTCTGCTTGGCCTGCATGTTGCCCTGCATGCCAGAGTGCAGGACGGAGCCCCCCCATGTCCAAGGCAAACATGTCCCCAAAGCCCTTCATCATGACCTGCAGACTCATCCCCTCCACCTCCCCGTTACTGGAGGATGTGATCTGACACGTCATCTCCGAACTGTTCGACTCCTCCGTCTTAGACTCATAGAACGACTCAGTGCTAATCTGAGCCGCCACGGGTAGGAACAGCAGAGAGGGAAAGATGGGGGAGAGAGGAAAGGAAGGGAAGAAGAGGGAGGAAAAGAGGAACGGGAAAGAAAAGGAGGGAAGGAAATCAGTCTTTGACCACACACTGTACACCAAGACGAATGATTAAAATGTGTTTTGTTTTTATACCCATTATGAAAAGGTGACTGTCAAACACTAGAAGAGTAGAGTTGAGAGATATAGTAAATTGGATTATCAGAGAAGGTTGGACTGAAACAATTGGAGTCTACAGGACAGATTAAGTTAGGAGAAAGGGAGAACACAAAGAGATAGCTGACACGATAACATCTCTCAGGATGACAGTACTGATTCTTACCCAATACATCAGTGCATGTATCAATTTCAACTAATGTCAAATTGATGCCAAGGCAAAGCACTGTAAGACATTCCCAATGCATGGCTGTAGAATGCAATTATACAATGGACAAAACAAAGTATTAGTGCTACAATGTGGAAGTGCGGTAAACAAATCCAACCAACACATCCAACTACAAAGGTAATATTTAGGTTAAATGTGTTGCATGCCAAAGCAATAACAGAAACAGGAGGCCAAGGCCGAGTGGGGTGTCCCTTTGAAAGCTTCACATAGAAAGGGTAGTATAGGCAAATACACACAAGCAGCGAAGCGTGACAACATTGGCATTACCAACATTACAATCACACTGACCTCTAATTATCACTGATGGCCAATGGGGGCTCAGTGACATAGTCCCACACAGAGTAGCACCATGAGCTAATACCTCTACTCAACACAACAGCCCATCGGTGAGACTCAGTGAGCCTAGCCAGAGCCTTAGTTTTATATTTTCCCGCCATTCCAGACTGAAATCTGAAGTAAACTGAATTATTTGCTTCCCCTTGTGACCAAGAACATAGGCTGTGACACATGGACCAACACAGTGAAGGTGGTGCTAAGCTGGGGTGCTGTTCATTTTCAGGGACAAGACGGTGTGTGGGGGTTGTGCTGAGGGTGTGGGGTGCAATGGGTATTGGCTCCTGAGGAACTTACCGGGGTGTTGGACTGCTCGATGAGCTTGCGCTCCCACATCTTCAGGCGTCGTTCTCTCTCCTTCAGTTCCTGCTCTTTGGTGCTCAGATCCCTCTCCAACTTCTTCAGTCTCTCGAGTGTGGCCTCGATCTCACAGCTACAGCACAGACAACATAGGGATGCGTTTCAGTGGCGTCAGTTTAGTTAAACCGAGGGTATGGCAAAGTGAGGTGGGGTGTGCGAAGTTGAAGCTCATTTGCTGCATTTCTACAGAGATTTAAAAACTCTCAAATGCTATTTGGAGAACAGCAAAAACAAAATGACCCCAGCAATGAATTATTATCCGCAATATTAGGTTAAAAGGTCTGTGGAACGGCGTGTACAATGTCAACCACTACTCAACTCCCACTCATCATTAATTGACTAATTTACTTGTAGAACGGTGCATACAGTGCAACATGAAAGATGCATAATTCACTCAATCAAGTCACAACCAGGCCGACTTCAAAAGCAGACAATGTGAAAGTAACTAGTGCATAAAACAGCTGACCGCGGAAGCAAACTATGCCAGATAAATCCTACACATGCATTGAAATAAAAAAGGCATAGGTCTACATCAAATGACTTACTTACAATAGACAAGGGCACATGAAGACAAACAAACTCGTTCAAAGAATGTCAGGGCCCTTTACATGTCAGTGTCAAACCTATGCGTTTCGTGTAGTTACATTTTCTTCTGATTGCCCCGTAATGTGGGCGCCCAAGCTAGTTTTCTGCATTTGCCAGGGAAGGGAAAGCATAGCATTGTATCAACAAGGCTGCTCAGAGAATATTGAAACGTTTTGTGTCAACACGGCGGCTCCGAAATATTAATACAGCCAACGAGGGGGCGGGTCCGCGAAAAGGTTTCCCCGGGCCATTTTAGTCTCCTTCTGATATCATTGTGTTGCCTACAAAGCAGTTGCGATATCTGATTGCTCATTATGTCAACAACAAAAAACAGCCCTACAGCTACACTATAGCCAGTACTTGACGTGGACTGAAATAGGTGCCGGTACTGTTTAGGAGCTCCACAACATTTTTGAGCTAATATTCTATAAGACGTGCAGGACCTCTAGCAGTAGATCCATAACTTAGCAATATTTAATGACGTTTTGCAAGCATGATTGATCTGGTAGAATATCTCATTTTAATTCAGGAAGGTGGACAAACTAGACTGAGAGGTGGGAATGCATTATATCAGAGACAGGTAGGGATTATGAATGAAGGCTGAAGATGATGTAGGCCTAAGTAGTCATTCATGATTTGCATTATCTGAATATTAGCATTCTGTCACTTCGTGAAAATGCACATTTGGCATAAACAGGACATGTATTTTGGGGCAGATGCTCTAAATAGCAAGTTGTTCAATTGTGTCTATTTTCATACATTCATGTATTTTCATACATGAAACCAAAATTGCACTAGCCTACTGGGCAAATGAATGAAAATATCAATTAGGCCTAGAGCTATCACAACCTATATTTTATTATCAATAATATACACTGAACAAAAATATAAAACGCAACATGTAAAGTGTTGGTCCCATGTTTCATGAGCTGAAATAAAGGATCCCAGAAATGTTGCATACGCACAAAAAGCTTATTTCTATAAAATTATATGCAGAAATGTGTTTACATCCATGCCAGTGATTATTTCTCCTTTGCCAAGACAATCCTTCCACCCGACAGTTGTGGCTTTTCAAGAAGCTTATTAAACAGCATGATCATTACACAGGTGCATCTTGTGCTGGGGACAATAAAAGGCCACTCTAAAATGTGCAGTTTTGTCACACAACACAATGCCACAGATGTCTCCCCTAAACAGATGCATATCTGTATTTCCAGTCATGTAGAATCCATAGATTAGGGCCTAATGAATTTATTTAAATTGACTGATTTCCTTATATGAACTGTAACTCAGTAAAATCTTTGAAATTGTTGCATGTTGCATTTATATTTTTGTTCAGTATAGGTTTTGGTTGCGGATGATCACCAAGAAAGAGGGCTCCCTCAACTCCCAATTCCCAATTCAAATTATCCCTGGTTATCAGATTACAGCAAGGTTTAAAAGCACAAGTTCAAATGCCAACATTCAATTCAAAACAATCAGCGCACTGCCTAAACAGCTGACAGGCAAAGCAAACTCACACCAGCCATCCAATACGCTAAACAGCCATTGGGATTTAAGTCTACTTTTTTGTTGTTGTTGCCTACTTTATATTTTTGGTCTTGAGCTAAGGTATGACACCCCTGATGTGTTTAGTAACCAACATCATCCACCACAACACATATAATACTGGTGTTAAACTGTTGATTTGAGGTACTTGTGCTTAACTCAGATTCCAACACATATCTCTCCCTGACATCCATGCAATATACACAAGAGTTCAAAGTTATGCATGTGTTTCTCAAGTTTGGATTCTGCCCTTTTAGTGACAGCTCTAAGGCCACAGACAGTAGAGGAACACTTACCTTCCAGTGTGTTTGCTAATGTGGTTCACACACTGAGTGGTCGGGTCTGCTTTGCCCAGCAGGTGGGGCTGTGTGGTGCACCATGGGTAGCCATGCTGAGTCAGAGGCCAAGACAATCGGCTCCCAAAGTAACTATTTATAACCAGGCACGTGACACAGACAGGAACTCCTGCCCTGTTCATGCATCCTCCCACACTCCCTCCCATCCCCTCAAATACTTTCCACTAATACTTGAAACTTCCCTCATAATTGATTCTCTTGCTATCCATTTCCTGACAAACACTCTCTGTATTTCTAGTCCTATCCTGCTCATTTACAGGTTTTCTAATACCTCTCACATTTCCTCCCACAGCACTCTAACTACCCCCTTTCTTTTCCTCCCCAACTAACTCCCCCTCTCTGCTCCTCCTCCCTGATCTAGACAGGTGCCAGAGAAACAGCGAAAAGAGGAGTCCCTTCATGCTCTACTGGACCATGTGCAAACTGCCTTAATATAGACTGCAACAAGAGCCCTCTGAGCCATCGTTACAGAGCAGTGAGCAGCTTCTAACTGACACTATTACACAAATGAGTGCATTGATAGCTAATGAGACAGCCAGCCACTGTTCACTGGACTAACAGTCTGATAAAAGAGAAGAAACATAGCATGAGGCCAGATTTAATATAGCCAACACCAGGAGCCATTTGTCAGCGGAGGCTACCGAGGGGAGAACGGCTCATAATAATGGCCAGAACAAAGCAAATGGAATGGCATCAAACACCTGGAAACTATGTGTCTGATGTATTTGATACCATTCCACTGATTCCGCTCCAGTCATTACCACGAGCCCGTTCTCCCCAATTAAGGTGTCACCAACCTCCTGAGATGCAAATACAGGACACCTACTCCTAGTTTGACTTTTTTCAAGTGCCAGAATTGACAATACCATTGAGCCTTCATCAGTGGGACACTTACTTATTATAATAATTTGTAGGGTGCTTATATATGTACAAGTTTGTATTGTAGACATGTGAATTGGAAGAGTGGGGTCGCGGCCAGGGTCAGCCAATACCAATGGCGACACTGGAGCAATTAGGGTTAAGTGCCTTGCTCAAGGGCACGTCGACAGATTTTTAAAATCTTCTCGGCTCTGGGATTCGAACAAGTGACCTTTCGGTTCTGGCCCAACGCTCTAACTGCCTGCCACCCTGAGAAACTATAACACATCGCTCCTGCAACCTGTTTGCCTCTGATGCAAGAGGAGCTCAGGCCGCACCACTCCAATCTTCTCCCGTTTCTTACTAGCTAGCTACTACGACTGTACTTGGTGTGCAACATTTCCCTCACTCTAATGCACATGTTCTTGATCGACTCTCACTACTGAGCTGCTCACCTGCTTGGACACGTCTCTATGAAGAGTTGTGAGCGTAGAAAAGCCCAGAGAGAGAGAAATCAGTAGCAGCTGACACCCAGGCTGTGCTGAACATCACTAATCCTCCAGCTGCTCATGCAGGCCAATTAAACACTTGGACTTGAAAAAGATGTTGATTATTTTTTAGACCTTATGGGTATAGAGAGGAAGGAGATCCAGATGGGGGATTCTTTAGATATTTGATGCCTTTATGTTATCAGTGCAATTATAAAAGATCTGTATGCACACTCCCAAATATCCCTTCAGACATTTAGTGGCCCACAAAAGCAGCACTTGCGCATAGATGGGCCTATTGATTTGAAACAGTTCTGGCGTATCCTTAGAATATAGCGGTGTTGGTCTAGAAGAGATGGAGAGGATTGCAGTCATACAGTATGATCTCAGTACCTCCATTCTGCCTTGTTGTGTAGGAAGGAGTTGCACTGCTCTGGAAGCTTGCTGTCATTGGACATGGTCTCCAAGGTTGTAAGGATAAGTTTGAACATGGGTCTTTCCTAGGTGGAAACGAAACAAAACAGTTTGATATTCATAAGCAGACATGTAGTATATATATCTACTCAAGACTAGTGGACTGGGTAACTGTATGTAACATAACATTACTCTTTAGTATTATCCATTGTAGTACTGACTTGCGTGCTGAGTCTACTGTGCACAGTGGTATGTGTGAGTATGCACAGTTGAAGTCGGAAGTTTACATACACTTAGGTTGGAGTCATTAAAACTAGTTTTTCAACCACTCCACAAATTTCTTGTTAACAAACTATAGTTTTGGCAAGTCGGTTAGGACATCTACTTTGTGCATGACACAAGTAATATTTCCAACAATTGTTTACAGACAGATTATTTCACTTATAATTCACTGTATCACAATTCCAGTGGGTCAGAAGTTTACAAACTAAGTTGACTGTGCCTTTAAACGGCTTGGAAAATTCTAGAAAATGATGTCATGGCTTTAGAAGCTTCTGATAGGCTAATTGACCTCATTTGAGTCAATTGGAGGTGTACCTGTGGATGTATTTCAAGGCCTACCTTAAAACTCAGTGCCTATTTGCTTGACATCATGGGAAAATCCAAAGAAATCAGCCAAGACCTCAGAAAAAAAATTGTAGACCTCCACAAGTCTGGTTCATCCTTGGGAGCAATTTCCATACGCCTTTAGGTACCACGTACATCTGTACAAACAACAGCACGCAAGTATAAACACCATGGGACCGCGCAGCTGTCATACCGCTCAGGAAGGAGACGCGTTCTGTCTCCTAGAGATGAACATACTTTGGTGCGAAAAGTTCAAATCTATCCCAGAACAACAGAACAAGGACCCTGTGAAAATGTTGGAGGAAACAGGTGCAAAAGTATCTAATTCCAATGTAAAACGAGTCCCATATCGACATAACCTAAAAGGCAACTCAGCAAGAAAGAAGCCATTGCTCCAAAACCGCCATAAAAATATCCAGATTACGGTTTGCAACTGCACATAGGGACAAAGATCGTACTTTTTGGAGAACTGTCCTCTGGTCTGATGAAACAAAAATCTAACCTTTTGGCCATAATGACCATCGCTATGTTTGGAGGAAAAAGGGGGAGGCTTGCAAGCCGAAGAACACCATCCCAACCGTGTAGCACGGGGGTGGCAGCATCATGTTGTGGGGGTGCTTTGCTGCAGGAGGGACTGGTGCACTTCACAAAATAGATGGCATCATGAGAAAGGAAAATTATGTGGATATATTGAAGCAACATCTCAAGACATCAGTCAGGAAGTTGAAGCTTGGTCGCAAATGGGTCTTCCAAATGGACAATGACCCCAAGCATACTTCCAAAGTTGTGGAAAAATGGCTTAAGGACAGCAAAGTCCAAGGTATTCGTGGCCATCACAAAGCCCTGACCTCAATCCTACAGAAAATGTGTGGGCAGAACTGAAAAAGCATGTGCGAGCAAGGTGGCCTACAAACCTGACTCAGTTACATCAGCTATGTTGGGAGGAATGGGCCAAAATTCACCCAACTTATTGTGGGAAGCTTGTGGAAGGCTACCCAAAATGTTTGACCCAAGTTAAACAATTTAAAGGCAATGCTACCAAATAATAATTGAGTGTATGTAAACTTCTGACCCACTGGGAATGTGATGAAAGAAATAAAAGATAAAATAAATTATTCTCTCTACTATTATTCTGACTTTTCACATTCTTAAAATAAAGTGGTGATCCTAACGGACCTAAGACAAGGAATTTTTACTAGGATTTTTGTCAGGAATTGTGAAAAACTGAGTTGAAATGTATTTGGCTAAGGTGTATGTAAATTTCCAACTTCAACTGTATGTGTACGATAGCATAGAATTACATATAATTCAATAGGATCTCTGTGTGCGTGACAATGTGGGTATGTGTGAGGACGTCGTACCTTGGGATCAGTCACCCAGCACTTCCTCATCAGCTCAGCGAAACTGTCTGGGCAGCTACTGGGAATGGTTAACCTCTGGAACAGACAGACACAGACACAGTCACACACACAATCACTAAAAGGATTGCAGTCGTCTCAGCTTTCAGTTTTGAGGTCAGAATATGAATTTAGAGCATGTCAGGAGGCAGGTCAAATATACGGATGACTTATGTGACTGGAGACCTGGTTCTGAGAATGCGGATATTGCATGAGTGGGATCAATTGGCTTTGGCCCATATGACGATCCCCCAACTAGTTATACTGGTGTGTGATGACTGAAATGATTCCTGCAAAGATACACTGGCTCATTAAGAAAAACTGTCAGGAATCTGTCTCTTCACAAAATCTATTAGCATAGATAGAGGAAGCTACAGTACATCTACAGTCAATCTGTTCCTAGAAGACTGCATAATGAGGAAAAAGGAAGTGCAGCTGTACCTCACTCTTCTCCACCACCAGCCAGGCGACTTGTAAACCCTCCAAGCCTTTAAAGGGAATCTCCCGGGTGAGCATCTCCCACAGAACCTGACACAGGGAAACGAGAGGGGTCATGGTCAGTCAACGAGCAAATGCATCTAGGTCTTTCTATAAACTAGGGTACCAGTGAGGATTTCCTACACTGGATAACTTATTACAGCTGATGATAAGTCATTGATAATAATCTGCCAATTTTCTTCATGTCATTACATTAAGATCAGTGGCGGTCGGTGCCGTTTAATATGAGGGAGGACGATTATTTTTTTTATGAGCATGGCCTTATTTCTATTACAGCATATTGGATGACAGTCATTCATATTCCATTCACTCAGCTCATGGTACCATCGATAGGTTCAGGCTACTTCATGATACTCAAATGTTCCCTATACCCATCATGAGGTTGCTACAACCTAGCTTATGAATTACATTTTTGTAGGTGCACAGTTCGAGATAAATTTCAGTAATCAAGGTCACAGACACTAACACATTCAATACCACCTTGCACACTCTTTCCTGCATGTAGCTGATCTATAATTCCTTCTCGTATATACAGTATGCGCTCTCCTCTCAACTTTTCCCTTTGCTTGTGGACTTCAGTGCACAACACATCAGCTGTCTGTGACCAGGCAAAATAACTTTCCAAACCAAACCTTCATATCATAACCGCTAACCTCTACACACAGCCTACGCCATTGTCACCATGTTAGCTAACGCTATAGTCAAAATAGCTAATAGAGCTAACGCATTAGTAAACTTTCTACAATCATGCAGTACAGTATACAGTCAGCAAGCAGTTTAGCTTACCTTGACTTGGAAGAATTCCAGTGTTGGATAGCCAAAGCCAGCTAGCTAACATAATGTAGCATCCCTCTCCGAGTGTTTGAGTAGGCTAAACTAGCTAGCTGCATTCACTAAGGGAAAGGTTTTTTTTAAATACAAGGAAATCTCTCTCTCTCTTGCTTCTCTATCATTTTTGATTAAGTTAATTTGTTAAAAAAATGTCAACTATTCTCTGTCTCTCTCTTGAGTAAACTACTCAGCGCATTTTATGCACTGAAGTGCTAGCTAGCTATAGCTTATGATCTCAGTACTAGATTCATTCTCTGATCCTTTGATTGGGTGGACAACATCTCAGTTCATGCTGCAAAAATTCTGATAGGTTGAAGACCGTCTTCTGGAATTTGACATAATTACTGTGTAAGTCTATGGAAGTGGGTGAGAACCATGAACCTCCTAGGTTTTTGTATTGAAGTCAATATACCCAGAGGAGGACGGAAACTATCTGTCTTCCGGCTACACCATGGTGCTACCCTACAGAGTGCTGTTAAGGCTATTGTAGACCTTCATTGCAAAACAGTGAGTTTTAATTAATTATTTGGTGACAGAACTATACAAAATATGTTTACATAACTAAAAAGGATAACTTTATTAATGTTTCACTATTTATATTTTTATGAAATTCACTGAGGATGGTCCTCTGAGGGATAATAGCTATTTTCAATCAAATTCAAGAGTTCATTGAAATGTTTTATGCTTTATTATGGTTGGTGTCTTGACAAATGTGTTCAAAATCCTGCGACATAAAACATAACTTTTCTGTCCTTGCATTTATGGCAGTGTAAATTGTCGTTATATCATATATTAATCATTAATCAGTTAAAATAGACATTGAACTTGAACTCTGTAGAATCCTGGATCTAACTCTCAGACACTCGCAGAAATGCAGTGTAAGTACATAACATCTCCTTATGTTATGGGGTGAAAACAGATTTCATCGGCACACATATCCAAATGCATTGGAAAATTGAATGCTTCTAACCGAAAGAGTCACCTCACCTTAATACTTAAAACCTAAAAATCGATATTGTCATTAACGTGGTTCTTCAATAATTATACATAATAGTCGTTGGATTTGATTTGGTGTCCAGCTGATTAGTTGTGCCTTAATATTTTCACACATCATCATCATCTGACCCAGAAAGGAATTTTCTGAATGACAGTCAAGTAGTGAACAGCTGTTGTGATAGCGCATGTGATGCGACAACAGCCCAAGTGCTGGAAAAAAATTGTGTTTTGCGAGGAATGTCCAGAATATTTTGGTGTCTCACTCCTTACGCCAGTGAAGACAGTTGTGCTGGGATCCACATTGGATCTAAGATCCTTAGCGAATTGATGTTGATCATCTATTGTTGTCTGCTTTATTTATAGCAGGATCTCATTCAATTTTTTAACAGAGAAAAAAAGCATCACGGTAACGAGTTCATGTTTTCATATGTTTTTGTGCCTCGGATTGGACAGTTTACTGTATGCAGTTGCGCAATAGTCAATACTACACAACACCCAAAGCTATTTCTATTCATTATTCTGGATATAATGACAAATTACCGTACACAGCCTGTACAATATCATCTGGTAATGAAATAACATGATAAATACATTTTGTTTTCCATGTTAGACCTGCATTTTTAAACAATACAAGGAGCATGGAGGAGCCTACTTGAATTTGAATTTGGAGCTCAGAAATTCAAGTAGGCTCCTGGAATAGGCCTACCTTGAAAATCAGACATTTTCTCAATTTGATGCTGGTGAGATTCAAATGGTGAGATTAATGCTACCGCTATTCATGTGTGCCTGCATCAAATCAAATTTATTTATATAGCCCTTCGTACATCAGCTGATATCTCAAAGTGCTATACAGAAACCCAGCCTAAAACCCCAAACAGCAAGTAATGCAGGTGTAGAAGCACGACCACATAGGATATAGAAAAATCCCCATGCATCCAAACGATTTAGTCGGGCAATGTCCACATTATTCTCACATACTGTATTTTAGAATGTAGTAATAATTGAAATACCAATGTATTGGCAAGGCCTAAAAAATACATTATTCTTAAAGTGGTAATGGCCTACTTTATTGACACTTTTTGGGGGGAGCGGGGTTCTATAATCAGGCCCTGTATGTACAATTATTTAAAATGTACAATTGTATAACAATTGTACAATTGCGGTCATTGAAAATTACAATTAAGTGCTTGAAAAAGTCTCTGAAAGTCTTTGAATTTGACTTGACAATGTCTGTATGAACCCTGCTTAAAGGATGTATAATCCTAGGCCTATTTTGTTGAATACTATAGGTGGAGATATGGGCCAATTTGCATATATTCACTTGTATTCCTCCAAGTGCACATGTGGAATGCATGAAAGTCCTTTTTATTTTTGTTCAAACCATTCTGAAATGTTTATCCAATGTCACACACCGGCCCCATTATTTATAGAAAGACCCATCTACACCACAGAATGCATGGTCTGGTCAGAGTCTTCCACTGAACTGAGATACAACACAGACTAAGACTTTAGTTATACATTTGTTTCCATATTTGGAGAGTAAAAAAAACCTTGAATGAAGGGCAAATTGGCAAATCATACAAGTCACTACACATAATACACATTTATAACAATACAGTAAATGACATTGTGTGTGGTAAATACACTCCAGGTGGAGTGTAGGTGGATTGAGATAGAGAACAGTGGGTTGACCCAGACACTGGCTGACCTGACCTCAGGCCTTGCTCTTTGTTCACTGACTATTTATGTCACTCAGGAGTCAGGCCCTTGACTGGCTAGGTGACTCAGAGCGTCCCCTATATGCTCTGTCACTCTACACTTCACACCTTCTCCATGCAGGAATGTAGCGAGCAGATGCAGCCAGCACAGCCAGCACCACACACACACACACACACACACACACACACACACACACACACACACACACACACACACACACACACACATAAATATGCCCAGGCTTCAAACTCTCTACTCAGGGATGAAAGATGATAGAAATTAGGAAGAAAACATATGGAACTGCTGCTAGCACTTCTACAAAAGGTCAATAATGCCGCTCCCGACTACTTTTCCAGTGGCAGTAATGAAGGCATGAAAATGTCATCTCTGAAAAGTCTGTTCTTTCAAGTGCTAGGTACTGGTTGATTGACAGTCTACTCTCTCAGCCCTGCAGTTGCAACAGTGACATTAGAGCTTTTTCTTAACCATACTTGTTCTTTGGCTTCCTCTACAAACTAAGCAACTTCCTTACCAAGCTGATTCAGTCCCAAGTCAAACAAGTTTCTCTGATGGTTTCTGTACTTAGTAAATAAAAGTCTATGTATGAGCCGATACATATGAACATCACAAGCAGATTGTTTTGCAGAATCAGCTGGAGAAAAATAGCCCAGTCTCAGTAACTATTGGATTGAGTATGAACAGCTGATCTGTGGTCAGTGTGTGTCCTATGTGTTGGTCACTCACCACGCCGTAGGAATAGGTGTCACAGGTCTCAGACACAGGCAGGCTCTGGATGACCTCCGGGGCCATCCAGGGGAACGTGCCTACCAGGGACATGTGTGTGGTGTGGGAGTGGAACCGGGATGCCCCAAAATCACAGATCTACACAGGGAAACATGTACTGGTGAAGGCCCGGGTTTTAGCAAGAGTTGGGAGAAAAAGGTTTTTGGTAAAACCAGTATGCAAACGTATGATCCCATGTATTCAGGAATGTGCAAACAAATGTACCTTAAGAACTCTGTCTGCCGTCACAACCACTGCAATAGAAAACATGTCTGTCAAGTCAGGAAAAATATGTATATTCAGGTTTCTTCTAATTCAGCTTATGTAATATTTGCCTCTGGCTATATCCGTTAGACCAGACGTGTCTTTTGTATAGACTCAGACACATAACAGAAGGCGAGATGATGAAGATGAATCTGAAATCTTACCATTCCTGGACTTCAGGTCTCTGTGGATAACCTTGACCGGGGCCTCTGAGTGTAAATAGTGCATGCCTGATGGAGAAATAAAGCACATTTCCTCTGACCAATCAATGGGCAACCAGGCTGATATAAACAAGTCTGTGTTAATCTGTGCTCTCCTAAATGCCTCATCCATGCCTTCCTCACAATGTCCATTACTTATGTAAACTAAGGACACAGATTAATCACATGTAGGCCTTCGTGTTTTGACTTCACTTGTTCTCAATGAGACCGTATTGTTCTCAATGAGTTGGAATAGACCCCGAGCGTACATATCTGAAATATATTCTACTGCTGAGTTGCTAATGAGCTAAAACAAATGTGGAATCTCAGTCAGTGTTTAAGTTTAGTCAAATGGCTTTGCAAAAAAATTCGACAAGAACACGTACCTTTGCATGTTTTAAAGGAGCTAAGACAATGAATCATGACTGTACCTTTGGCAATCTCCATGGCCCAAGTCATGACCTGTTCCTGGTCCATCTCCTCACTCTCTGCACTGGACAGGTAGTCATACAGGGACCCTCCACTGGCATAATCTGTGGTGAAAACACATACCATTATAAGACTCTCAAAATAGCATTTACATTGCTCTGCACTATCAAATATGTCTTTATACTATAGTTAAAGGTCAAATGCAGCTGTTTTCATCTCAATATCAAATCATTTCTGGGTAACAATGAAGTACCTTACTGTGATTGTTTTCAATTAAAATGGTCAAAAAGAAACAAAAATAGCTTCTCAGCAAAGAACAATTACTCCAGCAAGAATTCTGCTAGGACTGTCTTGGGGTGGTCTGAGTGGGGAGGGGAAAACTGAAAACTAGCTGAAATTTCAGGCGGTCTTTTAGAACAGCTCTTAAATGCTGACCAAACCGGCGGCATTGCGTCTGCATAACCAGGCGCTAAAATATAACTTGGTTCTAGTTTAGATGCTTGACGTGCTGCAAGTCCCGCCCCTCCCATCTACTCATTCGGTGATTGAAAGAGGAACAAGGTCCACGCTTCAGCCCAGTTTGTGACGGTAATTCACCTTAAAGTTGGTTGCCAACCACCAAAAATATAAACAGATATGCATCTGTTGGTCACAGATACCTTAAAAGTAAGGTAGGGGCGTGGACCAGAAAACCATCTGGTGTGACCTGATTTGCCTCATGCAGCGTGACACATTTCCCATGCATAGAGTTAATCAGGCTGTTGATTGTGACCTGTAGAATGTTATCCCACTCCTCTTCAAAGGCTGTGCGAAGTTGCTGGATATTGGCAGCAACTGGAACACGCTGCCGTACATGTCAATCTAGAGCATCCCAAACATGCACAATGGGTGACATGTCTGGGAGTATGCAGGCCATGGAAGAACTGGGACATTTTCAGCATCCAGGAAGTGTGTACAGATCTTTGCGACATTATCATGCTGAAACATGAGGTGATGGCGGCGGATGAATGGCACGACAAAGGGCCTCAGGATTTTGTCACGGTATCTCTGTGCTTTCAAATTGCCATCAATAAAATGCAATTGTGTTTGTTGTGTGTATCTTATGCCTGCCCATAACATAACCCCCTTGCCACCATGGGGCACTCTGTTCACAATGTTGACATCAGCAAACCGCTCGCCCATACGACACCATACACGCTGTCTGCCATATGCCCGGTACAGTTGAAACCGGGATTCATCCGTGAATAGCACACTTCACCAGTGTACCAGTGGCCATCAAAGGTGAGCATTTGCCTTCTGAAATCTGTTACGACGCCGAACTGCAGTCAGGTCAAGACCCTGGTGAGGATGACGAGCATGCAGATGAGCTTCTCTAAAACGGTTTCTGACAGTTTGTGCAGAAATTCTTCAGTTGTTCTATCCCACAGTTTCATCAGCTGTCTAGGTGGCTCATCTCAGATCATCCAGCAGGTGAAGAAACCGGATGTGGGGGCCCTGGGCTGGTGTGATTACACGTGGTCTGCGGTTGTGGGGCCGATTGGATGTAGTGCCATATTCTCAAAAACAATGTTGGAGGCAGCTTATGGTAGAGAAATAAACAATAAATTCTCTGGCAACAGCTCTGGTGGATATTCCTGCAGTCAGCATGCCAATTGCACGCTCCCTCAAAACTTGAGGCATCTGTGGCATTGTGTTGTGTGACAAAACTGCACATTTTAGATTGGCCTTTTTATTGTCCTCGGCACAAGGTGCACCCGTGTAATGATCATGCTGTTAAATCAGCTTCTTGATATGCCACACCTGCCAGGTGGATGGATTGTCTTGGCAAAGGAGAAAAGCTTACTAACAGGGATGTAAACAAATTTGTATACAGAATTTGAGCAATATAAGCTTTTTGTGCAAATGGAACATTTCGGGGATCTTTTATTTCAGCTCATGAAACATGGTACCAACACTTTACATGTTGTGTTTATATTTTTGTTCAGTATACATTTCTTTGATTGTTTATACTGTACGTTATATACAATTCAGAAAGTATTCACACCCATTTACTTTTTCCAAATGTTGCTGTGTTACAGCCTGAATTTAAAATGGATTAAATTGAGATGTATTGTTACTGGCCTACACACAATATCCCATAATGTCAAAGTGGAATTACGTTTTTTGAAAATGTATAAAAAAACTGTCTTGAGTTAATAACTATTCAACCTCTTTGTTTTATGGCAAGCCTAAATAAGTTCAGAAGTAAAAATGTGCTTAACAAGTCACATAATCTGTTGTATGGAGATGAAAGGAAACCACTCAGAGATTTTACCATTAGGCCAATGGTGACTTTAAAACAGTTAGAGTTTAATGGCTGTGATAGGAGAAAACTGAGGATGGATCAACAACATTGTAGTTACACCACAATACTAACCTAACTGACAGGGTGAAAAGAAGGAAGCCTGTACAGAATAAAAAGTAACAAGGCACTAAAGTAATACTGCAAAAAATGTGGCAAAGAAATTCACTTTTTGTTCAGAATACAAAGTCTTATGTTTGGGGCAAATCCAATACACACACATTACTGAGTACCATTCTCCATATTTTCAAGCATAGTGGTGGGTGCATCATGTTATGGGTATGCTTGTAAGGACTAGAGAGTTTTTCAGGTAAAAAAAATAAACGGAATGGCGCTAAGCACAGACAAAATCGCTAAGCACAGAGGAAAACCTGGTTCAGTCTGCTTTCTACCAGACACTGGTAGATGAATTCACCTTTCAGCAGGACAATAATCAAAAACACAAGTCCAAATCTACACGGGAGTTGCTTACCAAGAAGACAGTGAATGTTCCTGAGTGGCTGAGTAACAGTTTCAACTTAAATCTACTTGAAACTCTATGGCAAGACCTGTAAATGGTTATCTACACTCTTAGAAAAAAGGGTTCTAAAAGGGTTCTTCAGCTGTCATCATAAGAGAACCCTTTTTAGTTCAAGGTAGAAACCTTTTTGGTTCCAGGCCGAACTTTTTGGGGTTCCATGGGGGCAAAGGTTCTGCATGGAACCCAATAGCCAAATAACCTTTTTAGGTTCTAGATAGCACCTTTCTTTCTAAGTGTAGCAATGATCAACAACCAATTTGACAGAGCTTGAAGAATTTTGAAAGGATTAATGGGCAAGTGTTGCACAATCCAGGTGTGGAAAGCTCTTAGAGAAAGAGACTCACAGCTATATATGGCTATGGTAGCATAGCAAAACCTATCAGCAAGCATTCAGCAACGTACACAGCTGGTTGCATAGTAACAGCATCAGCGTCACCAGCCTGAATCTATTCGGTAGTTGCAGTTCCTGTATTAGCATAAAAAGTACTTTTTAAAATTCATTTTTCTCGCTATATGTTTATTGTGTGATTATATTTGATTTCCTTCACAGGCTATGTACAAAACCTGATGGATTTGTTGTTCAGCAGCGTCATGGGAACCCCCCTACCCTATCAGGAATTGTTACAGAAGGCAGAGGCAGTGGCTAGATACCAGTCCCGCTTCAGAGTAAATGGAGGACACTTGAATCGGGTTGGTCACATTTGATCTGGTCAATTGTCAAATTACTATGTCCTGGAATTCACCTAACCACCTGTATGTTGTAAGGAGGTGCCCCCTTCCACTGTGCCAATGGACTACTCCTGAGCCAGAGTGAATAATGCCAACCAGTCAGTGCCATGCTGGCATGTGTCCCTTGTGAATTAGCAGAGAATCAGGAACTCTGACTGGCTATGTTCAACCGTATAGTTACTGTTGGCTTCCATGACTGTGAGCGACAGTCTTTCTCTCTCTCTCTCTGTGAAACAGGAGCTGTGTCGGATATAGGAGCCGAAGCCAGGCTCCTTCATGACTAGTATCTGTGATGAGAGAGGCCTGGAGCAAACAGGTCAGGGTACACCATATACCCTACAGGAAGGTATAATATTTGCACATTGTTATATTAGCAGAACACTCCTAATATACTTAAGGAACAATGGTTTCTTAAGTATTATGTGAAGTATTATTTTTTTCTACATGGAACTGTTACACTTGAAAGGTATAAAAACACTTTTTTTCAAAATAGGGCTACTTAATGTTAGATCCCTCACTTCGAAGGCAGTTAGTCAATTAACTAATCACTGATCATAATCTTGATGTGATTGGCCTGACTGAAACATGGCTTAAGCCTGATGAATTTACTGTGTTAAATGAGACCTCTCCTCCTGGTTACACTAGTGACCATATCCGCATATCTGCGCATCCCGCAATGGCAGAGTTATTGCTAACATTTACGATAGCAAATGTCAATTTACCACAACAAAAATGACTGCGTATATATTATAGCTACTGTTTACAGGCCTCCTGGGCCATATACAGAGTTCCTCACTGAGTGCCCTAAATACCTGTCGGACTTGTAGTCATGGCAGATAACAGGGAGGCCTGTACATTCACATTTTGGGTGACTTTAATATTTCATATGGAAAAGTCCACAGACCCTCTCCAAAAGGCTTTTGGAGCCATCAACGACTCAATGGGTTTTGTCCAACATGTTTCCGGACCTACTCATTGCCACAGTCATCCCCTGGATCTATTTTCTTCCCAGTGGAATAAATATTTTGGATCTAAAAGGTTTTTCCTCATAATCCTGGACTCACAGACCACCATCTTATTACGTTTGGAATAGCAACAAATAATGTGCTCAGAGTACAAAAATCGGTTAACCACCTAATCTGAGGATCTAAATGTAACATTGTGTAATACCTTAGATGCAGTCGCACCCTTGAAAACAAAACCAAAATTGTCACAAGAAACTAACTTCCTCCCTGCTATACAGAAAATATTTGAGCCCTGAAGCAATTTCCAAGCTAGTATCAATGGAGACGCTCAAGTTTTTTTATCCTACATGTTATTTGTCACATCCGCTGAATACAACAGGTGTAGACTTTACAGTGAAATACTTACTTACAAGACCTTAACCAACAATGCAGTTAAGAAAAAATAAGTGTCAAAAAAATTGATAAGTTAAAAAAATTCAAAATAACAAATCACAAATAACTAAAGAGCTGCAGGAAAATAACAATAGCGAGGCTATATACAGGTGGTACTGGTACAGAGTCAATGTGGTGGCACCGGTTAGTCGAGGTAATACGTACATGCAGGACCTAGACTTGCCATGCGGTAGCGGAGAGGACAGTCTATGACTAAGGTGGCAGGAGTTGGAAAATTTTTAGGGCCTTCCTTTGACACCGCCTGGTATAGAGGTCCTGGATGGCACGAAGCTTGGCCCCAGTGACGTACTGGGCCGTACGCACTACCCTCTGTTCTGCCTTGCGGTCGAGCAAGGCATTGCCATACCAGACAGTGTGAATTCTATGGTGAATCTCCCATTACTCTCAACATTTTTTGAAAAAGCTGTTGCGCATAATGTATATGAATAATGAATAATGTATATGAAACGCTTTGGTCTGGTTTTAGACCCCATCATAGCACTGAGACTGCACTCGTGAAGATGGTAAATGACCTTTTAATGGCGTCAGACCAAGGCTCTGCATCTGTCCTCATACTCCTAGACCTTAGTGTTGCTTTTTACACCATTGATCACCACATTCTTTTGGAGAGATTGGAAACCTTAAATTGGTCTACGGGGACAAGTTCTTGGCTGGTTTAGATCTCATCTGTCGGACAAATCAATTGTAAGTGTCGGTGTTCTTCAAGGTTCCATTTTAGGATCAATTGTTTTCACTATATATTTTACCTCTCGGTGATGTCATCAGAAACGCAATGTTAACGTTCACTGCTATGCAGACACACAGCTGTGCATTTCGATTAAACATGGTGAAGCCCCAAAATTGCCTACCCTGGAAGTCTGTGTTTTAGACATAAGGAAGTGGATGGTGGCAAATGTTTACTTCTGCAAATCTGAACATTTGCAGAAAAACTGATCCATGCTTTGGTCAATTCTAGGTTAGACTACTGCAATGCTCTACTATCCGGCTACCCGGAAAAAGCACTAAATAAGCTTCGGTTAGTGCTAAACACGGCTGCTAGAATCTTTACTAGAACCAAAATATCTGATCATATTACACCAGTGCTAGCCTCTCTACACTGGCTTCCTGTTAAGGCTAGGGCTGAATTCAAGATTTCACTGCTAACCTACAAAGCATTACATGGGCTTGCTCCTACCTATTTCTCCAATTCTGTCCTGCTGTACATACATACACGTATGCTACGGTCACAAGACACAGGCCTCCTTATTGTCCCCAGAATTTTGAAGCAAACAGCTGGAGGCTTTCTCATATAGAGCTCAATTTTAATGGAATGGTCTGCCTATCCATGTGAGAGATGCAGACTTGGTCTCAACCTTTAAGTCTTTAGGTTCTATGATCGAGTGTAGTCTGGCCCAGGGTTGCGAAGGTGAACGGTAAGGGACTGGAACGACGAACTGCCCTTGCTGTCTCAGCCTGGAAGGTTCCCCTCTCTCTATTGGGATTCTCTGCCTCTGATCCTATTACGGGGGCTGAGTCGCCAAGGAACTAGAAGCTATCAAACTGCGCCACTACAGCCACGTCGATGAGAATGGGGGCGTGCTCTGTCCTCCTTTTCCTGTAGTCCACAATCATCTCCTTTGTCTTGATTATGTTGAGGGAGAGGTTGTTGTCCTTGCACCACACGCTCAGGTCTCTGACCTCTGACCTCGGCTGTCTCATCGTTGTTGGTGATTAGACCTACCACTGTTGTGTCATCGGCAAACTTAATGATGGTGTTGGAGTCATACCTGGCTGTGCAGTCATGAGTGAACAGGGAGTACAGGAGGGGACTGAGCACGCACCCCTGAGGAGTCCCCGTGTTGAGGATCAGAATGGCAGAATGTTGTTACCTACCCTTACCTCCTGGGGGCGGCCCCTCAGGAAGTCCAGGATCCAGTTGCAGAGGGAGGTGTTTAGTCCCAGGGTCCTTAGCTTATTAATGAGCTTTGACGGCACGATGGTGTTAAACGCTGAACTGTAGTCAATGAATAGCATTCTCACATAGGTGTTCCTTTTCTACAGGTGTTAAAGGGCAGTGTGGAGTGAAATAGGGATTGCATCATTTGTGGATCCGTTATGCAAATTGGAGTGGGTCTAGGGTTTCTGGGATAATGGTGTTGATGTGAGCCATGACCAGCCTTTCAAAGCATTTCATGGCTACAGACGTGAGTGCTACGGGTCAGTAGTCATTTAAGCAGGTTACCTTAGTGTTCTTGGGCACAGGGACTTTAGTGGTATACTTGAAACATGTTGGTATTACAGACTCAGACAGGGAGAGGTTGAAAATGTCAGTGAAGACACTTGCCGTTTGGTCAGCGCATGCTTGGAGTACACGTCCTGGTAATCAGTCTGTTCCTGCGGCCTTGTGAATGTTGACCTGTTTAAAAGTCTTATTCACATCGGCTGCGGAGAGCTTGATCACACAGTCATCCGGAACAGCTGATGCTCTCATGCATGTTTCAGTGTTGCTTGCCTCGAATCGAGCATAGAAGTTATTTAGCTTGTCTGGCAGGCTCGTGTCACTGGGCAGCTCTCGGCTGTGCTTCGCTTTGTAGCCTGTTATAGTTTGCAAGCCCTGACACATACGATGAGCGTCGGAGCCGGTGTAGTACAATTCGATCTTATTCCTGTATTGACGCTTTGCCTGTTTGATTGTAAGTCGGAGTACATAGCGGGATTTCTTATAAGCTTCCGAGTCCCGCTCCTTGAAAGTGGCAGCTCAACCATTTAGCTCAGTGCGAATGTTGCCTGTAATCCATGGCTTCTGGTTGGGCTATGTACGTACAAGTCACTTTGGGGACAATGTCGTCGATGCACTTATTGATGAAGCCAGTGACTGATGTGGTGTACTCCTCAATGCCATCGGAAGAATCTCGGAACATATTCCAGTCTGTGCTAGCAAAACAGTCCTATAGTTTAATATCTGCTTTTAATTGACCAAGTCACATGTGCTTCCTGCTTAATTTTTTTCTTGTAATCTGGAATCAGGAGGATAGAATTATGGTCAGATTTGCCAAATGTAGGGCGAAGGAGAGCTTTGTACATGTCTCTGTGTGTGGAGTAAAGGTGGTCTAGAGTTTTCCCCCTCTGGTTGCACATTTAACATGCTGATAGATATTAGGTAAAACTGATTTAAGTCTCCCTGCATTAAAGTCCCCGGCCACTAGGAGCGCCACCTCTGGATGAGCGATTTCCTGTAGGGCTTATGGTGGTATACAGCTAATTGTGTGCAGTTTTAGTGCCAGCATCGGTCTGTGGTGGTATGTAGACCTCTACGAAAAATACAGATGAAAACTCTCTAGGTAGATAGTAGAGGTAGTAATCGGAATGGCCGATTAATTAGTGCCGATTTCAAGTTTTCATAACAATTGGAAATCGTTATTTTGGGCACCGATTTAATTTATTTTATTTTTTACATTTTTATTTAACTAGGCAAGTCAGCTAAGAACACATTCTTATTTTCAATGACGGCCTAGGAATGGTGGGTCAACTGCCTTGTTCAGGGGCAGAATGACAGATTTTCACCTTGTCAGCTCTGGGATTCAATCTTGCAACCTTACGGTTAACTAGTCCAACGCTCTAACCAACTGCCTCTCATTGCACTCCACAAGGAGCCTGCCTGTTACACGAATGCAGTAGAAGCCAAGGTAAGTTGCTAGGTAGCATTAAACTTATCTTATAAAAAACAATCAATCATAATCACTAGTTAACTACACATGGTTGATGATATTACTAGTTTATCTAGCGTGTCCTGCGTTGCATATAATCGATGCAATGCTGGGGGATGATTTAACAAAAGCGCATTTGCGGAAAAAGCACAATCGTTGCACGACTGTACCTAACCATAAACACCAATGCCTTTCTTAAAATCAATACACAGAAGTACATATTTTTAAACCTGCATATTTAGCTAAAAGAAATCCAGGTTAAAAAGCAATCAGGTGAAATTGTGTCACTTCTCTTGCGTTCATTGCACGCAGAGTATATGCAACAGTTTGGGCATCCTGGCTCATTGCGAACTAATTTGCCAGAATTTTACGTAATTATGACATAACATTGAAGGTTGTACAATGTAACAAGAATAATTAGACTTAGGGATGTCACCCATTAGATAAAATACAGAACGGTTCTGTATTTCACTGAAATAATAATACGTTTTGTTTTCGAAATGATAGTTTCCGGATTCGACCATATTAATGACCAAAGGCTCGTATTTCTGTGTGTTATGATGTTATAATTAAGTCTATGATTTGATATTTGATAGAGCAGTCTGACTGAGCGATGGTAGGCAGCAGCAGGCTCGTAAGCATTCATTCAAACAGCACTTTCGTGCGTTTTGCCAGCAGCTCTTCGCAATGCTTCAAGCACAGCGCTGTTTATGACTTCAAGCCTATCGGCCTAATGGCTGGTGTAACCGATGTGAAATAGCTAGCTAGTTAGCGGGGTGCGCGCTAATAGCGTTTCAAACATCACTTGCTCTGAGACTTGGAATAGTTGTTCCCCTTGCTCTGCAATGGCCGCGGCTTTTGTGGAGCGATGGGTAACACTGCTTCGAGTGTGGCTGTTGTCGATGTGTTCCTGGTTCGAGCCCAGGTAGGGGCGAGGAGAGGGACGGAAGCTATACTGTTACACTGGCAATACTAAAGTGCCTATAAGAACATCCAATAGTGAAAGGTATATGAAATACAAATGTTATAGAGAGAAATAGTCCTATAAATACTATATTAACTACAACCTAAAACCTCTTACCTTGGAATATTGAAGTCTCATGTTAAAAGGAACCACCAGCTTTCATATGTTCTCATGTTCTGAGCAAGGAACTTAAACGTTAGCTTTTTTACATGGCACATATAAACACTTCTCCAACACTTTGTTTTTGCATTATTTAAACCAAATTGAACATGTTTCATTATTTATTTGAGGCTAAATAGATTTTTATTGATGTATTATTTAAGTTAAAATAAGTGTTCATTCAGTATTGTTGTAATTGTCATTATTACAAATAAATTGTAAAAAAAAAAAGAAATCAGTATTGTTTTTTGGGGTCCTCCAATAATCGGTATCGCAGTTGAAAAATCATCGACCTCTAGGTAGATAGTGTGGTCTACAGCTTATCATGAGATACTCTACCTCAGGCGAGCAAATCCTCGAGACTTCCTTAGATATCATGCACCAGCTGTTGTTTACAAATATGCATAGGCCCCCGCCCCGTGTCTTACCAGAGGCTGCCGTTCTATCTTGCCGATAGAGTGTATAACCCGTCAGCTGTATGTTATTAATGTCGTCGTTCAGCCACGACTCTGTAAAACATAAGATATTACAGTTTGTAATGTCCCGTTGGTAGGATATATGTGCTTTCAGTTCATCCCATTTATCTTCCAGCGATTGAATGTTAGCTAACAGTACGGATGGCAGAGGCAGATTAGCCACTTGGCGCCTGATCCTCACAAGGCACCCCAATCTCTTTCCGCAAAATCCAATTTGAGGTGAGTATTCACTGTTCTGATGTCCAGAAGCTCTTTTCGGTCATAAGAGATGGTAGCAGCAACATTATGTACAAAATAAGTTAAACATTTTGTTGTGTTACAGCCTGAATTCAAAATTGATGTAATAAAAATAAAACATCTTGCCCATCTACACACAATACCCCATAAAGTGAAAACAAGTTTTTAGAAATTTTTGCAATTGTTTTGAAAATATCTAATTTACACAAGTATTCACACCCCTGAGTCAATACATTTTAGAATCCCCTTTCTTTCTTGGTAAGTCTGCACACCTGGATTGTACAATATTTGCACTTTATTCTTTAAAAAATTCTTCAAGCTCTATAAAGTTTCTTCCTAGACATTTTCAAGTCTTGCCATAGATTTTCAAACCGATATAAGTCCAACTGTAACTAGGCCACTCAGGAACATTCAATGTTGTCTTGGTAAGCAACTACAGTGTATATTTGGCCTTCTGTTTTAGGTTATTGTCCTGCTCAAAGGTGAATTAGTCTCCCGGTGTCTGTTGGAAAGCAGACTGAACCAGGTTTTCCTATAGGATTTTGCCTGTGCTTAGCTCTAATCCGTTTCTTTTTATAAAAAAAAACTCCCTAGTCCTTGCTAAAGACAAGCTTACACATAACATGACGCAGCCACCACCATGCTTGAAAATATGAAGAGTAGTGTGTTGTGTTGGATTTTCCCCAAACATAACACTTTGTCTTCAGGACATAAAAGTTCATTTCTTTGCCAAATCTGTTTTCAGTTTTACTTCAGCGCCTTATTGCAAACAGGATGCATGTTTTGGAAAAGTTTTATTCTGTACAAGTATAGAAGTTCCGGCACCTACAGAGATGGCCGCCTCGCTTCGCGTTCCTAGGAAACTATGCAGTATTTAGTTTTTTTACGTGTTACTTCTTAAGTTGGTACCCCAGGTAATCTTAGATTTTATTACATACAGTCGGGAGGAGCTATTGGATATAAGAGCAACGTCAACTCGCCAACATTACGACCAAGAATACAACTTTTCCGATGCGGATCCTCTGTTTTGCCCAACACCCAGGACAATGGATAGGATCCCCGCCGGTGAACCAAAACATCGGCGCCGTAAAAGGGGCAGACGATGCGGTCTTCTGGTCAGGCTCCGGAGACGGGCACATCGCGCACCGCTCCCGAGCATACTACTCGCCAATGTCCAGTCTCTTGACAACAAGGTAGTTGAAATCCGAGCACGGGTAGCATTCCAGAGAGACATAAGAGACTAACGTTCTTTGCTTCATGGAAACATGGCTCACTCAAGACACGCTATCGGAGTTGGTACAGATCAAATCAAATCAATTTATATAGCCCTTCATACATCAGATGATATCTCAAAGTGCTGTACAGAAACCCAGCCTAAAACCCCAAACAGCAAGCAATGCAGGTGTAGAAGCACGGTGGCTAGGAAAAACTCCCTGGAAAGGCCAAAACCTAGGAAGAAACCAGGCTATGAGGGGTGGCCAGTCCTCTTCTGGCTGTGCCGGGTGGAGATTATAACGGAACATGGCCATGTTCAAATGTTCATAAATGATCGGGGGGGGTATGCCTGATGATTAACGAGACGTGGTGTGATCATAACAACATACAGGAACTCAAGTCCTTCTGTTCACCCGACTTAGAATTCCTCACAATCAAATGTCGACCGCATTATATACAAAGAACATTCTCTACGATTATAATCACAGCCGCATATATTCCCCCCCAAGCAGACACAGACTGCCCTGAACGAACTTTATTTGACTCTATGTAAAATGGAAACCACATATCCCGAGGCTGAATTCATTGTAGCTGGGGATTTTAACAAGGCTAATCTGAAAACAAGACTCCCTAAATTCTATCAGCATATCGATTGTGCAACCAGGGCTGGTAAAACCCTGGATCATTGTTATTCTGACTTCTGCGACACATATAAGGCCCTCCCCCACCCTCCTTTCGGAAAAGCTGACCACGACTCCATTTGGTTGCTTCCAGCCTATAGACAGAAACTAAAACAGGAAGCTCCCGCGCTCAAGTCTGTTCAACGCTGGTCTGACCAATCTGATTCCACGCTTCAAGATTGCTTCGATCACGACTGGGATATGTTCCGCATTGCGTCAAACAACAACATTGACGAATACGCTGATTCGGTGAGCGAGTTTATTAGCAAGTGCATCGGCGATGTCGTACCCACAGCGACTATTAAAACATTCCCAAACCAGAAACCGTGGATTGATGGCAGCATTCGCGCGAAACTGAAAGCGCGAACCACTGCTTTTAAGGTGACCGGAAACATGACCGAATACAAACAGTGTAGCTATTCCCTCCGCAAGGCAATCATACAAGCTAAGCGTCAGTAGAGAGACAACGTAGAGTCGCAATTCAACGGCTCAGACACGAGAGGTATGTGGCAGGGTCTACAGTCGATCACGGATTACAAAAAGAAAACCAGCCCTGTCGTGGACCAGGATGACTTGCTCCCAGACAGACTAAACAACTTCTTCGCTCGCTTTGAGGACAATACAGTGCCACTGACACGGCCCGCTATCAAAACCTGCGGACTCTCCACTGCAGCCGACGTGAGTAAAACATTTAAACGTGTTAACCCTCGCAAGGCTGCAGGCCCAGACGGCATCCCCAGCCGCGTCCTCAGAGCATGCGCAGACCAGCTGGCTGGTGTGTTTACGGACATATTCAATCAATCCATTTCCCAGTCTACTCTTCCCACATGCTTCACGAGGACCACCATTGTTCCTGTTCCCAAGAAAGCTAAGGTAACTGAGCTAAACGACTACTCACTTCCGTCATCATGAAGTGCTTTGAGAGACTAGTCAAGGACCATATCACCTCCACCCTACCTGACACCCTAAACCCACTCCAATTTGCTTACCACCCCAATAGGTCCACAGACGACGTAATCGGAACCACACTGCACAATGCCCTAACCCATCTGGACAAGAGGAATATCTATGTGAGAATGCTGTTCCTCGACTACAGCTCAGCATTTAACACCATAGTACCCGCCAAACTCATCATCATGCTCGAGACCCTAGGTCTCAACCCCGCCCTGTGCAACTGGGTACTGGACTTCCTGACGGGCCGCCCCCAGGTGGTGAGGGTAGGTAAGAACATCTCCACCCTGCTGATCGTCAACACTGGGGCCCCACAAGGGTGCGTTCTGAGCCCTCTCCTGTACTCCCTGTTCACCCACGACTGCGTGGCCACGCACGCCTTCAACTCAATCATCAAGTTTGCAGACGACACTACAGTGGTAGGCTTGATTACCAACAACGACGAGACGGCCTACAGGGAGGAGGTGAGGGCTCTCGGAGTGTGGTGTCAGGAAAATAACCTCACACTCAACGTCAACAAAACAAAGGAGATGATCGTGGACTTCAGGAAACAGCAGAGGGATCACCCCCCTATCCACATCAATGGGACAGTAGTGGAGAGGGTATTAAGTTAAGTTCCTCGCGTACACATCACGGACAAACTGAATTGATCCACCCACACAGACAGCATGGTGAAGAAGGCGCAGCAGCGCCTCTTCAACCTCAGGAGGCTGAAGAAATTTGGCTTGTCTCCAAAAGCACTCAAACTTTTACAGGTGCACAATCGAGAGCATCCTGTGGGGCTGCCTGATAAGGCAACTGCTCCGTCCACAACCGTAAGGCTCTACAGAGGGTAGTGAGGTCTGCACAACTCATCACCGGGGGAAAACTACCTGCCCTCCAGGACACCTACATCACCCGATGTCACAGGAAGGACATACAGGACAACAACCACCCGAGCCACTGCCTGTTCACCCCGCTATCATCCAGAAGGCGAGGTCAGTACAGGTGCATCAAAGCAGGGACCGAGAGACTGAAAAACAGCTTCTATCTCAAGGCCATCAGACTGTTAAACAGCCACCACCACTAACATTGACTAGCTGCTGTATCACTAGCCACTTTAAACAATGCCACTTCATATAATGTGTACATACCCTACATTACTCATCTCATACAGTGGGGCAAACAAGTATTTAGTCAGCCACCAATTGTGCAAGTTCTCCCACTTAAAAAGATGAGAGGCCTGTAATTTTCGTCATAGGTACACTTCAACTACGACAAACAAAATGAGAAGAAAAAAATCCAGAGAATCACATTGTAGGATTTTAAATGAATTTATTTGCAAATTATGGTGGAAAATAAGTATTTGGTCACCTACAAACAAGCAAGATTTCTGGCTCTCACAGACCTGTAACTTCTTCTTTAAGAGGTTCCTCTGTCCTCCACTCGTTACCTGTATTAATGGTACCTGTTTGAACTTGTTATCAGTATAAAAAGACACCTGTCCACAACCTCAAACAGTCACACTCCAAACTCCACAATGGCCAAGACCAAAGAGCTGTCAAAGGACACCAGAAACAAAATTGTAGACCTGAACCAGGCTGGGAAGACTGAATCTGGAATAGGTAAGCAGCTTGGTTTGAGGAAATCAACTGTGGGAGCAATTATTAGGAAATGGAAGACATACAAGACCACTGATAATCTCCCTCGATCTGGGGCTCCACGCAAGATCTCACCCCGTGGGGTCAAAATGATCACAAGAAAGGTGAGCAAAAATCCCAGAACCACACGGGGGGACCTAGTGAATGACCTGCAGAGCACTGTGACCAAAGTAACAAAGCCTACCATCAGTAACACACTACGCCGCCAGGGACTCAAATCCTGCAGTGCCAGACGTGTCCCCCTGCTTAAGCCAGTACATGTCCAGGCCCATCTGAAGTTTGCTAGAGAGCTTTTGGATGATCCAGAAGAAGATTGGGAGAATGTCATATGGTCAGATGAAACCAAAATATAACTTTTTGGTAAAAACTCAACTCGTCGTGTTTGGAGGACAAAGAATGCAAAGAAGAGTTGCATCCAAAGAACACCATACCTACTGTGAAGCATGGGGGTGGAAACATCATGCTTTGGGGCTGTTTTCTGCAAAGGGACCAGGACGACTGATCCGTTTAAAGGAAAGAATGAATGGGGCCATGTATCGTGAGATTTTGAGTGAAAACCTCCTTCCATCAGCAAGGGCATTGAAGATGAAACGTGGCTGGGTCTTTCAGCATGACAATGATCCCAAACACACCGCCCGGGCAACGAAGGAGTGGCTTCGTAAGAAGCATTTCAAGGTCCTGGAGTGGCCTAGCCAGTCTCCAGATCTCAACCCCATAGAAAATCTTTGGAGGGAGTTAAAAGTCTGTGTTGCCCAGCAACAGCCCCAAAACATCACTGCTCTAGAGGAGATCTGCATGGAGGAATGGGCCAAAATACCAGCAACAGTGTGTGAAAACCTTGTGAAGACATACAGAAAACATTTGACCTCTGTCATTGCCAACAACAAAGTATTGAGATAAACTTTTGTTATTGACCAAATACTTATTTTCCACCATAATTTGCAAATTTGCAAATAAATTCATTGAAAATCCTACAATGTGATTTACAGGATTTTTTTCCCTCATTTTGTCTGTCATAGTTAAAGTGTACCAATGATAAATTACAGGCCTCTCTCATCTTTTTATGTGGGAGAACTTGCACAATTGGTGGCTGACTAAATCATTTTTTGCCCCACTGTATGTATATACTGTACTCTATATCATCTACTGCATCTTGCCATCTTGATGTAATACATGTATCACTAGCCACTTTAAACAATGCCACTTTTATATGTGGACATAACCTACATTACTCATCTCATATGTATATACTGTACTCGATACCATCTACTGCATCTTGCCTATGCCATTCTGTACCATCACTCATTCATATATTATTATGTACATATTCTTCATTCCTTTACACTTGTGTGTGTGTATATGGTAGTTGTTGTGGAATTGTTAGGTTAGATTACTCGTTGGTTATTACTGTATTGTCGGAACTAGAAGCACAAGCATTTCGCTACACCCGCATTAACATCTGCTAACCATGTGTATGTGACAAATAACATTTGATTTGATTTCACTCTGTCATTTAGGTTAGTATTGTGGAGTAACTACAATGTTGTTGATCCATCCTCAGTTTTCTTCTATCACAGCCATTAAACTCTAACTGTTTTAAAGTCACCATTGGCCTCAATGTGAAATCCCTGAGTGGTTTCTTTCCTCTCTGGCAACTGAGTTAGGAAGGACAGCTGTATCTTTGTAATGACTAGGTGTATTGATATATCCACTATCCAAAGTGTAATTAATAACTTCACCACCATTTGGGGCATAAAATCATCGAAGCTCTGCAGATTTTGTTGTGAGGATACAGAATCAATAGACCATTTATTTTGGAATTGCCCTCGGATAGCCTGTTTCTGGTCTCAGTTTCAGGAATGGCTGAAAATACATAGCATTGATCTAAAATTGACCCTAGAAATAGTACTGTTAGGAGATCTGTAGAGACCGGGTCAGTCAATCACTAATACTCTTAGTAAAAGTATTTATCTTCAACACGCAATCTGTAGATTCTATTCGATTAGATAGATAGATTGAAATTGTACGTTAAACATTATTTTTTATTTATTTATTTTTATTTTACCTTTATTTAACCAGGTAGGCAAGTTGAGAACAAGTTCTCATTTACAATTGCGACCTGGCCAAGATAAAGCAAAGCAGTTCGACAGATAAAACGACACAGAGTTACACATGGAATAAAAACAAGCTTACAGTCAATAATGCAGTATAAACAGGTCTATATACAATGTGAGCAAATGAGGTGAGAAGGGAGGTAAAGGCAAAAAAGGCCATGATGGCAAAGTAAATACAATATAGCAAGTAAAATACTGGAATGGTAGTTTTGCAATGGAAGAATGTGCAAAGTAGAACTAAAAAAAAAATAATGGGGTGCAAAGGAGCAAAATAAATAAATAAATAAAAATTAAATACAGTTGGGAAAGAGGTAGTTGTTTGGGCTAAATTATAGGTGGGCTATGTACAGGTGCAGTAATCTGTGAGCTGCTCTGACAGTTGGTGCTTAAAGCTAGTGAGGGAGATAAGTGTTTCCAGTTTCAGAGATTTTTGTAGTTCGTTCCAGTCATTGGCAGCAGAGAACTGGAAGGAGAGGCGGCCAAAGAAAGAATTGGTTTTGGGGGTGACTAGAGAGATATACCTGCTGGAGCGTGTGCTACAGGTGGGAGATGCTATGGTGACCAGCGAGCTGAGATAAGGGGGGACTTTACCTAGCAGGGTCTTGTAGATGACATGGAGCCAGTGGGTTTGGCGACGAGTATGAAGCGAGGGCCAGCCAACGAGAGCGTACAGGTCGCAATGGTGGGTAGTATATGGGGCTTTGGTGATAAAACGGATTGCACTGTGATAGACTGCATCCAATTTGTTGAGTAGGGTATTGGAGGCTATTTTGTAAATGACATCGCCAAAGTCGAGGATTGGTAGGATGGTCAGTTTTACAAGGGTATGTTTGGCAGCATGAGTGAAGGATGCTTTGTTGCGAAATAGGAAGCCAATTCTAGATTTAACTTTGGATTGGAGATGTTTGATATGGGTCTGGAAGGAGAGTTTACAGTCTAACCAGACACCTAAGTATTTGTAGTTGTCCACGTATTCTAAGTCAGAGCCGTCCAGAGTAGTGATGTTGGACAGGCGGGTAGGTGCAGGTAGCGATCGGTTGAAGAGCATGCATTTAGTTTTACTTGTATTTAAGAGCAATTGGAGGCCACGGAAGGAGAGTTGTATGGCATTGAAGCTTGCCTGGAGGGTTGTTAACACAGTGTCCAAAGAAGGGCCGGAAGTATACAGAATGGTGTCGTCTGCGTAGAGGTGGATCAGGGACTCACCAGCAGCAAGAGCGACCTCATTGATGTATACAGAGAAGAGAGTCGGTCCAAGAATTGAACCCTGTGGCACCCCCATAGAGACTGCCAGAGGTCCGGACAGCAGACCCTCCGATTTGACACACTGAACTCTATCAGAGAAGTAGTTGGTGAACCAGGCGAGGCAATCATTTGAGAAACCAAGGCTGTCGAGTCTGCCGATGAGGATATGGTGATTGACAGAGTCGAAAGCCTTGGCCAGATCAATGAATACGGCTGCACAGTAATGTTTCTTATCGATGGCGGTTAAGATATCGTTTAGGACCTTGAGCGTGGCTGAGGTGCACCCATGACCAGCTCTGAAACCAGATTGCATAGCAGAGAAGGTATGGTGAGATTCGAAATGGTCGGTAATCTGTTTGTTGACTTGGCTTTCGAAGACCTTAGAAAGGCACGGTAGGATAGATATAGGTCTGTAGCAGTTTGGGTCAAGAGTGTCCCCCCCTTTGAAGAGGGGGATGACCGCAGCTGCTTTCCAATCTTAGTTGAAAGATATGTGTTGTGTAGAAACACGAAGTGCGTGGCCAGCAGAGATAGATGGGATGGGCTGAGGGAAGCTGAGGGTTGGTATGTGGAATTGGAGACACGTGGGAGTGGAGTTGCTGTGAGAGAGAGAATGATGGTCAAAAGATAAAGGAGAAAAAAAAGTCTAAATACAACATAAAAGTACATTTGAATGACATTAAGTGGCAGTGTTTTTACAACTAATGCCGGTTTTCCTGAGGCTGATGCCGTGCAGGTGTTTGTACACATTCATATACATTCACTCTCATTAAAATAAATACATACAAGATCACACACATACAGTGCCTTGCGAAAGTATTCGGCCCCCTCGAACTTTGCGACCTTTTGCCACATTTCAGGCTTCAAACATAAAGATAGAAAACTGTATTTTTTTGTGAAGAATCACAACTGTCCCTCGAATGGTTGAGGGACAGTTATTGGAGAACTGTGGGGGGGTGTGACACCCTGATCTTAGAGATCTTTATTTATTCTCTATGTTTGGTTAGGTCAGGGTGTGACTCCGGTGGGAGAATCTGTTTTCTATTTCTTTGTTGATTTTGCCAAGTGTGGTTCCCAATCAGAGGCAGCTGTCTATCGTTGTCTCTGATTGGGAATCATATATAAGTTGTGATTTTCCATTTGGGTTTTTGGGGAGTTCTTTTCTCTTTAGCTGTTTTGTTTCCTGACAGAACTGTGTGTTTTCGTTTTTTCTACTTTGTTATTTTGTTGCGGTGTTCAGTTTATTAAAAATCATGAACACCGTGGTCTCCTTCTTTAACCCATGAGAGCCGTTACATTGGGAAAAAAGAAACTATGACAATATTTTATGTCACTATCATGCACAAGCACCCTCACACATAAGGATGGCTCTGTTGCGGAAAGACTGATACATGTTTGGTAGTGTCTTGATGCTGTATTGTTTGTCCTTCATGTTCTAATACTTTGTTACCCCCTCGTGTTTTTTGTAATAAATAATAATTTAAAATTAAAAAACTAAATAATAACTTTGCCATGCTCAAAGTGATATTCAATGTAGGCTTTCTTCTTCTTCTTTCTACCCATTTACCAATAGGTGCCCTTCTTTCGAGGCATTGGAAAACCTCCCTGATCTTTGTGGTTGAATCTGTTTGAAATTCACTGAACGACAGAGGGACCTTACATATAACTATGAGTGGGGAACAGAGATGAGGTAGTCATTAAAAGATCATGTTAAACACTTATTGCACACAGAGTGAGTCCATGCAACTTATTATGTGACTTGTTAAGCACATTTATACTCTTGAACTAATTTAGGCTTGCCATAACAAAGGGGTTGAATACTTATTGACTTAAGACATTTCAGCTTTCAGCTTTTTTAATTATTAACATTTCTAAGAACATAATTCCACTTTTACATTATGGGGTATGTATGTAAACTTCAGACTTCAACTGTGTAGACATATATATAAAACTCCCAGTAATTTATTGGGTAAAACAACCCACTAAATTACTGGGAGTTTATATACAGTTGATGTCGGAAGTTTACATACACCTTAGCCAAATACATTTAAACTCTGTTTTCAACAATTCCTGACATTTAATCCCTGTAAAAAATTCCCTGTCTTAGGTCAGTTAGGATCACCACTTTATTTTAAGAATGTGATATGTCAGAATAATAGTAGAGCTATGCTAGCTAACTGCTGTCAGCTTGGTTAAACACAAGGTCAGCGCAGGTTTTAGCCTCCACATAAAACTGAATTAGCTGACCATCTTAAGATGGCAAGTCAGTCAGGAGAGGAGAAGTCCTGAACGTCGATCTCATAGCAAAGCTAGCTTAGCTTACCTCACTACTGGCCCTGTTGTGATTGAATGGCAAAGACACACCCAAGAAACACCCACATCAGACCGACACACACTCATGACCGCTAGCATTTCTTAATGAACATTGATGGAAAACAAGGCCAAATCAGGAAGTGCAGTCACCCTATAAACTATCAATGTCAAAACTATATCCCTGTAAAAACTATTTTTCTATCATGTTCAAGAAGGATCAGACCATATTACTCTAATGCATACTTTCCCCAGACCAGTAGTGAAGGGAAACACACGAACATAGCAATAACAGAAGCATCATGTGGAAGTAGGATGCTTTGATAGTCCATGCAACACCTCCTTATAAAAAGGCCACAAGCACTGCCAATAATCATTGTTAAATCATTGAGACACTTCGGTACCGGGGAGACACAGAGACAGACCGACACACAGCTCTCCTGTCGCTCCATGAACTATAGAGTGGCCTCACCTGACAAAGACAGATGGCTAAAATTGACATTATCTGATATCAACTAGACTAGTGGGAGTCTGATGTTTGCACAACATACATTTCTATCTCACCACAGATAATAGTGCAAACAAGAATCACGGTTGAGGGAAGGAACCAGGCCTGTACTTGTAATTAATAATATGAATTGACCTGACCATATTATGCCCTAATATAAATCCAGGAAGGATGTAGGTTATAGATCTAATCATTTACATTATGTGGTTTAGATATGAACACCAAGACCTCTTACAGATTTCATTGTGGTCTTAAGGGTTACTCTCAAACCCAATTTCAGCCTTTGCCCAACCCCTTCAAAAAAAAAAATGTATTCAGGTGTGAATTGCTCATAAATATTAATGTTTGGGGTGGGTAAATGTAGTTGTACCTGATCCCAACACTTCCTCACTAAAGCATACTTACCAGAAGTCCACTGGCAATCTGATAATACAACTACAGTATGTGCATCGTTAGCAAATGTGGCTCTGGACAGGTAGCTCACAGTGGTAATGTCACGTCAGTATGAAGAGATCGGGAGACAGGCGCAGGAATGCGTAATAGGGTTTTTATTACCCAAATTACAGCGTGCCGTTGAAAGGCCCCAGGGTCGAAGACCAAACAAACACGTATACAAAACATAGGGTAGAAACCCAAACAAAAGAGTGAGGAGTACCTTGAATAAATACACAATCGCACAATGATTTTCACATTGGACAAGACCTGTAATGATCTGCACAATATACGTGGCACGAAAGCCAAAACAACATAGCACAGGTACTCACACAAACCAACGGACGTTGGAACAATAATCGACAGGACAATGGTAAACAAAGGGCACACTTATACAATTACTAATCAAAGGGAATAGGGACCAGGTGTGCGTAATGACAGTTCCGGAGGGATCCGTGACAGGTAAGTTCCTGACATCTATTGCCACTTGCCAACACAATCTCACACTTAATTTGTGCAAATATGTACAAAAAGTATTTCAGCGGAATATGTGTGTTTAATGCATTTTTGTGTGGCTTAATTCGTGTGAAAAGACACATTTTTGTTTGAAATGCGGCAGGAGGGACTGGTGTACTTCACAAAATAGATGGCTTCATGAGAAAGGAAAATGATGTGGATATATTGAAGCAACATGTCAAAACATCAGTCAGGAAGTTAAAGTTTGGTCACAAATGGGTCGTCCAAATGGACAATGACCCCAAGCATACTTCCAAAGTTGTGGCAAAATGGCTTAAGGACAAGAAAGTCAAGGTATTGGAATGGCCATCACAAAGCCCTGACCTCAAACCTATAGAAGATTTGTGGGCAGAACTGAAAAAGCGTGTGCGAGCAAGGAGGCCTTACAAACCTGACTCAGTTACACCAGCTCTGTCAGGAGGAATGGGCCAAATTTCACCCAACTTATTGTGAGAAGCTTGTGGAAGGCTACCTGAAACATTTGACCCAGGTTAAACAATTGAAAGGCAACGCTACCAAATACTAATTGAGTGTATGTAACTACTCCAAGTCTCAGAGCGAGTGACATTTGCCATCAGGCTGTTAGGCTTGAAGTCATAAACAGCGCTGTGCTTGCGAAAAGCTGCTGGCAAAATGCACGAAAGCGCTATTTGAATGAATGCTTACGAGCCTGCTGCTGCCTACCACTGCTCAGTCAGACTGCTCTATCAAATCATAGACTTAATTATAACATAACACACAGAAATACGAGCCTTTGGTCATTAATATGGTTGAATCCGGAAACTATCATTTCGAAAACAAAACCTTTATTATTTCAGTGAAATACGGAACTGTTCGGTATTTTATCTAACGGGTGACATCCCTAAGTCTAAATATTCTTGTTACATTGTACAACCTTCAATGTTATGTCATAATTACGTAAAATTCTGGCAAATTAGTTTGCAATAAGCCAGGCTGCCCAAACTGTTGCATATACCCTGACTCCGCGTGCAATGAACGCAAGAGAAGTGACGATTTCACCCGGTTAATATTGCCTGCTAACCTGGATTTCTTTTAGCTAAATATGCAGGTTTAAAAATATATACTTATGTGTATTGGTTTTAAGAAAGGCATTGGTGCTTATGGTTAGGTACAGTCATCCAACGATTGTGCTTTTTTCGCAAATGCGCTTTTGTTAAATCATCCCCAAGCGTTGCATTGATTATATACAACGCAGGACATGCTAGATAAACTAGTAATATCATCAACCATGTGTAGTTAACTAGTGATTATGATTGATTGTTTTTTATAAGATACGTTTAATGCTAGCTAGCAACTTGCCTTGGTTTCTACTGCATTCACGTAACAGGCAGTCTCCTCGTGGAGTGCAATGAGAGGCAGGTGGTTAGAGCGTTGGAATAGTTAACTGTAAGGTTGCAAGATTGGATCCCCTGAGCTGACAAGGTGAAAATCTGTCGTTCTGCCCCTGAACAAGGCAGTTAACCCACTGTTCCTAGGCCGTCATTGAAAATAAGAATGTGTTCTTAACTGACTTGCCCAGTTAAATAAAAAGGTATAATTATTTTATTTTTTTATTTGCAAAATCGGTGCCCAAAAATACCGATTTCCGATCGTTATGCAAACTCATTATAGTTGCAAAATCCGTGCTTCTACACCTGCATTGCTGGCTGTTTGGGGTTTTAGGCTGGGTTTCTGTACAGCACTTTAAGATATCAGTTGATGTACGAAGGGCTATATAATTTGATTTTGATTTGAACTCCAATAACTTTCAAAATATTGTTCCGAAGTTTTCCCCCCCAAAAATGTATTTTCCTATGAATGTAGTCGCACAAAGTGCCGTGTATTTTCCTAAGAATTAAGTCACACAAAAATGTGTGTATTTTCAAAGGAACTAAAAACACACAAAATCTGCTGAAATATTTTTGTATATATTTGCACGAATATATATTGAGTGTGAGATTGTGTTGCACTTGCAGTGTAAGTTCAAATCCCCCATGGTGCCCAAAATAAATCTTTGAAATGTGGACTCACATTTAATAAGGTATTCACATTTATTGCGGTATTGTGTTGGGAAGAAAAGTGCAATCACCACCTTGAAAATGAAGATCAGGGGCTCAATTCAATCCAACCCACATTGCAGTATATAAGCAGTAGCTTTTTATCCAATGGTCAAATTAACTCACATATTTGTCTTGGGTACTGTATAAAAACTACACTACACTCTTAAAAAAAGGTGCTATCTAGAACCTAAAAGGGTTCTTCAGCTGTCTCCATGGGAGAATCCTTGGAAGAACCCTTTTTGGTTCGAGGCAGAACCCTTTTGGTTCCAGGTAGAACCCTTATCGGTTCCATGTACAACCCTTTCCAAAGAGAGAAACCTCAAACCTACACATTTTCCAGGTATAACCTCAAAAGGGTTCTACCTGGAACCAAAAAGAGTTCTAACTGGAACCAAAAAGAGTGATCTTATGCGAACAGCCGGAGAACCATTTTGGAACCCTTTTTTCTAAGAGTGGCAAATTTAATAGATAACACAACTTCCTGAACTGCTTTTATCATACAAAGTGTTGCTGTCCATCACAGTATAGCCCCCTCAAAGTGAGTATGAATCCTAAACTCAAAGGAATAACGATATAAGGTGTTATGACATAAAAAAACATTTGCTTTCCTACAGTAAATGTAGGTAGTTATTGACAAACACGATGCCACGTGGGTCAGCCGAGACAAATGTCATTTCCTGATAGACATTGTTTGTTAGATAGCTGAGACACCAGCCCCTGATATATGAGCAGACAGGAGAAATGTATAACTGAGCTGATGAATGTGGAAATGGCATGATCAGAATTGTCATAAAACACTTTCCTTCATCTGGTGCTAATTAGATTATGCTTTGATAAATAGTGACAGCAGCCCCTTGACAACCAGCCGACCCAGTGTTTCCTTTGGATATTGCGGGGGGGGAACTGAAAAGCTCAGTTCTGGTGACCTTTTAAAATAACATTCTAATCCAAAGCCGACACCATGTAAAATGTCATTTCCACCGCTAGAAATGAGCCATGCATATTGGACCATGCATATTATCAGGTATGCTATTAGCAATAAGCATTATCATCAGTAGCCCAACTGATGCAGCATAGTGGCTATATATAAAAAGGCTGAAGCATGGGGCTTCCTATCTACATTTAGCCCATCGGGCTAATCATTAGCCAGATCTCAAATGTGATCTTTTAAATAGTTAGCATCCTATTGATTGATTTTATGTCCCAAAAAACTTGCATAAACAGTGAATATAATATAATGGGGTAATCCGCCACCTGGTATAACCACCCCCCCTGCCTGTACAATTTACAGAAACCACATCATGTCACCCTGGTTGCCACTACTCTTGCTCAACAAAAAATGTAATCTGTCTCATCACAATGTTTTAAGTCATTCCAAGAAAATTATTTTAGGTAGGGTGGCATTTTACCCAAATTTACCCTACAATTGACCCGTGTTACATATAGCCCACTCTCCCCTGTGCACTCACAGTGCATTGCTGAGAAGTAACCTGCTTAACCATGCAGCTGCTAAGATCTCTGGGTTTAAAATGGTGCAGTTGGCACATATTTAGGGGTTGAGAAATAAATCAATCGGGAATGGAAAGCTGGGAGCCCCCTCTTTTTAATAAAGGCCATTAAAACTGCTGTTTTCATAAATTGCAATAATTATTGTGCATTGACTGCTTGTCAGAATGCATGTTTCCATCCCTATGGCACTCGTAACTTGAATGCACCTCGAGATGAATATTTATCTAGCATAGAACACACAACAAGGTAAATAGATAAACTATTCTACGATGGGGTAGTCTGATTTTTCTATTCATTACTCCTTTTGTTTGCAGAGGAAAGGGGCTGTTCTATTATCTTCAAAGTGCGCTTCGGCAGAAATATTGTTTTATGTTCCTTATTTTTTTTGGCGAGGCGGCAATGGTTTTGCCATGGAGCAGAGCCACAGCAAAACGACTGCAACGGAAACACTGAGCCAACCCCATCTCTCGCACCCATGTAACACTGGCTGGAGGTTGTGAAATGTAAAGTCGGAGAACACTGTGAACATTACTGCCTCGTAGCGACTAAAGGGCAAATATGACTGTATTATAAGACAAACAGACAGAGGAAACATCAAAAGGGGCATCTGTTTTCCTGTTCGAGCAATACCTGATTTTAACAAAGATATTTCCCAATTCCTCAATCCATGAAGTCGCACAATGCTTATACAGTGTGATTCCCTTTCTTTTTTTCCCAACTAGGGCTGCATGTTTCCATACAACAACATTCCACGATCTATGGGATAAGAGCAGGAGCAGGTGGAGTAAGCATGGGAGATAGGAAAGAGTACATGTAGTTAAATGTCATTTGTGGAAATCATCCTAAAAGTAGTGGTTGGACACTTCCAAAATAACCTGATTGCTTATGTCACTGTGAGGCCAAACTGCAAAAACTTAAAGGAAAATACCACTTTTGTTTGTTTCATTAGTCCACTGTTGATACAGTCCCAACATGTTTTTCATGTCAGCAATCAAGTTTTCAAAATATATAGCTTTCAAAACACAGAGTTTGGACACATCATCACTTTCTGTATTTTGAAAGTTCTAGATCTTGAAATTATGTGTTCATGAAACAAATACCAAGATAGTGTTTTTGAGTGTTATTGTCCTTCAAGCTTGCCCAATAAAACGAGTTATAGAGAACAAAGATAGAATCATGTCTGAGGCAAGGCTGCAGACAAGAGATGAAAGGTGAAAATCCACAAAGTATAACTCAATACAGTAAATAGATACCTAGTGAGCACTATTTCTATCAACGGCAGTGTCATTCACCACTCATCCACCACTCATAGCTTACATCCTAACCATGGGAGTATTGAGTCGGCCAATGACTGCCATGTGATGTGATACTCAGAATATGCGCAGGGAGGGGTTTCTCATACCACAGGGTGAGGACTGTCACATGGTATGAACTCTAAAAACATCTCAGTCGCTAACATTAACAAAAAGCCAGCAACATGTAATCTTACTGAACCATAAAGCCATCTACTAACTAATGTGTTAATATAGACCACAGCACCATTCAGTTCTAAGCAAACAAAATAGCTGTGAAACAAGTATGAACAGATGGTGTTTGTTGGCTTTCCATTAACACGATAGATATAAACGTGGTCTGAATCTCCTGAGGAGATAATAGCTGTGGTTACTATTGCATGGCAAACTAGCAAGATTAGGGTTGTCGAGACTTACCAGTGACGATTCCATAGTTGGGTGCTTCAAGGATCGCCCCATAAAACTGAATGATGTTCCGATGGCTTAGTACACTGAGGATTTCAGCCTGAACAGGGGGACAAGCGAACATAGAATTCACAAACAAAATAGACTGAATATACAATGCCTTCAGAAAGTATTCACACCCCTCGACTTTTTCCAAATGTTGTTGTGTTACAGTCGGAATTTAAAATGGATTAAATTGAGCAGGGAGGTTTTCCAATGCCTCAAAAAGAAGGGCACCTATTGGTAGATGGGTAAAAAAAATAAAAAGCAGACGTTGAATATCCCTTTGAGCATGGTGAAGTTATTAATTTCACTTTGATTGGTGTACCACTCAAACCAGTAACTACAAAGATACAGGTGTCCTTCCTAACTCAGTTGCCGGAGAGGAAGGAAACCGCTCAGAGATTTTACCATGAGGCTAATGATCACTTTAAAACAGTTACAGAGTTTAATGGCTGTGAGGCTGGATCAACAACATTGTAGTTACTCCACAATACAAACCTAATTGACAGAGTGATAAGAAGGAAGCCTGTACAGAATAAAAAATATTCCAAAATATGTATCCTGTTTGCAACAAGGCACTAAAGTAATTCTGCAAAAAATGTGGCAAAGAAAATTAAGCAATTCACTTTTTGTCCTGAATTCAAAGTGTTATGTTTAGGGCAAATCCAATACAACACATTACCGAGTACCAATCACCATATTTTCAAGCATTGTGGTGGCTCCATCATGTTATGGGTATGCTTGCAATTGTTAAGGACTGGGGAGGTTTTCAGGAAAAAAAAAAAAGACATGGAATGGAGCTAAGCACAGGCAAAATCCTACAGGAAAACCTGGTTCAGTCTGCTTTCTACCAGACACTGGAAGAGGAATTCACCTTTCAGCAGGACAATAACCTAATACACAAAGCCAAATCTACACTGTAGTTGCTTACCAAGAAGACAGTGAATGTTGCTGACTGGCCGAGTTACAGTTTTGACTCAAATCGGTTTGAAAATCTATGGCGACTGAAAATAGTTGTCTAGCAATGATCTCCATTCAATTTGACAGGGCTTGAAGAATTTTGAAAAGAATAATGGGCAAATATTGGACAATCCAGATGTGAAAAACTCTTAGAGAATAACCCGGAAAGACACACAGCTGTAATCACTGCAAAAGGTGATTCTAACATGTATTGACTAAGGTGTGTGAATACTTATGTACATTTATTTGTATTTCATTTTCAATTTATTTGCAAACACGTCTGAAAACATGTATTCACTTTGTCATTATGGGGTAATGTGTGTAGATGGGTGAATTTTTAAAATATTTAATACATTTTGAATTCAGGCTGTAATATTACAATATGTGGAATAAATCACTGGGGTATGAATACTTTCTGAAGGCACTGTAGCTGACATCTAAATTGTGTAGAATTGTGTAGGATATCAGTTAAAATATTTCTGCAGGTCCCAAAACAGGCATATTAAATAGAATAAGTATGAAAAGGTACACCATATATACAAAAGTATGTGGACACCCCTTCAAATTAGTGGATTCGGCTATTTCAGCCCGTTGCTGACAGGTGTATAAAATCACAGAGCCATGCAATCTCCATAGACAAACATTGGCAGTAGAATGGCCTTACTGAAGAGCTCAGTGACTTTCAACGTGGCACAGTCATAGTATGCCACCTTACCAACAAATCAGTTTGACAAATTTCTGCCCTGCTAGAGCTGCCCCGTCAACTGTAGGTGCTGTTATTGTGAAGAGGAAATGTCTAGGAGCAACAACGGCTCAGCTGAAAAGTGGTAGGCCACACAAGCTCACAGAACGAGACCGATGAGGGCTGAAGCTCGTAGTGCGTAAAAATCATCTGTCCTCAGTTGCAACTCTCACTACAGAGTTCCAAACTGCTTCTGGAAGCAATGTCAGCACAGGAACTGTTCGTCGGAAGCTTCATGAAATGGGTTTCCATGGTCGAGCAGCACCACACAAGCCTAAGATCACCATGCGCAATGGCAAGCGTGAGCTGGGGTGGCGTGAAAATCGCCGCCATTGGACTCTGGAGTTGTGGAAAGCCTTCTCTGGAGTGATGAATCACACTTCACCATCTGGGTTTGGCGGATGCCAGGACAACGCTACCTGGCCCAATACATAGTGAACACTGTAAAGTTTGGTGGAGGAGGAATAATGGTCTGGGGCTGTCTTTCATGGTTCAGTCTAGGCCCCTTAATCTTAAGGCTACAGCTTACAATGACATTCTAGATGATTCTGTGCTTCCAACTTTGTGGCAACAGTTTGAGGAACTTGACTGGCCTGCACAGAGCCCTGACCTCAACCCCATGAAACACCTTTGGGATGAATTGGAATACCGACTGAGCCAGACCTAATCGCCCAACATCAGTGCCCAACCTCAGGTGTCCACATACTTTTGGTCATGTAGTATACATCAGATGTATTTTTGTCACTTACAAGAAATCTCCAGAATCAGAATCATCCATTCTTTAATTGGGCCTAATATGATCCCTCATTTGGCAATAGACGTTCTTTAAAGCATACAGCATGTGAAATTCTGTGCACAAAGCGAGGGGGAGTATAATGACTATGACTGATGGGTACCAAAAGTCACCACAACCCACTAAACGGGGTAGCAATTAAAATGATTACTACACCGACAATTAAAAAGTATATGAAAAGCCTCAGCAATTAGGACTCCTACCTCATTTTCGATCTTGAGCAGCTTTTTCACCGCCACCTCTTTGTCCTGAGGGATCCACCTGGCTCGGTACACGCTCCCGAAGCTGCCGCCGCCGCAGTTCTCGTAGAAGTGGATGTCATCAAACTTGATTTGCACGAAGGAGGCACTGAGAGGCAACATCTCATAATAACACTCAGCCCCAACTCAACGTCTGTCTGGAGGACCACAGGGAAGGAGATAGCGGAGGAGGAAAAATAAGCACAGAGCTCACTAAAAAGCAGTTAAGAACCGATGCTCAAATCTGTCATAGGCTTGTCCCCCCCCCCCAAAAAAAAACTCTGATTCCTCAAAGTAAAAGTCCTGCACCAGTGACACAACTGAGAGCAGCTGTACACTTGAGCACACCATTAGAGTGTGTGACTGGGAAGCTGGATGTGCTGCTAACAGTACCCCAGGGAGGCCTCTGTGTCATTGGCTATGTCTGCCCGGAGTGGCACCGTGATATCCCTGATCTCAGCCAGTGACTTACGGGACATTCAACGAGCCCGCCTGTCCCAGACCTACGCCACACAGTCACCAGTAAGCACTAAGTGAGGGTCCCAGGATCCTCTGCTTGTATAAGGACTATGGATGGCATCCCTGGCATGCATTCTCCCTCTACTGTGATCACTAAGCGCAAAATACGCACAGCCAAAGTCACCGACTGTTCCAGTAGAGTCTAGAGTGGTCTGTACAGTACATGTAAGGCTACAAAGCTAGACACAGCAGAGCTCTTAAAAGGGATTACATCCTCTAGTCTCCCATGAATCACTGCAAACTTTTCATGACACACTATCACTACACACTTGTTTTAAAAACAAACCCAAAAGGTGCTACACACCTCTAATTCTATATTCAAAGAACAGGGACCATGTCTTCCTAATGTATATAAATGAAAGTGCGATAATAGGTAGAGGGAACACCAAACCAACTTTTTGCCCACAGACAACAATTAACGCACACTTCCCTTTGTTTTTAAATATCAACCTAAGTGCATCTTGTAAAGAAAGAATCCCTTCATTACAGGAAATTGTAGCTCGGATATTGTTCAGAAGTTTCCCATTTACTGCTCAGCAATTATGGCTTTTAAGAGGCTGTTACCTGGACCTAAATCAGGATTGCTATCCAGCCCAGCAGGAAATGCCTCCATTGTCACAGAGGGGAGCCAATTCTCTCTACTGATTTACGGCTATTGATGCTATACTTAGCTTCACACCAATCTTTTCAGTACATGAGCAGCTCCGACATTTTCTGTAGACACTTAAGCACGAAGGATTACAGGGTTATTGGAGCTCGTTTTTGCCTGTCCTCACTGGAAAGTCAACACTCTGCCCCAGACACTAAAATTATGGACCAATACCCATGTGAACATATACAGGCAAGTGGATACCTGCCAGAGCTCTACAGATGAACATGTAAAAATGTAGCAGAAATAATCCAAATGTATTGAGTTAACCTCGTCTGCTTGACCCATTCATATCATCCCGGTGGCGGATATGATTGCATACTGTCCCCCATCAGGAAGTACAAACTTCAGCTCCAGAGTTTAAACTACCACCCGAAGCAAAACTAAATAGAAGTCTCACTGCTGTTACTTACATAATCAAAATGTCTCCAGGCATTTACGGTAAATAATTCAACCAGGAAATGGTCTATTTGTATGTATGCAGTTTAGACTGCATACATACACCACACACAAAATATGTATAGACTAGTGTAAATTGTGTTAAATATAATTTTGCAAGATTAAGACACTTCAGCAGCTCAGGATCAACAGGAGTTTAAAGGCAAGAATACCAATTTCCTCGATGACACGCATGAGACCAAAGCTTTTGCCAAACAGACAACTGTAAAACAATGGAATTTGTTATTCACAACTTTCAAAAAAGTATGTAATTGAAAACATGTAACGGCGTGTAAGCCTACTCACTGAAACATAATGCGATATTAGTACATAGCATACCTTTGAATTTTCCAACAAATACTAGAAACATTCAGTTTGACAGATCCAATGGGTAGCTTAACTTCTGCAGGTAAACATAGAACTACTGTAAAGAACCCACTTTCCTGGAAACCTGGCGTGACGTTTAGGATTTCCCCACACCGGGATTTCTAGTTACACAACTTCTTCCTTGACTTGGGCTGAGTGCTGAACGCTATAGAGAAATAGCCATAGACATTAAAACCAGGGAAGTATCCCAACATTTTTCAAAGAGCTTCACAAATTCTGACGACAACAGCGCCACTCAATGGGTAAAACCGGTACACCTCCAACGACACCATTAAAATGAAGCAGCAATCTATGTTATAACAACCAACACCTACAGGGAATCGAATTCGTTTTCCTATTATCAAAAGATAATACTATGACAGCATAAAAGTTTATTTGAAATATTATTTCAGGCTACTGTAAATATTTTTTCAGCTCAGCTCATAATTTGTTATTATACTAACTAATGATCAAAATAATCAATGAACAATTAAATGGACAGCAGATACATCGAATTCATTTTTAATATTTACAGAATACACATGGCTAAAATGTTTGCAGAAAACCGTTACCTTAGAGACTTTCAAAGAGGAATGTGCTCACATACTGTACATCCCAGCCCAACATCACAAACCATTGCATGCTGAGGCCATAATAGATATATGAACACATTGTACATGTGTAATAAAAAGCATCAAATCTGATTTAGAAAAAAAGATTGGAAACAACATCTGAATATCAGGATTTGGAATTTAGGAGGTTAGAGAGTGAAGTAAGAGCCAATGTTCCCACCTGGAAAAGTTATCCGTTTAACATAAACCTCACAGATTATTGTACAACAATCAAATGGATGATTATTTCCAAACGATAATTCGCTTTATAGATTGTGTCCTTTTCGTGGGGCTGGTGACTTCAAAGAATTAAATAGAGCTTCAGGGACATGAGAATGAGATGAATTTGAAAATACTTGGTGAAATTTAAAGCAGAGTGACTGCTGCCCATTGATAACAAAAATGAAAACGATACACAAAGGAAAACAAGCAGCAGAAATGATACTGACATTTGAAATACAGTTGAAGGTGGAGCCGATGAACTCTGCAGCTGTAGCTTACTTGACTATACTGCATGTATAATAATGTGAAGTTCCACGTAGCAAAGTGGATATGTGTGTGTACTGGTACAACATTGTTGGCAGTAGAGCAGCAGCATGTGACATGTCCCGTGTCTGTCCAGTGTCCGTCCAAGCTTCAGGTCCTGCGTGGTTCCAGTCTGTGGGAGAACTGAGATAGGGTTCTCTGGTTGTCAATCACAGTCAGCTGGCGCACATAGCTCCTCACGTCCAGGTGGTTCTTACTGGTCTGAGATGGTTCTGCACCTGAGAGACGATGGGAAAGCGAAATACCACCTTCCTTATAAACCATGTCCTGTATGCCCCAAGCACTTAGAAACCTTCCAGTCAAGTGAAGACTTAAAGATTGCTATGTTTACTTACTGAAAGGCAGACTTCTGCAGTATCTCACTATTCTCACTGTGTTAGCGATCATTCGCTGAAAAACAAGAAAACACAAAGAGATGTTACCATGATGAATTTAGACTTCCAATATAATATCATGTCAAAATCAATATCCTCAGGGGAGGGCCTTACCATTTTCTCAAAATTGACCAAACTGTCAATGAACGTCTTGTTTCCATCATGAGTGAAAGTCATGTCTGGAAAGATAATAGCAATATGATTGCACACACAGAACATAGACAAAAGAATAAGGATTGGAATTGACAAGAGCAAACAATATAGAAGCTAGTTACACTGTGTCCCAGGCTGACACTCCAAAAAGAGATCAAAACTTGCTGATAATAACTTCTTCACACAAGAGGCAGTGAGGACAAACCTCTCAATAGTCAATCAATAGGTAAGATAATGGGTAAAACAACATGGAGGGTCATGTAGACGGTGGGAGAGAGCTGTGTTGGGTAAAACAACATGGAGGGTCATGTAGACGGTGAGAGAGAGCTGTGTTGGGTAAAACAACATGGAGGGTCATGTAGACGGTGAGAGAGCTGTGTTGGGTAAAACAACATGGAGGGTCATGTAGACGGTGAGAGAGCTGTGTTGGGTAAAACAACATGGAGGGTCATGTAGACGGTGAGAGAGCTGTGTTGGGTAAAACAACATGGAGGGTCATGTAGACTGTGAGAGAGCTGTGTTGGGTAAAACAACATGGAGGGTCATGTAGATGGTGAGAGAGCTGTGTTGGGTAAAACAAAATGGAGGGTCATGTAGATGGTGAGAGAAAGCTGTGTTGGGTAAAACAAAATGGAGGGTCATGTAGATGGTGAGAGAGCTGTGTTGGGTAAAACAAAATGGAGGGTCATGTAGATGGTGAGAGAGCTGTGTTGGGTAAAACAACATGGAGGGTCATGTAGATGGTGAGAGAGCTGTGTTGGGTAAAACAACATGGAGGGTCATGTAGACGGTGGGAGAGAGCTGTGTTGGGTAAAACAACATGGAGGGTCATGTAGACGGTGAGAGAGCTGTGTTGGGTAAAACAACATGGAGGGTCATGTAGACGGTGAGAGAGCTGTGTTGGGTAAAACAACATGGAGGGTCATGTAGATGGTGAGAGAGCTGTGTTGGGTAAAACAAAATGGAGGGTCATGTAGATGGTGAGAGAGCTGTGTTGGCTAAAACAAAATGGAGGGTCATGTAGATGGTGAGAGAGCTGTGTTGGGTAAAACAAAATGGAGGGTCATGTAGATGGTGAGAGAGCTGTGTTGGGTAAAACAACATGGAGGGTCATGTAGATGGTGAGAGAGCTGTGTTGGGTAAAACAAAATGGAGGGTCATGTAGATGGTGAGAGAGCTGTGTTGGGTAAAACAACATGGAGGGTCATGTAGACGGTGGGAGAGAGCTGTGTTGGGTAAAACAACATGGAGGGTCATGTAGACGGTGAGAGAGCTGTGTTGGGTAAAACAACATGGAGGGTCATGTAGACGGTGGGAGAGAGCTGTGTTGGGTAAAACAACATGGAGGGTCATGTAGACGGTGAGAGAGCTGTGTTGGGTAAAACAACATGGAGGGTCATGTAGATGGTGGGAGAGAGCTGTGTTGGGTAAAACAAAATGGAGGGTCATGTAGACGGTGGGAGAGAGCTGTGTTGGGTAAAACAACATGGAGGGTCATGTAGACGGTGGGAGAGAGCTGTGTTGGGTAAAACAACATGGAGGGTCATGTAGACGGTGGGAGAGAGCTGTGTTGGGTAAAACAAAATGGAGGGTCATGTAGACGGTGGGAGAGAGCTGTGTTGGGTAAAACAACATGGAGGGTCATGTAGACGGTGGGAGAGAGCCGTGCTGGGTAAAACAACATGGAGGGTCATGTAGACGGTGGGAGAGAGCTGTGTTGGGCTGCACTGACCTTTGATCAGCAGCGGCATGAAGGGAATGATGGGCGGGTCCAGCTTGGCCACAGTGAGCCGGTACGCCCGGTGGTTCCTGGACGGGTCCTGTGGAAATACTCACACTGTTCTGAGATCTGCCACAACCATGTTAAGTGGGCACATCACAGTCACAGCCAAGGGTGGTGCAGCTCCATACATACATTGTTAGATGACAAATGACCATGCAAGAATGTGATGTTTCAATTAAATATTTGAATAAATTGGAGCTTTAGAAAGCAAGGCTAGAGACTATGTGAGTGGATGAATGGTTGATATGGGACTAAAAATAGTTTAGGGTACTCACCATTAAGCTTTCAAATTCACTGTAAAACTTCTTAAATTTGCTGGGTAGTTTCTGTCAACACAAGTAACAGGGAAAGTTAACAGACAGTTGAAATCATATTCTTGGGCAGATGCTAAACACATTTGAGTGTTGTTGGACAGACAGATGCACAATGTCAGACAGACAAGATGGACACAGTGACAGACACACAGAGTGACAGACACACAGTGACAGACAGGCAGAGTGACAGACAGGCAGAGTGACAGACAGGCAGAGTGACAGACAGGCAGAGTGACAGACAGGCAGAGTGACAGACAGGCAGAGTGACAGACACAGAGTGACAGACACAGTGAGACAGACAGACACACTGAGACAGACAGACACACAGTGAGACAGACAGACACACAGTGAGACAGACAGACACACAGTGAGACAGACAGACACACAGTGAGACAGACAGACACACAGTGAGACAGACAGACACACAGTGAGACAGACAGACAGACACCCACCTCCCATGTCTGACTCAGTCTGCTCACGGCTGGGTTACTCATGCCCATGATAATAGCGAAGAAGGAGTTGAGGTTCTTATACTCCTTACAGCTGTTACAGAGAGAAAGTAGTCCAGAGATGTATCAGTATCAGGTAACATGTTACGTGTGACTAATTTAAGTCATCACAGGGGGTCATGAAGGAAACCCTTTTTCCACATTTTGTTGATTGATCAAAGAAAAATACATCTCAATCTACATACAATACCCCATAATTACAAAGCAAAAACTTGTTTTTAGACATTTATACAAATGTATAAAAAATAATAATAAACAGAAATACCTTATTTGCGTAAGTATTAAGACCCTTTACTATGAGACTCGAAATTGAGCTTAGGTGCATCCTGCTTCCATTGATCATACTTGAGATGTTTCTACAACTTGATTGGAGTCCACCTGTGGTAAATTCAATTAAATAAAATTCGGTGCCAACCTTGCTAGACGCCTCAGAGATTTGGGAGAGGGCAGTGAGTACTCCCTAAACTTGAGGGAGGACAGGGAGTGCTTCTCACGGTCCCTAATCTTTGTCGGCTGGGTATTGATACACTATGTGCGTAGGATACCTACTGTTCGTGTGTATATGCGTATGATATCTACTGTTTGTGTGGAAGTATGTGCGCCGCTATAAAATGGATGTCTTTGTATTGTGGACTTCAGAACATTCTCGTGAATAAACATTTGACTATTGTAGGCTGGGCCTCTGTCTGTTTTCATTTCAACCAGTATCTTACAAATTCTGGGTTGCAGACAGAGTAGTTAATTGAAGTTCAGTTTATGAACATTGAGAACATAATTCTCACAACAAATGGTCACTCTGACAGAGCTCCAGAGTTCCTCTGTGGAGATGGGAGAACCTTCCAGAAGGACAACCATCTCTGCAGCACTCTACCAATCAGGCCTTTATGGTAGAGTGGCCAGATGGAAGACACTCCTCAGTAAAAGGCACATGACAGCCCGCTTGGAATTTGTCAAAAGGCACGTAAAGCGCACTCCGACCATGAGAAACACGTTTCTCTGGTCTGATGAAAAGATTGAACTCTTTGGCCTGAATGCCAAGTGTCACATCTGGAGGAAACCTGACACCATCCCTACGGTGACGCATGGTTGTGGCAGCATCATGCTGTGGGGATGTTTTTCAGCAGCAGGGACTGGGAGACTAGTCAGGATCGAGGGAAAGATGAATGGAGCAAAGTACAGAGACATCCTTGATGAAAACCTTCTCCAGAGCGCTCAGGACCTCAGACTGCGGCGAAGTTTCACCTTCTAACAGGACAACGCCCCAAAGCACACAGCCAAGACAATGCAAGAGTGGCTTCGGGACAAGTCTCTGAATGTCCTTGAGCCTCCAGTCAGACCCCGGACTTGAACCCAAAGCCACTCCTGCATTGAACCCGAAGCCATCTCTGGAGAAACCTGAAAATAGCTGAGCAGCAAAGATCCCCATCCAACCTGACAGAGTTTGAGAGGTTCAGCAGAGAAGAATGGGAGAAACTGCCCAAATACACGTCTGCCAGCTTGTAGCGTCATAACCAAGAAAAGTTGAGGCTGTAATCATTGCCAAAGGTGCCTCAAAGTACTGAGTAAAGGGTCAGAATACTTATGAAAATGCAATATTTCAGTTAAAGATTTAATACATTTGCCAACATTTCTAAAAAGCTATTTTTGCTTTGTCATTATGTGGTATTGTGTGTAGAATGATAAGGGAAAACAAAACTATTTAATCAACTTTAGAATAAGGCTGTAACGTAACAAAATGTGGAAAAAGTCAAGGGGTCTGAATACTTACCGAATGCACCGTACATTCAACCATTCACACATTTGTTAATCTTGACACTTAAACCTTTCCTTTAGGGATTGATTGGGAGGGTTGACTGTACCCTACAGCTAAGTGACACAGGTATGCAATTCTACTACTACAGCTCTGCAGTCAGGGGAGACCATGTGCGCGCAAATGTGCATGCATGAGAGAGAGAGCGACAAGTCAAGGGCCACTCACTGGGCAGCGATCTTGATGAACTTCTTGAGCAGCTGAACACGCTTGCTGAGCTGAGCACACAGACAGATCTCCGTGATCACCCACAGCTGAATCTCATTGAACCTCCTGAGGAACAGGTCCATGTTGGCTGTAGTCTTCTTGAAGTTCTTCCTCCCAAATGTATAGTAGATCAGCTCATGCTGTAGTACAGGGCAAGAGAGAAAGTCAATGACCGTGTCCCTGATAGTTTCCATTATAATGTATCACTATATTGGTTTAATAGTTAATAGTTGCCATCTAGAACCTTCTGAAGAAACCTTTTTGTTTCCAGGTAGATGGTTTTACATGGAATCCAAAACGCTTTCTTCAGAGTGTCTCAAAAGGGTTCTACCTGGAACCAAAAACGGTTCTACCTCCTATGGGGATAGCCAAATAGTGTAGGAAGACATAGCCTGCACCCAGAATGGCACACTATTCCCCATAGGGCAGGGGTTGAAAGTAGTGCAAGAAACATGTATAGGGAATAGGGTGCCATTTAGGTCACAACCATAGAATCAAGTCATTCCTAATTCGTCATTGGTCTGAGGCACCTCATGTACACAGTGGAAGAGTTCCCAGTCGTAGAGAGTCATCTGGTAGGCCAGGTCTTTAGAGCTCATCAACTCAAAGCTGCCCAGGGAGCCTGTGGAGGGTCCTTCCTGCTCTGGTAAGGGCATCTGAAATATTGCGCAAATGTAATATACTGTATAATTTACAGTTGTCTGTATATCATTCTTCATCATACAATTCACACTGATATGAAATACAGGACTGTTTTGATAGCTACAATGACAGCTATACAACTATAACAAGTCGAATTGCAACAGTAGCCTCAGGCCAGTGAACATATGTCAGTCAATTACAACAAATATATTCCATTAGAGAAACACAACATGAGACGCAACATGCTTCATAGTAACAGCTGCATGAGATGTAGCTTGTAGGAAAACCTCTGGGAATTAGTTGGGTGGGTCTGAATGCTTGTTTTTCTGCATTGTTAATTTGTTGGGCAATATGTTTTTCTGGGGGGGGTATTTACACACCAATGAATCCAGTTGATCCCTGGGACAGACAAATAGACGGCCGTTGATGCTGAGTGTGGAGAAGACGGAAATATCGTTGGGTTTTAGCACCATTTTATCTGAGGGAAAACAACAAACGAGAGATAATTAAAACATGATCCTATTAAATACAGTACATTACCATATTATTATGGTCTGTTCTGAAGTCGCATAACAAGGGTAAGGAAAAGATGGCGCTGCAGTGGATATCGACCGTTTTACGGGCTCCCGACCAATTCAAACCAAATCTTATTAGCAACATGGGCCAAATACAACAGTGAAATGCTTACTTATGAGCCCCTAACAGACAATGCAGTTTAAAAAACTACGGATAAGAATAAGAGATAAAAGTAACAAGAGCAGCATCAAAATAACAATAGCGAGACTACAGAGTCAATGGGTCACATGCCCCAAATACAACAGATGTAAGTAAGCACTTCACTGTAAGGTCTACAAGTCCTTAACCAACAATGCAGTTCAGAAAATTCCCCAAAAATTAAGAGATAAGAATAAGAAATAATTAAAGAGCAGCAGTAAATAACAATAGCGGGGGTTACTAATACAGAGTCAATGTGTCAATGTGCGGGGGCAGGGCACCACCGGTTAGTTGAGGTAGTATGTACATGTAGGTAGAGTTATTAAAGTGACTATGCATAGATGACAACAGAGAGTAGCAGTGGTGTAAAGAGGGGGGAGGGGGCAATGCAAATAGTCTCTGAGTAGCCATTTGACTAGATGTTCAGGAGTCTTATGGCTTGGGGGTAGAAGCTGTTTAGAAGCCTCTTGGACCTGGACTTGGCGCTCCGGTACCGCTTTCTGTGCGGAAGCAGAGAGAACAGTCTATGACTAGGGTGGCTGGAGTCCAACAATTTTTAGGGCCCTCCTCTGACGCTGCCTGGTATAGAGGTCCTGGATGGCAGGAAGCTTGGCCCCAGTGATGTACTGCGCCTTTCGACACTACCCTCTGTAGTGCCTAACGGTCAGAGGCCGAGCAGTTGCCATACCAGGCAGTGATGCAACCAGTCAGGATGTTCTCGATGGTGCAGCTGTATAAACTTTTGAGGATCTGATGACCCATGCCAAATCTTTTCAGTCTCCTGAGTGGGAATATATTTCATCGTGCCCTCTTCACGACTGTCTTGGTGTGCTTGGACCATGTTAGTTTGTTGGTGATGTGGACACCAAGGAACTCTCATCCTGCTCCACTGCAGCCCCGTCGATGAGAAAGGGGGCGTGCTCGGTCCTCTTTTTCCTGTAGTCCACAATCATCTCCTTTGTCTTCATCACGTTGAGGGAGAGGTTGTTGTCCTGGCACCACACAGCCACATCTCTGACCTCCTCCCTATAGGCTGTTTCATCTTTGTTGGTGATCAGGCCTACCACTGTTGTGTCTTCGGCAAACTTAATGATGGTGTTGGAGTGGTGCCTGGCCGTGCAGTCATGAGTGAACAGGGATTACAGGAGTGGACTGAGCACGCACCCCTGAGGGGCCCCTGTGTTGAGGATCAGCGTGGCGGATGTTGTTACCTACCCTTACCACCTGGGGGTGGCCGGTCAGGAAGTCCAGGATCCAGTTGCAGAGGGAGGTGTTTAGTCCCAGAGTCCTTAGTTTAGTGATGAGCTTTGTGGGCACTATGGTGTTGAACGCTGAGCTGTAGTCAATGAATAGCATTCTCACATAGGTGTTCCTTTTGTCCAGGTGGGAAAGGGCAGTGTGAAGTGCAATAAAGATTGCATCATCTGTGGATCTGTTGGGGCGGTATGCAAATTGGAGTGGTCTAGGGTTTCTGGGATGAGGGTGCTTATGTGAGCCATGACCAGCCTTTCAAAGCACTTCATGGCTACAGACGTGAGTGCTACAGGTGTAAGATGGCGCCGGAGCAGACGTTTACGTTCCCCCAGCAAATTGTGTTTTTTGTTTATTTATTTGCGTTGTTTGTAACTTATTGTTTTTACATATTTTGTACATAATGTTGCCGCTACCATCTCTTATGACCGGAAATAACTTCTAGACATAAGGACGGCAATTACTAACCACGGCTTGGTAGAATCCTTTTTTTCCTTTCACGACTCTGACGAGCCCGACGCGAAGGATATACTGCTTCCTCGGGAACAGGCCTCGATCCCCGTGATCTGCGTGAAGAGGAGGCGGAGAAAGAGGGGCCGAAGGGCGGGCTGCCTTCTGAGAATTCATAGGCTATCGAATAAACCCCCACTTCCCTCCATTCTGCTAGCAAACATGCAATCCTTGGAGAATAAAATCGATGAGTTACGCAGAAGATTAAACTTTCAGCGGGACATAAAAAATTGTTACATCTTATGCTTCACGGAGTCGTGGCTGAACGATGACAATATTAACATACAGCTGGCTGGTTATATGATGTAAGGGCAGGATAAAACAGTGACGTCTGGTAAGACAAGGGGCGGTGGACTATAATATTTTTGTAAATAATAGCTGGTGCACGATATCTAAGGAAGTCTCGAGTTATTGCTCGCCTAAGGTAGAGTATCACATGATAAGCTGTAGACCACATTACCTACTGAGAGAGTTTATCTGTATTCATCGTAGCTGTTTACATACCACCACAGTCAGAGGCTGGCTCTAAGACAGCATTGAACGAGCTGTATTCTGCCTTAAGCAAACAAGAAAACGCTCACCCAGAGGCGGCGATCCTAGTAGCCGTGGACTTTAATGCAGGGAAACTTCAACATTCACAAGGCTGCAAGTCCAGATGGATTACCAGGACGTGTATTGCTGGCATGCGCTGACCAACTGGCAAGTGTCTTCACTGACATTTTAAATCTCTCCCTGTCCGAGACTGTAATACCAATATGTTTTAAGCAGACCACCATAGTCACTGTGCCCAAGAATGCCAACATAGCCTGTCTAAATGACTATCGCCCCGTAGCACTCACATCTGTAGCCATGAAATGCTTTGAAAGGCTGGTCAATAGCTCACATCAACACCATCATCCTAAACACCTTGCACCCACTCCAATTCACATACTGCCCAAACAGATCCACAGATTACGCACTCTCTATTGCACTGCCCTTTCCCACCTGGATAAAAGGAACACCTATGCGAGAATGCTGTTCATTGTTCAACATCATAGTGCCCATCTAAGCACATCAATAAGCTCAGGACCCTGGGACTAAACATCTCCCTCTGCAATTGGATCCTGGACTTCCTGACGGGCTGCCCCCTGGTTTGGAGAGTATTTAACAACACATCTGCCACATTAACCATGAACACGGGGGTACCTCAGTGTCCACAATGACAGGACTGTAATGGAGCGGGTCGAGAGCTTCAAGTTCCTCGGTGTCCACATCACTAAGGAATTAACATGGTCCACACTAACCAACACAGTCGTGAAGAAGGCACGACAACACCTCTTCTGAAAATAATTGGGCCCTCAGATCCTCAAAAAGTTTTACAGCTGCACCACTGAGAGCATCTTGACTGGCTGCATCATCGCTTGGTATGGAAACTGCTTGGCAGCTACCCCCAAGCCATAATACTGCTGAATAGTTCATCAAATGGCTACCCGGACTATTTGCATGGAACCTTTTTTGCACCGACTCTCTTCCACTGACTTTACACACGCTCACCGGACTCACAAAACACACACATATGCATATTGACGCCACACACACACACAACACACTTTCCCACTCTTCACATACACTGCTGCAACTATGTTAATTTTCAATCCTGATTGCCTCGTCACTTTTACCCAGAGTCGTCCTCTAACTTTATTATCAAAGAAAATGGTCATAAATACTATGAAGAGGATGCACTCATGATAGCATTAGAACTGGCAATATTGCATCGATCATGACAGACAGGGGCATCCATCTTCCTCTGAATCCTCAGCAGAGAACTGGGCCCAGATTCTTAGCAGCAAAACAAATGCTAGTAAATAACAGACTTGTGGGCAATATGATTAGGGTCTCAGAGACAAAGGAGCAGTGCTTCAGGGCTTTATATTACTACTTGGTACGGGTGAAGCGCAGGTCAAACATAGGCCAGAGAAAGAGGTGGATCAGTACACTGGAATATCCATACAGCAAGTCCCAGCCGATGCCGGTGTAGAATCTTATGAGTTGAAGCAAGCTTGCAGCAATATTGCCCCAACCTTTTCCCTATGCTGCAGGCCATGGCCCTCCTGTCCCTATACTGAGCATACACCGGGTAACTGAAACAGACCAATCCAGCACCAGCACCCAATCATTTCTAGTAACTCAGGCCTGATTAATGAGCTTCATAGCATCTGTAAATAGCAGGCCATGTGTGGAAAGACTGTCAACCACCATCGTTTGATTAGCGTATAGCTGTGGCCCTTTTCACCTCCGGCCGAACTGAGGTTGACCAGGAGAAGGTCCTCCGCTGACCCCAGCTTGTCGGCCACTGCGCTGATGACCTCGCTGACCGAGGCGGCCATGGGGACCCGGATGGTGGTGTAGGTGTGGTCGCTGCAGTACACTTTGAACAGGACTGCATGGGGAGAGAGCACAGAGCACAAGGGTTGAAGGATGGGTACTGGGAAGACAGATCAGAGGCCAAGCGCATCAGCCTTGTCATGGTAGAGGTTCAAAACAGATTAGAAAACACTGTGTGTCACTCCTGGCTGCAAGGCCAAAAGGCTCATGACTGCTAAACTGTGCTTTTCTATAGCATATAGCTAGCTCTCGTCTAACGCATATCCTGCATGCTTTCACACACACACACACACATACATACATATACACACAGTATATATTTTTTTGAATTTTCATTGTAGGACATAAGACTGTAAAAACACCAAGAAATCAGCTCCAAGTGATTTTAATTAGGGAAATCTGTTCCCAAGTCTCTCCACGCATATTAGAGAGACACGTGATCATCAAACAATATAAACAAACGTTTAAAATGATTGTTTTAGTCAAATATTATATATTTTTGGCCAGTTGGAAAACCCTGCACTATGCCATACTTACTCTCATCATTACTCTTGATGGCCTGTCGTTTCTGCAGCTTCTCATCCCCCATGCTGAACTGCCTCAACAGGATTTTGTGCTAGAACAGAACAGGACAGACAGAAGTGGTTCAGAAGTGTGTTGGTTCAACAACATGACAACAAACCATGGGTGGGAGTAGGATGTAGCTTGGGGAAATGTAGCTCGGGCTGCCAATGCAAACAAAAGCACAGAACATGACTGCAGTGCTTGGGTCATAGCTGGGTGACATACCTTTTGTTGAGAGGATTTGGCGTCATCAGAGCTGAGAAGGCAAACAAAGTGAGATTACATCATGCTAAAGCCGGGGACACTAAAGATAAGTACAACGCAGTAACAATACATTCACACACTTACTTGTTTTTAACGATCTTCTCTAACTCTGGGAGTTGATCTTTCAGAGCAGGAATCACCCTGGCATCATCAGATACAGACACAAAGAACTCCTGGAGCACACAACACACTCTCAATGAGGAGAGATTAATGAGCACAAACTAATTTGGATTATCAAATGACAAATCACTAATACTATTACAGCAAACAGTATATTTTTAAGCAACAAGCTGAATAAGAGTGCCTATTAATAAAGGTTTGTGAGGAAGACACTGGTTACCTCTGCAACGGCAACCTATTCTCTTCATAAGGCACTCGTTTTGACCAGGGCCCTATATAGGGTGGGACTTGGTATGCATCCACTGACCTCTAGGAAGGCGACGGAGGCATCCTCCTCCTGCAGGTGGTCTCCATGTACTGAGGCCCACTGCAGCACCAGCCTGATTACCCTCCTCTTGTTGTTCAGGGTATAGTCAAGACGCTCCTGTTCTGAGCCCTGGGATGCCTCAGCATGGTAGGTGCAGGGCAGTTAAGGACAGAAACACGTCTGTGCTACATCATCTTCACTGACTCACATCTAGTCCAGGGGCCGTTTGTAGCAAGCGTCTCAGAGTAGAGGTTCTGATTCAGGATCCATGTAGCAATTTAAGTCACAATGAATACGATTATTTGGACAGGGCGGACCGGATCCTACTCTGCAATTTTTAATACATAGAAGGGATACTGATTCTCATCAGTAGAAATACACACAAAAACATACAGTTTATTTGCTATTTTCAGTGACTGAAAGGATATTGGGCCATGAGCACCGGACACAGCTGACTGTTAGGGATGAAGACGCAGTGCATGAGCACAAAGTCGTCCAGAGCTGGATCTGGGCAGACAGAGAGAGAGAGAGTGACAGAGAAAAAGAGAGATAGAGAAAGCGTGAGAGAGAGAGCAGAAAACAGATAGAGAGAGAGGGGGGCACCTGTGATGTCAGATGAAAGGATGCCAGACCAGGCCAGCAGGCTGACAGTACTACAGGCCTGATCACACATGGCTGCTGGCTCTGTCACCGCAGACGGCTGGGACATGAAAGCAGCCAGGAGTTCAAGCGTAATTAGATCAGCCCTGTGATGCGCTGCTAATTATAAACATGAACATGGAGGCCGGATACCTCTCTCTCTCTCTCTCTCTCTCTCTCTCTCTCTCTCTCTCTCTCTCTCTCTCTCTCTCTCTCTCTCTCTCTCTCTCTCTCTCTCTCTCTCTCTCTCTCTCTCTCTCTCTCTCTCTCTCTCCTCTCTCTCTCTCTCTCTCTCTTCTCTCTCTCTCTCTCTCTCTCTCTCTCTCTCTCCTCTCTCTCTCTCTCTCTCTCTCTCTCTCTCTCTCTCTCTCTCTCTCTCTCTCTCTCTCTCCTCTCTCTCTCTCTCTCTCTCTCTCTCTCTCTCTCTCTCTCTCTCTCTCTCTCTCTCTCTCTCTCCTCTCTCTCTCTCTCCTCTCTCTCTCTCCTCTCTCTCTCTCTCTCTCTCTCTCTCTCTCCCTCTTCTCTCTCTCTCTTCTCTATATGTAGCTGAGGTAGTATGTACATGTAGGTAAAGTGACTATGCATAGATGACAACAGAGAGTAGCAGTGGTGTAAAGAGGGGGGGAGGGGGGCAATGCAAATAGTCTGGGTAGCCATTTGATTAGCTGTTCAGGAGTCTTATGGCTCTGGGGTAGAAGATGTTTCGAAGCCTCTTGGACCTAGACTTGGCTCTCCGGTACCGCTTGCTGTGTGGTAGCAGTGAAAACAGTCTATGATTAGGGTGGCTGGAGTCTGACAATTTTTAGGGCCTTCCTCTGACACCACCTGGTATAGAGGTCCTGGATGGCAGGAAGCTTGGCACTGGTGATTGTACTGGGCCGTACGCACTACCCTCTGTAGTGCCTTGCGGTCGGAGGCCGAGCAGTTGCCATACCAGGCAGTGATGCAACCAGTTCTCAATGGTGCAGCTGTAGAAACTTTTGAGGATCTGAGGACACATGCAAAATCTTTTCAGTCTCCTGAGGGGGAATAGGTTTTGTCGTGCCCTCTTCCCGACTGTCGTGGTGTGCTTGGACCATGTTAGGTTGTTGGTGATGATGTGGATGCCGAGCTCTCAACCTGCTCCACTGCAGTCACGTTGATGAGAATGGGGGCGTGCTCGGTCCTCCTTTTCCTGTAGTCCACAATCATCTCCATTTGTCTTAATCACATTGAGGGAGAAGTTGCTGTCCTTGCACCACACGGCCAGGTCTCTGACCTCCTCCCTATAGGCCGTCTCATCGTTGTCAGGGATTAGGCCTACCACAGTTGTGTCATCGGCAAACTTAATGATGGTGTTGGAGTCGTGCCTGGCTGTGCAGTCATGAGTGAACAGGGAGTACGGGAGGGACTGAGCACGCACCCCAGAGGGGCCCCCCGCGTTGATGATCAGCATGGCGGATGTGTTGTTACCTGTCGTACAGCCCGTCAGTAAGTCCAGGATTCAGTTACAGAGGGAGGTGTTTAGTCCCAGGGTCCTTAGCTTATTGATGAGCTTTGAGGGCACTATGGTGTTGAACGCTGAGCTGTAGTCAATGAATAGCATTCTCAGATAGGTGTTCCTTTTGTCCAGGTGGGAAAGGGCAGTGTGGAGTACAATACTGACTGCATCATCTGTGGATCTGTTGGTGCAGTATGCAAATTGTAGTGGGTCTAGAGTTTCTGGGATAATGGTATTGATGTGAGTCATGACCAGCCTTTCAAAGCATTTCATGGCTACAGATGTGAGTCTTACTCACATCGGCTGCGGAGAGCGTTATCACACAATTGTCCGGAACAGCTGATGCTCTCATGCATGGTTCAGTGTTGCTTGCCTCAAAGCGAGCATAAACGTTATTTAGCTCATCTGGTAGGCTCGTGTCACTGGGCAGCTCTCGGCTGTGCTTCCCTTTGTAGTCTGTAATAGTTTGCAAACCCTGCCACAGCTGACGAGCATCGGAGCCGGTGTAGTACGATTCAATCTTAGGCCTGTACTGACGCTTTGCCTATTTGATAGTTTATCAGAGGGCATAGCGGGATTTCTTGAAAGCGGCAGCTCTACCCTTTAGCTCAGTGTGAATGTTGCCTGTAATCCATGGCTTCTGGTTGGGGTATGTACGTACAGTCACTGTGGGGACGACGTCCTCGATGCACTTATTGATAAAGCCAGTGACTGATGTGGTGTACTCCTCAATGCCATCGGAACATATTCCAGTCTGTGATAGCAAAACAGTCATATAGTTTAACATCTGCTTCATCTGACCACTTTTTTATAGACCGAATCCCTGGTGCTTCCTGCTTTTATCTTTGCTTGTAAGCAGGAATCAGGAGGATAGAGTTATGGTCAGATTTGCCAAATGGAGGGCGAGAGAGAGCTTTATAAGTGTCTCTGTGGTGGAGTGGTCTAGAATTTTTTCCCCAACTGGTTGCACATTTAACTTTCTGACAGAAATGAGGTAAAACTGATTTAAGTTTCCCTGCATTAAAGTCCCCGGCCACTAGGAACGCCGCCTCTGGATGAGCAATTTCCTGTTTGCTTATGGCGGAATACGGCTCATTGAGTGAGGTTTTAGTGCCAGCCTCAGTCTGTGGTGGTATGTAGACAGCTACGAAAAATACAGATGAAAACTCTAGGTAGATAGTGTGGTCTACAGCTTATCATGAGATACTCTACCTCAGGTGAGCAAAACCCTGAGACTTCCTTAGATATTGTGCACCAGTTCTTGTATACAAATATGCACAGGCTCCCGCCCCGTTCTGTCCTGCAGATAGTGAGTATAACCCGTCAGTTGTATGTTAGTAATGTCATCGTTCAGCCACGACTCGGTGAAACACAAGATATTACAGTTTTTAATGTCCCATTGGTAGGATCTGTGCTTTCAGTTCGTCCCATTTATTTTCCAGCGATTGAACGTTAGCTAGCAGAACGGAAGGCAAGGGCAGATTAGCCACTCGTCGCCTGATCCTCACAAGGCATCCTGATCTCTTTCTTTTCCTGCGAATCACGGGGATTTGGGCCTGGTCGGGTGTCCATAGTATATCCCTCTCGTCCGACTCATTGAAGAAAAACTCCTCTTCCAATTTGAGGTGAGTAATCACTGTTTTGATGCCAAGAAGCTCTTTTTGGTCATAAGAGACAGTAGCAGTAACATTATGTACAAAACAAGTTATGAACAACGCGAAAAAAACTAACAAAATAGCATGGTTGGTTAAGAGCCAATAAGACGGCAGCTTTAAAAAAAAATAACAAAAATAATATATATACATATACATACACACACATACATATACATACACACACACAGTGGGGCAAAAAAGTATTTAGTCAGCCACCAATTGTGCAAGTTCTCTCACTTAAAAAGATGAGAGAAGCCTGTAATTTTCATCATAGGTACACCTCAACTATGACAGACAAAATGAGAAAAAAAAATCCAGAAAATCACATTGTAGGATTTTTTATGAATTTATTTGCAAATTATGGTGGAAAATAAGTATTTGTTCACCTACAAACAAGCAAGATTTCTGGCTCTCACAGACCTGTAACTTCTTCTTTAAGAGGCTCCTCTGTCCTCCACTCGTTACCTGTATTAATGGCACCTGTTTGAACTTGTTATCAGTATAAAAGACACCTGTCCACAACCTCAAACAGTCACACTCCAAACTCCACTATGGCCAAGACCAAAGAGCTGTCAAAGGACACCAGAAACAAAATTGTAGACCTGCACCAGGCTGGGAAGACTGAATCTGGAATAGGTAAGCAGCTTGGTTTGAAGAAATCAACTGTGGGAGCAATTATTAGGAAATGGAAGACATACAAGAGCACTGATAATCTCCCTCGATCTGGGGCTCCACGTAAGATCTCACCCCGTGGGGTCAAAATGATCACAAGAACAGTGAGCAAAAAATCCCAGAACCACACGGGGGGACCTAGTGAATGACCTGCAGAGAGCTGGGACCAAAGTAACAAAGCCTACCATCAGTAACACACTACGCCGCCAGGGACTCAAATCCTGCAGTGCCAGACGTGTCCAGGCCCGTCTGAAGTTTGCTAGAGAGCATTTGGATGATCCAGAAGAAGATTGGGAGAATGTCATATGGTCAGATGAAACCAAAATATAACTTTTTGGTAAAAACTCAACTCGTCGTGTTTGGAGGACAAAGAATGCTGAGTTGCATTCAAAGAACACCATACCTACTGTGAAGCATGGGGGTGGAAACATCATGCTTTGGAGCTGTTTTTCTGCAAAGGGACCAGGACGACTGATCCGTGTAAAGGAAAGAATGAATGGGGCCATGTATCATGAGATTGAGTTAAAACCTCCTTCCATCATCAGCAAAGGCATTGAAGAGGAAACGTGGCTGGGTCTTTCAGCATGACAATGATCCCAAACACACCGCCCGGGCAACGAAGGAGTGACTTCGTAAGAAGCATTTCAAGGTCCTGGAGTGGCCTAGCCAGTCTCCAGATCTCAACCCCATAGAAAATCTTTGGAGGGAGTTGAAAGTCCGTGTTGCCCAGCAACAGCCCCAAAACATCACTGCTCTAGAGGAGATCTGCATGGAGGAATGGGCCAAAATACCAGCAACAGTGTGTGAAAACCTTGTGAAGACTTACAGAAAACGTTTGACCTCTGTCATTGCCAACAAAGGGTATATAACAAAGTATTGAGATAAACTTTTGTTATTGACCAAATACTTATTTTCCACCATAATTTGCAAATAAACTCATAAAAAATCCTACTATGTGATTTTCTGGATTTTTTTTCCCTCATTTTGTCTTTCATAGTTGAAGTGTACCTATGATGAAAATTACAGGCCTCTCATCTTTTTAAGTGGGAGAACTTGCACAATTGGTGGCTGACTAAATACTTTTTGCCACACTGTGTATGTATGTATGTATATATATATATATTTAAAAAAATATCATATAGGGTTAAAATATTTGTCATTGAAAATATGAATTTGTTCTTAAAAAAAAAAAGGTCCTTACACAGAAATACAATGGTCCACAGTGGCGAAAGAGATGTTATTGGAGTGACAGAGTGCACTACTCTACCTGATTCGTTAAGGTGAGAGTCCAGTCGCATCATTTCCAGAAAGTGCTCCAGAATCTTCTCCGGTGTCCCAGACATCACAGTGTATCTGGAATGGCAGTGTCAATCAATCACCTACTTCATTAATCAAGACAAGTTTACTGCTAGTGCTCACTACTGTTCCTATGCCACACTTCAATGACCTGTGTCCTCTGAAAACCTGGCTGTGATTACTACATTAGATAACAATCCTCAAACAACAGGCAAAGAGGTCCTGACCACCGCTGTATGTTTTAGGGGGATGGCTGGGTGAGAAAGGGTGTGGAAGCCTCTCCATAGGTAAAGCACAGGAAGAGACCACCACTCGACCATAAGAATCAACACGCTACAGCCAGGCTTGTTGTGATTGGCTAGGTAAGGGGAGAGAGAGGACGAGGCGTGTCTGTCCCAAATGGGACCCTATTCCCCATAGGGCCCTGGTAAAAAATAAAGTAGGGAAAAGGATGCCGTTTGGGACACTGGTGGTGTGTGCCAGGCACTCCACAGGGGAAGGAGAGGAGCTTGACACCCTCACACTCTTCATATGTGACTGGCGCTGTAGTTGATTAGAGGCCTACTCTGGCAGAGTGATTGTGACCCGCGGGGCCTGCCTTCTCCCCGGGAGCCCATCTCTCAGTCATTACCATTAATGTGTCTCTCTCCATTACTGCAGCCGCGGTCACTGACAGCAGCTGCCATTAAGACTAGCTAGTAGCTAACAGACGTCTGCAGCCTTGTAGCCTCAGTCTTGGCTTTACAATAGAACTTCTACCCCCGGCAACCAGATCCGCACTACTATACACTCTTTAGCCGAGGGTAGCTCAAACTCACCCACTTTTTACACTCACTCTGTGCAAATTGTCAAGAGTCTCTCACACTAACCTCACTCCCTGTTATGAATCTAACATCAAGAGACATTATCACACACATGACCCTCCCCCAACAGGAGAGAGTATCTCACACACCCACAGTCCCCTTTAACTTCCTAGTGAACTCTACCTCTACTGAACAGTGCTGCTACAGAAAGCAGTTCAATCATATTGTGAGGGGATGACTGGGTGAGACAGATAGAGAGTTAGCTCAGTACTTATAGTGTGAGGAGGTGGTGGTGGTGGAGCCATGGGTGGAGGCCTGGCTGCTGGGGCTCTTCTCCAGGACCAGAACATCCTGATAATGCTCTTTCAAACGCACCGTGTTGGCCTCCACATCCTGGACACACACAATTGATCATTATGTCATCATAAATCATTGTATTGTTGTTATGTTTTATTATGAAATGACATGCCATTCCTAATGACTACAAGTGGTTGTTATCTGGATGTTAAGTTTTTGAAAATGAATAAATACATTTCCGACTGAATAGTACTGTAGCAAATCCTGCAGAGTAGACCATCCCCCAAAATGGCTAGGATGACTTCTCTCTCCGACTCTAGTGGCATCTGGTAGTTAACATGGAGGCTGCACTACATTACATCATCCCATCAGAACTATGGTACTGTAAGCATGGTGGATTAGTCTGCTAGTTCAACTGACAGGGAGACTGGGCGGTCAGCATTTTGACTGAGGCGGAGTCACAAATGGCACCCTATTGTCTATGTAGTGCACTACATTTGACCAGGATGTGCAGTTCATAGGAAATAGGGTGTCATTTGGGAAGCAGACTATGTGGCCCAGAAGCCCATCAGTCCAAAGCCAACAGGAGATTTACAGAGGAGGAGGACTCAATGAGCCGCATACAAAGGGTCTGCCTCTGTGGATCACACAGATGTCGGCGGCAGCGTAGCCTAGTGGTTAGAGCATTGGACTAGTAACCGGAAGGTTGCGAGTTCAAACCCCCTAGCCGACAAGGTACAAATCTGTCGTTCTGCCCCTGAACAGGCAGTTAACCCACTGTTCCCAGGCTGTCATTGAAAATAAGAATGTGTTCTTAACTGACTTGCCTGGTTAAATAAAGGTAAAAAATAAAAAAATAAAAATGTCCATCATCCATCCGCTTTTCAGTAGACACAATCAAGACCCTGATGTCCTATCAAAGTCCAATGCAAGCTGCACGTGGGCGGAGCTAAACAATAGGCTGTGGAGGGAGAATGTAGAGAGACTGATAGCCCAAACGCAGGCAGATGTCGATATTGATCTAGTATTGATGGTTGCAGCTTACAATCCAACCGTATTGTATGCAGCCGGTAATACACTCGTATCCCCTGTGGACCGGTTCGTCCTGTGGACCGGTTCGTACTTAAAACATTCTCCACTCAGGCTGCAAAGGCGACTATTTCCTCCTGAACTAAACTCAGTAACAAACAAAAAATGTCCCTTTTTTATTACCCTGTCTTTCAAAGATAATTCCAAAAATATATATATTTTTGCAAATCCAAATAACTTCACAGATCTTCATTGTAAAGGGTTTAAACACTGTTTACCATGCTTATTCAATGAACCATTAACAATTAATGAACATGGACCTGTGGAACGGTCGTTAAGACACTAACAGCTTACAGACCGTAGGCAATTAAGGTCACAGTTATGAAAACATAGGACACTAAAGAGGCCTTTCTACAGACTCTGGGGAAAAAAAGAAAGATGCACAGGGTCCCTGCTCATCTGCATGAATATGCTTTAAGCATGCTGCAAAGAGGCCTGAGTACTGCAGGTGTGGCCAGTGCAATAAATTGCAATGTCCGTACTGTGAGACGCCTAAGGTAGCGCTACAGGGAGACAGGACAGACAGCTGATCGCCCTCGCAGTTGCAGACCTATGTGTAACAACACCTCAGTACATCACACAGGTACAGGATGGCAACAACAACTGCCCGAGTTACACCAGGAACGCACAATCCCTCCATCAGTGCTCAGACTGTCCGCAATAGACAGAGGCTGGACTGAAGGCTTGTAGGCCTGTTTGGTCCGTCATGGTCTCGGGAGGTGTGTCACAGCATCATCGGACTGAGCTTGTTGTCATTGCAGGCAATCTCAAAGCTGTGCGTTACAGGGAAGACATCCTCCACCCTCATGTGGTACCCTTCCTGCAGGCTCATCCTGACATGACCCTCTATCATGACAATGCCACCAGCAATACTGCTCGTTCTGTGTGTGATTTCCTGTAAGACAGGAATGTCAGTGTTCTGCCATTGCCAGGGAAGAGCCCGGACCTCAATCCCATTGAGCACGTCTGGGACCTGTTGGATCGGAGGGTGAGGGCTAGGGCCATTCCCCCCCAGAAATTTCCGGGAACTAGCAGGTGCCTTGGTGGAAGGATGTGGTAACATATCGCAGCAAAAACTGGCAAATCTAGTGCAGTCCATGAAGAGGAGATGGACTGCAGTACTTAATGCAGCTGGTGGCCACACCAGATACTGACTTACTTTTGATTTTGACCCCTCGTTCAGGGACACATTATTCAATTTCTGTTAGTCACATGTCTGTGGAACTTGTTCAGTTTATGTCTCAGATGTTGAATCTTGTTATGTTCATACAAATATTTACACGTTAAGTTTGCTGAAAATAAACGCAGTTGACAGTGAGAGGACCTTTTTTTTATGAGTTTAGATTTATTGACAAGAAGAAGGAAAAAAACTGGGGAAAATATGTGTGCTTTCTTTATGGCTAATGCTACTTCCTGATGTTGCACCCTGCATGCAGAATGCTGCAGCCTGATTGGCTGAACACGATACGCAACATCCGGAACTAGCATTCCTTCCTAGGTATTTCATAAAGAAAGTATGCATATTTTTTCCCCTACCTTCTCACTGTGAAATCTAGTTCAGGAACAAATTGATGCATTTGCAGCCTGAATGGAGAAAGTTAGGTACGAACTAGTCCACGGGGATATGAGTGTATTGCCAGCTGCATACAAGCGTTTGGACGGTAAGATGGCAACGACTCAATATCGCCATCTGCTGGCCATTGGGCTAAGAGTCTGACAGTTGACAGTTTGGCTTTAGCGTTTATACCGTACCTCTCCTACAGACAACGGTCTCCATTGACCCACGTAGTTGATAGTAGTCCATCTTTAAAACAATTCTATGAAAATGGGGACTTGACTCTTAACTGGTACAACTGGTTAATATAGGCATCATTCTGATGAACACCTCTCTTTTTAGGAGCTGCAATGTTGAATTTGAGTCTCAAACAATAGAGGGAGACTACACCATTAATACAGATAAAGTGGAATTTCACTGAGCTTAGTGGACAGAGAGGTGGAGGGGGCCATGCCATCTCCTGTGAGGACAAAAAGGATTTCCCCAGATAACTCACTTTGAGGATCCGATTGAAGTCCTCCTTGTCCACACGTAGGAAGTGGCAGTTATCGTCTCGTAGGACAATGGAGGCGGCGCGGGGGGCATCGTTGACCAGGGCAAGCTTCCCAAAGTCATCTCCCTCATGCAGCGTGCAAACAACCCCCTATGTGAAACAGGACAAGAATAAGCAAACAAAGAATGGCTGTGCCTTAAAGGGCATAAGATGACAGCATACAATAGTTTTACATCTGCTATGTAATTTATCCACTCTCATATTTTCTATAATTGGCTGTAGTGATTAGCTGAATACTGTTCAAATGGGGATGAGTCGTATGAGATGCCAGATTCAAATAACATTTGAACAATCTTTTTTAAATATTTTTTACCTTTCCATAAATGACAACGTTTACTGAGCCCTTTAGAATGATGTACCACGATGTGCCTTCCTCCCCTTGATTGAACACTGTAAGTGAAAATGATGAAACATATCAAAACTGATATTTTCCAACAAAACATTTCCAAGAATGCATCTCAATGCATTAACTTACAGAAACAACCACAAAGGATTTACTATTTCATCTGGAATTTTCTTTCTGCCTCCATATAGATGATGCATTTATAAATCAATGAATAGCGTGCAAAGTTGATCAAGTTAAAAAAGGGATTGAACTTTGGTCATGGAGGCAGTGTTAAACTACTTACACACAGTTCCTGCTTTGGCATGGGACTCAAAGATCAGGACTCCGGCTAACTCCTTCTTTACCTGTAGAAGCAGTTGGGGGAAACACAGCTAGGTTACAGGGTTGACATCATACAGTGCCTTGCAAAAGTATTCAACCCCCTTGGCCTTTTTCCTATTTTGTTTCATTACAACCTGTAATTTAAATGGATTTTCATTTGGATTTCATGTAATGGACATACACAAAATTGTCCAAATTGGCGAAGTGAAATTTAAAACATTAATAAAAATGGCAATTGAAAAGTGGGCTATGAAGCCCCTAAATTTGATTTGGTGCAACCAATTACCTTCAGAAGTTACATAATTAGTTAAATATAGTCCACTTGTGTGCAATCTAAGTGTCACATGATCTGTCACATGATCTCAGTATATATTAACCTGTTCTGAAAGGCCCCAGTGTCTGCCACACCACTAAGCAAGGGGCACCACCAAGCACTATGAAGACTAAGGAGCTCTCCAAACAGGTCAGGGACAAAGTTGTGGAGAAGTACAGATCAAGGTTGGGTTATAAAAGAATATCTGAAACTTTGAACATCCCACGGAGCACCATTAAATCCATTATGGAAAGAATATGGCACCACAACAAACCTGCCAAAAGAGGGCTACACACCAAAACTCACAGACCAAGCAAGGAGGGCATTAATCAGAGAGGCACCAAAGATACCAAAGATAACCCTGAACCCTAAAGCTCCACAGCGGAGATTGGAGTACCTGTTCATAGGACCACTTTAAGCCGTACACTCCACAGAGCTGGGCTTACGGAAGAGTGGCCAGAAAAAAGCCATTGCTTCAAGAAAAAAATAAGCAAACACGTTTGTTGTTCGCCAAAAGGCATATGGAAGAAGGTATTCTGGTCAGATGAGACTAAAACTGAGCTGTTTGGCCATAAAGGAAAACGCTATGTCTGGTGCAAACCCAACACCTCTCATCACCCCGAGAACTTCATCCCCACAGTCTAGCATGGTGGTGGCAGCATCATGTTGTGGGGATGTTTTTCATTGGCAAGGACTGGGAAACTGGTCAGAATTGAAAGATGGCGCTAAATACAGGGAAATTCTTGAAGGAAGCCGGTTTCAGAGACTGGGACAGAGGTTCACCTTCCAGCAGGACAATGACGCTAAGCATACTGCTAAAGCAACACTCAAGTGGTTTAAAGGGAAATATTTAAATGTCTTGGAATGGCCTAGTCAAAGCCCAGACCTCAATCCAATTGAGAATCTGTGGTATGACTTAAAGATTGCTGTACACCAGCGGAACCCATCCAACTTGAAGGAGCTGGAGCAGTTTTGCCTTGAAGAATGGGCAAAAGTCCCAGTGGCTAGATGTGCCAAGCTAATAGAGACATACCCCAAGAGACATGCAGCTGTAATTGCTGTAAAAGGTGGCTCTACAAAGTATTGACTTTGGGGGGGGGGGTGAATAGTTACGCATGCTCAAGTTCTCTATTTTTGTCTTGTTTGTTTCACAATAAAACATATTTTGCATCTTCAAAGTGGCAGTCAGGCTGTGTAAATCAAAAGATACAAACCCCCCAAAAATGAATTTTAATTCCAGGTTGTAAGGCAACAAAATAGGAAAAATGCCCGGGGGGGTGAATACTTTCGCAAGCCACTCTATACAGGCCGACAATGAATTATGAATGTAACCGAATCTGTACTCACAGTGGTGGATAGGTGCGATAAGGCTTTTATATGGAGCAGCTCCTCATAAATTATCTCCAAATCATCTGCCGTCCTCTGTCCTGGCCTGGGGAAGGGGAAACATGCACCGATAAAACAAATCATTTTTAAACGTATTAACTTCAAACAGGACCTTCGCATCAGCTTTGCACTTTGCTTACAAATCTTATTTATCTTGCCTAACCCAAACTTTCCAGACCTGCATACATCCTACCCACAGGTGGCGATCTCTGTGATCTTACTGTTTCCTCAGGATCATGCGCATGTGTGCGTCAGGGCCTATCTGGGAGAGGAGGAGGAGGGTATCCTGCAGCTCCTCATCGCTCTCCCTGGCCTCCTTCTCAGTGGGCAGGGGAGCGTCATCCTGCTCATCATCCAAGAAACGGTAGAACAGATACTTGTCCTGGAAGGTCAGCTCCTGGTCCACTGCAACCCCAACAAACAGAGAAGTTTAGAAATGGACCGGCTTTCACATGCAGACAGACAGACAGACAGAGGTTACTCTGAGTACGGTCTACTGGACTGTCCTGGCTCACCGTGGTTGAGAACTCCTTCCTCCAGCAGCACCTGCCACATGCCCACTGCTTGAATGCGAGAGTGAACACAGGAGCTCTGCTGCATCTGCCAGTCAACCAGCTCTGCTCCCACACAGCATTGCCTGCAGGAGATACACACATCACATCAGGAAATACATACAGCAAAAAACAAACATAACCAATACACAAACCGAATGTACACGTACTGTGATATGAGTGTACCAGGTGTACAGGGGATATTCCAACCCACCTGTATGTCTTCAGGTGGTACTTCCTGTCTCGGATGATGTGGGGAGCTCTGGAGAGGATGGCATCACGTAGAACCTTCCCTGCTCGCATGATCTTCTCAGATGGGACCTGTGGGGAGAAAATGGTCCTTATACTAGAGAGGCCAGGCCTTATAATAGAGGAGAGAAAAGGAGATCAATGGACAGACACAGATGAGATGGCCTCTATTGGTGTGATGGTCTTTACTACCTGAGAAATGGATTTAGGATGGATTTTGTCTGGGCTTTCTGTGAAGGATTTCTGAAAAGTAAAATAACATGACATTGACTGGAAAACGCGCACACACACACACGTACACACGGAAACATCATGGATTTCAAAAACTCCCTAAAACACTTCTGCGAGCAGGCCTTTCTAATCGACCTGGCCCGGGTATCCTGGAAGGATATTGACCTCATCCCGTCAGTAGAGGATGCCTGGTTGCTCTTTAAAAAGTGCTTTCCTCACCAGCTTAAATAAGCATGCCCCTTTCAAAAAATGTAGAACTAAGAACAGATATAGCCCTTGGTTCAACCCAGACTTGACTGCCGTTGACCAGCACAAAAACATCCTGTGGCGTACTGCACTAGCGTCGATGAATCCCCGCGATATGCAACTTTTCAGGGAAGTCAGGAACCAATATACACAGTCAGTTAGGAAATCAAAGGCTAGCTTTTTCAAACAGAAATTTGCATCCTACAGCACTAATTCCAAAAAGTTTTGGGACACTAAAGTCCATTGAGAATAAGAGCACCTCCTCCCAGCTGCCCACTGCACTGAGGCTAGGAAACACTGTCATCATCAATAAATCCACAATACACGAGAATTTCAATAAGCATCTCTCTACGGCTGGCCATGCTTTCCATCTGGCTACCCCAACCCCGGCCAACAGCTCTGCACCCACCGCAACAACTGGCCTAAACCTCCCACGCTTCTCCCAAATCCAGATAGCTGATGTTCTAAAATCTGGATCCCTACAAATCAGCTGGACTAGACAATCTGGACCCTCTCTAAAATTATCCGCCGACATAGTTGCAACCCCTATTACTAGTCTGTTCAACCGCTCTTTTGTATCGTCAGATTCCTAAAGATTGGAAAGCTGCCGCAATCATCCCCCTCTTCAAAGGGAAGACACTCTAGACCAAAACGGTTACAGACCTATATCCATCCTGCCCTGCCTTCCTAAAGTTTTCGAAAGCCAAGTTAACAAACAGATCACAGACTATTTCGAAATCCCACAGCACCTTCTCTGCTATGCAATCCGGTTTCCGAGCTGGTCACGGATGCACCTTAGCCACGCTCAAGGTCCTAAACGATATCATCACCGCCATCAATAAAAGACAGTACTGTGCAGCAGTCTTCATCGACCTGGCCAAGGCGACTCTGTCAATCACCGTATTCTTATCGGCAGACTCAACAGCCTTGGTTTCTCTAATGACAGCCTCGCCTGGTTCACTCATGCTGCCAAACATACCCTCGTAAAACTGACTACCCTACCGATCCTCTGGCGATGTCATTTACAAAATAGCCTCCAACACTCTACTCAGAAAATTGGATGCAGTCTATCACAGTGCCATGCGTTTTGTCACTAAAGCCCCATATACTACCCACCACTGCGACCTGTATGCTCTCGTTGACTGGTCCTCGCTACATATTTGTCGCCAAACCCACTGGCTCCAGGTCATCCATAAGTCTTTGCTAGGTAAAGCTCAGCCTCATCTCAGCTCACTGGTCACCATAGCAACACCCACCCGTAGCACACGCTCCAGCAGGTATATTTCACTGGTCATCCCCAAAGCCAACACCCCCTTTGGCCGCCTTTCCTTCCAGTTCTCTGCTGCCAATGACTGGAGCGAATTGCAAAAAAAAAAAAAAAAAAAAACACTGAAGTTGGAGACTTATATCTCCCTCACTAACTCCAGTGTTAATTGCTAAATTGTTATTACCTCGCCACTATGGCCTATTTATTGCCTTCCCTCCTTAATTCATTTGAACACACTATACACCGATTTTCTTGATTGTGTTATTGAGTGTGTTTATCCCATGTGTAACTCTGTTGTTTTTGTCGCACAGATTTGCTTTATCTTGGCCAGGTCGCACTAGTAAATGAGAACTTGTTCTCAACTGTCCTACCTGGTTAAATAAAAAAAATAAAAAATGGATTTCAAAATAAAAAGCACAAAATGAAGAACAGGGATGATAAGAACATTTGAGATTGTATGACACACGATACAGACTTTAGTGAATGGTCGCAGTTCCCTCCCTATCAATGATGACAGAGATTAGGCCCTTGTGAAGATGTAGCCTTTACCACTATCAACCAAGGGCATACTTTCAGATAAACCAAGGGTATGGCAAAATGACAGCTGTACAGATGCACTCTCCAAAAAGCCAGCCAGCCAGCCAAACAGCCTTCCCTCCCACTCATTCCCATGGTCCTAAAGTCAGCCTGCTAAACTGCATTTGCCTTTAAAAATCAGGATTGGAATGATTTCAGTAGCCCATTTTAAAATTGTTGGTGTTGGGCCATACCCAATTGACAACCATGCTAACAACCTCCACTGTCAACAGGGCCCTGTTAAATCGGAAGTTAAATCAACAGCTGGTGTCTGCTGTCTGTGCTTACATCCCAACCCTTGGACCCACAGCACAGAAACCACCTTGAACAAGTCATGTATGGATGTGGTATTCATGAGTTCTACAGCAGAGAAGAATCAAACTGAACTATACATACAGCAGCACTCTATACTACAAAGCGGACATGACGACGACTGTTCAAACTCTATAACACCTCCTTTCTAACATAATTTCTCTCACAGCCAAGAACAATACTTACATAGATGCTTAAAGGGATACTTCAGAATTTTGGAAATGAGGTCTAGTATGAAGGAAGTTAAGAGATAGTGTCGCAAGCCAATGCTAACTAGCATTAGCACAGTGACTGGAAGTCTATTCGTATCTGGATATAACTGAGCTCAAGTGCATCTCGTTTCCATTGATCACCCTGGAGATGTTTCTAAAACTTGATTGTGGTAAATTCAATGGATTGGACATGATTTGGAAAGGCACACAACTGTCTATATAAGGTCCCACAGTTCACAGCGCATGTCAGAGCCAAACCAAGCCGTGAGGTCGAAGGAATTGTCCGTAGAGCCCCGAGACAGGATTGTGTGGAGACACAGATCTGGGGAAGTGTAAAATAAAAATAAAATAAAATAAGAGTGTCTGCAGCTTTGAAGTTCCCCAAAAACATAGGGGCCTCCATCGTTCTTAAATGGAACAACTTTGGAACCAACAGTACTCTTCCTAGAGCTGGCTGCCCGGCCAAACTGAGCAGTCGGGGGAGAAGCGCCTTGTCGAGAGGTGACCAAGAACTCGATGGTCACTCTGAGCTCCAGAGTTGCTCTGTGGAGATGGGAGAACCTTCCAGAAAGACAACCATCTCTGTAGCACTCCACCAATCAGGCCTTTATGGTAGAGTGGCCAGACAGATGCCACTCCTCAGTAAAATGCACATGACAGCCCGCTTGGAATTTGCCAAAAGGCACGTAAAGCACTCTCAGACCATGAGAAATAAGTTTCTCTGCTCTGATGAAACCAAGATTGAACTATTTGGCCTGAATGCCAAGCGTCACGTTTGGAGGAAACCTGGCACCTTCCCTACGGTGAAGCATGGTGGTGGCAGCATCATAGTGTGGGGATGTTTTTCAGCAGCAGGGACCGGGAGACTTGTCAGGGTTGAGGCAAATATGAATGGAGCAAAGTACAGAGACATCCTTGATGAAAGGGCGAGAGTTCACCTTCCAACAGGACAACTACCCTATGCACACAGCCCAGACAACACAGGAGTGGCTTCGGGACAAGTCTCTGAATGTCCTTGAGTCTTGAGTGGCCCAGACAGAGCCTTGAACCCGATCGAACCCGATCGGGAACCCGACATACCAAAGAAGACTTGAGGCTGTAATCACTGCCAAAGGTGTTTCAACAAAGTACTGAGTAAAGGGTCTGAATACTTATGTAAATGTGATCAGTTTAAAATATATAAATTAGCAAACATTTCTAAAAAAACAAAAACGGTTTTTGCTTTGTCATTATGGTGTATTGTGTGTAGATGTATTTAAAAAAAATGTTTTGCCTTAATCAATTTCAGAATAAGGCTTTAACGTAACAAAATGTGGAAAAAGTCAAGCGGTCTGAATACTTCCCGAAAGCACTGCACATGAACTGCATAACAGTCACTGCATTTGTTGTTGTTGTTATGACTACAATATGTAGAGCCTTCGAGTTAGACAAATATTTACCAACAATTCAACCGCAGGGTGGGATTTGCTAAAAAACAACAACAAAATTACAATTATCATTGTAGTTATTTATAGTGCACATGTTTTGGCTGGTCTGGAGAAGAAAAAAAAACAGGAACAAAGCCCAAGCCGTAATAAATCACGAAACCCCAGAGTAGCACCGTGTTATCTGTATGGAGGTAAGGAAGTCACAACCGGGTTAAAGGTGGAACGGGAATTATTAAGGACATGCTGCACACCAACGGAAGCTTGGTCTCAGCTGCCGCCTTGTTTATATTTAGTCAAACTTTAAACAAGCTCGACATTCCAGACTTATTTTGAGCTTCTTCTAACTAAAGAGGATGTTGTTAGATCAGGGCCCACGCAAGCAGCATGTAAATAGGAGTAAATAACCGTCCCTTTACCACCCGCGGTCACTCTTCCATTCACAACAGTGTTCAATCTGGGTGATATTCACTTCACATAAAGTGGTTACTGATCTCTTTCACACAGATGAGTAGCTGGTCATTTACGTTAGATTTTGTTTCTGGGTTGCCAAGATCACATGGTTCCTGCAATAGTCACACAGTGCTTTTTTGAATGTCCACTATCATCATCCAAAAATCAATGTTGGAGGGTGAAACTAAGTCATTCTGATATGTAATGATGAGGTCTCAGTTTTGCGTTCAGGGATGTTCTACTGTACCTTACTCAGATGTTTAGAGATGGATCCAAAAGAGTTGTTGCTTATGTTCTCTTTGTCCGGCATTCCTGAGTGAAAATGTTTAAATGTGTAGTCAATCATCGGTAAAACATTACGACCGAGTTGAAAACCAATACATCATACTACTTATTTCTCTGCCACAATTGGTGCATTTTCACAAATATACTTTGATGTTAATACATCATCTCAATGCTATGTTGAATGTAGATATGTGTCAACTAAAATCTCCTTGGGGAGTGAGTGACATAACGTCATCAGTCACCGAGGGAGATTTCTACAGTAAGAAGAGGGTGATGTTCCCCCCCCCCCCAAGAAAAAACACAATTAGTTATTACACTTCAAAACCTTTTCTGGAGGGGAAATTACCCCAATTCTTAGACATGACTTTCAGACTGCTGATATCACCTTTTCCATAGTAAAAAGGTGAGAGGTAGGCCAGTAAGGAAGCATCGTAGATGGACATTACTGACTGTTGTCTTGTACTCACTGTCAGGGCTGGGTCCACCACTTTCCATAACTCCATAAGATGGGGCCAGCAGTCCAGCCATGCACTGACGATATCTCTACAGAGAGAGACAGAAGAGCAGTCTTCTTATTAGACATGGTAGAACAAGCCACAAGCCAAATCCTCAACACTACAAGGTTTTATTAGACAGTGGGTCGATGCAATTCCATTCAAGATAACGATGTAATTCATTGTGAACCACGGTCACCTGTTTATGTCAGGTGGTAACCCGTGGAATCATTTGGATTGTAGTATTATGCATCTCTCCCCTATACTCGCGCTCTTAATCAACGTGTCTATTGAGGACTATGTAAATACACAGCTGAGACTCCCAGCTGGCGGTTATGAGTATTCAGAAGCGTCACAACTGCTGCAGCCTCATTTAAAATTATCCTTCATCTCACAAACCAGTGCATTTCAAAGGGCAGGAACAAAATACACGTTTCATGTCTCTTCATTTGAAGTAAAAGCCTATTGTTGTTGGCCACAGTAGCTGACGTGTATACAGGACAACATGCTTCCATACGTATAGTAAGGAATCGATGTGGCAAATGGGCAAATGTTCAACTACAGTATCTATGCTTTTCATGCCAGATTTTACAAATGATGGCATCATTGGAGATGAGTAGATTCAGTCAGTGTGGCAAGAGTTGATCAAATACCCTTAATATGTAGTCTATACAGATGAAAAGGATTTACAACAGATTATACCAAGAATCAATCAAAACACACCCTTACATATACAGTGGGGTAAAAAAGTATTTAGTCAGCCACCAATTGCGCAAATTCTCCCACTTAAAAAGATGAGGCCTGTAATTTTCATCATAGGTACACTTCATCTATGACAGACAAAATGAGATTTTTTTTCCAGAAAATCACATTGTAGGATTTTTTATGAATTTATTTGTAAATTATGGTGGAAAATAAGTATTTGTTCAATAACAAAAGTTTCTCAATACTGTGTTATATACCCTGTGTTGGCAATGACAGAGGTCAAGCAGAGGAAAACAAGGTTTTCATACACTGTTGCTGGTATTTTGGCCCATTCCTCCATGCAGATCTCCTCTAGAGCAGTGATGTTTTGGGGCTGTTGCTGGGCAACACGGACTTTCAACTCCCTCCAAAGATTTTCTATGGGGTTGAGATCTGGAGACTGGCAAGGCCACTCCAGGACCATGTAAATGCTTCTTAAGAAGCCACTCCTTCATTGCCCGGGCGGTGTGTTTGGGATCATTGTCATGCTGAAAGACCCAGCCACGTTTCATCTTCAATGCCCTTGCTGATGGAAGGAGGTTCTCACTCAAAATCTCACGATACATGGCCCCATTCATTCTTTCCTTTACAGGGATCAGTCATCCTGGTCCCTTTGCAGAAAAACAGCCCCAAAGCATGATGTTTCCACCCCCATGCTTCACAGTAGGTATGGTGTTCTTTGGATGCAACTCTGCATTCTTTGTCCTCCAAACACAACGAGTTGAGTTTTTACATCTGATCATATGACATTCTCCCAATCTTCTTCTGGATCATCCAAATGCTCTCTAGCAAACTTCAGACAGGCCTGGACATGTACTGGCTTAAGCAAGGGGGACACATCTGGCACTGCAGGATTTGAGTCCCTGGCGGCGTAGTGTGTTACTGATGGTAGGCTTTGTTACTTTGGTCCCAGCTCTCTGCAGGTCATTCACTAGGTCCGTGTGGTTCTGGGATTTTTTGCTCACTGTTCTTGTGATCATTTTGACCCCACGGGGTGAGATCTTACGTGGAGCCCCAGATCGAGGGAGATTATCAGTGCTCTTGTATGTCTTCCATTTCCTAATAATTGCTCCCACAGTTGATTTCTTCAAACCAAGCTGCTTACCTATTGCAGATTCAGTCTTCCCAGCCTGGTGCAGGTCTACAATTTTGTACTCTCTCCTTTGACAGCTCTTTGGTCTTGGCCATAGTGGAGTTTGGAGTGTGACTGTTTGAGGTTGTGGACAGGTGTATTTTATACTGATAACAAGTTCAAACAGGTGCCATTAATACAGGTAACGAGTGGAGGACAGAGGAGCCTCTTAAAGAAGAAGTTACAGGTCTGTGAGAGCCAGAAATCTTGCTTGTTTGTAGGTGAACAAATACTTATTTTCCACCATAATTTGCAAATAAATTCATAAAAAATCCTACAATGTGATTTTCTGGATTTCTTTCCTAATTTTGTCTGTCATAGTTGAAGTGTACCTATGATGAAAATTACAGGCCTCTCATCTTTTTAAGTGGGAGAACTCGCACAATTGGTGGCTGACTAAATACTTTTTTGCCCCACTGTGTGTGTGTGTGTGTGTATATATATATTATTTTTTTTTTAAATCACAGGTGAAAAGAACACGGTTTTCAGACACTTGTGATATTTCACATTCATTTTTCACGTGAACAGATATATTTGAAAAAATGTCACATGGGGAAAAAACCAACATGTGGTTTTTAGACATGCGTGAAGATTCACATTTTCACATGACTCAGACACATGGGGTTTCCCATGTGATATTCTAAGTTTTACATGTGTGCTTTTGTAACTGCCGGGATTAGAACCCGGGATTCCTATGGGAGAAGCCAACGTCTGGATCATTCGACCAAGAGGGCAAACACAAATGTTGAAGTCGCAAGCAGGACTACCTCATCACGTGACCATGAGCAACCATGGCCGACTCATATCCGCTACACTTTCACCTGTGCATTTTCACATTTTAATGGGAATAAATGAAAACATAAAAACAACATGTATTGCAGGATTTCATGTGAATAATCACAAATTCATAATTTGCTGTTTTGATTTTGTCCAAAGGTTAGCAAAATCTGGATAATTGTTAAACATGCTTTCTTTAACCTCAAAGTCAACTTGTTTTGACATCGCATTGTTGTTTTTAGCTGGATAGATTATATGTACGTGAATGTTTTCGGTGTATTTTCACATGTATTAAATTTAGAGTTCAAACGTTAACACCAGCAGTAACACCCCCGAATGGATGGTTCAGAAATAATACATCTTGAATCGTTATACTCAGGTAAGCTAAGTTACCTTTTACAGAATGGCATTACAGAATTTGCAATTCCATATGTGGAAACATTGCCACCTTCACACATGTGAGGAGAAAAATACTATTTCACCACCACATGTGAACTTGCAATTCCATCTGTGAAAGTTCGATTTTCACATGCGAATGTTTCTTACATGTGAAACTGCAATTTAGATTGTCACTGATTGTGATTGATTTTTACATGTGAACGTGCATATCCAATTTTAACATGTGAACCCGCAAATTACACATGCAACCTCAACCTCAAGTGAGGTGAAAAAATGTAGGTTTTTTTCCCCCTCACATATGAAAAGGTGGTGTTAACATGTGAACTCTAAATTGAATACATGTTAAATTATGGTTTCACATGTAAAATTTAAGCTCAATGTGTGAAAACAGCTATTTCACATGTAAAAGTACAAATTTGACATGTGTTTTTTTTTTTTGTAAGGGCACACACACACGAGAGGGAAGCATCCAAACCTCTGAAAATGTGTCTGGATCTCTTTACACTGCATTAATATCCAGCGTGTAGTCCCTCCCATCAGAGCACAGGAGCAGCTGGGTTCCTGTGGTTTTCTAGTGCACTGTAGATTAGGCCTCTCTCTATACGCTCCCCAGACTCCTACTACTGGGCATCGCCTCGACCCATATCAGTCTGTGAGCGTTAGTGCACTCAGCCTACATGTAGAGAGCGATCCTCTGAGGAATCAGAGCATGACAATAAGGCCATAAGTGGCTTATACTGCAGCTGTGCCTTGCAGCATGGCTATTACGTAAACAAACATTATACCCATGCCTACGTCAATGCCGTTTCTTAGCTCATGACAACGCAATACGGGCCTACAGGGGTCAAAGGGCACATTAACAGGAATATCACTTCAATAATCCAAACATGCACGAAACCATGTGCATGTGTAATTCTATGTGAAGGGCTTCCCATATCAAGGAGAGTGTAGTAGAGTTATGCTTGTCTGGTAGAAATATAACAACCAGAATGTCTAATCTTTCTGCTAACCTTTTATAGGCTGGTACTGTGCCTTACTAGACCTTAGCTGCACAACAACAACAAATCAAGAAGAGGGTCCTTTAGATCGACACTTTATGCAATTTCACTAATATTAACTGGATTGGCTAGTTACTTACTCAAGAATGCACTTCACAAAACCATTGTGATCAATCAAACACGTCAAAATCCCTGAAATGGATTGCTGTTAAATCAATATCCGATACCAGCATGTGCTGAAAGGCTTCCAAAAACAAGCATAATTACAATGGGCTAAGAGCCTAAATGAAGGGTGGGACTCCATAGAAGCTGGTTTTAGCATTTAGGAACATAGGATGTCAGGCAGCATCTTTTTTTTAAAATCTTTTGGTCACTACAGACCTAATGAATGCCCAATCTACAGTCATTTGTTACCGGATGGCAGTTTACGCCCAGAGGTCAAATTCTAAATTGAATTATACCCACAGCTAATCACTTTAAGATCCCATAAGAGGCAAACAGCTTTTTCGCTCAATTAAGAAGCCTTTTGAAAATGGCTCAATGACCTCTGATTTTTAGAAGCATTTCCCCTTAATGTAGTCCAAAACTCTAATTGACTCTGTGCTCTCTGCATGTTGCTGAAATATGAGCAAAAATGGTATCATAAACCATGAGACTATATACTGTATCGGCGTGTATTCAACAGAACTGACCTTAATCATCACGTGTCTGAAAAAGCCATTCCAGCAATTGGGTGCCTTTTGATTAGTGGAAAAAAAAAAAAAAATTTACATTCGGTCATAAAGAGGGGTAATTGAATGCAAGCTTCACAACAATTTTTTTAATTTACATTTCTAGCTTATCTATTGGTAACAGGGTTGACATGTTACTCGCTCTGTTTTCCAACACCAGAAAATTGTCAAAATGAGTAGAACCAGCTCACCTGCTTTTACACTATGATATTTATCAGATGTTCAATGTTTATTTGGAAAAAAAAGTTAAAGTTCATGTAACAGGGTCGACCTTAAAAAATAAGGGCCAGGTTATTGTTTTCTCTTAAAACTCATCACTAAATCACATGAAATAAATAATATTCTTCAGAAATGACTGTCAAAAGCAACAAAATAACTAGGGCTTTACAATGGTGAAAACTTGGGAGAATTGCTGGTGTTAGTAGATTAAAATCTTCCTAAGAAGTCACAAAGGATGCTTAGAGGGACATGTCAAAAGGCGGACTATTTGCATTTTAGCAAGACTTTGTTCATATTAAAAATCTGATTTATAGAATTTTCCATGTGGTTTATATTAAAGGGCACTTCATTTAATATAACAGGCTCTTAAAATTCTATATTTTTGCACAATTTCTACTTAAAATATTAAGGCACAAAAAGGCACTCATTTCGTGGAACAATCTATATAACAGCATGCTTTTTCAGTTAATTATTCAATGAACATTAGTGCCACAGAAATAAGCCTTCAGGATCAGTTACTGTAAACATGCCCACTGTTCTTTGTTGACAATTAAAGGGCTTGGGAGTAGCACTTAAACTGAGCAACAAATGAGCATTCAGTGCACAGGAGACGCCTCCAACACTTAAATGACCCTACTGAACCAATAAGTCTCTCCCCTGAGGGACTGGCTGGCTGAAGGAGAGAGGGTGGGGTGTGGAGAGACGGTGGGTGGGGTGTTGTTTTAGAAGGGTGTTGTTTTAGATGGGGATTAGTGCTGATGGCAGGAGTGTCAGCAAACACTCAATTTTCACAAAGCTACAGTCTCCCCCCTGTGACCTACTGTACTCTGCACTCGCTTCTATAGGAAGCCGCTAGCTATACAGATGAGGAACAATCATACATTATCAATGATTCCTTTTGCCAGGGCAGCTGTATTATAGTCTATCCGAAACATGCTCGAATGAAACAGTTTATATAGATATTACATCAAATATAATGTATATTTGATTGTTCTTCATCTGTGAAAATGAATTAATCAGCTGACGAAGACAGATTGATATTTATCTATCTCAGCCAATCTTACAATGGTACAGAGTTGTGGGACAACTGAAAAATAGACTGTTCGACAATGCAATCGACTCTTGTCCATTTCCCTACTTTCTTGTCACGTGAACCCCTTCATTCTAAACTCAGCAAAAAAGAAAGGTCCTCTCGCTGTCAACCGCGTTTATTTTCAGCAAACTTAACATGTGTAAATATTTGTATGAACATAAGATTCAACAACTGAGACAAACTGAACATGTTCCACAGACATGTGACTAACAGAAATGGAATACTGTGTCCCTGAACAAAGGGGGGGTCACTCGTAAGTGAAGAGCACTTTTTTCCAGTCCTGTCTGGTCCAGCGACGGTGGGTTTGTGCCCATGGGCGATGTTGTTGTAATGCACAGTGCTGAGATTGCCTGCAATGACAACAAGCTCAGTCCGATGAGTCCGATGATGCCGTGACACACCTCCCCAGACCATGATGAACCCTCCACCTCCAAATCGATCCTGCTCCAGAGTACAGGCCTCGGTGTCATGCACATTCCTTCGACGATAAACGCAAATCCGACCATCACCCCTGGTGAGACAAAACCGTGACTCGTCAGTGAAGAGCACTTTTTGCCAGTCCTGTCTGGTCCAGCAACGGAGTGGTTTGTGCCCATAGGCAACGTTGTTGCCGGTGATGTCTGGTGAGGACCTGCCTTACAACAGGCCTACAAGCCCTCAGTCCAGCCTCTCTCAGCCCATTTCAGACAGTCTGAGCACTGATGGAGGGATTGTGCATTCCTGGTTGAACTCGGGCAGTTGTTGTTGCCATCCTGTACCTGTCCCGCAGGTATGATGTTCGGATGTACCGATCTTGTGCAGGTGTTGTTACACGTGGTCACGTGATCAGCTGTCCATCCTGTCTCCCTGTAACGCTGTCTTAGGCATCTCACAGTACAGACATTGCAATTGGCCATATCTGTAGTCCTCATGCCTCCTTGCAGCATGCCTAAGGCAGGGACCCTGGGCATCTTAGTTTTGGTGTTTTTCAGAGTCCATAGAAAGGCCTCTTTAGTGTCCTAAGTTTTCCTAACCGTGACCATAATTGCCTACCGTCTGTAAGCTGTTCGTGTCTTAACGATCATTCCACAGGTGCATGTTCATTAATTGTTTATGGTTCATTGAACAAGACATGGGAAACAGTGTTCAAAACCTTTACAATGAACACCTGTGAAGTTATTTGGATTTTTACGAATTATCTTTGAAAGACAGGGTCCTGAAAAAGGGACGTTTCTTTTTTTGATGAGTTTATTAGTTAGCCCAAATCCCATTAGCGGAGATTCAGCACTGTAATTACAATGAGCACTTTCAACTCTCACACGACTATATGTATAGTATCGTTTCATTTTTACACACACCAGTTACTGTAGAGTGATCAGGGTTGGAAAAACAACAATGGTCGAAGCTCTGTAGCATCTGTTGCAGGTAAAGCGGTCACAAAGGGCATGGCTGCTCAAGAAAACAGCATTTCAATATGTCATAACAACTGGACGATTACGTGGGAAGTTATGCACCTTTCAAAATGATTTTATTCTGTTTTAACCACAAGTCTCATTCAGTCACACCAGATAGATATCAATTTGACTCGTATGAAAATGGGAGGCACTACACAACAAGACAACCATCAAACCGTGTGTGTGCAGAGATTTGACGCAATGTGATATGACAGGTCAACAGAGCTTCATTGATGGCCTGCCTGACACACCTAACACAGCATCAAAGGAAGTGTCCTAAATCACCATGTCAGATTACCTAGCCGGCCCTACTGTATCACTTCACTGAGAGGTTGCCTGCCCCCTGTCCATTAGAAGTAGTAATGAGGCGAAATCAGATGGAGTAGATGTAGGACTACATGCTAAACCTATCCATCCCAGTGTTACACTGGTGCAAACATCAGCAGGTCGTTCAGAACTTAAGAACTTGTTTTCACATTAAAGGGTCATTTGTTTGAATTATCTATAGCTAAATGTAAATAAAAAATAAAACGTTTCCTATTGGGTTAACATAGAACGGTCACAGTCCCTGATGCCTTCACCCCCCCAGAGTCAACAGTATTGGTAGTCAACGTTGAAAGTAAAGGCAGTCTATGGAGATAATCCCTGTCAAGAAGTCCTTGAAGACAGTTTTACAACTAGGCAACAGACAAAACAATGGCTTAAGTCAAACGCTTCAATCTTTAACTGATATTACTCTTACCAGATAATGAAACAGTTTGTGATCGCGTCATAGCAGTGAGCTTAGGAGGTTGTGATAAGAAGCATTGTTAGAGGGGATTTCCTTGGAGTTAATGGAAGGATTTAAAAGCATACACAGGGATTCTTTGGTGTTCTGTTCTCTGAACTGGGGGACATGTTAGGACCAGATCAGGAAGTTACCTGGGATTTGAATCTGAAAGAAGAATCGTGAATTACTGTGGTGGAGTGAATCCAATGCACTAACCCGGATTACACAAATAAAAAGCTACTACTGTATCATATAGTGCCAAAATCTCTTCTATGCAATTAAATAAAGACCCAAGTATAAACACAGGCCCAAAACACCCCATATCTATATAATAATACACTCATAATAACAGGAGTGAAACTATTCCTCTGAGACTCATCCTAAACATCACTTATCCCATCATACATACCGAGGCTTTATCAATGCAATGACAGCGGTGTCTATTCTCTTTCTCTCTGTGGGGGGAGGGGGGGTCAGGGCAGCTACCCTCTGATTTGCCTCAACCACTCTTGACACACACACACGCTCTGCTCCACCTCTCCAACCATTGTGGCTTCTCTGTTACAAATTTTTACAAATGCACGTTTCAAATATACTAAAACACTTCTAAAATAACATTATCCATTTGTCAAAAACATACAGTAACACTTCTAAAATAACATTATCCATTTGTCAAAAACATACAGTAACACTTCTAAAATAACATTATCCATTTGTCAAAAACATACAGTAACACTTCTAAAATAACATTATCCATTTGTCAAAAACATACAGTAACATTTCTAAAATAATGCTGACATGCATTGAACATATCATACCAGTGATCATATGTATGGCATGGATCTACAGTAATACTGGATTTTAAAATCAAAGTCTAGAAATATGAAAATATAAACAACTTGTCACATTACTAAATTCACAGCTCATGTTCTCGCTCCTCCTCTGCACATTTTGCACTCTGAGCATCATTATGCATGGATGTTGTATGTTGAATAATTCATCCCAGATGACAGAACATACATCACAAACTGCTGCCTGCTCTCAAGACATTTCCTTAACTAGTCCATACCCTCCACTGTCTGGCAGACTACAGGCTGCTTGGAAAACTATTTGGGGAAGCAGCTTAAGGCTCTCAGCAAACAGAGACGTTTCATGCAAACTTTCCCAAAACATTCTAGTTTAATGTTATAACTATAGTTATAAGTTAAGCACGTTTATCCTTGTGATGGGTTTCTGTAGAAGTCAAGAGAAACATTCAAAATGTGCAATTTATTATAATGTATTAATTGTCTAAAAGTGTATCCCATTTCTAAACCCTTTGTGATAGGTTTCTGTAGAAGTCAAAAGACACAGTCAAAATGTGTAATTTATGAAAAATGTATTCAATTGCCTAGAAGTTTATCCCATTTCTAAACTCCACATTAGCATCACACAAAAGGTTTGATAAAGCAAGACTCACCTACACGTGTTCCCAGTCTAGTTATCTTCATGAGATGATTCTACAGTCCCAGTAGTAGAATCCACCTACAGTCCCCCGTGTCAGAAACTGGTCTGAATTCCCTCACATCCCCCGGTTGTCAGTGTGGTCCAGTCCTGGTGCCCCAGCCTCCATCCCTCTCTCAGAGCAGAGTGAGTTGAACCCAGCCTGCCTATGCCCAGTAGAGTCCCTGCCTCCCAGCCAGCTGATTTCCCCCCATGCAGCAGTTGCTAGGCGATCACTCCACCCCTCCAATCGGACGCTCTCTCCGTTGCAGCGGCACACAGCGACACTACACGCTGGGCAGACACAGTTGGAACTTGCTCGTGGTCCCAAAAGGCAGGGACATAGGGGTGCTTTGCTCTATTAGTTAAACCATTAAGTCGTGTTTACACAGAACACAGATATGTATTTTAAGTGCTCCCCTGTCTTGATAATAATACAAAGTTAATACTGGAACAACGGTTTGGGAGAACACTCAGCATAGTTGTACAAAAGGGATGCCAACCATTTGTGTCATCTTCCATGCAGTTACCTACCCTTCAGTGTTACACCTTCAACAGCACCCATGTCGCCATCTCCCAAGCAGGGCATTCATGAAATGAATTATTCAAAATGGCATGTTCATACCTATAGTTGGAAGGAAATTAATCTGACAGTCTTGTATTGGCCAGGCACACTGGGCCTACAGCAAGGTATTACGTGACATTACATCCAGAACAAAGCAGAAAGCCAACTGGAGTAATAGCTTTTTGAACTCAGCAATCGCTCTTGGCCTCCGATTCTCCGGGGGCGACAAGGAGCCATACAACAAACGTCCTTTTTGATGCCCGGGAATACTTTCTCCGTTATTTAGTGAGTTCTGACCCTAAAAGGTTCCGTACATTCAGTACTCCGACTTCTATTACTTAGCCTCTCTTCATTACATCAACGACAGTGGGCAGATGGGATCTTTGACCTTCCAACTGGTTAGAGCCACAGTCCTACAGCGTTTTAACTCTGGCCTTGTAGCCAAACAGAGAAAGAAGTGTTTTTGACAACATTGTTACATGGGTAAATCCATTTGAATTCAATCATTTTTTTGACACTGCATCCTTTTTCCCTTAAAACAAAACGTTCCAGACATGTTTGCCCATGGAAGGAGTGTTCAGAAAGTGACTTTATGGACCTGAATGCCAAAACATTCAAGAGATAAAAGGTGCTCAAAAAGGTGCTCAAAAAGGTGACCCGTTTGCATACTCTACCATACCCTGAGACATCCATGTCTTCATCACTGGAAAAGAGAAATGGTTCCGTTTGATTATATTTAAAAGCTTACAAACAGAATAATTCAGATTTTGTTTTCCCTTTAAAAAAGGGTCAATCTGCAGTTGCTTCATCCATTTAAATGTACCCATTGATTCATGAAGAACTTCACTTCTAAATGCCTCATGAGCTTAGTTCAACTGTCGTACCCCATCGGAACCCAAAATATAAGCTCGTTTCGCTCCAACGTTTATAAACAAAGTACAGTGTAAACAAACTATTTTAGCTTAAAAAAAACATGCTTAAAAACACTCATTTTGATATCATGGATAGTCAGTCCATGTATCCATAGCTCTGTCCATGAATTTGAGAGTGGTTACATATGTCCAGCCCCATCGCTTCAGCTTTTTTACTGAAACAGGCATGGGGAGTACACTTTGTTATTGTTTCAACTGCTGATTGCGACTTTAAAAGTCAATTATCTAAAAACATGTGCACGACGATTTTTGTTCATGTTCGCATGTGTTCTAGCTTAGACCGTATTTTACATACACTTTTTTTCCTGTGTTCCGCCCACCAATCGGTTGAGACACAACGTGTTTATAAGCTTTTAAAATGATATCGATCTCAACCGTTTCTCTTTTCCAGTGATAAAAACATGGACGTTTCATGTTATGGTAGGGTATGCATAATGGGTCACCTTTTGAGCACCTTGAATGTTTTGGCATTCAGGTGTTTTCAGCACTTCTACAATGGGCAAATACGTATAGAAGGTTAGATTTACCCAGGTTGTAAATATGTTAGTATTGGAGGGCTGACCACTGCAAAAAATGTATCAAAGAATAAAGTAATAATTGGACGACAATGGAGAAGGGCCAGCTTCACTCCGTGCCATAGAGGGAACTCCCCCCACTACTAATAGGTAGTAATAACAAATGTCAATTTATTGGTGTGACAGGGAGAACAGACCATAGCCCCAGGGTGTGAACAGTATTGCCAGTGTTGCATAACTGCTCAACTGCAGCCAAGTTAACCCTGAATCAGATAAAAGAGACAGTGAAATTAGAGAGAGGTGTCTTTGTGAAAGGGCCCCTCTGTCAGTTGGTTTGGAGTGAAACAGGGGGAGAGGCAAGGAGATGAGCAGGTGCAGATGGATGTGTGTTAGTGGAGAAGCTCTGGTAAATGTGGACACCTCATATCCAGCCTCTGAGCCACACAGGTCTGTCACGGCTATTTTGGGGAAACAGAAGAATCATGGATTTATTGGAGAAAGATGACATATATAATCATAATTGTAAATCACATAACTTGTTTATGGTTTTCAATGGACCAAAATTCACACTTCGACCGGCGACCCCCAAGCCTGGCCTGTCTAAATTGTTTTAGTACACTTTCAGTCAGCTTTAGACAAACGCTCTGGGAGGTTACAATAATGTGTTTGTAAAAGATTGGGAACATGGCATGACGGGGAACACAAAGCTCGATTTTGAACAGTTCTGTACAGACGTAGTTTGTGACAAAGTAATTTATTAGATACGGTTGGGTTACTTCCACATTTTCAGAGATAGTGCATGATGAATTGTGAAGTCCACAATGCAGTAAATAATGGACCATTGTGAATAAACAAAAGGAGTAAATCTATGTCCTGCATTTCTATTCTCCTCATGTAATAACAGTGGATACATGGATATTCAATTCACAAAGCCCCGACAACACCACTAAGTGCAAAAACAATTAAATGCAACCAAGAAAACAGAGAGTGACAGATTTAGCAATTCTCCTCTCTATACATCATCCACTAGAGAGTGAGTGAGTGAGTGAGTGATGAATGTGCACATCTGATGGTGAATATACAGATGACGTAATCCCTTTGATCACTTATGGTTCCATCTGATTGAACAAAATCAGCCATGAAAAGCTGATTCTCTTCCAGGTTGAAAAACCATTGTTCTAACGTTTATGCAACGGCTGTGAGAACGGCTAAGGAGATAAACAGAAGTGTTGTTGATACAATGATCTCAGTGCTCTTTACTTGTGTATATATTCACTGTTCTCTGGGAAGGACTTGGGTCTGCTGGCGTTTAGATGTAGTAAGAGTGCGTGCGCGCACACACACACACTTGCCACTGGTCTTACACTGCCTATGTATGTGGATGACTCCACACTTTACAGGTCAGCACCCAAAGCCAGTGAGCTTAAAGTGGTCGCCCACCACCCACCCACTGTCCTGCCTCCAACAGAGCCTCACCTCAACACTGCATGGGCTTGCCTGTCATGCACAAACGCTAACTAGGCATGCCTTTGAACACTGTCGCTCCACTACAGCACAGATGTACAGCGTATAATATCGCAGAAAAGTGGGCTACGATAAAATCCTGGGTATGAAAGTGAATCCTATGTGCACCACAAGCGAATGGAACAGAGACCGGGATCTGCTGGCTAGAGGCTACTGATCCAGATCGTGCTGTCGTGCAAGAAAGCAAAGCACAAATCACAATTGTGTTGTTTCATTCTCGATGACCGATGGAAGCAGAGAACAAAGTTTTGGGTAAATTGATGATCAGGTCATTGGTGCCTCAGCAAGTGTTCCTGTGTGTGCAGAGCATAGCCCATGTCTGATCTGTTAAATAAACAAGCACATGCCTGCCTCTCCCAATAACATAAACCAGACTAGGATTAGCAGAGCGGGAGCCATGCCTGATAGCAGTGACAGTTGACGTTGTTGTTGAAGGCGGGAGTCAGGGGAGTAGAGAAAACCAACATTTCATGTTCCAGCAAAATTTCTGTGACTGCCACCACCTTCAGTGTCAAGCTGAGCGGGACAGTATATCAAACCATAATCACAAATGGTTTGTGTCCCATTCGCCTCAGCGTGAACGGATGCAGCGCTTTTGAAGAAGATTCACGGAGCAAGATGTTCAAATGGGGAGCAAAGGCCATCAGTAGAAATACTTGAATATAAAGTATTTGAAGCGAATATCCACGTACCGTCTGGACTTTTTTTGTGATGTTTTGAATTCAGAGACTGGATGAGAAGTGTGTTCTGAATACTTGGCAGCCATTAATAAATAATACCCAGCAGTTTATTCAGGCTGTGCTGTTCTCAGCCTGTAGCGGTGTTGAGGCCAAGGGTTTCTGCAGGGAGAGAGATCTCAGATGTGTGGGTGGAGTTGTGTGTGTGTGTGTGTGTGTGTGTGTGTGTGTGTGTGTGTGTGTTTGTGTTCATGCGTGTCAAAGGCCCTCCCTTACCCTAAGCATCTTGTTCCTCGGGGGATGGACCTTGGGTTAGGACAACTCCGGTCAGCACCCTCCCTCCCTCCCTCCTCCTCGAACTACTACTCTTTGTTTCTTCAGACAAATCATTAATTACAGCTAATAAGCTGTTCAATAATTTTTAAGTCATTGCCTGAGGGAGACCATTTGCCTTTTAATGAGCTTTGTGTTTGACTCAATCACAAAAAAAAACACAATGTCAAGTCAGGTTGTCTATGCCTCTGGTAGTTAGTCTGCATTTATACAATCAATTACAGCACAGTACAAGAGATATCGTAAACAGGCAGGGTATAAACAACTAAGAAAATGAAGAATTTATAAAGACCTGTGCTGCTAGTAACAGGATATCAGGAGTACTTTCTGAATTGCGGCAAGGCAGACAGAAATAAATGGCCACCCCTAGACCGTCTCAAACCAAGGCTCCACAGGAAAGCACAAGCAGGTCTGAATATTCCTATAACAAGATGTGTCTAGCACCTTGACACATAGGAGATTCTCAAAAGAACTGAAAGGGATGAACTCAATCTGTTTTCAATCTATGTTCTGTGCACGTGAGCAAAATGCTGAGTGACAGGAAACAGTATAGGACCCAAAGTCGTATAGGCCCACGCCACAGACACGCTGACAGCATAATTCATTTAAAGCTTGCCAACGGGAAAGATCACAGGGTTCACTTTTGATTGCCGTTCAGTCATTCCCAGCTTGTCTGACATCGCTAACTCAGCATGTCAAGCAACAAAGTCATGATGGAGTGATGTTTTGCTGAACCCAAGGTCTGTCATTGGCATTGGCTGGAGCGGCTGGAGCAAAGGAGATTGCTATCACTGAACACTATTTACAGCAATTAAAGACATGCTCCTACTTTGGTGACTAAGAAAGTATTTCAAACCTCCAGCTTCAGACTGGATGTGTCAATGTGTAGTTCATACATGATTAATCTATTAGCAGAATTACCGTCTTACCTCAAGTAGCCACAAAATCGTTTTCTTGAAGCTGTGCCATGCCATTTTCCCTAGCAAGAAGCCTCCCAGCGTTATCCAATGAGGTTGCAGGGCCGGGCCCAACAGCTCAGTGGACGAGAGAGAGAGCGAGAGAGCGAGAGCGAGAGCGAGAGAGCGAGAGCGAGAGGGGGGGGGGGGAATGACGTGGGGCACATATCTGCACGCATATACATAGTACGCAATTTTAGGGGACCACTTTTGGCTCATGAGTACTACTTTCAGAATTACTGGCTCAAAGGTATACAAAAGTACCAGATAATCTCTTTAAGCACGGAGCTGTGAGCTGCTACCTCCAATGACTAGGCTGCTTAAGTAATAGGAAAAAGTCAATGAAACACAAAACATTAACATCATAGCGGGGGAGATGCAGACACATCTCTAGACACTAAAGAATGTTCATAAAGAATGTCCGATATTGCTCGTCCTAATATTTATATATCTTAATTCCATTATTTTACTTTTAGATGTGTGTGTGTGTGTATTGTTAGATACTACTGTACTGTTGGAGCTAGGAACACAAACAATTAGCTATACCTGCAATAAAGTCAGCTAAATATGTGTATGTGACCAATCAGATTTGATAACAGCCAAAATTGCTGTATGCCGAGACAAGCTGTTGTTTCACCATCACAAGCTCCCTTCCCGTTTGAAAAGTTTGAACTCATCAAACAAGTAGATTCATCCGTAGATATCTTTGTAAAGCGGAAATAGTTTGAAATGAACAGCCCGGAACATAACGACATAGTCATCCAAAGTCCTGAGCTGAAACCATCTTTAAATCAAACAGAAAGCTTTATCGACGGTCATTATATCACTCAGTATTCCTTTTATCCCTGCTCTAAAAAGCTAACTGCAACCGTGGGTATTAAATATTATCTGAAGACAGAACAAAAACATGCCACATCAGTGAAGCATGAGCAAATGTACAATGATGATGTTCCTGCCTGGCAGTTAAAAGCCTTTTTCGGTAGGCTCACCTCAGACCAACCTTTCAGAAGAGCTTATTCTCTGGATAGAGATAGTAGTATTTCCATGTGGTTGTCCACAGCCTAAACGCAGTAGACCACATCCAGACAAGGCTCCGATTCCAGTTCAAGTGAGGAGGACCAGCGAGTGACATACAGTCCATAGTTTTAACACTAACAGCCCCCCTGCCTGCCCTCTGCTCTCAGAGGAAACCAGCTCTCTCACTCAGGAAGCTAGTGTAGTGGATCCACCAGGACAGACAGGGGCCTCTGGACAGTGTGGCACCTCCATCCCGGCCAACTCAGTCCTTAGTACCTTCCTGTACTGCTGGGGTGGGTTGGAGGGTGGGGGGGGTAGGGGAGAGAGGAGCTCAGTGGAGCAGGAAGGGACACAGTGGCAAGGGATATAGCTGTCTAACCTGCTGCGGAGACATTCAGATATCATTACTGCTCTTCAAAAAAATCATTTCCCATGGAATTATTATGCCCTGAGTACAAGGAACAATGTTTCACAGATATGGCAAAGAATCTTCGCAGGGGCACTATTTTTCCTAGACTAATTGGAGAGGAGAATGGCTCCAAATGTTGACTTAAATGATGAAGCGAGCGATCTAACCACAATTGTAAATGTATCCACACAACATGAAGAAGTGCACTGAATCTCTATAACACTGCACTTCCCCCTAGTGGTCAAAAGGTCTAATGAAACTCTAAACAGATGCTTCATTGAACTACCGCTAAAGAAATACTATCCCAATTAAAATATATTTCAAAAAAAGGCTATTTCTTGTGGTCTACTTTAAGAATTAATGTGCTGCTCACGTGATCTATACACAGTGTATAAACACAAGTAAAAACCAATGCCTCAGAGACACACCTCAAAGGGTAAACAACTTACCAACAATTCTGCATGCTCACTTTTGCAGAGATCAAAGAAAATCCCAGAATATAGAACCCCCACAAAGCCTCATTATTTCCAGCGTGGGTATTATCAGTCCCCTGATACTTAACTATAGCTACTATCTAGGTAAGTCATACTGGATGGTGAATTGAAAGCGTGAATCCACAATAGTGAGGAGTACTGCAGAGGTGCTTACCTCCCACAGAGACTTGAACTCCCTCTGGTCAATGCGGAAGAGTTCACTGAATTCCCGGGTAACAATGGTGGCGTGCCGAGGGGTGTTATCCAGGATCGACTCCCCAAATGCTGTCCCAATCCCCAGAGTGCAAATCGTAACCTCAACCTACAAGAGACACCAAAAAGCATCTCTTCTTGGAAGGTTCCTCGTTGTTTTCAATAGGAGGAGACAGGGGGGGGGGGGGGGTAGGAAGGACTACGCTAATCAGATGTGTTTATTCCCTTATAAAATGGGCCTCGTTGAGAGGCACTCAAAGTGCTAGGTACGGGCAGTGATCAGATCACGCCCAACGGTGGGGCGCAATCTAGCAGCACTGAACACTTGCATTAGACAAAGGGCTTCTAAAATCACTCCAATCAACACATGGCCAGGCAGATTTGGACATACAGGTCACTGGTAATGATAGGAAAAGACTCCTGGTGTTCCCAAGGTTAGCAATTTCAGATATAAATCATTGTGAAGTAGAGTGTCCTTTCTAGTTGACTCTTCAGATGAGCTCCAGGGTTAATGTGCATCTTGATCTCCTCATGCACATGCTACATAGCAGTTCATCCTTTTTGACGTGAGAGGAGACTAATAGAACTAAAGGTAGGATTATTGGAAAGATTTTCACCCATCTCAGGCAATACATAAGGAATACCAATTATTATTCTTTTGCAGGAAAGTGGACACGCCTCTGATACGCCTATCTTATTTGGTATTTAACGATTGTATGACAAAAATATGAACATTAGCTATAATACAATTTATTTTTGGAACCAACGAATCGATTGGATACAGGGACGAGTGATTTAAATTGTAAAGAAAAGTCATTCACAGTAAGTCAGGGAAGTGATTTTAATATGCCATTTCGTTTTGCAATCTTGTTCACTTGCAATCTTGTTCACTTGCAATCTTTTATGCCATCGACTGTTTATGGCATCTACTCAATAAATACTATTGCTTTTCATTAAAAGGGGTATAATTACAGGAATAGTCAACCGTTCTTACCTGATGATTTGCTCTCTGACACTTTGACAACAAGTGAGCCAAAGAGGACAGCATACCAGCTGGTACCAATATCTCCTTGACGATATACTAGAGAAGAAAATACATGATGTGAGAACATATTTTTAGATATGCACAGAGTAAGAGTCTTGCTAACATACGGGTCTTTGAACATAATTGCAAGACTTACATGTGACGCCTCTCTCCACACAGGCATATCTGTTGTAGGAGGCTAGGGTGGAACCGCTCAAAGACCTTCACACATTTCAGCCTGGCCAGTATGATGTCCACATCTTCCCCAGAGCGCTCAGCAGGTCTGAACGGAGAGGAAATATCTTATCAGTCAGTTATTCAGCACAACATTAGAGAATTAGGAAAATAACCCTGTATGACGCGAGCTCCTGTCACCTTAAACATTCCACTCCGTTCATATCCTCTCGTTTAGTGTAAAAAAAAAAAAAAGATTGCAAATGTCTGCTGATGTTTGATCATGTTGCTAACGTTTTCAAGCATTTTCCTATATCTGTATCGCTAAATGTGATTTTACGCCCTGATATGTTCAAATGTATTATGTATTGGCCATTGATATTGAAACCAGTGAAAGGGATGCATTATTAAGTGAGAAATTCCTGTTAATTGATGAAATAGGCCTACCTGTTTAGGTGCATATCCCAGATGGATTGGGGCGTTTAACCTGTTCAGGGTGCTCATTTAAGGGGGGCTGGAGTGATATGTTGTCCCAGTGTTCTCTAAGCCTCGTCCGGGGTTTGGCCGGTGTAGGCAGTCATTGTAAATAAGAACGTGTTCTTATCGGACTTGCCTAGTTAAATAAAGTTTAGATAAAAATGTCAGTGTTCGTCAAAGTCTTGTAAATATTAATGGATCCAGCACACCTTCTGCACGTGCAAATCACTACAACTATTTTCCACGTGATTCTGTCTGACTCCTGATGCTTCACACCCACTGACAAGACCTTGTAGGGTCCACTATCTTACCGTCACTTTCCACAGTAAAAGCAGCAGAATATTTCATCGAGCTATAGCCTGGTGCAAAAAAACATTCTGACACACTATCAACTCTCTGACGTTGAGATAACTTCCCGGTACTGATCAAGTGTAACAAGATGCCTGAAGCAGATTCAGATAGATACTTCCTAAATGTGAGGACACAGTTGCATATTCAGCTATTCCCATTTCCTGTCATTCCCTTCCGAAACAGCGCCAAATTGTATCACGTGAGTTAAAACTTTTCATCATGACATATTATGGCTGCTTATTCTGTACCCTACTAGCCAACCATGGTATCACATAATACATATTTGAGAGACTACCTGTCTTGGTATTTGGTATTGGCATTTTTCTTCCTGTTACGTTAATGCAAGAGTAGAACAATGAAAATATGAAATGCTATATTTAGCCATTCACATTGTATTTGCGCTTACATTTGGTGGGGAAAGTGACAGAGGAATTTCCAATTATACAACCAAAATCTAGTCAAAAAGTCTGTGCTGTAAATGTCAAATATCTACATCATAAGGTGAGCCATGTTTGCCTGCAGGTGGCGATAAGCCACACCAAAAGCAACTCCTTTATTTTAAACTGCACTGCCTAAAGTGCCGGGTACGCTCTACAGTGACAAAGGGACATTTACTGTGTAAACAAATCTGGCAAGCGAGTCACACGCTCGTGTGGCTAATGCACTCTCTCACATGGAGGTGAAAGTGCGCAATGGAGAGACCACCGAGGAGGTTTCCCTGGCGCGCTGGGGCCTCTCTCCTTCCGGTCTCCTGCAGCCTTATCCACAGCTCAGTAATCAGAGCAGCCGCCAGAGGGCCTGGAAAACCATGTCTGCCCCTGCCTTATCTCTCTGTGTTAGAAATAACCTTTCAGACAGGTAGCTTTGCATCCTGTTACCTTGGGCAAAGCTAGAATGGCAAGTTTAAAGCTCTTAGAGCAAATCAACAGTGAAACACCACGTCCTCCCACCTGTATCACCTAATAGCTGATGCAATACATATCCTTTCTATTTTCCTGACAGGTTCCTCTCCTTTACAATGCTGTTCCATCACATAGTCCAGGAGGTATTCCCTTACATTTACAAATCTCACTTGATTATAAGATTCAATTGAGTAATGTATTTCTGACCAAAGGTTATAATCTGCATGAAGAGTAGTGCAGTAGGAGTAGGAAATATTGATCTGTAAAGGGACGATCCCATGTGACCATCGTGGCGAGACCTGCTGTATCAGTCATAAATATAGTACGATCATTCAACACTCAATGACTGATATTTCCATCTAAATCACCCAGTAGTCACTCAACAGACTTCACAGAGTGCACAAACAGTGGGGACCTTAGCAGTTTGTAAACTGGTTCTTGTCGATCTCCTTGTGACATTTGATGTAAACTACTGATATTTGGGAGGTGTTTTCTAAAATCAAAATATTTATAGGATACTTTTTTGGCTATGAATTACAACTGGACATTTGGCAGGTTTCCAAAAACAAGACAGACCTGGGAGTTTTTGCTAGTAAACAAACACTGTATAGTCCATAGCATCAAAACATGATTAAAACTATAATATTTATATAATGGATGGTCAGTCCTTGCATCCAAAGCTCTGTCTATGAATTTGAGAATGTTTATATAACTGCAGAACCATCCCTCAACTGTTATCCAAAAGTAATGGGGAACGACCACATTTTAAAGCCAGACATTTGTGGTGTGCAACCTTACCTGATGACCAAGGTTGGATGGAAATCGGCTACAGTGGTGCCTTGACTACTGTCACCAGAGAACTGGTATCAGTCAGCTGTTGGGGTTGATAGGGAGAAGAGGTCAACCAAAGGGGAATATAAGGGTGAATGTAACATAGGTAATGCTCTGGATTGTCTGTCACCTTAATGAAGATGAAAAAACTTACCTGAGACTACTATAGTCTACTGTAGCTCGGATATGCGCAGACTTTGGAATAGGCTACAAAGCCATTATGACTATGGAGGTTCGATTGCAGTAGATTATACAAACACACTAAATACAAAGCAATGCAGACAAGTGATAAACAGCACAGGAGCTGTGAAGGCCAGTCACGACAGTGACAGCACTGCAGCAAAATGAGTGGGAGCAAACAGTTTTTATATCCACTGTAAGAAAATACCTGCAGTCTGCCCATGGGAGTGGAATAGTCGCTGTTGGAATTGCACATTGGTAGCTGTGGATCACAGGACAATTATGGTGCTATTCAATTGGCAACCTGAGAGAGATTCCGGGTTTTGTAATTTTGCAAAAATCACTCATTAACATTGATTTGAGTGAACCAGAGTACTCTGGTTGCCAACCATCTCTCTGATTGATTTGGAGAACCTCTTGCACTCTGTGCTCAGACATTCAGATGGAAATTAGCCATAGGAGCCCTAGGTAGCTAGCTGCGGGCTCTGTCACTCTCATTCAACACACTGACTACAACACCGAAAAAGCAACTCAAGCCCAATTGGGTCTATGGTTTGGCAGCAGGGGAACGTTCCACACTCCTGCAGATGTCTCCCATATATAATATGCGAAGTCCAGACGGTGTGTGTGTGTGCTATACCCAGGGAGTCAAGAGGCAGCAGCTGCTGGAGACAGATGTGCCAAACAGCATGATTTAAATGGCTAGTCAGCACATCAGGGGAATTCTGTGCTGCAGGATATTGGTATGTTATGCAGGTAGGGGTATAGTGTGACATTTGAAGCTCCATACATTGAAGTCATGTAGCAGGAAGCGAAGACAGATAGGGAATAACATTCACTTATGCCTGCTCTAGTGTACTTTGGCTGCTATATTGGCCATAAAATGTATTTTTTTTCAGTTCAAATACAGTTAAACTTTTATTACATAGATTGTTTCTTGTCTTTCCCTTTAGAGTTGCCTTGGTAACAAACTGAGACATGGGAATGTAAAAGTAATGGCTATCTTAACTTGCCTCACTAGCTGTGGCAGTATTTTCCTGAATCCACTATGTGTTTGTTAACAAGACTGTAATACATGTTGGAAAGTGCCATCCGATTACTGCTTTTAGTCCATAATGACCTCACTGAATTGGGACTAAAAACAATGTGGGGAAAACAGTATACATTGTTTAAAAGCTACTATTTTGACATGCGATTATCATCACAGTGCTGATTTTATTTAGGAAAATGTCTGCTCTCACCTTTTGTTCTCAGCCATTTACTTTTCTGTCAGAAGATGGCAGCATTCAGCGCGCATCCTGTCCAGTAGCATCATGACATCCTTTCATTTCCAACTTTTGAATACTGTATACTTATCCAACTGTGCACAGGCCACAGCTCACATACCACTGTCAAGTTTGATCCACTGTTATAGAGATTGGGTCTATCTGCGGTGGTGACAAACCACAGTTTGTGTTTGTAAACTGTAATTGCCATCATCTGAAGAGAAGTCTGCTGCCATCACCATAGTTACACCCTCTCTTCTGGAGGTGGAATTTGGAATTGGGCAGCAGGATGGGGTCATATGAGCTTCTCCTGCTCAGGCTCAGGCATGCAGTGCCTGGACACAGCACACATTCCGCTAATACTGCATACCGCCAGCTGCAACATGCCACCATATGAAAGACACACCCTGCCAATTAACACTACGCCACACTCCCTATAGGCTAAGAATTAGTGGCCACTGTCGACAAGTTTTTTATTTTCAATAAGACGTTTATCCACATTGTTACATATTATATACTATGTTTAAAATACAGTACATGTACAAAATGGCTTAATGAATAACCCATGGATAACATAGTGAACTGCTGAGGACATACTGCGTTCAGAATTAATAGAAAATATGATTTGATTAATGGAATGTAACATTAAAGTCTCAAAATATGGTACATATTTCCAGTCATGGAGTCAAAAATGGAAATCTGGATGAAGTTTGACTGATGGAATATAATATAATTTCGGGCAGATATGAAACATTGAGGAAAATAATCAGTACACATTTCAGAGATTTGATCTGTGAAGACCTGTAATACAAATCTGTGAAGATTTGTATTACATGACTAAGAACTTTAACAGAAAACAGGCCATTTCAAAAATCGGTGGTGCTGGCATGGAAAGTAGTTAACTCGAGAGGGCCTCTGCTCAATGGGCTACATTTACACAGGCAGTCCAATTGGCAGGCAGTCCAATTTTTTTAAACTAATTTGTCTTTTGACCAATCAGATCAGCTCTGAAAAATATCTGAAGTGATTGTTTTTTTTGCCATAAGACTGTACATTATTGGCCTCCAGAGTGGCGCAGTGGTCTAAGGCAGTGCAAGCTGTGCCACTAGAGATCCTGGTTCGAGTCCAGTCTCTGTCGTAGCTGGCCGCGACCGGGCAACCCATAGGGTGGAGCACAATTGGCCCAGCGTCGTTTAGGTTAGGGGTGGGTTTGGCCGGCAGGGATGTTCTTGTCCCATCGTGCACTAGCGACTCCTGTGGCAGGCCGGGCGCAATGCACGCCGCAAGGTGAATGGTGTTTCCTCCGACACACAATGGTGCGGCTGGTTAAGCGGGCATTGTGTCAAGAAGCAGTGTGTTTCGGGGGACGCACGGCTCTCGACCTTTGCCTCTCCGGAGTCCGTAGGGAGTTGCAGCGATGGGACAAGGATAGGATACCACGAAATTGGGAAGAGCAGTTGTCAATTTTTAAAACAAAATAGTCAAAGTATTCTTTGTTTTCTTTATTATTTTGGTTAGGTCAGGGTGTGACATGGGTGATGTATGTGTTTGTGTACTGTCTAGGGGTTTTGTATGTTTATGGGGTTGTATACTATCTAGGTGTTTATGTATGTCTATGGTTGCCTAGATTGGTTCTCAATTAGAGGCAGCTGTTTATCAAATCAAATCAAATTTGTTTATATAGCCCTTTGTACATCAGCTGATATCACAAAGTGCTGTACAGAAACCCAGCCTAAAACCCCAAACAGCAAGCAATGCAGGTGTAGAAGCACGGTGGCTAGGAAATACTCCCTAGAAAGGCGAAAACCTAGGAAGAAACCTAGAGAGAAACCAGGCTATGTGGGGTGGCCAGTCCTCTTCTGGCTGTGCTGGGTGGAGATTATAACAGAGCATGGCCAAGATGTTAAAATGTTCATAAATGACCAGCATGGTCAAATAATAATAATCACAGGCAGAACAGTTGAAACTGGAGCAGCAGCACGGCCAGGTGGACTGGGGACAGCAAGGAGTCATCATGTCAGGTAGTCCTGAGGCATGGTCCTAGGGCTCAGGTCCTCCGAGAGAGAGAGAGAGAGAGAGAGAGAGAGAATTAGAGAGAGCATACTTAAATTCACACAGGACACCGGATAGGACAGGAGAAGTACTCCAGATATAACAAACTGACCCTAGCCCCCCAACACATAAACTACTGCAGCATAAATACTGTAGGCTGAGACAGGAGTGGTCAGGAGACACTGTGGCCTCATCCGAGGACACCCCCGGACAGGGCCATACAGGAAGGATATAACCCCACCCACTTTGCCAAAGCACAGCCCCCACACCACTAGAGGGATATCTTCAACCACCAACTTACCATCCTGAGACAAGGCCGAGTATACCCCACAAAGATCTCCGCCATGGCACAACCCAAGGGGGGACGCCAACCCAGACAGGAATATCACATCAGTGACTCAACCCACTCAAGTGACGCACCCCTCCTAGGGACGGTATGAAAGAGCCCTAGTAAGCCAGTGACTCAGGGTTAGAGGCAGAGAATCCCAGTGGAAAGAGGGGAACCGGCCAGGCAGAGACAGCAAGGGCGGTTCGTTGCTCCAGAGCCTTTCCGTTCACCTTCACACTCCTGGGCCAGACTACACTCAATCATATGACCCACTGAAGAGATGAGTCTTCAGTAAAGACTTAAAGGTTGAGACCGAGTTTGCGTCTCTCACATGGGTAGGGATGCCATTGCATAAAAATTTAGCTCTATAGGAGAAAGCCCTGCCTCCAGCTGTTTGCTTAGAAATTCTAGGGACAATTAGGAGGCCTGCGTCTTGTGACCGTAGCGTATGTGTAGGTATGTACGGCAGGACCAAATCAGAGAGATAGGTAGGAGCAAGCCCATGTAATGATTTGTAGGTTAGCAGTAAAACCTTGAAATCAGCCCTTGCCTTGACAGGAAGCCAGTGTAGGGAGGCTAGCACTGGAGTAATATGATCACATTTTTTGGTTCTAGTCAGGATTCTAGCAGCCGTATTTAGCACTAACTAAATACGGCGAAGCACTAGCGAAGCATGTGTTTATCGTTGTCTCTGATTGGGAACCATATTTAGGCAGCCATCTTCTTTGGGTATTTCGTGGGTTATTGTCTATGTGTTAGTTGCCTGTGTCAGCACTATATTTAGCTTCAGATTCTCGGTCACTTTGGATTTAATTTTTTCCTTGTTTTGGAAGAGAACGTGTGCCGGGTGCACCATTCTCCTTGTGTGGGGGTAGACCCAAACTTCTTCAACACGGTCGGTCCCTGGGATTGGGCTGGCCAACACGATTTGTTTTGCATGGAAGGAAAAGGAGATGGAGCCTTTAGGATGGGAAACATTTGGAAGGACCATCTTGATGGGGATCCTAAAGCTGACGGTGAAGGACGTGTTTTGCTTCCAAGGCAACTCATTGGAGGGAGCATACGACGTGGCACTTCACACAGAGGTGAAACATGATGAGATCCTGAGAAGGGCAAGAGTAGTGGGAGGTGAGAGGCCGATGTGTCACTATGAAGTAACCAGCTTGGCGAGGAACAACTTTAGGGTTGTAACTGTCAACATTTACAACCCATACGTTAAGGACGAGGAGGTGAGGGCCTTTCTGGGGAGATCTCCTCAAGCACTCCTCAAGCACCTCAAAGACTCCCTAGGGTTTTGGAATGGGAGGAGAGGCGAGTGGAGGAGCATGAGAGAGAAGAAGGCGAGGGAGGGGTGGTGGAAAAGGAGACGGTGGAAGGGTAAGTGGGGGGGGGGAAGTGCCCTGGTGGAAGAGATGAGGGGTATGGTGGAGGAGCTGGCGGGGAGGGAGGGTGGTATCTCTCCACTGCCGCCATCACCAAAGAAGAGAGTGAAGAGGAGGGTGCGATTGGCCGACAGTGAGAGGAAAGGGATGGCCAAGAGAGCGATGGGGGTGGGAGAAACCTCTGGGTTGCTGCTGGTTTCCCCAGGCCCTCAACTCCTGTCGGGTGGGGACCCACCTAACAAGGCCCAGGACTGGGTAGAGGAGGAGGTGGGGAGTTTTTTGTTTGGGGACTCAGCCTCCCCTATTTTTTTCCAAACCAGCTACAGCTCTGGGGAGGGGGAGGAGTGTGGGGGTAGACCCAGGGTGCAGGGCACCCCGGTGCCAAACACTATTTCTGCATCCTGGGTTGGTGAGATGGAGGAAGAGGGGGGGACGTCAGGAGTACGGATGGTGTTCCCACCGGTAGATATGGAGCAGGGGAGCATTGGGTGAGTCTCCTGTTTTTGTTTTTTTCTGTCTGGGTTTAGTATTTGAGTGAAATTTTTATTCACTCAAATATTATTTTAATTTTATTCTTTCATGGGGTCTAATTGTACTTTTTTTTGTTTAAATATAAGCGGTTTAAGGGATTTTGTTAAGAGGAGGGTGGTAATTTAGTTATTTGGAGGGTGTGGGGTTTGATTTTTGTTTTTTACAGGAGGTTCACCTGAGGGATGGAGGGGATGTTAGTAGGTTTAAGATGGAGTGGGACAAGGGGGAGTCGGTTTGGGGTATTTGGGGGGTGCACTCATCGGGGGTAGGGATTTTGTGTGGGCACAGGGAGGTAAAAGTGGAGGGTTCTTTTGTGGTGATGCAGGGGAGGGTTATGGGGGTGGATGTCACGATAAGGGATTGTAAGTTTAGATTAGTGGTGGTGTATAGGCCACAGGTGGCGGCAGACAGGAGGGAGATGGTGGACTGTCTGGCTCCCCTGTGTGTCACAAATAGGAAATGAGTGATAGGGGGGGTTTTAATATAGATTTAGGAGTAGGGGGGATAGCAGTGCAGGCACCATCACCGGGCTAATGGCTTGCCATGGTCTGGTTGATGGTGGCCTGCACACTACTCTGAAAATGGCTGGCCCTACATGGCGCAACTCCAGTGGTTTTAAGTTTTTCGGAAGAGTGCGCGGTAGGACGGATGTGCCCGGGGGGTTATCTCTCTGTGAGGGGGCCCTGAGGATTCTCGGGGTCCATTTTGAGACCTCCGGATCAGCGACGCTGAACTGGAACATGGGTATCGCAGTGGTACGGAGAAAGCTAGCGATGTGGAGGGCTAGGTCTTTGTCTTTTATGGGCAAGGTCCTTGTCCTAAAGGTGGATGTGTTGCCGTCTCTTTTGTATTTGGCGTACAACTACCCATTGCCTGCTTGTCTGAGGAGGCCTCTAGTGAGGCTTGTGTTTCAGTTCATGTGGGGTGGCAGGTACGAGTGGGTCGCCAGGGCACGCATGCTCTGTCCCATCGGGGAGGGAGGTAGGGGGGTACCACATCTCCCCCTCAAGCTGGACGCAATTTTTGTTTCTTTCTTGTAAACGGAGCTTGCTCATCCACTGATACACCCTTCCGGTTACCTCCTGCGTGTTCTTCTCGTATCAGGCGAGAAGCGTAATGGTGTGGTCTAACACGGGTCCTCGGGTGGAACAGCTGCCGTGGCACTTTGGCCATGCGGCCAAGTGACTGCGTGTGCACCCCGAGGTTGAAGTTGCCCGAGTAGGTTTAGATCACAGGCACCTGTAAGAGAAGGTCAGACAGGCAGGGAGTCCGGCGCCTGTAGTGGGCATCTCGGCAGTGGTCTGGGAGGGAGTGCAGGCGCGGGGCCTGGACAACAAGCTCAAGGACCTGAATTGGTTGAGCCTCCACAAGTGCTTGCCGGTACGTTCCATCATGTACCGGCATAGTTTGGCGCGATCCCCCATCTGTCCAAGATCCTCTTGTGGCAGGGAGGAGACTGTGCGCCATGCCTTTTGGGACTGTGCTTTTGCCGGAGTAGTATGGGCTAGGGCACAGGGCATTTTGAATTGACATGGGCCAGGTTAGAGAGAGGTGCAGGGAAAGAGAGAGGGATGGATAGGGACAGGTTTCTGCTCTGGCTTCTCATGAGTCTCTTCAAACGGGGACTGTGGGCAGAACATGGTAAAGACAGGGAGAGATTGGGGGGTGGAAGGGATAGTGAGGAGGGTGGAAGGAGATTTGAGGGGGAGGATGAAGAGGGAGGAGAGTAAGTGGGGGCAGAATCCTGCCCGGGAGAGGTGGAAGGGGGGTTTAGGGCTGGGTTTCATTTAGATTTGTAAGGGGATAGATTAGGGATGGGGAGATAGGGAAAGGTAGTTTGTAGGATGACGGGGAGGGAAGATGCTCCCCTGAGGTTTTGTTTTGGGGTTTTTGTTAAGTTAAATTAAAATACCATTATTGGAGTATGAATGAAAATTATGAGTTATAAAGAATGAATGGTATTGAACGTAATAAAAAAAAAAATCATTTTTAAAAAATTTATTTAGCTTTACGTTCCTTTTGTTATTTTGTATAGTTTGTTTAGTGTTCGTCTTCATTAATAAATAGAAGATGTATTCATAACATGCTGCGCCTTGGTCTCCTCCATTCAACGAACGTGACACAAAGGTATAAACTAGAGGTGACGTGCAGGGATTTGTAGTCTAGCATTGTCTAATTTGCATTTTCAAATCTGAGCGTAAATTGATAAAAGTCACCTTGTCCAAGAGAGATTTGCATGCCCTTATTTGAAGTATTTCTAAAATTCCCTATGGGAAAAATTATTGGTGGAAAAACAATTGGAACCATTTCCCTGTTTGACCGCTAGGTTTTATGGGCATTTTGCCACCTCTAATACGGTGTATCAAGACTAAGTGGGATGCATTTTACATTGACGATGTTCTGTAACCTCGTTAGACATCTATCCAACATATTATCCCAACCAATTATGTTTCCTAATCACACAAAAAAAAAAAATGTTGATATCATATTCACAGGAGACATGACACCCATTTGCGTGCACTGAGTAAAAAACATGTTTTCAGTTTAGATTTGGTAGACAGCAGGATAGATAAACTGGGACACCATTATAGTCCTAATTGTACCCCAATGACAAATCAATGTGTTTGATTAGGAAGCATTGAGGATTTCAGAAATGCATCATGAGTTGGGCTAATATGTTGGATGCAAAAAGTCTCCCACGTTTTCTGAATTCACGTTCTTAACTGACTTGCCTAGTTAAATAAAGGTTAAATAAAACGTCTTTAAAAAATATAAAAAATCCTGTTCCACTTTAGCTACTCCATCATGCTGTTCTATTCAAACATAATATTGGCAACTTCATGTATTTTGATGCGCCAATACACAGTATGCACATTTACATTACAATTTCGCACAGTGCATTATTTAACCTGACCTTCTTTTCTTCTTCCTGTTTTGATGTTATGTCACTGATCTTACCATGTGTTTTGCGGGGTGAGCTCCCTGTTTGAAGCTTACTTGGACTGCAACCCTCTTTGATGTCACACACATGAATGGATGTGATTTTTATAATGTGGTTTCTCTGCAAGGACTTCACAATAGTTGTGATTGCCTCGTCAGACCAAGCTGTCCCCGTTTGTATGATGTTCAAAAGCTCTAACAAAGGCCAAGATAACAAGAAACACTTTTCAATGAGAAAACAAAAATCCACTTTGGTTAAGAACATAAAAAATAAAAAATAAAAAAGGTTTTCAAAGATGTAGACTCAGATGCAATAGACCTACTCGTGATCAAAAACGACCTACCTTTGTAGGTGGTTTGAAATCCGATACAAATCTGATTTAATTAGCACTCAAGTGGTTTTTAGACTGTTATTTGCCTTATCTTGTTGCCTACTAGCTACTCTGTTGACAGTTTGACAAAAAAATGTGTTAGCTAAATAGCTTGTTAATTGTTTACAAACAAATGAGTGAATTTGTTATGAAGATAAACTGCTACCTAGCTAGCCAGTTGACTGCTGTGGCTAGCCAAAAAGGACTTGAAAGTTGGATCATCTTATTCTTAGAGGCTTTAAAAGTGTTCTTACACTATTGTTTTCAACATTCAAGGTTTTACTGACGGGGCCACAGTGTCTCAACCCCTCCTGTCTCAGCCTCCAGTTTTTATGCTGCAATAGTTTGTGTCGGGGGGCTAGGGTGAGTCTGTTATATCTGGAGTATTTCTTCTGTCTTTTCCGGTGTCCTGTGTGAATTTAAGTATGCTCTCTCTAATTCTCTCTCTTTTTCTCTGTCTCTCTCTCTCTTTCTTTCTTTCTCTCTCTCTCTCTTTCTCTCAGAGGATCTGAGCCCTAGGACCATGCCTCAGGACTACCTGGCCTGATGACTCCTTGCTGTCCCCAGTCCACCTGGTCGTGCTGCTACACCAGTTTCAACTGGTGCTGCGGCTATGGAACCCTTACCTGTTCACCAGACGTGCTACCTGTCCCAAACCTGCTGTTTTCAACTCTCTAGAGACAGTAGGAGCGGTAGAGATACTCTGAATGATCGGCTATGAAAAGCCAGCTGACATTTACTCCTGAGGTGCTGACCTGTTGCACCCTCTACAACCACTGTGATTATTATTATTTGACCCTGCTGGTCATCTATGAACATTTGAACATCTTGGCCATGGTCTGTTATAGTCTCCACCCGGCACAGCCAGAAGAGGACAGGCCACCCCTCATAGACTGCTTCCTCTCTAGGTTTCTCCCTAGGTTCTGGCCTTTCTAGGGAGTTTTTCCTAGCCACCGTGCTTCTACATCTGCATTGTTTGCTGTTTGGGGTTTTAGGCTGGGTTTCTGTACAGCACTTTGTGACATCAGCTAATGTAAGAAGAGCTTTATAAATTTGATTGATTGAACTGGGAAAAATCCATGGTGGGCATTGTTGTCACCTTACCTTGCCACATAACTTCTGAGTGATAGGAAGCACGAGCACCACCACCAATCAGCCTACACCACTGCACACATACAGCTGAAGTCGGAAGTTTACATACACTTAGGTTGCAGTCATTAAAACTCATTTTTCAACCACTCCACAAATTTCTTGTTAACAAACCATAGTTTTGGCAAGTCGGTTAGGACATCTACTTTGTGCATGACACAAGTAATTGTTACAACATTTGTTTACTGACAGATTATTTCACTGTATCATAATTCCAGTGGGTCGGAAGTTTACATACACTAAGTTGACTGTGCCTTTAAACAGCTTGGAAAATTCTTGGAAAACTCCAGAAACAATGTCATGGCTTTAGAACCTTCTGATAGGCTAACTGACATAATTTGAGTCAATTGGAGGTGTACCTGGGGATGTATTTCAAGGCCTACCTTCAAACTCAGTGCCTCTTTGCTTGATATCATGGGAAAATCAAAAGAAATCAACCAAGACCTTAGGAAAAAAATTGTAGACCTCCACAAGTCTGGTTCATCCTTGAGAGCAATTTCCAAACACCTGATGGTACCGGCCGCCATACCGCTCAGGAAGGAGATGCGTTCTGTCTCCTAGAGATGAACATACTTTGGTGCGAAAAGTGGAAATCAATCCCAGAACAACAGCAAAGGACCTTGTGAAGATGCTGTAGGAAACAGGTATCACAGGTATTTTACTGTGGAAAAAGTATCTTTATCCACAGTAAAACGAGTCCTATATCGACAACCTGAAAGGCCACTCAGCAAGGAAGAAGCCACTGCTCCAAAACCGCCATAAAAAAGCCAGACTACGGTTTGTAACTGCACATGGGGACAAAGATCTTACTTTTTGGAGAAATGTCCTCTGGTCTGATGAAACAAAAATAGAACTGTTTGGCCATAATGACCATCGTTATGTTTGGAGGAAAAAGGGGGAGGTGTCACACCCTGACCTTAGAGAGCCTGTTTATTTCTCTATATGGTTAGGTCAGGGTGTGATTTGGGTGGGCATTCTAGTTTGTCTGTTCTTTGTTGTCCAGGTATGGTTCCCAATCAGAGGCAGCTGTCTATCGTTGACTCTGATTGGGAATCATACTTAGGCAGCCTTTTTTCCACATGTGTTTGTGGGTAATTATTTATGTTCTGTGAGTGTTTGTGTGCGCCACGGTTGTGTCACGTTCGGTTTCTGTTTACCTGTTTTTTGTGAAGGTGTCACTCCGATTAAAGATGTGGAATTACATGCACATGGAGCAACATCTCAAGACATCAGTCAGGAAGTTAAAGCTAGGTAGCAAATGGGTCTTCCAAATGGACAATGACCCCAAGCATACTTCCAAAGTTGTGGCAAAATGGCTTAAGGACAACAAAGTCAAGGTATTGGAGTGGCCATCACAAAGACCTGACCTCAATCCTTTTGAAAATGTGTGGGCAAAACTGAAAAAGCGTGTGCGAGCAAGGAGGCCTACAAACCTGACTCGGTTACACCAGCTCTGTTAGGAGGAATGGGCCAAAATTCACCCAACTTATTGTGGGAAGCTTGTGGAAGGCTATCCGAAACATTTGACTCAAGTTAAACAATTTAAAGGCAATGGTAACAAATACTAATTGAGTGTATGTAAACTTCTGACCCACTGGGAATGTGATGAAAGAAATAAAATATGAAATAAATCATTCTCTCTACTATTATTCTAACATTTCATATTCTTAAAATAAATTGGTGATCCTAACTGACCTAAGACAGGGAATTTTTACTAGGATTAAATGTCAGGAATTGTGAAAAACTGAGTCTAAATGTATTTGGCTAAGGTGTATGTAAACTTCTGACCTCAACTGTACCCGTTGTTACAATGACAACTAGCGTAGCCTTGTCAGAAAGTGACTGCTGTCTGAACACACTCACATCCGATTTGGTCACTTATTTGGTCACTTGTAATTTGGGCAGTCAGCTGTTTGGGCAGTCAGTAGTCCAAAACGGATTTGAGCATTAATGCCTGCAGTATGAACAAGGCTTTAGCCTATAGGAGATTCTGGAACGGTGCCAAAGACAGTTTTCCACCACCATCAACAAAACATCAAATTATGGAATTTCTTGTGGAAGAACGATGTCGCATTCCTCCGATATAGTTCCAGACACTTGTAGAATCTATTCTAAGGCGCATTGAAGCTGTTCTGGCGGCTTGTGATAGCCCAACTCCCTAATAAGAAACTTTACGTTGGTGTTTATTTTGGCAGTTCCCTGTATATAGGCCTAGTGAAAAATGTGTTGCAGCTGTGCTATGATTCAAACATATATGTTGTGATTCCTGGCCCCTCAGCGGGCTGAACATCTTCATGATATCATGTAAGCTGTTCATATTGTAGTATGATTTTAGAATGTTTTGTTGCCTGTACAATGTCCTGTCTTCCCTTGATTTGAAGGTACTGGTGCGTTCAGACATTTTTTGAGGTGTTGTCATGGGGACCGTGGGCCATTGGCCTGCTGGGATTTTACCCCTGGGAGGTATGCTGTCCCACTGACTGCCTGTATGCCTTTCAGGGCCTAATGGCCCACCGTTACTCGGAGATAATCCAGTGAGTTTGTAATAGTGAACACACATGCAGAACACATGTGCACACACAACATCATTTCAGATGCTAAATAGCATTCAGGCAGCTGCTTTGTTGCAGCTGGTATGTAGATGCCTTTCAAAGTTTCCTACTACTGAAAACGGGCTACAACAAAGAGTATTTTTTAAAACCTTTTTTAAAGGCTCCACACACAGTGGATCTAGACATGAGTTTTCACTGAAAAATAAGCCGAGCGCTAAATGTCAAGGGAAATCTAGTCAGTCATCAATCTGTTTCATAATTCCGATCATTGAAACCTTTAACCCTTCACCTTGTTGAACCCACAACAAATCTCTTGACCACAATATAATGTATTTATAGAAATCAAATTAACTATTAAATCAGAAGCACGTGAGTTTCTGCGAGAAGATTTATAAACCCTCATACATCAGATAACTATGTCCCAAATGGAATGTGAGAGCAGATTACTCCCCAGGAAATGCCTGAGGAGCAGAATATCTCCAGTTAGACGGCAGAGATTGCTTCCCTAAATGTAGCTACTGCTAAGCTGTTTGTGTTAATTTCTATTTATGAATATGCTCTGACATGTTGACTGTGATGTAGCCTACTTGAGTAGTTACACAAAGGCTGTATTGAAGTAAACTCAGTTGAATCTGTCTACACCATCAGCTACCTACCATTAGCCACACTCTTTTTATATATGAATAAAAAATATATATGATTTGCGTAACTTAACTTCTACATTCAGTGCCTTCGGAAAGTATTCAGACCCCTTGACTTTTTCCACATTTTGTTACGTTACAGCCTTATTCTAAAATATATTTTTTTTCCTCAGCAATCTACACACAATACCCCATAATGAGTCAGAATAGTTTGTTAGAAATTTTTAACTTATTTAATTTACATAAGTATTCAGACCTTTTGCTATGAGACACGAAATTAAGTTCAGGTGCATCCTGTTTCCATTGATCATCCTTGAGATGTTTTTACAACTTGATTGGAGTCCACCTGTGGTAAATTCAATTGATTGGACATGATTTGGAAAGGCACACACCTGTCTATGTAAGGTCCCACAGTTCACAGCAGATCCCAAACCATGAGGTCGAAGGAATTGTCCGTAGAGCACGAGACAGGATTGTGTCGAGGCACAAGTCTCGGGAAGGGTACCAAAACATTTATGCAGCATTGAAGAACACTGTGGCCTCCATCATTCTTAAATGGAAGAAGTTTGGAACCACCAAGACTCTTCCTAGAGCTGGCCTCACCCGGGGTATAATTGTCTTGGTCAGGAGGTGACCAAGAACCCGATGGTCACTCTGACCAGCTCTGTGGAGATGGTAGAACCTTCCAGAAGGACAACCATCTCTGCAGCACTCCACCAATCAGGCCTTTATTGTAGAGTGACCAGACGGGAAGCCACTTCTCACTAAAAGGCACATGACAGCCCACTTTCATGTTTAAAACATTTTAAATATGTATGGGTTCCCTCCTGGGGTGATTGAGAAAATAACAAAGCTCAACATATGACAAATAGATTGGCCATCTGTTTATGCATTAGCTGCCAAGTTTATTTCATTAAATACTGATCAGTAACTTTTGTTTTACACAACGATTTTGGAATGATCACCTAACGAAGTGTCTTCTAAATGCGTTTTGTCCATTATTATCTATGTTTAGTGTGGTCTACTGGTACCAAGACAAGTGTAGGATAGGCAGAAGTTGATGCTCTACAAAGGAACTACTTTTGAATATATCTTGGCTCAGCACAGAAGCCTATTTGCTTTCATGAAAACATTTTCAAGAGGCTTCAGGTGTCATTGACTTCCACTTATCAACGTTAAGATATCTAGTTAGTCTAGTATACGTGTGGAGGCTGCTGAGGGGAGGACGGCTCATAATAATGGCTGGAAGGGAGTCAATGAAATGGTATCATACACATCAAAGACGTGGTTTCCATGTGGTTGATCCACTCGACTGACTCCATTCCAGCCATTATTATGAGCCGTCCTCCCCCCAGCAGCCTCCACTGTTGTACATTGACTTGCAAAGTGATCAGGGTTAACACATTTGATCAAGTCTGTTCTTTTTGGATTGAACATCTACTTAATCTATCCTATACAATGTATTGATGTCTGAGGGTGGAGTGCAAAGCACTTTTTTCTTAAATTCTATTCACCTCTTCTGTCCCCCTTTCTATTTGATTGGTTGGTATTTTTGAAATCTAGGTCCTCATGTCACCTGGGAAATGTCACTAAACTCTCTTCCAGTGAGTCTGGCTGATCTCAAGAACATCAACAAATCCTGTTAAGGCTATCTTGGTATTTTTAGATTAGAATTAACACATCAAATATGTCTGTCTATAGAGTAGAAGTTAACGTTAACTTGTGTGCTACTTCGTGCAGGGCTACTGTCCCTAAAGGAGGGAACCAGTTTAAATGCTGCATGGTAAGTAATTGCTCCATTTTCCATATTAAATCATGACTGTATTCACTCTTATTCCTATAAAAGAATCCAGTCATTGCATTACAATATGTTGTAGTGTTAAATCATAAAATAATATGATTGCCATTGTTTGGATTGTCACAGAGAAGATGAGCTCTCCTTACCTGTGCAAACACCACCAGTGTTGATGTTCTCCTGTAAAACGGCACTCATCATTTTCAGTGTACTTTTCCACCCTCAGTAGGCAAACACTGTTTTCTGAGAGGCTGCATAGTCTGGCAGCTACAGAATGACCGAGAGAATGGGACCAAATTCCAAGCAAGCTGGTCCTGGGGCTCTGTTCACAAACACAAACAGAGCCCCAGGACAGAAACACAATTAGACCCAACCAAAATCATGAGAAAACAAAAAGATAATTGCTTGACACATTTGGCCCTAAACAGAGTACACAGTGGCAGAATACGAGAGAGAGAATTTGCATTTGAGAAACTAGTTTGGCTTCTCTGCAAGGCAGCACAGTTCTTCAGTGAGGTAATATAGTGCCATTTATGTACCTTTTTGAGTTTCTTTACAGGTCAGCTATTCTGGAACAATGTTACACAATTGAATTATGACACATACATCACTGTTCTGCAGTTATAGGATCGCTAAGATTTATTTATTTAACTAGGCAAATCAGTTAAGAACAAATTCTTATTCACAATGACAGCCAAACCCTCCCCTAACTCGGACGGGACGATGCTGGGCCAATTGTGCGCCGCCCTATGGGACTCCCAATCATGGCTGGTTGTGATACAGCCCAGGATCAAACTCAGGTCTGTAGTGATGCCTCTGGCACTGCGATCCAGTGCCTTAGACCGCTGTGTCATTCGGGAGGCAAAATAGCCCAAGTTAAGGTTGGTCGTAAGGTATCTGCGTTGCATCATGCCAAGCCTATTTCACACAAGCTCTTAGACTGTTCACCAAAATCACACCCACTTGTTGGAACATCAAATAGCCATATTGCTGTTGAGACATTTACACCAAAACTATCACTATCAGATAGAGAAGCTGCTGAAGATACATACAGTAGCAACCTGAGATAGGTTTTGTTTGAGTACATTTTAAATCTTTCATATACGGCAGAGCGGTGGGTGAGCTTCTCAAGGAAATATATTTCTCAAATATTTATTGTGTCTGCGCAACCACGCACTCAAGAAGGGATTGGGGTTTGTCGTCCTGGAATGTTTTGGTGTGCGCGCCCCCGATTGTGTCTGATCGTGTGGCGCGCCAGAGGGCGAGGGTACGTACGCGCGGAAGCGCGATTTGTCTGTATCTGGAGTACAAGGAAGGAGGAAAACTGGAAAGGGGAGTGATGGCGGTAACGAAATGACAAGTTCGGGAGTATAAATTACACAAGAGTTGCATTATGAGGAGCCTTCAGCACCTAGGATGAAGAAACAAGTATCGTAAGAGGTAAAATACAACGGAAGTTAATTTGCGTGCGGTAAAGCTCTGAAATGTTTCGCTCACAGTTTACTTGTAATTGTTACAATGAAACTGATCACCACAAAAGACGTGTTTTGCACAGTTAGCTTATTTTTGTGTTTCATCTTTAGCTGACTTTTATTGTCAGTGTTTGACCGGCTACGAATTATCATAGGCTCTTAAAAGCCCACTCACGTTCAATAATTAAAGAAGTTGGTCTACGACAATGTAGTGGTGAGGGGAAAGTAATTTGCTTTGAAGCAGCCGGAAGAATGCGATTGCAAGGTATATAGGAAGTTGCTTTGGATAGGCTCAAATAGTACTAACAGCTAGGTTTTGAAAGTGTATTTTCCTCTTGTCTCTGTAGATGACCACCACGTTACGCATGATTTAGACTCCCTGACCAAGACGCCGAATAATCTGACGGATCCATGGCACTGGTCGACTGAGAACAACAATAGGGGAACAAGAAACACTCAGAAGTTTAACTTCTATCGCCTCTTCCCAAGATACTCCCAGTAAATATTTGAAAATGATAAAAGCCGAGAGCAAAGGAGAAAGGGCGCTGAGGAGTGCGTCCCCGCATAGAAATGCTTACAAGTCGGACTTCCACGCTATTAAGTGTACTTTTGATGGGACGAAATCAGACGGTGCTGCAAAGTCATATGCAAATGGCTCTAACGACACACAGGAGGACACGAGGGGGAGGCATTTAGGCAATCGGATAAACAAGATAAAGAATATTTTCCTCCAGATGGATGGCCAGCAACAAGAGATTCAAGAGGTGAAAACAACGTTGAAAGCTGATTTGTCCCAGGTCTCCCCACCAAATGTGCCATTTGCAGTCACCACACACAAAACAAGTTTGAGCTGTGCCACTAGCCCAGAATCTCCAAGTCTAGACAAAACCCCCAAGGGAGAAGATGTCGAAGTTGACAAAACAGCTTTGGCAGAGAAGTTCTCTTCGACCAGGAAACTCTTTGAGAGGACTATCAAAGAACAACCCGCAGTGGAGAAGTCTCCCAACAGAGTTGTAAGCCGGGTGCCCCTGGGCAGTGTGTGTGATGGGGGGAAAAGTACCAGGAGATTATCAGGGTCCACTGAAATTAGCAACATCAAAACAGAGCCTGGTCCCACTCCAGTGACGAGAAGCCAGCCAGATGAGAGGAGCGATACTGAGGAGACTAAACATGTGTCCAGGGTGTCACTGAAAGCTGGACCCATGTCCAGACGGCTAGACAACTTCATTGTGGACAGTGACAATGAGGCAAAAGCCACAGAGATGTTGTCTAAAGTATGCAGTCTCTCAGATCGCTCAATGCCTACATCTCCTACAAGGGACAGTTTTAACAAATCCACCATTCCAACTAATGATGCCACTAACAAACCTACCTCCATAGTTACCGGTGTCATTCTCAAACCAACTTCCCCATTCAATAACACTACTCACAAAACATTCCCAACAACAGCCAATGCCACTCCAAAGCCCATCTCCCCAGAGCCCGTATCCCCAGGTGGCCAAAGCGCTTACAAGCGCTCCCCCTCAACCAGTGACGGTTTCAGTAGACCATCTGTGGGTAGCGACGTAGTAAAACCCTCCAGTCCACCCCCCAGGGATCAAAAACAGCCTACTGTGTTTACCAATAGCTTTTACAGTAGCAACAGGGCCAAAACCTCCAACAGTGCCAAGAGTGATGGGCATGTGGCACGGAGTCCCACCAGGGAAAAGCCACCTACCCAGGCCTCGTCTCTGCCTGGCACGGTCCGGGCTGAGCTCGTAGTGGTACAGAATGAGTCATCAGAGAGCGAGGAGAACGAAGAGGAGAATATTGAAGACGATGTTTTTGAGGAAGTGCATGTTCAACCCCCAAAAGAGATCAAAGTTGAGCTAAAAGAATCGCCACCAAAGGTGATCAGTCAGAAGGATGACCACCATCAGCCGATCTCAGAGAAAGATGACGGCAAGGAGACAGAGATTACACTGGAGAAGGAAGAAGGAAGTCGATTTGAGGAGTCACGGCATGAATTGAAAGAGGAGTGGAGAGAAGACACGAATCCTGTAAATCAAACCGCGGATTACAAGGAGGAAAATGCGGAGGAGGAGGTTGCTGAGGAGGAACAGGGCAGAAGGGGCAAGATTTCCCCAGTGGCATATGGTAGAGAGAACACAGCATTTGTGGATGATGGAGATACTGACCAGACCCTCGAGGAGGAGAATGAAGAGCAGCTCTGTGAGGAGGAGTATGAGGAGGCCCCTGGGCTTTCAGATGATGAGGAGGAACCGGAACCACTGAGGAAGATCACGTTTTCAACGTCACCGATACGGGTAAGCATTGAGAAGAGGGAATGTTACATTGATAATCTGAAGTGAAGTTGATGTTAATTGCTTTCATTTTGTGGTCTTAGAGAATGTGAACATTACAATATGGTTTCTATTCATGGTAGCTAGCTAGCTTTTGTCTGGCCTAAAAGTTCTGAGAGAGGTCAATTGTACATGTGGTAATATACTGGACAATGTCACAGCTGGCGCCCTTTTGGATCAAATTTATTAACCAAGGAAGTCTACTTTCGCTCAGGTTGTTGACTTATTTGTGGAGGGCATTCTTTGGTGCCTTGATTGACAGATCCCACATAGGAAATGAGTGTCTTTGTTACACATGATGATGTTATGGCTGCTGTAGCACTGTATCAGGTGAAGCGTGTCATGGATGAGAACCCAAACTATGGGGTGTTTAAGCTTCTGTAATTACTGAGGCATTGCCTAAAGCTGGTGTGTCTGAGGGTCACATATTTCTCTTGTTAACAATGTTGTGGAAACTAGGCTAGTAGTAGTGGAGACATTTCCAGATGTTAGTCCAGAATGCTCCACGCTGTATTTATGGAAACATTGTTGACATTACGTAAGGGGTCTGTGTGAACCCCAGCTGAATGAGGACAGTCGGGAGGGAACTGGAGTGACGTGTTGGAACCCTGACTTAACTGTACTGTACAGTATAAACAACCTCATCATGGCTCTTCCGATGACTTGTTGATGGTTGGTTGGAGGCCTACTCTTGGGGAATGATGATTTCCATTCACTGTGAATCAGCCTTTGAACATTAGGGTTGGGCAGTATTCAGACTTTCATACTGTTTCTGTACCATACTATATTATATATATATATATATATATATATATATATATCTCTATATCTCTATAGTACCAGTCAAAAGTTTGGACACCTACTCATTCAAGGGTTTTTCTTTATTTTTATACATTGTAGAATAATAGTAAAGACATCAACACTATGAAATAGCACGTATGGAAGCATGTAGTAACCAAAAAAAGTGTTAAACAAATCAAAATATATTTTATATTCTTCAAAGTAGCCACCCTTTGCCTTGATAACAACTTTGCACACTCGGCATTCTCTCATCCAGCTTCACCTGGAATGCTTTTCCAACAGTCTTGAAGGAGTTCCCACATATGCTGAGCACTTGTTGGCTTCTTTTCCTTCACTCTGTGGTCCAACTCATCCCAAACCATCTCAATTGGATTGAGGTCATGTGATTGGAGGCCAGGTCATCTGATGGAGCAATCCATCACTCCTTGGTCAAATAACCCTTACACAGCCTGGAGGTGTGTTGGGTCATTGCCCGGTTGAAAAACAAATGACCGTCCCAAACCAGATGGGATGGCGTTTCGCTGCAGAATGCTATGGTAGCCATGCTGGTTAAGTGTGCCTTGAATTTGAAATACCTCACATACAGTGTCACCAGCAAAGCAACCCCACACCATCACACCTCCTCCTCCATGCTTCACGGTGGGAATCACACATGCGGTTGGAAACAAAAATCCCAAATTTGGACTCAAAGGACAGATTTCCACCGGTCTAATGTCCATTGCTCATGTTTCTTGGCCCAAGCAAGTCTCTTCTTATTGATGTTCTTTAGTAGTGGTTTCTTTGCAGCAGTTCGACCATGAAAGCTTGATTCACGCAGTCTCTGCTGAACAGTTGATGTTGAGATGTGTCTGTTACTTGAACTCTGAAGCATTTATTTGGGCTGAAATTAACTTATCCTCTGCAGCAGAGGTAACTCTGTGTCTTCCTTTCCTGTGGTGGTCCTCATGAGAGCCAGTTTCGTCATAGCGCATGATGGTTTTTGCGACTGGACTTGAATAAACTTTCAAAGGTCTTGAAATTGACTGACCTAATTTCTTAAAGTAATGATGGACTGTAGTTTCTCTTTACTTATTTGAGCTGTTCTTGCCATAATATGGACTTGGTCTTTTACCAAATAGGGCTATCTTCTGTATACCACCCCTACCTTGTCACAACACAACTGATTGGCTCAAACGCATTAAGGAAAGAAATTCCACAAATTAACTTTTAACAAGGCACACCTGTTAATCGAAATGCATTCCAGGTGACTAGCTCATGTAGCTGGCTGAGAGAATGCCAAGAGCGTGCAAAGCTGTCATCAAGGCAAAGGGTGGCTACTTTTTAAAGAATATAAAATATATTTTGAGTTGTTTAACACTTTTTTTGGTTACTATATGTGTTATTTCATAGTTTTTATGTTTTCACTATTATTCTACGTTGTAGAAAATAGTATAAATAAAGAAAAACCCTGGATTAGGTGTGTTAAACTTTTGAATGGTACTGTATGTATGTATTTATTTTTTTATTTACGCACAAGAATTTAGGCAATCCAGGGGGGGATTGAATGTCTCTGCTGTAACCAAGAAGCTTCATCTTGACATGTAGCCACTTAACTAGCAAGTTAGCAAATCAAATGCATAGCTGGAGCCCTGAGCTGGATATAATTTATTGACACGTGTTGGATTAAAAAAAATGGTTATACTTAACCTATATACCGTAAAAGCAGTGGCGTAGCCCTCGCCACCGCAAGACGAGGGTGCCCTCAAACCCAAATGGTATTGAAAATCATACCGTCAGTATTTCGAAATTCCCCGGTATACGCTATAAACGGTATATCACCCAAGCCTAGTCAACATGTAAGGACTCTTGTCTTGACCAACAAGATGTGTAGATGTTAATTCAACTCGTATGATCTCATTTTACTGACCGGTGCCAAGTAATTTCATGATAATGGTGGGGATGGTAAAACCAAGAATTCCCTATTTACTCTACCTTTTACGAGCGAGCGGAACTTAAATCCTTTTGGGAACAAACACATTCCTGCCCTCAACTCCCTCCTATCTATTGTGTTAATGATCCGCCTGGTCAATATGCTCAGTTCACTGCTGGTGAGTGACTTGAAGATGGTAAGCTAGAGGGTACTCTTATCTGTGCATGGCATTCACCTTTACCACTGGCACTCATGGGAATGTAGGGCTGGGCGATATATCAAGTTAATTTGAATTTATGTTCATTCCTAATGCCTGTAGCGTTGTTTTTATGAGCGTTTATGTACACTTGTTCTCACGTTGTCTTTTCGGTCTTGTTCGCTCCTTCTGTGCTGTGCACCTTCCCATTTACACCAGAGATCTGTATATAATGACGAGATGCTCATGTCTCCGCCCTAATAATGGGAGTCGTTGTCCCAAAGGCGGGAAGGCAGGTGACAATCTTAGGTTAAAAATAAGAGCATAGAAATGCATTGGGCTTATTTTGGACAGATTTTGGCGAGAGTGAAACCTCTTGCTTCGCCTCATTCACCCAAGCCTCTCCTCCTACGACTCACAACAACAACAGATGGGATATCCCATCTCTGACAAACGGTTTCAACTTGCTATTTGCATTAAAGGTTTGGTCCAACAGAATGGGTCATATGGACACCAAAACACATGGGAGACATTATTTTTCTGTAATAGATGAGAAGTTTCGAACCATAACCTTTTTTTAAATGTTTCAACTCCTCATGATTTGAAACAGAGCAGACACTACTGAAACAGATGTACCAATGAACATTCTGGAAAATGAATGCTCAGTTAGTCGCACGCGCATTATGGTACCACGTATCGCTAGCAGATTTTTTGTCAAATAAAGATTGTTATACTAGCTGTGTAATCTGTGTTTTATAAATGTGCAATAAGCGTAAAACAATTTATGTGAGGAATTGGCAACTTGTTCTCATTCTTTAGAAACAAGGCAGGCCAATTGATTTCAACATTTGAACAAACTGGACAGGCTAGCATGTTGTTCAAACAGTTGGAGACAGACAGAATGTTGTGTTCATAACAATACAACTGTTAGCTGAATTCAGATCCAAATTAGCCAAACTTGAAATATAAATATTAGCTGGCTACTCACTAGCACGTGGACTTGTTTATGAGAATGGTGTTAATTTTCTATAATGCCTGCTACGTTATTAGTGAATGGTAAAATTTCTAACAAAAAGGGCTTTTTTTTATAGACCAACCTGAAAGCTAGTTCAGTGATTGTTTGGGGGAAAAACAGCAGATGCAACTATTTTGATAAATAATGACATTATTAGTGGGTCTTATGGTTGTGGAATGCGTACACTACCGTTCAAAAGTTTGGGGTCACTTAGAAATGTCCTTGTTTTTGAAAGAAAAGCACTTTTCCCCCTCCATCCCTCCAAAATTGATCTGAAATATAGTGTAAACTTTGTTAATGTTGTAAATGACTATTGTTGCTGGAAACGGCTGATTTCTAATGGAGTATCTACAGGGGCATATAGAGGCCCATTATCAGCAACCATCACTCCTGTGTTCCAATGACACGTTGTGTTAGCTAAGTACTATTTAATGAAGCTGCCAATTGAGGACTTGTGAGGTGTCTGTTTCTCAAACTAGACACTAATGTACTTGTCTTCTTGCTCAGTTGTGCACTGGGGCCTCCCACTATTTCTATTCTGAGCCAGTTAGCACTGTTTTGTGAAGGGAGTAGTACACAGTGTTGTACGAGATCTTCCATTTCTTGGCAATTTCTCACATAGAATAGCCTTCATTTCTCAGAACAAGAATAGACTGACTAGTTTCAGAAGAAAGTTATTTGTTTCTGGCCATTTTGAGCCTGTAATCGAACCCCCAAACATTTGAATGTAGTGTACGTTCAGCCTCACAAGCTCCGAAATCATTAGATTATTGCTGACTGTTTTTAAATGCAGTGTATTTGACCTTTTAATTGTACAACAAAGCTTATTTAGAGAAAACAAATATATATATATATATATATATATATTTGTATATATATACAAATCGTGAATTGCCCATAGGTTTGAAAAATATTGAGATGGGGCTGGGCTATATGGCCTAAAACTAATTTGTGAAAGGCGTCAAAATGAAGTGGGCTGGGCATGGGGGGTGTTGGGTGATATCTCCCATCAACACAGCTTATCAACAATTTTGGCAGATCAGGGGGGAAAAAAATCACTTCAGGGCATTCCACAGCCTATATACTGGTCAATGTTTATCCAGGGCCTCGTGTGTTATCTCAGGGTGTGGATGGCCCCAATTGGCCTGACATAGGGTCCTAGGGAGGGGGTCCCGTGAGAGGGGGGCCAGTAGCTGACCTGGAGGATGACACAAACAGTGTGCTGCATCTGTCCTAGGGACGACATAGCAGAGATTAGCCTAGCGTTACACTTCACGTCATTGTGTTACAGTAACAGTTCACATATTGATAGAGCTCAGTAACAGTGTGAGTGAAGAGATACACAAATGTGTTCAGAAATTCAAGCCATTGCAAACTCCATTATCAAACACTGTTTCAGTGAAGAATGCATTACTTCTAAACTCCTGTACAAACGATGGATCGATTTATGATCACCAGTCTTTTTGTCCAGGTAACGCTAAGGTTAAAGGGCGTTTCCTTGTTAGGACTAGGTCGTAAGTGTGACGTGACATCTGTTGGTTGACTGTTCTTCCCGTGGTTGTGAAATGGTGGATTCTTCGTTTTGGTCTTGCCCTGGCATGTGCTGCTCATCATTCTTCCCTCCTTGTTTCTCAATTCTAACAGGCTGAAGGTAGATGGCATGGCATGTGTCTGGGACAAAGTGTTTACTAGTTATTAATGAAAGATTGTTTTCCGCAAGCTTTTTCGCACCCTTCATTTTTTTTGCCTTCTATACTCCTTAGGGTGCCATCTGTAAAATGGTGGGTGTCCTATTTTAGATGAGTCATGATTGAACTGCTTCCAGACAGTTTGAAGTGGGCACGGCACTTTAGGTTTTCCTCAAGCATGCACTTCCTGAAAACACTCCACCCTGGAGTATCTCTTAACAACACGAGGATGAGATGCGTCTTCTGCTATGTGTTGACTCGAAAGTGGAATGCTTCCTCTGGTCTTTCCTTTAAACGTCAACGATGATATTGCAAGCAGGGATGGCTTCTGTTACAATACTTAACAATTTGTTTCCGCAATTGTAGCCTTACTTGCCTAGAGAGTAAAGTTATGTAAGCAGAGTTCTTTCCCTCTCAAACAGGCCTCTCAGGAGAAAAGACACTCTCCTTTTGCAATAGGAGTAATTTCGGTGACAGGTTGGCCCTTGCTGTTGGTGTTTGAATATCAGTTGAAAAAGGGGATTGACTGTCTAATCACAACTGTTGTCTTTTTCAATTATCTGGAAAGCAGAAAGATTTGCATTTGACAGTTTGGTCTTCAACCGAAGGGTCTTTCCATTTAATTTTCAACACCAGTCTGTCCTCACCTCTGGCACAATACAGAATGATTCTAGTTTACCTCACTAGTAGTGCTTGACTAGGGTATTCAGTCAACAATGCCTCAGACAGTGTGCTGGTTTGAGCTGGCCCTGCCTGGCGTGGCATGGTGGGCCTCTCTGGAGCCCTGGCCTGCTATCAGAGGAGAGTTGAAGTGCTTTGTGCTACAGCCTGCAGCAGGATTTAGGTCTTTGTGTGCAACCTGAGCCTGTACAGGGGACCTGTCGTCTGAGGAAGAAAGGTCTTCTTTGTCAAGCTGCTGCAGGAGACTTCCATTCTGAACATGTTCCTTGACCGAGGCTCAAAAGACAGTTTGCAGCTGCACATATGGAGAGTTACTGTTTGTTTTTCGCAAATGAATGGATTGTAAATTCGTTGAGACTGATTTTCAGACACCTGTACTCCTATCCCATTAGCTCTGTACTTAATCTGCTTGTTCGGCTTTGATGCATCATTAAAAATAGAGGTTGTGCATTACTTAAGGAATCTCAACTTAAGTTGATGCTTTGTACCCATCAGAGGCTGAGTATTCCGGGCCTCCCGAGTGGCGCAGCGGTCTAAAGCACTGCATCGCAGTGTTGCGGAGTCACTACAGCCTGGGGTCATAACCGTCCGTGACCGGGAATCCCATAGAGCGGCGCACAAATGGCCCTGCTTCGTCCGGGTTAGGGGAGGGTTTGCCCAGGGGTGCTTTACTTGGCTCATCTCGCTCGAGCAACTCCTTGTGTCGGGCCGGGTGCCTGCAGGCTGACCTCGGTCATCAGTTGAACTGTGTTGCCTCTGACCAGTGGTGGGAAAAGTACCTAATTGTCGTCCTTGAGTAACAGTATAGCTACTTTTTTTTTTTTTTTAAATAGAAAGTTACTCAAGTAAAAGTCAGCCAGTAAAATACTACTTGAGTAAAAGTCAAAGTATTTTGTTTAAAATATTCTTAAGTATCAAAAGTAAATATAAATAAGAAGGAAAGGACACATGACTCCACCTTCGCCTCTCCCACAGCCAGTTGTGGAGTTGCAGCGACGAGACCAGATCGCAATCACAAAATTGTGGAGAATAAAGGTGTAAAACAAATGACTAACTATAAAAACAACAACAAAGAAGCTGAGTATTCCAACCTGAAGTGCCATAATGGTTAAGGTTTAATTACTAGGTGACAATTACGTCAAAGTTACGTTGGACCTTTTTTGTTTACTGCCTGCTATACTACCCGGAGACTACCCACTGGCTTGTTGACACGTGCACACTGTCATATTTCTGTATGCCAGATAATATAGGACAGACCACTTCTGCTCCTTTCTGCTCCTGTAGTCGAAATGTTGGTATTGCCGCAGGTTCCTCAGTCAGTCAATGCATTAATGCAATGTTGGGGGGGGAAATATCTTCATGTTAATATTTGGATAACAGAGCACCTAGATGGGGCGTTGGATACGATATACTGCATTCCCATAGCAGCTGAGTCGGTAGTAGTCTGTTGCTGCAGCAGTCTCAACCTTCTGTACAGGCCTCGTGATAAATGGTCAACATAAACACTGGGGTTATACCTTAGTCTTTTCCACACGTTTTATCTTCAAGATATCTCTTTGCGCAATCTATCGTTTTATGTCATATTGCGTAGCTTTTATTCTTACTTCAAAGAATGACTGGGTGATCAATCAAATTAATTTGAATGCATGTTTTGGTGCGCTGTTCCAAATGCCTGTATCGCAAGAATCCTTAACATTCTCATCTGTTGCATCAGACTAATTGCTTTTTAAGGTAACTGGTTGTATGAATTTGGACTCTATCATCTCACAACTGTCCCAGAGTCTGTTTGGAATAGGCTATTTCTTTCTTGACAAGCTGACCAATAGAATAGGTAAACTTTTCTACTATAGGGGATAGTTGGTTGACAAAGGCCAGTGATTTTGCTGTTCGTTACTCGTCTTGCTGGCTGAGAAAAATACAGTTATTCTAACATCTTCAAAGTGCACATCAGAATTCGGTAAGAAGGACCGCACATCGTTCATCCTCGACTTGCATGTTCTGATTATATGAATTACCCTAATATAAATGTGATTTCTGTCATTCTGAGCACCGTAGGTGGATGCCCCAATCAGGTTACGCAACCTATGCATATGGGTACGGTCAAGTTCTCAAATGTCCGGTAAATTAAAATGCTGCTGGTCAAATGTCCGGCGCCACGTTTTCCTAATTGAAACCATGTCATAGACAGACTTGAAAGCCAGATCGGTGATTATTGCAAAAAAAAGTAGGTTAAACTAATTTGATCAAATAAAATGATTAGTGGGTCTTATGGTTTTGGAAGGCTTATTTAGCCTAAATATAATTTTACAAGCCCTGAATTAATTTGATTATACCTGACTGTATACCTGACTGAAATGCAGTGTATTGACCTTTTTTTAATTGTGCAACAAAGCTTATTTAGATCTTGAATCGCCCATAAATAAAAATAAATAAAAAATGCTATATGATTTTCAGGACATATCTCCCAGCCCTATTTCAAAGGGCTTTTGAAACATTTGATTGTGTCATAGGCAGAGGTAAGGAAAGGGTTAACTCCTCTGTTCTCTGTACAGTTGGAATTGTGTTTTCTAGGTGTGGCCTAATCTGAAGAAAATTATGGAGTGGTGTGACACACAGAGCTATGTTCAAACTGTGAACCACAGGTCTAACAAACAGCACACCCGGCAATCTGTATCTGCTGACATTCACATTCACCTTGACACCAATGCTATGACCACATGTTGTAGAATTATAGTAGAGAGCGGTAACACTCCCCAGTTCCAGGTGTGTTATTATCCTGTTGTAGATACTGTGTGCAGTACCGAGGTAAGTACACTGTAGTTTATCCAGTTAATTCACTGTCCAGAGTGGCTGACTAAACTATTGTACTGTGCTGCTCATTCCTGTTGAAGTCTGGGTAGACATTTGGAGTTGGGAATGAGTTAATCTTCAGAGAAAAGGAAAATGGCACTGAGTATGGATCAACAATATTGTAGTTACTCCACAATACTAACCTAATTGACATTGTGGAAAGAAGGAAAAAATATGTATCCTGTTTGCAACAAGGCACTAAAGTAATACTGCAGTAAATGTGGCAGAGCTATTACCTTTTTGTCCTGAATACAAAGTGCTATGTTTGGGGCAAATCCAATACTATAAGGACAGACGCTGGAGATGAGAAGCAGGTACAGGGAGTGAACATTTAGTCAACGGACAGCGTCTGGACAGGGGAAACATAAACGACAATGCTGACATGGGGAGCAAACTGAGGAGCAGACAGATATAGAGGGGCAATCAATAAAGTAAGGGAGTCCAATGAGCGCTGATGCTCGTAGTGATGGTGTGCGTAATGAAGGGCAGCCTGGTGCCCTCGAGCGCTAGAGAGGGAGAGCGGGAATAGGTGTGACAAATACAACACATTACTGAATATGACTATCCATATGTTCAAGCTTAGTGGTGGCTGCATCATGTTATGGGTATTCTTGTAATCATTAAAGACCAGGGAGTTTTTCGGAATAAAAAAAAAAAATGGATTGGATTGGAGCTAAGCACAGGCAAAATCGTAGAGGAAAACCTGGTTGTCTGCTTTACACCAGACACTGGGAGATTAATTCACCTTTCAGCAGGAAAAGGAACTAAAACACAAAGGCTAGAGGTGCTCTACACTAGAGTTGCTCACCAAGAAGACAGCGAATGTTTCTGAGGGGCCGCGTTAAATCTTGAATTGACTTAAATCCACATGAAAATCTATGGCAATATCTGAAAATGGTTGTCTAGCAATGATCAACAACTAATTTGATAGAGCTTGAAATTATTTGAAAATAATAATTGGCAAATGTTGCACAATCCAGCTGTGGAGAGCTCTTACAGATGTACCCAGAAAGACTCACAGATGTAATTGCTGCCGATGGTGCTTCTACAAAGTATTGACTCAGGGGTGTGACTCCTTATGTAAATGAGATAGATCTGTATTTAATTTGAAATACATTTGCAAAAAGAAATTTAAACATGTTTTCACTTTGTCGTTATGGGGTATTGTATATAGCTGGTGAGAAAAACATAACTTTCATGTGTAGTAAGTAAAGGGTTATGAATTCTTTCTGAAGGCACTGTACAGTGTCAATGTTTAGGATCACTATGTTTGATGTACAGTTACCAGATGACATGTCGTCATACCCTGGGTTGTTATGAACAGAATGAATCTATGACTCAGATTGCCAATTATAATGGGTTGTTTTTGGATAGCGTAAACAACAACCGGATTTGTGTGATGGCAGGGATGCAGTGCTGTGTTCCAAATAAAACTACCAGTGTGCTTGCTGTAGTTCCTCAACGGCACAGCTAGGAGAGCTCAAAAAAACACCTTATAGTTGAAGACTCTTCTTTGAGTCATAAAAGTGCATTGAGATTACTGTGCACACGTTGAAAAGGTGTGTGGCCACTTGGAGACACCAGTTAGACCTCATTCAAGCCTTGTCATTTTTTGTCTTATGTTGCACCGACCCCACATTTTCCAGGAATGTTCTTATGATTTTACTCAATGTATCCAGTATTTTTTCTGACTTGGTTATCAACAAATGCGGCGAAAAGTAGAGTAAATGTAAAATTCTCAAATCAACAGTGTAATGTTTGGATCCAGTCTTCTGTCAGGTGAACTGTCCCCAAACTATTTGATTTGTCGGTTCTAAGCATTAAACTTTCAAGTAGTTCTTTGTTGACTGTTGCTGGGTGCTATCGTCCTCCATCCTCACCGGCCTGTACCCCACCTGCCCTAAGAGCTCTCCTAGCCCCTTACACTGTCTGAATTTGTCCTGCTAGGTGACCTAAACTGGGACATGCTTAAAACACCTGACCAAGTCCTAAAGCAATGGGACTCCCTAAATCTTTCTCAGATTATTACCAATCCCACAAGGTATGACTCCAAATACCCAGAAAAGACTACTCTCCTCGATGTTATCATCACAAATAATTCTGATAGGTATCAGTCCAGTGGTTTCTCTAATGACCTTAGTGATCACTATTTAACAGCCTGTGTTTGTAATGGCTGCTCAGTGAAACAACCTGTCCTGATTTGTCATTGACACTTGCTAAAAAAAACTAATGAACTGGCCTCTGTAAAATGGTATAGAATCAGCTTGAAGACTGTCGTCTGTCGAAGACGCTTGGAACTTATTTTTTAAATATTTTCAGTGGTATTATTAACAAATAGAAAAATATAATTAAAAACAGGTTCAGCCCCTGGTTCGACCGTGATCTTGCAGAGTTACTCCACCTCAACAATTGCATTTGGCGAAAATGCTCAGGCAAATGAGAAATAAGTGCACTCAGGCTATCTGGAAGGCCAAAGTTAGTTACTTTAACTTCTCTGGGATATGTGGGATGGGAGCATCCCACCTCGCCAACAGCCAGTGAAATTGCAGGGCGCCAAATTCAAAACAACAGAACAACTTTACAGCAAAAGCACACCAAAAGTTAGGTCAGCACCTAGTTACAGAAAACCATATAGCCATTTTCCAGCCAAGGAGAGTGCTCACAAAATCAGAAATAGCTATTTAAATTAATCACTAACCTTTTGATGATCATCAGATGGCACTTACAGGACTTCATGTTACACAATAAATGTACGTTTTGTTCGATAAAGTTAATCTTTGTCAAAAAAACTAATTTGAAATTGGTGTGTTATGATCAGAAATGCATTGTCTCAAACAAACATCCGCTGAAAGTGCAGAGAGCCACATCAAATTACAGAAATACTCATAATAAACATTGATAAAATATACAAGTGTTATACATGGAAATAACTTTAACTTCTCCTTAATGCAACCGCTATGTCAGATTTCAAAATGGTTTTACGGCGAAAGCACACCTTGCGATTATGTTCGGTCAGCGCTAGTCACAAAAACATCCAACCATTTCCCAAAGAAGGAGAGGTGTCAGAAATAGCGTTATTCACTTACCTTTTTGATGATCTTGATCGGAATGCACTCCCGGGAATCCCAGTTCCACAATAAATGTTTGTTTTGTTCGATAAAGTCCATAATTTATGTCCAAATACCTCCTTTTTGTTAGCGCGTTTAGCCCAGTAATCCAAATGCATAATGCGCGATCACTTGTTCAGACGAAATGTCAAAAAGGTTCTATTACAGTTCGTAGAAACATGTCAAGGGATGTATAGAATCAATCTTTAGGATGTTTTTAACATAAATCTTCAATAATGTTCCAACCGGAGAATTCCTTTGTCTTTAGAAATGCAATGGAACGCAGCAACCTTTCACGGGAGCGCGCGTGATCAGCTCATGGCACTCTGCTAGACACCTGGTTGAAACAGCTCTCATTCGCCCCCACTTCACAGTAGAAGCCTCAAACAAGGTTCTAAAGACTGTTAACCTCTAGGGGAAGCCTTAGGAAGTGCAATATGATCCCATAGACACTGTATATTCGATAGGCAATGACTTGAAAAACTACAAACCTCAGACTTCCCATTTCCTGGTTGGATTTTTTTCTCAGGTTTTTGCCTGCCATATGAGTTCTGTTATACTCACAGACATCATCAAACAGTTTTAGAAACTTCAGAGTGTTTTCTATCCAAATCTACTAATGATATGCTTTTGGGCCTGAGTAGCAGGCAGTTTACTCTGGGCACCATTTTATCCAAGCTACTCAATACTGCCCCCAGTCCCAAAGAAGTTAAGGAGCAGTGCTCTCTCTGTGGGTCCTAACCCCAAGAAGTTCTGGAAAACGGTTAAAGACCTGGAGAATAAACCCTCCTCCTCACAGCTGCCCATGCCCCTTAATGTTGATGACGTGGTTGTTACTGACAAGCACATGGCTGAGCTCTTTAATCACCACTTCATTAAGTCAGGATTCCTATTTGACTCAGCTATGCCTCCTTGCCCGTCCAACATTTAATCTCCCACCCCTTCTAATGCAACTATCGACACTTCTCCCTCTTTTTCCCCTGCCCCGCTACAAAGTTTCTCCCTGCAGGCAGTCACTGAGTCCGAGGTGCTAAAGGAGCTCCTTAATTAAACTTGACCCCAAAAAAACATCTTGGTTAGATGTTTTTTTTAAATGTAGTTTACTTAACCTTTATTTAACTAGGCAAGTCAGTTAACCTTTCTAGCGCAGGCTCGACAACATTCCGCTGAAAAGGCAGTGCGCGAAATTCAAAAATATGTGACTTTCACACATTAACAAGTCCAATACAGCAAATGAAAGATAAACATCTTGTTAATCTACCCATCGTGTCCGATTTTCAAAAATGCTTTACAGCAAAAGCACAACATATGATTATGTTAGGTCAGAGTCAAGTCACAAAAACGCACACAGCCAATTTCCAGCCAAAGATAGGAGTCACAAAAAGCAGAAATATAGATAAAATTAATCACTAACCTTTGATCTTCATCAGATGACACTCATAGGACATCATGTTACACAATACATGTATGTTTTGTTCGATAATGTGCATATTTATATCCAAAACTCTCAGTGTACATTGACGCGTTACGTGCAGTAATGTTTTGATTCCAAAACATCCGGTGATTTTGCAGAAATACTCATAATAAACATTGATAAAAGATGCAAGTGTTATTCACAGAATAAAGATAGACTTCTCCTTAATTACTGCAACCGCTGTGTCAGATTTCAAAAAAACTTTACTGAAAAAGCATAATCTGAGAACGGCGCTCAGAACCCAATCTAGCCAAATAAAATTCTGCCATTTTGGAGTCCACATAAGTTTTTTTTTTTTAAGACTATAAATATTCACTTACCTTTGATGATATTCATCAGAAGGCACTCCCAGGATTCCCAGTTCGACAATAAATGACTGATTTGTTCCATAAAGCCCATCATTTAGCCACTTGTGGTTAGTGTGTTCAGCCCAGTAATCCATCTTCATGAGGCGCGAGCACTTCCTCCAGACAAAAACTCAAAGTTCCGTTACAGTCCGTAAAAACAAGTCAAATGATGTATGGAATCAATCTTCAGGATGTTTTTAACATAAATCATCAATAAGGTTCCAACCAGAGAATTTCATTGTCTGAAGAAAAGCATTGGAACGAGAGCAAACTCTGTCGGGAGCGCGCGTCATGAGACCGAGGCCCTCTGCCAAACCACTCACTCAAAGAGCTCTCATGGACCCCTCCTTTATAGTTGAATCCTCAAACCAGTTTCTAAAGATGGTGACGTCTAGTGGAAGCCCTAGGAAGTACAACCTCATCCATATCTGACTTTGATTTCAATAGGCACTGTTTTCGATTTCTCACTTCCTGTTTGGATTTCTTCTCAGGTTTTTGCCTGCCATATGAGTTCTGTTATGCTCACAGACATCATTCAAACAGTTTTAGAAACTTCAGTGTTTTCTATCCAATACTAATAATAATATGCATATATTAGCATCTGGGACAGAGTAGGAGGCAGTTCCGTCTGGGCACACAATTCATCCAAAAGTGAAAATGCTGCCCCCTATCCCAAAAAGGTTAAGAACAAATTCTTATTTACAATGATGTCCTACCCTGGCCAAACCCAGACGACACTGGGCCAATTGTGCGCCACCCTATGGGGTGGCCTGGATTCGAACCAGGTTACTGCAGTGACACATCTTGCACTGAGATGCATTGTCTTAGATCACTGCGCCACTCGGGAGCCCACTTGTTTAGACCCTTTCTTCTGTAAGCTTGCCTCCCCTATCATCGCCAAGCCTATCTCTGACCTTTTTTAACCGGTCTCTCCTTTCTGGGGAGATTCCCATTGCTTGGAAGGCAGCCACGTTTCCTCCTTTTATTTAACTGTTATAGGCCTATTTCTATTCTGCCCTGTTTATCAAAAGTGTTGGGAAAAACTTGTCTGTAATCAACTGACTAGATTACTACCTCAAGAGTGCAGTGTATAAAGTCAGAACATCTGCTGTCTCAGCCACTGCCTGTCACCAAGGGAGTACCCCAAGGCTCGATCCTAGGCCCTACGCTTTTCTCAATTTGCATCAACAACATAGCTCAGGTAGTAGGAAGCCCTCATCCATTTACATGCAGATGATAGTCATATACTCAGCTGGCCCGGACTTTGTGTTAAATGCTTTACAACAAAGCTTTGTTAGAGTTAAACAAGCTTTCTCTGCCCTTCAGAACACCTCCAAAACAAAGGTCATGTGGTTTGGTAAAAATAATTCCCTTCTCCCCGCAGGTGTGATTACTACCTCTGAGGGGTTAGAGCTTGAGGTAGTCACCTCATACAAGTACATGGGAGTATGGATAGACGGTACACTGTCCTTCTCTCAGCACATATCAAAGCTCCAGGCTAAAGTTAAATCTAGACTTGGTTTCCTCGGTTGTAATCGCTCCTCCTTCACCCCAGCTGTCAAACTAACCCTGATTCAGATGACCATCCTACCCTTGCAAGATTACGGAGATATAATTTATAGATCGGCAGGTAAGGGTGATCTCGAGCGGCTAGATGTTCTTTACTGTTCGGCCATCGGATTTGCCACCAATGTTCCTTGTAAGACACATCACTGCACTCTATACTCCTCTGTAAGCTGGTCATCTCTGTATACGCATTGCAAGACCCACTAGTTGATGCTTATTTCTAAAACCTGCTTAGGCCTCACTCCGCACTATCTCAGATATCTACTGCAGCCCTCATCCTCCACATACAACACCCGTTCTGCCAGTCACATTCTTTTAAAGGTCCCAAAGCGGACACATTCCTGGGTCACTCGTCTTTAAGTTGGCTGCAGCTTGTGACTGGAACGAGCTGCAACAAACACTCAAACTGGACAGTTTTATTTCAATCTCTTCATTGAAAGACTCAATCATGGACACTCTCACTGACAGTTGTGGCTGCTTTTCATGATGTATTGTTGTCTCTACCTTCTTGCCCTCTGTGCTGTTGTCTGTGCCCAGTAATGTTTTGTGCTGCTACCATGTTGTTGTGTTGCTACCATGCTGTGTTGTCATGTGTTGCTTGCTTGCTATGTTGTCTTAGGTCTGTTATGTAGTGTTATCGTGATGTGTGTGTTGTCCTATATTTATATTTTATTTTTGTAATTTTTAATCCCAGCCCCCGTTCCGCAGGAGGCCTTTTGCCTTTTGGTAGGCCGTCATTGTAAAAAATAATTTGATCTTAACTGGTCTAGTTAAATAAAAACTGTTTTGTCCTAAACTTTGGTCTAATAATTTTCCCATAATCTCCAAACTGTTGTACTACCATTATTTTCATGTTTCTTCCTTAAGAAACATTTACATTTAGCCTATCCATATAGGCCAATTCCCACATGTGTAAAGGGTTCAAATAAATAATTGTTAAACATGAACCTTTTTGCCCAGATGCACTTTTAAATTTAGATTTTGGCAAATAAGCCGTTTTTCTACTTACCCTGAATCAGATGAACTCATGGGTATCAATTTTATGTCTGCGCTCAGTTTGTAGGAAGTTGCTAACTAGTGTTAGCGCAATGACTGGAAGTCTATGCGAGCAGCTAGCAAGTCTATGGGAGCAGCTATTATAGATGTCCAGTCATTGCGCTAACACTAGTTAGCAGTGGTTCACAAAACTCATTTTAACTTCCTTAATTCAAACTGCTCACGGAGACAAATTGTATCAATGAGTTCATCTGACTCTGGGTAAGTATACGAAGGGCTTGATTGCCAAAATATTGCACTATCCCATTAAATCAGTGACAAGTTACAATGTATATTTGTTGCAAACAGAATTAGCAGTGGCGCTAATCAGAGACGTGAATCAGTTATCTCAGATGGTGTCAACATAAATAAGTTTACTTTTTTTTTGTCACCAGAAGTGACTTTCTCAGTCGTTCTACAGAAAGAAACATTATGTTGTGGCATGCCCTTTGTCCTGCTCGATTTCCTGTGTGTGAATCCTGGAAAGTGGAGAGAAGTGAACGTAGATACCATTCGGCCCCACTACTCTAGTCATGGACACTCAAGGATGTTATACTTTAATTTCCTGTCTCTGTTTCGTTCTCTTTGGTTGCCAGAGGAATGTGTCTGACACACTCCACCAACGTTCCCTCGAAGCTGTGCGCGCAGTAGCCCTGAGACTGCCGCGCAAAGCTTACAAGAAATATCAGCCCACGGAGAGACGAACGAGATTGAACTTCGTTCAACTTTCTTGAGTTTTCCCCGTTAACACTATCGACGTTTCCCTTTACCGTGGTAACTGGGATCGAAACAATGCAAGATTACCCACTTTCAATACGACATACCGAAACAAAACAAATTATGAAAGAGTTTTTTGTAGGCAGAACGAATCGGAGTAGGGTTTTATTGGGCACGACAATCAGAGCTGCCGTAGGCCTAAATGCAAATCAACCATTGCCATATATGGATCTGTGCCATTTACTTTGAACTGGACTGTGTTTACAGCTGTGGTCGTGATAGAGATGAGCTTGTTTTGAGATCAAAGCAAGAGCTGCATGTAGCCACGTGTGGACATTTTGTTCATATATTTTGCTAGTTAGTGAGTTATTAGCCCAGTTATAGATACTTTGTAGTCAGCAATAAGGGAGTGATTGCTTCCTACAAGAGCACAAAATGTGTACATCTCTAGACGTCTTTGAAAAGCGAGTCAGGTAAAGAGCTTTTTTTTGTCTTAAAAGCAGTGTTGTATTTTTAGACTGGCTTAAATAAGCTAAGTAGCCAATAGGCAGAGGGTAGCATAATGTGTCTGATTCTCTGTAATAATGGTATGGGAATAATAATGAATTTTAATTTTGTAAAGTGGTTTCTTGCATCTAGCAACACAAATGCTTTCAGGCATCTCCTTGTCTGAAGGACAAGTGGATAAACAGGTTAATGTCAAGCCCTGCATGTTTTTTTTTCCTTCTCCAAAGTCCCATGGAATGCCTACGTTGAACTCAACACATTCTCTGCTACTTTAGGCTGAGTGATAGAACAGCTATTTCCATGTTTAAAATGTTGTGGGATGCATCATTTTCTTAATTGTTTTTGATGGTCTGGTAGGCCTACATTATGGTCAAATAGCCACAGTAGTCTACCTGGCCACTGCTTAAACTGTAACTTAAAGCAGGTTCAGCCTCAGTGTTCACAGTAAACGCACGCTGGAAGTTGCACAGAATTTTCATAATGTTCAAGTTTGCACTCAGCAGACCTGAAATTTGCTCAGTGATGAAAATATTTTGATGGAACATTGCACTCCACCCCTTACCCAGCCAACAGAGAAGCCAGAGAGGTGAGGAGAGGGAGGCCCGGCCTGCCAGGATCTGAGCTCCCTCCAGACACCTGGGCTGGAGACTGGAGGGATGGGCCTGAATACTAATACAGCTGCCTCAATGCTGCCTTTTCGCTCTTTGGCACAGGGAGACTCCGACTAGTCTGGGGCTGATTGTGATTGCCTCATAATGTGTTTCATTGTGTGATTTTAAAAGTAAGTACATCAATAACTGTTGTTTTCACTTAGCTGGTTGACAGAAGATGAACTGGTATCGGAGGGTTTTTAGCAGCTGCCCATAGCAGGGCACGAGAGGTGCCTGTTAATCTGAGTCTGTGGGCCGTTTAGAAGCAAACCTGTTCAACCTGTCTTTACTCCACGCTCCTTTGAATATGATTCCAAAATGGAACCCAGCCGCATTCTATCCATCTTAATCCACATCACCAAACACAAGGTTAGGGTATGGCCTCTTTCTCACAATTAAACAGTCAGTCACTTTTCCAGAGTGATTCATTGTTTATTTCTTCAAAGGTAGAGTTGAAAAGGAGGTCTATTTGACAGATATTTTTTGTTGTTGAACCAATGTCTATTTTTTTTTAAATCTGGTCTCATCTTTTTGTAGAGCGTGCTAGCAAGAAGTATTGAACCGATTCCGTGCTCTGTTTATTCAGGACTGAATAACTTGGCGGCATGCTTTCTTTCCTAATTACTGTATGATCTGCACCAGGCCCCTGCCCTGCTCCCACAGCATGTTTTCATTTGTTGTCTTTGTAGAGCTGCTTACATTATGTGCTCTTCCCGATCCAGCGCTCGGCGCTCGCTTTGGTGCCCTTGCGTAGCTCCGGCTTCTCTGGTTAGCTTCCCTCCCAGCTGCTGACTCATTTCCCACAGTGGTATGTTTTGGGGGGAAGGGATAACGGGAGAGGGGGAAAATATGTGTGTGTGTGTGTGTGTGTGTGTACAGCAGGCAGGCCTCTGTGGTGGTTGAAGGTGGATGAAGTGTAATTGTCAAGCCAGGCGTGCTGGGAGACAGGCTTTCACAAGCCATGGAGAAACAGAAAATATGAAGCAGATGGCACTACGGTTTACCAAGCCACATCACAGCTTCTGTCACTCTATTAAAGATTTAGTGGCACAAAATTACAAAAAATTAAATGCTACATTAATTGCCAAGCTTTCAGCTCAGTAGTCAAAGAGAATACTATGCGCTTGACCGATTTTGATCTGAATCTGCTTGTCCTTGCCCTCCAGAATGGAACAAATTGCAACTCTTACCTGGCCAACCACCAGGCCTGCACACAGAGATAAAGGTAAATGGGTGTTTCACATGGTAACTGGAGATTGGTGATCACAACAGCAAGCTGTTTTTTAGGGGAGGAGGGGGGGGGGGTTAATAAAGACATTGATTCCAGAGTCTCTATCTTGTGTGGAAGATGGTGCTTGAGTGATTAGGTTTCGGCAACAGAGAAAGGAACATTGTTCCGAATAGCTGGAGTATTCCATGGCAACAGGAAAATGGAACAAAAGAAGTGAGAGGGGAGAAGCCAAGCAAAACCACTGCAGCGCTACTGCAGAGTCCAACTGCCTGGGATGCATCAGTGTGTTCCCGCCGTTCTACAATTTACATTTTCTATTAAAGTTTCTCCACTTAATTACTGTACACCCCCAAAACCAGGCCTTTTTTTCATCCTTAATGACTTTTGTCTGCTTCGGTTTTATTGATTCTTTTTTGGATTTTAACTGGCTATTAAATCCCAAACAAATCTGAATCGGTTGTTCACATAGACTTTTTCTAGAGCACACTGTTCTCAGCCTTAGTAAATGTGTGCGTGTCAGATAATCCAAGGACTGGTGTGCTCCGAATATTTTCATTTGAAATGGCAGAGAGCACTTGTACTATACATCCTGTATTAATTGGCAGATTCACTCATCTCAATACCAAGTGAGATGGCATTGCTTGTGTCCAAGCTTAAGCAATGTCTGTCCAGCTAGGAGAATAAAGCCAAAGCAGGGATGCAGGCAGGGGAAATGGTGTTCAGCTATGAGATTATACCCACGGACACGGTCAAAATCTACATCTACCTCTAGTAAAATGAGGGCCATTCTTCCCTTCCACAAAATTGCAATAGTGTGTACAAACCCTTTTGGATTGTAATCTGTTTACATGGGAATGTGCTTGTGAGAACCCATAGCGGTCTACACGGAGACGGACGGTCGGTCGTCTCATACTCCCGCTGAGCTCCTGCCAGGTTCCTCAAGTCCTGACATGCTCCAGCACCCAGACCTCAGACTGGGCTTCTCAGAGTGGAAATGTTTACTGGATTACATCATGCAGGCTTCACACTACTCCTCCATCCAAGCTTCCAAAGGGATCTACTTCTAATCATGTAGCTTTCCTCAGTCACTCTCTGCCTACCTCGGCAGACAGCAAACCTCTGCCTTTTTCTGAGGGCTGGCTTGTGCTGTCTCCTGGACCGTACTTCCTTACCACTCGCAACATTTGGGGAGGACTTGGAGATCACAACTGCCATGAACCGCCATGAAGGGAGAGGATTCGTCTCCCCCAGTTAGACATCTATTTTCTACATTGTAGAATAATAGCGAAGACATCAATACCATGAAATAACACACATGGCATCATGTAATAACCAAACAAGTGTTAATAAACAAATCAAATATATATTTTATATTTGAGATTCTTCAAAGTAGCCACCCTTTGATGACAGCTTTGCACACTATTGGCATTCTCTCAACCAGCTTCATGAGGTAGTCACCTGGAATGCATTTCAATTAAAAGTTCATTTGTGGAATTTCTTTCCATAATATGTTTGAGACAATCATTTGTGTTGTGACAAGGTATGGGTGGTATACAGAAGAGCCCTATTTGGTTAAAGACCAAGTCCATTTTATGGCAAGAACAGCTCAAATAAGCAAAGAGAAACGACAGTCAATTCCTTTAAGACATGAAGGTCAGTCTGTCCGGAAAATGTCAAGAACTTTGAAAGTTTCTTCAAGTGCAGTCGCCAAAACCATCAAGTGCTATGATGAAACTGGCTCTCATGAGGACCTTCACAGGAAAGGAAGACCCAGAGTCACCCAGAGACACCAATAAGAAGAAGAGTCTTACTTGGGCCAAAAAACACAAGTAATGGACATTAGACCGGTGGAAATCTGTCCTTTGGTCTGATGAGTCCAAATTTAGATTTTTGGTTCCAACCTCCATGTCTTTGTGAGAGGCAGAGTAGGTGAATGGATGATCTCTGCTAGAGGTCGACCGATTATGATTTTTCAACGCCGATACTGATTATTGGAGGACACACAAAAAAAGCCGATACCGATAAATCTGACTATTTTTTTTATATATATATTCAGAATAATGACAATTACAACAATACAGAATGAACAATGAACACTTTTTTTTACTTAATACATAAATAAAAACTGTTTAGTCTCATAAATAATGAAACATGTTCAAATTCGGTTTAAATAATGGAAAAACACAGTGTTGGAGAAGAAAGTAAAAGTGCAATATGTGCCATGTAAAAAAGCTAACTTTTAAGTTCCTTGCTCAGAACATGAGAACATATGAAGCTGGTGGTTCCTTTGAACATGAGTCTTCAATATTCCCAGTTAAGAAGTTTTAGGTTGTAGTTATTATAGAAATTATGATGCGTCAACTATTTCTCTCTATACCATTTGTATTTCATATATCTTTGACTATTGCATGTTCTTATAGGCACTCTAGCATTGCCAGCTTAAGTGCTGTTTGAATGAATGCTTACGAGCCTGCTGCTGCCTACCACCGCTCAGTCAGACTGGTCTGTCAAATATCAAATCATAGACTTAATTATAATAAAGACTCAGAAATACGGGCCTTTGGTCATCAATATGGTCAAATCAGGAAACTATAATTGCGTAAACAAAATGTTTATTCTTTCAGTGAAATATGGAACCGTTTTATCGAACGGGTGGCAACCCTAACTCTAAATATTGCTGCTACATTGCACAACCTTCAATGTCATGTCAGAATTATGTAAAATTCGGACAAATTAATTATGGTCTTTGTTAGGAAGAAATGGTCTTTACACAGTTCACAATGAGCCCGGCGGCCCAAACTGCTGCATATACCCTGACTCTGCTTGCACAGAACGCAAGAGAAGTGACACAATTTCTCTAGTTAATATTGCCTGCTTAACATGCATTTCTTTTAACTAAATATGCAGGTTTAAAAAAATATACTTCTGTGTACTGATTTTAAGAAAGGCATTGATGTTTATGGTTAGGTACATTTTGTGCAACAGGTGTGCTTTTTTTGCGAATGTTTTTGTTAAATCGTCACCCGTTTGGCGAAGTTGAGGTAGGCTGTGATTTGTTGATAAATTAACAGGCACTGCTTTGATTTTATGCAATGCAGGACAAGCTAGTTAAACTAGTAATATCATCAACCATGTGTAGTTATGTGAATATTAATTGTTTTTTATATGATAAGTTTAATGCTAGCTAGCAACTTACCTTGGCTCCTTGCAGCCACAAGGAGTCCTTTTGATGCTGCACTCGCGTAACAGGTGGTCAGCCTGCCACAGTCTCCTCGTGGATTGCAATGTAATCGGCCATAATCGGCGTCCAAATAATCTTTGCATGTGTGGTTCCTACTGTGAAGCATGGAGGAGGGGGTGTTTTGCTGGTGACACTGATGACACTGCCTGTGATGTTTTTAAAATTGAAGGCACACTTAACCAGCATGGCTACCACAGTATTCTGCAGTGATACGCCATTCCATCTGGTTTGAGCTTAGTGGGACTATCATTTGTTTTTCAACAGGACAATGACCCAACCACCTCCAGGCTGTGTAAGTGCTATTTGACCAAGAAGAAGAGTGATGGAGTGGGGGGTGCTAAGAAGTATTTCTGTATGTAATAATGCCATTTTGTGAGGGGAAAAAACGTATTCTGATTGGCTAGGTCTGGCTCCCAAGTAGATGGGCCTGGCTCTCAAGTGGGTGGACCTATGCCCTCCCAGGCCCACCCATGGCTGTGCCCCTGCCCAGTTATGTGAAATCTATAGATTAGGACCTAATGAATGTATTTCAATTTACTTATTTCCTTCTATGAACTGTAACTCAGCAAAATCTTTGAAATTGTTGCGTTTTATATTTTTGTTCAATATAGTGCGTGCTCTGACTAACATTGGGCCTCACTTTTCTGAGCTCGTCATTGGGTTGTAATAACACAGTGGGTCATGTCTAAGACTCTGTAGTGACATGAGGTAACAACTACCCTGTCCATGTATGGAGATTGCTGTTGTTACAGTGAGGTCACACTTGAAGCTGACCCCATGCCTTAAAATTGAGGGAGAACAGAACAACTCTAGACTAGAGTTTATTCCCTTGGCTTTGCAGTTGTAGACTCCGCATTCCAACTCTTTTAAACCTTGACATATCTTCCCTTTCCTCCGTTTCCTGTAGCTAGCAACACATTTCATTTTGAGTGAGTTTCCTGCAGTTCTTGACATAGGATGTCCGAAGAATATCAAAGCTGAAGACTAATGTGTGGTCCGATCTATTCCATCCCCACCATCAGTAGAGCTCCCTTCTCTCGGAGCAGATCTGAGATCATCTGAAAAAAGAAGCCTTAATCTCAGCTGGCCGTGCTGCTTGCTCTGGCTCTCTGTCTCTTTGGCTGGATATCACATTGTGACTGAGGAGAGGACACCATACAGACCTGGGAGCCCACAGCCCAAGCCGTTTTAGATAGATTGGATTCATACCTTTCTTACTACATCCTGGTAACGTCGTCACTGTAGATGGTTCTAAGAGTGTTTCACAAATCCGATTATGGAAGGCGGCCATGCCAGCTGACTAATACACGCGGTATGTCGGGCTAAATGAACTGTGTGATGTTTGATTTAATCACAGATATGGCGGGATAACGCCCACCTGCAATGAAAGCTGGCAGAGGGCAGGAGATTGCTGACTGAATACAGGCTTTCTGTGAGCTATTCATTTTAGCGCTGAGGATTGCCACCTGTTGCCACAGAGCAATGATCTTTGCCACATCCACTCTTTTCCTTCCAGCTGTGGCCTGCTTTTTCTCGAGGCAGGGCGTGCTTTGCCTGCCACACTTTGTGCGACTAGGATCCTAACATGGAAACCACTACATCGTCTCTGAACTGAACAGAGACTGAACTAGTGCTCTGATGTTATGTCTGCTGAAATCGTAGGTTCTTTAAACCTTAATGGAATCCCTGTAACAGTGTGTCTTGGTGCATACTGGCATTTGCATGCCTCAGTGCTTTAGTTTGCTGTAAACTAGGGAGACTGCAAGTTACCTCACTGTCTGAAAACTAAGACACAGAAGCCTCTTTCACTGGCAAAGGGTGAACCAGAGTTGATGGCACCGAGAGTGCATTTTTTAATTGATAATTAATGGAGGGTTAGAGTTCGAGACATCAAGGCCTAGTCTGCTTAATATTTATTGAAACGCATAACCACAGTAGAGACAAAAACAAATACAATAGTTCTGAGCAGAACAGACTTATTTTAGAGAATAACGTTAATTCTATGAGTACAGAGACAGAAAATGTGTCTGTCCCATATTAGGTCCATTGCTTGTTGTTGGAGTGTGGGGAGTGGTTTACCTAGTTGTAAGCCCCCCGTGCTTGTTGTTCCCACACTGCAGGTGTTCAGCACCTACTCTAACGAGGATTACGACCGGCGCAACGATGAGGTGGACCCCGTGGCGGCGTCGGCTGAGTACGAGCTGGAGAAGAGGGTGGAGAAGATGGACGTGTTCCCTGTGGAAATTGAAAAGGGTCCGTCGCCTTGTCTGTCTTTCATCTTTCCTTTATTAATCCATTTGAGTACCATTGGGCAGCCCTGGCCAATATACATCCTCATCAACATCATCACAAGGGTCCAGAGAATGCAGTCCCATCCATCCATTCTAACTCCCCATCTGTCTTTGCCCCACAGGAGACAACGGCCTGGGCATCAGTATCATAGGGATGGGAGTGGGAGCTGACCAGGGCTTGGAGAAACTAGGAATCTTTGTGAAGACCATATCTGAGCGTGGAGCAGCTGAACGGGATGGCAGGTGATGCCCCTGCCTTTGGGGAAACGCGCTCCGCTCCACTGTGCTTAACCGAACAATTACAGTTTTAACCTTGGCATTTAAAATGTGTTGTGAATTATAGGTGTATCACGATGATCCACAACGCTGGAAGAATTTGTGCATTTCAAAGAAATTAAGGAAAAGCGTCACTATAACATAGTTACAGTACTTTTCTCAAATATCCTCCCCTGTTGATTACACTCCCTCTTTCTAACATACAGTATGTCTCAAATGTCTTTCCTTATGATTGCATTTTGTCCTTTCCAACTAGAATCCAGGTGAATGACCAGATAGTGGAGGTGGATGGGATCAGTCTGGTAGGAGTGACCCAGCTGTTTGCTGCTACAGTTCTGAAGAACACTAAAGGAACAGTCAGGTGAGCTCAGAGTCCATCTCTAATAGACCTTTTGATAGAATGGCGCCGTAGGAGATGGCTGCCGTTTTACGGGCTCCAAACCAATTCTGCTATTGTGTTTCTTTTTGATGTTGTTATTTGTAACTTATTTTGTACATTACGTATTTTGCCACCATCTCTTATGACCGAAAAGAGCTTCTGGATATCAGAACAGTGATTACTCACCTCGTACTGGACGAAGATTTTTTTCTTTAACGAGTCGGACGCAAAGGATTTACTTCAGACACCTGACATGGCCCAAATCCCCATCATTCATATGAGAAAGAGACAAAGATATCAGGGACGTAGGTCAAGGGGCCTTGTAAGGATCAGATGGCGAGTGGGTAATCTGACTCTACCATCAGTCCTATTAGCCAACGTACAATCATTGGATAACAAAATAGATGAGCTACGATCACAAATATACTACCAACGGGACATAAAAAAAATGTAATGATTTATTGTTCACAGAGTCGTGGCTGAACGACAACATGGATAACATACAGCTTCGTAGCTGTAAGCTAACAAGAAAATGCTCACCCAGAGGCAGCGCTCCTATTGGCTGGGGACTTAAATGCAGGGAAACTTAATTCCGTTTTACCTCATTTCTACCAGCATGTTACATGTGCAACCAACTCGAGACCACCTTTACTCCACACAGAGAGACCTACAAAGCAATCCCTCGCCCTCCATTTGGCAAATCTGACCATAACTCTATCCTCCTGATTCCTGCTTACAAGCAAAAACTAAAACAGGAAGTACCAGTGACTCACTCAATACAGAAGTGGTCAGATGACACAAATGCTACGCTACAGGACTCTTTTGCTAGCACAGACTGGAATATGTTCCGGGATTCTTCCGACGGCATTGAGGAGAACACCACATCAGTCACTGGCTTCATCAATAAGTGCATCGACAACGTCGTCCCCACAGTGACCCTACGTACATCCCCCAACCAGAAGCCATGGATTACAGGCAACATCCCATACTGAGCTAAAGGGTAGTGCTTCCGCTTTCAAGGAGCAGGACTCTAACCCGGACGCTTATAACCATCAAACAGATAAGCATCAATACAGGACTAAGATTGAATTCTACTACACCGGCTCCGATGCTCGCCGGATGGGACAGGGCTTGCAAACTATTACGGACTACAAAGGGAAGCACAGCAGCGAGCTACCCAGTGACACAAGCCTACCAGACGAGCTAAATTAATTCTAACGACCTGTAGCACTCACGTCTGTAGCCATGAAGTGCTATGAAAGGATGGTCATCAGGATGTGGAGTGCAATAGAGATTGCACTCCACACTGCCCTTTCCCACCTGGACAAAAGGAACACTTATGTGAGAATGCTATTCATTGACTACAGCTCAGAGTTCAACACCATATTGCTCTCAAAGCGCATCACTTAGCTGACCCTGGGACTAAACACCTCGCTCTGCAACTGGATCCTGGACTTCCTGACCGGCTCCCCTCCTGTACTCCCTGTTCACCCATGACTGCATGGTCAAGCATGACTCCAACACCATCATTAAGTTTGCCGACGACACAACAGTGGTAGCACTTATCACCCACAACGATGAGATAGCCTATAGGGAGGAGGTCAGAGACCTGCTGGTGTGGTGCCAGGATAACACCCTCAACATGACCAAAGGAGATGATTGTGGACCAGAGGAAAAGTAGGGCCGAGCATGCCCCCATTCTCATCGACGGGGCTGTAGTGGAGCAGGTTGAGAGCTTCAAGTTCCTTGGTGTCCACATCACCAACGAACTCTCATGGTCCAAACACACAAAGACAGTTGTGAAGAGGGCACGACAAAGCCTATTCCCCCTCAGGAGACTGAAAAGATTTGGTATGGGTCCTCAGATCCTCAAAAAGTTCTACAACTGCACCATCGAGAGCATCCTAACTGGTTGCATCACCGCTTGGTATGGCAACTGCTCTGCCTCCGACCACAAGGCACTACAGAGAATAGTGTGTACGGCCCAGTACATCACTGGGGCCAAGCTTCCTGCCATCCAGGACCTCTATACCAGGTGATATCAGAGGAAGGCCCTACAAATTGCCAAAGACTCTATCCACCCTAGTCGTAGATTGTTCTCTCTGCTACCGCACAGCAAGCAGTACCGGAGCGCCAAGTCTAGGTCCAAGAGGCTCCTTAACAGCTTCTACCCACAAGCCATAATACTATATATCAGAGGAATATATATCAGAGGACTCCTGAACAGCTAATAATTTTTACGCTGATGCTACTCTCTGTTTATTATCTATGCCTGGTTACTTTACCTCTGTACGTATTACCTCAATTACCTCGACTAACCGGTGCCCCCTCACATTGACTGTATCGGTACCCCAGTATATAGCCTCGTTACTGTTATTTTATTGTTGCTCTTTATTTATTTGTTATTTTCTTCTTCTTTTTTCTTTCTTTTTTGACTTTGTTTATACCTCAGTTTTATTTAGTAAATACTTAACACTTATTTTTCTTTAAACTGCATTGGTTAAGGGCTTGTAAGTAAGCATTTCACTGTAAGGTCTACACCTGTTGTTTTCTATGCACGTGACAAATCAAACGTGAGCTGATTTGATTTTGAAATAAGTCGTAATCATCCTAGGTGTGGCTAGACTCGCCCCCAGAGTTCTAGGTTGCCTGGCAACACGAGATTAAGGTGTGACAGTAATGGAACGTCCAACAAAATACCTCATAGCTTTCTTCAAGTGATATGGTATGACTGGAGGAAAGTAAATATCCTTGAGGAATGTCGAAATATTGAATAAATCGGTTGGTTTTTATTATTGTCTACTGCATGTGCCTCAGGCCTCCACACAGAGAGTAGCCCACATGGGACACGGGTGAATATGTGAATGATTTACTGTACACAATTGAAACGAGAGCACACACACACTCTAGGAAAAGTTCAATAAACAGGCTTCACCCATTTGCCTTACATTACAACGACTCATATCAGTATGAGCCCGCTATTATGATTGAAACTACGCTGGTATGCCAAGACTTAGAGCAAAGGACATAAAATCGACTAGGCAAGGTGTCTGCCAGATACTAAGGCGTCTGCTGGTACTACCACTCTCCACGCTGACCCACTGAACTCTCACACAAACAGCTTTCTGATTGGCCGGGAGAAGCCGGGGACGCAGAGCGAGGTGGCACGTCTGATCAGTGAGACCCTGGAGCAGGAGAAGAGTGAGCAGCAGCACCTGGACGACCCCTATGAACAGTCCACTGAGGAGGTGAGTCACCTGGCCCGTTGGTTAGCCCAATCCAGTTACACTCCATCCGGGAAGGGAGCAGTGAGTAACCCTGGTGCTGTGTGGGTGGGGTGGCTGCTGGAGCCTGCTGGAATTGTGCAATGTTTGCTTTTCAAAAGCCCAGGCAACCACAGGCCTTTATTTGTAGAGGGAACTGGGCATGAAAAGGTAGGGCTCCTTGAAAAGAGACTAAGCTTAAACCTATTGGATCTGTTAAAAGGCGATATACACTGATTATACAAAACATTATGATCACCTGCCCTTTCCATGACATAGACTGACCAGGTGAAAGCTATGATCCCTTATTGATGTCACGTTAAATCCACTTCAATCAGTGTAGATGAAGGGGAGGAGACAGGCTAAAGAAGGATTTTTAAGCCTTGAGACAATTGAGACATGGATAGTGTATGTGTGCCATTCAGAGGCTGAATGGGCAAGACAAAAGATTTTAGTGCCTTTGAACGGGGTATGGTAGTAGGTGCCAGATGCACCGGTTTGTTTTAAGAACTGCAATGCTGCTGGGTTTTTCACGCTCAACAGTTTCCCGTGTGTATCAGGAATGTTCTACCACCCAAAGGACATCCAGCCAGCTTGACACAACTGTGGGAAGCATTGGAGTCAACATCCAAGTGGAACGCTTCCGACACCTTGTAGAGGCCATGCCCAGGCGAATTGAGGCTGTTCTGAGGGCAAAAGGGGGGGTTGCAACTCAATATTAGGAAGGTGTTCTTAATGTTTTGTACATGCAGTGTACATGTCTCATTGTGGAGCATATCATGTAGATACAGTGTATTTGGAAACTATTCAGACCCCTTGACTTTTTCCACATTTTGTTACGTTACAGCCTTATTAAGAAATGTATTCCCTTGTTTTTTCCCCTCATCAATCTGCACACAATACACCATAATGACAAAGCAAAACAGGTTTTTAGAATTGTTTGCAAATGTAAGTATTCAGACCCTTTACTCTGTACTTTGAAGCACCTTTGGCAGTGATTACAGCCTCAAGCTACAAGCTTGGCACACCTGTATTTGGGGAGTTTCTCCCATTCTTCTCTACAGATCCTCTCAAGCTCTGTCAGGTTGGATGGGGAGCATCACTGCACAGCTATTTTCAGGTCTATCCAGAGATGTTAGATCGGGTTCAAGTCCAGGCTCTGGCTGGGCCACTCAAGGACATTCAAAGACTTGTCCCGAAGCTACTCCTGCGTTGTCTGGGCTGTGTGCATAGGGTAGTTGTCCTGTTGGAAGGTAAACTTTCGCCCTTTCATCAAGGATCTCTCTGTGCTTTTCGCCGTTCATCTTTCCCTCGATCCTGACTAGTCTCCCAGCCCCTGCTGCTGAAAAACATCCCCGCAGCATGATGTTGCCTCCACCATGCTTCACCGTAGGGATGGTGCCAGGTATCCTCCAGACGTGACTCTTGGCAAAGAGTTCAATCTTGGTTTCATCAGACCAGAGAATCTTGTTTCTCATGGTCTCAGTCCTTTAGGTGCTGTTTGGCAAACTCCAAGTGGGCTGTCATGTGTGTTTTACTGAGAAGTGGCATCTGTCTGGCCACTCTACCATAAAGGCCTGATTGGTGGAGTGCTGCAGAGATTGTTGTCCTTCTGGAAGATTCTCCCATCTCCACAGAGTAACTCTGGAGGTCTGTCAGCGTGACCATCGGGTTCTTGGTCACCTCCCCGACAAGGCCCTTCTCCCCCGACTGCTCAGTTTGGCCTGGCGGAAGTGGTTCCAAACTTCTTCCATTTAAGAATGATGGAGGCCACTGTGTTCTTGGGGACCTTGAATGCTGCAGAAATGTTTTGGTACCCTTCCCCAGATCTGTGCCCCGACACAATCCTGTCATGGAATCCTTCGACATCATGGCTTGGTTCTTGTCTGACATGCACTGTGAACTGTGGGAACTTATATAGACAGGTGTGTTCCTTTCCAAATCATGTCCAATCAATTGAATTTACTACAGGTGGACTCCAAGTTGTAGAAACATCTCAGGGATGATCAATGGAAACGCCTGAGCTAAATTTAAACTATCAAAGCAAAGGGTCTGAATACTAATGTAAATATGGTGTTTTTTATTTTGAGTAAATGTGCAAACATTTCTAAAAACCTGTTTTTTGTTTTGTCATTATGGGGTATTGTGTGTAGATTGAGGGAACAAACATATTTTAACCCATTTTAGAATATGGCTGTAACGTAACAAAATCTGGAAAAAGTAAAGTGGTCTGAATACATTCCGAATGCCGAACTACTCCTGTCCAAGGAGCTGTTGGTAGTGGTGAACAAATTTGGCCATTTCAATGTGGGTATGCAATTAATCTGTGCAGTAGTGTGATGGGGCTTTTTGTGTTGTTTTTTTCTAAGTGTGTGGTGGCTCATGTTTGGGGTTGTTCCATCACACACACACACACATGTTGATGAGCAGAAGATATGAATTTCCTGCTGATACAGGCCTCCTGCTGAGCTCTCTGCAGGCTACCACGGTAACACTGAGATATGATGTAGTGATTACCCATACCTCTCCCCTGGGCCCCGAGCCGAGCTGCTGGGCGCCACGTGGGCAATTGATTGGCTGCGTGATTGTGGTTGTTTTGTGTTTCAGGAGGAGCACTATGAGGAAGAGGAGGGAGGTATCCTAGGGTCTAGTTTCTCCGGCGGAAGGCCAGTGGAGGTGTTTGACCTGCCGAAGACCGAGGCCATGTTCATGCCCTCCAACGTGGACTCCACACAGATGGGCTTCAAATTCAAGGAGGTATTTCTAATGTTAGAATTATCACAAGTTTACAGTTTGGTGGCTGTGTAATTATGTGTGTGATATGTGCTTGTTTTTGTTGCTTAAATTGTTTCTTTCTTTACCCTAGCTCCAGCTGAAACACAACACAGCAACAGCTGAAATAAACCAACTGAAGGAAAAGGTAGGTCAATCTGAAGAACAAACGATTGTTTTATAAACACGAGAACTTATGGATAAATGCTTGGATCGTAAGCCGACGCCAGCCCAGTGACTAACCATAAATGTCATCAGTCACACTGTCTGTCTCTGCCTGTCAGTCACCTGACTGACCGTAATGATTTGAATATGTTGATTGTACTAGTAGACGAGAAGCCCTTACGTTTAGGTAGTAAAAATACCTTTCACTCTTCCTTCACAGCTAAGGGTGTCTGAGGAGGACAAAGCATCCAGGGAGTCCATGGAGGTTGATTTGGAGCAGAAGATTGAGGAGAATAACGAGAAGATGTTGAAGCTGGAGAAGTACTGGCTGGAGGCCCAGGCTCTGTGTAAAACTGTCAACAAGCAACTGTCGGAGACCCAGAGCCAGTACGGGACGCTGGACAAGAAATACAACAAGGCCAAGAAACTGCTCAAAGACTACCAGCAGAAGTGAGTTTTATTTTATTTCACTTTTATTGAACCAGGTAGGCTAGTTGAGAACAAGTTCTCATTTGCAATTGCGACCTGGCCAAGATAAAGCACAGCAGTCCAACACATACAACAACACAGAGTTACACATGGAGTAAAACAAACATACAGTCAATAATACAGTAGAAAAAAGAAAAGTGTATATATACAGTGTGTGCAAATGAGGTAAGATAAGGGAGGTAAGGCAAGAAATAGGCCCGGGTGGCGAAGTAATTACAATATAGCAATTAAACACTGGAATGGTAGATGTGCAGAAGATGAATGTGCAAGTAGAGATACTGGGGTGCAAAAAAAAATACAGTATGGGGATGAGGTAGTTGGATGGGCTGTTTACAGATGAACTATGTACAGGTGCAGTGATCTGTGAGCTGCTCTGATAGCTGGTGCTTAAAGCTAGTGAGGGAGACATGAGTCATCAGTTTCAGTGATTTTTGCAGTTCGAGTTGAGTTCACTAAGTTATACGTGCATTTTTTCATTATTTAGAAGTCGCTACTTCAGCTAAGTAAGTTTCTGTGTTGACCAGGCCTAAGGCTTCCTTCCACTATGCTGAGTCACGTAGTGTAGAAAGTACAATATGTTTATACGTCAGTGGAATGATTTCTGAAGTTTAATGCTCTGATTCCTTTCCAGGGAGATTGACTTTGTGAAGAAGGATGAGGAGATGAGGAAAGTTCTAGATGAGAAGGATCGATGGTACAAGGAGCAGCTTGAAAGCCTGCAGGACAGGGTAAGAGGGACATATTGGAATAAAGAGACTTCAACATTAGAACAGACCGAGTGGAGAAGAAGTTGACTGGCCATTCTGTGGTTCTCTCCTCAGATAGCGGTCCTAGAGGGCAGCGGTCCACCTGCTGACCGTGAAGAGACCCAGGCGGGTCAGGACTCTGCTGTGGAGAGGAGACGGAGCAGCCAGGAGAGTGAAGGCCCTCTCATCAACACACAGTCAGTGGACTCTCTAGCGCTAGGTAGGGCTCCAACGTACACTTGACGAACAGGATAGAAGCCACCCATTATTTACTACCACTGGAAAGCGTGACTGTCTCGGTGACTGTCTCGGTGACTGTCTCCGAACACCAGTGTGTCTGAGAATAGGGTACAGTTTGCCTTATGTTGTGTTTACTGAGCTGTATTGTCTCTCCTCCACAGATGCAGACTGGAGCGAGCTGGTTCCAGAGACTGAGCGCTTGGACACCAGTGCACACAAAGCCAAGTGCCTACTGGCCCCAAGGAGGAATCGTCCGTCTCGCAACAAACGGAAGGAGAACCTCGTCATGTCCCCTTGCCACTCACAGGTCAGCTCAGAAAGTTCTCTCATTCATTTTGAAAACAATTTCGGGGTTCAATAGTACTAGCTATTTCAAAGATTTCTTCTTCCGCAATCTCTTTCTATGGATGCATGTTCAATATCAATATTCACATGTTTCAGTTCTATCGCCGAGCCACTGTTTGTCTGCTCAATTCACTGCTGACTGTTTTTCCCCTCCAGGAGAACGAGGAGGAGGAGGAGGAGGACTCTGCCAGCAGGAAGAGGTGCATCCAGGAGAGCCTGTCCCTGCCCGGGCCCATCTGCTGTCCTAGGAACGGCCAGAGGGACGACACCCCCGAGGCTGCGGAGAGATCCAGGAGCAAGTTGAAGCTCTCCAGCAGCCCCTCCCTGCCCGCGTCCCAGAGAGATAGTGTCGAAAGCGGGGGCAATCCTTCCCTGTCCCCGCCGAAAGAAACCTCTTCGCCCTCGCCACACTCCCCCTCAGGGTTCCTTCGCAACGTCAAGAAGAGGGAGTCCAAGGGGAAGGGCAAGGAGCTCAAAGGTACCGCCATTAATCTGCTACCCAAAATATGCTGTTTACACAGTACATTTATAAAACAAGTTGTTGCTGCTACCTCCACTGACTGTCACCATATTGATATGCCTCTTACTGGCTCTCTGCTTGTGGCAGTTCATTACTTTGTAAAAAACATTTTTTACTCTGTTACAGATGAGACAAATGAGAGTTCTTCCGTCGGAAAACCCAAAAAGACGATTTTTGGGTAAGTGCCTGTAGTAAAGATTAGTTTCCAGTTTGACAGTCCTGTTAGTCCCTGCGCAATCTAAAGCTTTTGAATAACCAACAGTGGCCTTCGGAAGTCTGGTGGCAAAGGGAAGAAACATGACAAGGAGGCCATGCGAGCATCTCTGGACAGCAGGTATGTCACATGTCATGTTACCAGGCTGACTGTTTCACCACATCCTAGATACGTCACCACAGTACACTCACAGCTCTGCTAGCAGAGGACCTTTCTCCTATTAAAGGGACAATATATAACTTGGAGACTTTTATTTTTCTTTATTTTCCTAATGTCCAGGGGTTCTGCCGAGCTCCTGGAGGAATCTGGGGGAAACTTGTCCCCTTCTGAGTCCATGACCTCTATTCCCACATGTATGCCTTTCTCCTGGTTTGGGGACCGAGATAGGGATAAGGAGCCTTCGTCCACCAGCAGCAGCCTACCATACGTAGCCACTGAGACCAGCAGTGAGCAGAGCCAGGACCGCAAGAACAAAGTGAGCACACACACACACACACACACAGTGCCAACTCCATCAAAAGACAGAACGAAAAAGCTCTCATCTAGACATCTTTATCCAAGAGGTAGAGATTTTCAGTCACTTCAGAATCACCAGAAACAAACGGAAGCAGAACATATAAAGGAATGATTGCATTAGGACATTTTACTGTAATGAAAAATATAGCCGGGATTCGAATTACATTTAATTTGCTACTACTAAGTGGAATAAAAGAAGTCCTGTGTCACTGAACTGACCCCCCTCATTCATTTCCTGACCGTTTCATGGTGAGTTGGCCAGTAATAAGCCAGTGATTCATTGGTCAGTAATCCACTGTTTAAAGCAGGTTTTTGCTCTGCGTGGAAATACCACATTGTCAAGAGATGTGTAGCAGCCGGCCGGTAACGTTTATCCCAGAGCGTGACGATGACCTTGCTGTGGAGTGGCTGTTCTGTCTTCTATAGCTCCTCCCATTCAGGAAGAGAGCAGAACAGGGTTGCACTGCTGCTGCTCCTGCTGCCGCCTGTGGAACCATATGGGGGCCGTGGATGCGTCCCAAATGGCACCCTATTCCTCTATGGGCCCTGGTCAAAAGTAGTGCACTATATAGGGAACAGGGTGCCATTTGAGACGGTACCCCGTCATTAATCTGAGAGCAAGAGGAGGAGGAGGAGGATTCACTGGCATTTTCAATGGCTTAGCAACTAGATAATTATCCCCATTAAATGCATCTGCACAAATAGGCCTGAGTAATTCCCAACCAGGCTGCCTGGGGAGTAGACGGAGGCCAACAGCACAAGGGCTGTGGGGAGTGGGCGATGTGTGCCACAAACAGGGCCTCCCCTGGTTCCTCTGGCTGGAATTCTACTCTGTGTGGTCCCGTGGCAGCTAGAGGTGGGTGTCAACCCCAGTGTACAGTATGGAGAACGACATGACAATCTCTCCAACCGTTCTTCTTTTAAACAGACAAATCTCTCCTGGTCCTCTTTATTCAGTCGCTCGTTAGATTTGGTACAGTATGATTTCCTTTTTACAACCCCAGTCTTAGAGCTGGTAGATTAGAACTAACCAGTCATCTAGTTTAGTGTTGTGATAGTTCATTTCACATCTAGATTGTACTAATAACCCAACATTGATTTGTGGTGTTGTAGTGGAATTGGGTTTTGTGGTAGTGTGTCAAGCACTTACAGTGCCCTCAGAAAGTATTCACACCCCTTGACTTTTCCCCTCGTTTTGTTGTGTTACAGCCTGGATTTAAAATGGATTTACATTTAGATGTACACAATACACCAGAATGTCAAAGTGGAATTATGTTTTTCCAAATGTTTACAAAAGATGTCTTGAGTCAATAAGTATTCAACCCCTTTGTTATGACAAGCCTAAATAGGTTCCGGAGTAAAAATGTGCTTAACAAGTCACAGAGTAAGTTGCATGGACTTAGTCTGTGTGCAATAAGTGTTTAACATGATTTTGGAATGTCTACCTCCATCTCTATACCTCACACATACAATTATCTCTAAGGCACTTCAGTCAAACAGTGAATTTCAAACACAGATTCAACCATGAGGCCAATGGTGACTTTAAAACAGTTACAGAGTTTAATGGCTGGGATAGGAGAGAACTGAGGATAGATCCACAACATTGTAGTTACTCCACGATATTAACCTAATTGACAGAGTGAAAAGAAGGAAGCCTGTACAGAATAAAAAATATTCCAAAACATGCATCCTGTTTGCAACAACATCACTAAAGTAATACTGCAAAAAATGTGGCAAAGCAATTCACTTTTTGTCCTCAATACAAAGTGTTATGTTTGGGGTAAATCCAATACAACACATTACTGAGTACAACTATCCATATTTTCAAGCATAATGGTGGCCTCATCATGTTATGGGTTTGCTTGTGATCGTTAAGGACTGGGGAGTTTTTCAGGATAAAAATAAATGGAATGGTGCTAAGCATAGGTAAAATCATAGAGGAAAATCTGGTTCATTCTGCTTTCCATCAGACACTGGGAGATGAATTCATCTTTCAGCAGGACAATAACCTAAAACACAAGGTCATATCTACGCTGGAGTTGCTTACCAAGAAGACTGTGAATGTACCTGAGTGTCCTAGTTAAGTAGATTTTCTTCTACTTACATCTAAGGCAAGACCTGAAAATGGTTGTCTAGCAATGATCAGCAACCAATTTGACAGAGCTTGAAGAAATGGGCAAATGTTGCACAATCCGGGTGTGGAAAGCTCTTAGATACTTACGCAGAATGACTCACAGCTGTAATCGATGCCAAAGGTGCTTCTACAAAGTATTGACTCAGGGGTGTGAATACTTATGTAAATGAGATATTTCTGCATTTAATTTTCAATAAATGTGCAAATATTTTTTTTATGGGGTATTGTCTAAGATGAGTGAGAAAATGTTGAATTTGAATTCAGGCTGTGACACAATGTGTGAATACTTTCTGAAGGCACTGTAAATCTAACTTCACTTTTATGCTCCCTCGCCGTACCTTTCATATCACACATGATATGATGAATATTATCAGTTCGGAATTCATCACAAATGATTGAAAAACGTACTCTTGATACAGTACCACAAAGGTTTTTTCGAGTGCTGCTGTTAGTGCTGTACCAATAGAAATTGTGTGTCATCATTGTCGTTTTGTCATGATAGCAATTCTGTCGAGTTATGTTTGCCTTGAGCTCAGTTGGTAATCCAGTTTGATTTATGAATGTGAAATCATTGACCTGATATCTTCTTCTTCCCGTCTGTTATGATGCAGATGCATTTTGACACAGTATTCCCAGTGTTGATATCACCATAGACCAAATCATGTCAATGATAATCCCTATTTAATTCTCAACCTCAATTTCCACGTTTGCTGATCGTCTTCCTCCCTAGAGCTTTAGGCCACTGAACTGTTGTTTACCCACCCATGTGTTTGTCTAGTTAATGCATTCTTCCTTGTTTCCTCCTTGTTCCACTGCTCTAGAGTTTGTCAGTCATAGATGATTCGAACCTTGGCAGCCCCAGTTCAGACATCTCAGGCTTAGTTGCAGAGCCCAATCTGCCTGGGCGCTCACATACTTTAGTCTTCTCGTCCAATGAGGTGAGTGCTCTCTCTCTTTGTTCCACAAACCCCTGTGTGGGATGGTGCTGCTCTCAGATTTCTCTGAAAGGGGACAGTCTCAAGCATGCTTTTTGAGTTTACCCCCCTGCGGCTGTGATGATGGAGTCGTGAATGACCACCGGAGAAGGAAGTTGCATGTGTGTGCTGAAGTTGTCTGTGTGGTGTTAAAACAAGTGTCTTTAGCTTTGGGTCCTTGTTGTGCTACTACCAGCTGAACTAGCAGTAGAGGCTACTTAGTTACTCCAGTGGTCTTCCGTTTTTCTCATCGACCTTAGAACAGGGATCATCAACTAGAGACAGCCACAAGCCTTTTTTTTTTTTACTTGAGCGGTGGGGCGGAACATAATTACAAATCATTTGTAGAAGCCCAAACAGAAATCACATTTGACTAAAACATGAATAATTTCAAACCTTGCTTACATTTGTATATGATTACGTGTATTGCTAATATGCGTGGAGATACTTGGGAACAGATTTCCCAAATTAAAATCCCTTGGAGCTGATTTCCTGGTGTTTTTACAGTCTTTTATGTCCAACAATGATCATTTAAAATTCACAACAACAACAAAAGATATGTTTGGGTGCCAAATTCTGGCCTGTTCCACTTAACAGAGTTGTGATAAACTCTGAATGGACCATTGGACACAGCTTTTTTTTATTTTATGTGATTTCAGTCACTGGATGTGCAATGCATGTACCAAATGCTTTGCACTGTGCCGTAGAGTTTTGATATTGTGCTTAAAACATGAATTTGCTATTTTATCCATTATACTGTGCTGTAGGTGAGTTTTTTTCGTTAGTTTTCTTGGGATGTCATGTGTTTCTTGGCGTTCCGTAGGACCTGGATGACGAGCCAGTGCCCACGGGAAAGGAATATCAATGGCAGAACCGCCCTGTCTCCGAGTGGACCAATCAGCAAGTCTGTCACTGGTTGATGGGAATGAACATGGACCAATACACGCCCGAGTTCACCGCCAAGGGTGTGGATGGCCATCAGCTCATGCACCTGGACAGTGACAAGTTGAAGGTACGAGGGCATCACAAGCAACAAGACCACAGTTCAGAACTCATATGTAGGCCACACAGTTTCAGTCAGAAGGAAGAAAGTACTATTGAAGTGATTTTGCATATCATCCAAATGCAAGCGCTTCCATTTACAGCAGCGGTATTGTCCGAAGTGTATATACAGTGCCTTGCGAAAGTATTCGGCCCCCTTGAACTTTGCGACCTTTTGCCACATTTCAGGCTTCAAACATAAAGATATAAAACTGTATTTTTTGGTGAAGAATCAACAACAAGTGGGACAAAATCATGAAGTAGAACGACATTTATTGGATATTTCAAACTTTTTTAACAAATCAAAAACTGAAAAATTGGGCGTGCAAAATTATTCAGCCCCTTTACTTTCAGTGCAGCAAACTCTCACCAGAAGTTCAGTGAGGATCTCTGAATGATCCAATGTTGACCTAAATGACTAATGATGATAAATACAATCCACCTGTGTGTAATCAAGTCTCCGTATAAATGCACCTGCACTGTGATAGTCTCAGAGGTCCGTTAAAAGCGCAGAGAGCATCATGAAGAACAAGGAACACACCAGGCAGGTCCGAGATACTGTTGTGAAGAAGTTTAAAGCCGGATTTGGATACAAAAAGATTTCCCAAGCTTTAAACATCCCAAGGAGCACTGTGCAAGCGATAATATTGAAATGGAAGGAGTATCAGACCACTGCAAATCTACCAAGACCTGGCCGTCCCTCTAAACTTTCAGCTCATACAAGGAGAAGATTGATCAGAGATGCAGCCAAGAGGCCCATGATCACTCTGGATGAACTGCAGAGATCTACAGCTGAGGTGGGAGACTCTGTCCATAGGACAACAATCAGTCATATATTGCACAAATCTGGCCTTTATGGAAGAGTGGCAAGAAGAAAGCCATTTCTTAAAGATATCCATAAAAAGTGTCGTTTAAAGTTTGCCACAAGCCACCTGGGAAACACACCAAACATGTGGAAGAAGGTGCTCTGGTCAGATGAACCCAAAATTGAACTTTTTGGCAAAAATGCAAAACGTTATGTTTGGCGTAAAAGCAACACAGCTCATCACCCTGAACACATCATCCCCACTGTCAAACATGGTGGTGGCAGCATCATGGTTTGGGCCTGCTTGTCTTCAGCAGGGACAGGGAAGATGGGTAAAATTGATGGGAAGATGGATGGAGCCAAATACAGGACCATTCTGGAAGAAAACCTGATGGAGTCTGCAAAAGACCTGAGACTGGGACTGAGATTTGTCTTCCAACAAGACAATGATCCAAAACATAAAGCAAAATCTACAATGGAATGGTTCAAAAATAAACATATCCAGGTGTTAGAATGGCCAAGTCAAAGTCCAGACCTGAATCCAATCGAGAATCTGTGGAAAGAACTGAAAACTGCTGTTCACAAATGCTTTCCATCCAACCTCACTGAGCTCGAGCTGTTTTGCAAGGAGGAATGGGAAAAAATTTCAGTCTCTCGATGTGCAAAACTGATAGCGACATACCCCAAGCGACTTACAGCTGTAATCGCAGCAAAAGGTGGCGCTACAAAGTATTAACTTAAGGGAGCTGAATAATTTTGCACGCCCAATTTTTCAGTTTTTGATTTGTTAAAAAAGTTTGAAATATCCAATAAATGTCGTTCCACTTCATGATTGTGTCCCACTTGTTGTTGGTTCTTCACAAAAAAAACAGTTTTATATCTTTATGTTTGAAGCCTGAAATGTGGCAAAAGGTCGCAAAGTTCAAGGGGGCCGAATACTTTCGCACGGCACTGTACATTTCATAGAGGTGTGTTCTAAAATGTGACCAGTGATGTTTGTCCCCTCAGGCTCTAGGTGTGTCCAGCCAAAGTGACCGGGCCACCATCAAGAAGAAGCTGAAGGACATGAGGAAGGCCCAGGAGAAGATGGAGAAACAGAGGGAGAAAAGGGAGAAGGAATCACGGCGCAGCGGGAGACTGCCTCCCAACACTGACTCTGTCTGCTGAAATGCCCCAGAGGTGACCCACTCTCTCTCTCTCTCTCTGAACATAACCCAACACATTCTCCCTCAAGTGAGGCAGGACATTCAACGACCCTTGTATCTGTTGTTTCACATATAGGTCTACGTAAGTGCCATCCACCTCAGTTCACTGCAGTTACTAAGAGAGCACTAAAGCAGTCACTCATCATGTGAGTTTATAATGACCAGTAACAATAATGTTAGCACACCAGTGTTGATTTACCATGCCAATTGGAAGAATCATCTGAAAATAGCCCGATTTGTCGTTGGCTATTGATACTTTTCCTAGTTTCCTAGTTTTGGGTTATTCACAAGAACACACGAGCTGGCTGTGCTTTATAATCAAATCAAACACGCTGACAGTCCTGTCGCCAGCAGGTATCTGTGTCACATCATTGTGGTAGATTGGGGGGGGGGGGGGGAGTGATACTGTAATGACAAGTGTTGGGGACATGACCAAAGGCAAAACCCAACATGTTTTTTTTTAACCTTTTATAAAGCTATAGAAGCAGTCATTTTATCCCTTTTTGAGTTTCCAGATATGTAGTTGCAGGATTTGTGTACATTTACCCATACAAGTGGAATGAGTTCAGTACTACTTTTTACATGTTTTATAGTGTATTTTTGCTAGTGTAACTTTCCTGTAGCCATGTACAGATATTTTGTTGCAGGAACTTTGTACAGTTGAGATAAAAGTACTATACAATCTTTTAAGCTTAAAAGGGTGACAAGGTTTTAGGTGTATAAATTAACGTTTCTACATATCAATTAACTGCATAACTTTTTTTAAATCAAATTAAAGGTTCATCATTTTATAATACTTTTTCTACTAAGTAGAATAGCCACTAGGATGAAAACATATTTGCTAAAGGCAAAAGAATCATGTAACGACAACGTAAATGCTGTTTATATATATATAACCTGTTCCCAACTGTGCCTGTTTTGAGAACGGATGTACTACTCCGTGGTCCTGAAATGGTACCAAGACATGCAATATTATTCTACAGTGCATGCACTCCTTGCTGACAGGGTGTGGGGTCCATGAGAACACGAGGTGTGTGTGCCTATGACAGTAAATCTATTGAATAGCTTGCTGTCTTGTCAACATGAATGATGGGTGCATGTTAAGCAGCATAAAATAAACAAATTCTCACATCAGATTCTTCTGTGGGTGTATTTTGTGCTTTATTGGAAGGTCTAATGGTTTCCGATATCATGAGATGGAAGTTCCACTATAAGGTCAGTAACACTTGACAGATAACACATATCGGTTAGAACAAGTACTATATATTTATTTCTCTGATGTATCACTGGAGGACAAAGAACATGTACTTCTATACTGTCGAGATGATAAAATAATATTCCTTCAGCGATAGCAGAGGACATGGAAAAAGACCTCGTAACTGCACAACTTTAACAAACATCTTCAGCCAGTGGAGAACACTCAGTATAAATAACAATCAACATTCACACTTTTTCCCCCTTTCAGCAAAATGCTAGAAACCAAGCAATCCTTTCACATAATAAACATGTCAGTTTTGAAAAAGCAACACTCCCAGAAACACAAATGTCTGGCACTAGAACTTCGCCAGTTATGTATCCATACAACCAGTAAAGGTGCAAAGGGTTTTGACCTATTGCTTCCCACAGTGGAACAGCTATAGCGTCACTCACACAAAGCAATTCATGTACAGGAAGTCATCTAGCAAATGACACTAGTCTAACCAGGAGGCATCTAGGCCTAAAAACTACGGAACGTTGTCATGTCCTTGGGCTCCTTGCTTGGAACACACCAGTCGTCTGCCTCGTGCATGGTCTTGTAGTGCTTCCAGACTGACTTGTTGTAAACAGGAAGCCTCTCGATGGACTCCGTGGACAATGCCTGCACACAATTGTAGAAATGAGTTTAAGTTACTCTGAAAAATATCAGCACTTGTATACAATGCTTTTAACGTCTCGTTTTTGTGACTTACCCGGATATATATCACAGCATCGGTGCCATAGCCCTCCAGAGAGTACAGCTTCAAATCACCTTGGAAGTATCTGGCATATAATCGAGAGATGGGCAGGCCGTACCCATATCCAGCCTACAACAGAACAGATAAGAGAATGCTTACAATACTGTAATGAATATTAATACTATGAGCTCCTTGTTATAAAGTGGAAAGTCTCACCAGAGGGCTGCGTTGGCCGTCCATGCTGGGCGGGGGGGCGGTGGAGTAGGTGTAGGTGAACAGCCTCTCAATCTTCCTCAGAGGGACCCCTCCTCCGCGATCACTCACCTGGAAGAGTAAATAGCATCGACTAGAGATGCACTGATAAGCCTGATATGATATGGCGTCTTTCTAGCCATATAAGAGAGGACAAATGAGAAGCAGCACTGCAGAGTAGTTGTACCTTGACTGTCAGGTCTTCACTCCCCAGGGCCACCTGGGCATGTACAGGAGGATAGTCCATAGAGTCGCCATACAACTCCATGGTGGCTCTCATGGCATTCTGGAGAGATCGAATCCACATTTTAAGGTTACATTTTTTTTCTCAGAATTTTAAAAACGGAAGCTCATAAGTCATGAATTTTGAAGTTTAAAAAATAAGGCATACCTTGAAAAGTTCAAATACCATGTGGTAGAGATGGGATGGCACATACACTACAGTCACTGGCTTTCCATCATCTTTCACTGTAGGGACAATTGGAAAATGTAGGAACTGTCATGCAATAATTTCAGAAAATACATGTAAATGCAGTCTAATATCATAAAAATGTCCACCAAGTTTATTATGTACAAGTCAGGAATGAAAACCAAACATTTACCATTGAATTGTTCCAGTACCAACTCAGGAGAGTTCATGTAATACCGATCACAAAGGTTTCTTGCATTTTCATACGCATCTGGGGTAAAGGCAAAGCAGTTAGGAAAGTAATACTAAATTGTTGCCATCAATTTAGGCCTATTTCAGTTGTTTAAAATTGTGCAGCACTTACCCCTAACTACTTCAGTAACACTGCAGTGCGGATCAATACTGCCAATCTGTTTAGGATGCGCTGGGTTTACCCTCACCTTCCCACCAAAGAGCAGGGCTAAAATAGAAGACGTGCAAAACCGTCACCACTAACATTTAACAGATGTTTATATAACGAATTTGACAGCTCTGCGCCCGTTATTTGTCAATTTCTTTCAGATATTCTGGTCGTATGATGTAAGCTATTTTTCGCCTTAAAACAGAATGTCTTTAAACTGCCAGAAACAGTTTCCATTTCAAATGTTCCTCTTCCGAGCAATGCTGTAGCTTTTGATGTCAGTGTGGGTGCTATAACAGGTGACATGCTCACTGTGCTGGTTAAGCAGCATCCTGATGGATATTCTGCTCATGTAGAAGCGATCCAGGAAATACTGAACGTTCTGGCTGACGATGGGGTCTGTGCCATAGGTCTCCTTGTACTCCACAACCCCCTGGGCCATTGTCGGGATGACGTCATTGTGACGGTTTCGGATCTTTATAACAGCATCAGTGAAACTGTGAAGACAGACCCCAAAAGGAATTATGATCCACAATGGGCCCCGTTTATATCAGTGATATGTCAGCATGAATAACGAAACAGGATTATAATCTTACTCATATGTTACTTTCTCATCATCGGCATCTTTCTCCTTGAACTCAATAATGTCTTGAAGACTTTGCATGTACCTAAAAAAAGAGAAAATGACCCAATACATTGGTTAAGCTATTCATAGGCCTGATGAAAATGCATAACAGGAGAAGATGGGAATCAGCCTGGTGGAATTGATTTCTGCATTCACCATCCTGCTTTACTGAAGTGAAATGCAATGGAATGGTAAAAGCAGCATTCAGGCTGGTTCCACAAGGCTAGATGGGGGTCCGTTGACAGTACTCACCAACTCTGTACCAACCGGACTGATGGAGTCTTTAGCAGGTTATCAGGTAACAAGTTGATCTCCTTCATTATGTTTGCCAACCTCACAGGTAGCTCCTGTCTGAGGAATGCAAACGATGTTTTCTCGCATGCATTTTCACCAGACCCTGAATGTGGAACAGAACAAACATGACTGTTGGTTAGTTCGATGAAAGATATGAAACAGGTGAAGCAGCCATATAAAGCCTATGTGCCACATATCTCAATAAAGCTAGTCAACAGTTAGCTAAAGACATTGAAAATCAAGTACACTTACCGAAGTCCAAGAACTGTTTCATTGAGAGGGGAGAAGGGGAGAACCTGGAGTAGTAATCAATATGCTTTCCCATTGAAGCGGCGTTACTCATCAAGGCCCGTAGAATCCTCATTTTGATCGACTTAGCTCACAGTTGATAAACGGGCGTGGATAGAAATGATTCAGTTGACCGTGTTGAACAGCTGATTGCCCATGGCATTGTTGACATCTGATGAACGCAGCGAGATATGTAGCTAAGCTAGCTACGTTACTAGCTAGCTTTTAACAGTAGCTTTTGTGAAGTTCGTTTGCAGCCATCACGATCCACAAGTAAACAATTAGGCTAGGTAACGGTTACAGTTTACAGTAAATGACAAAAGCTCAGTGGAGATAGCTAGCTTATTTAGCTAGCTAACGTTAGTACTCCAGCATGTCATTCATTCAAGTCGACTGGAACTGTTCGCAAACGTTCCTAGAAAATGAGCTATTTACATAATCTTAAAACATGTATTTATACGTATTAGTTTAGCGTATTATAACGTTACTTTCTACATTGAACAACCCATATATCGCTTCAAGAATCATGCATTGGTTCTGTTGTGCTAGCTAACTTCCAGCAGCATGCTAGCAATCAAAATAAACACGAACGCGCTTCATCTTCTTCTTCGGTGGGGTTTTGTCGGTGGTTGGCATCCAACGTTATGGTGTATTACCGCCACCTACTGTACTAGAGTTTGGTCCATGAGACAGGGAAAAACGAAATCCTACCTGCCAGCCCTTTTTCTCTTAAAAACTATAAAATATTTGAGACTGTAACTAATGAATTCCTCCACCCACTGCAAGGCCAACAGCATGGCCATCACACCTTTTTTTGTTGAAAATGTATAAAAATGTAAAACTGAAATACCTTATTTACATAAGTATTCAGACCCTTTGCTATCAGACTCGAAATTGAGCTCAGATGCATCCTGTTTCCATTGATTGTCCTTGAGATGTTTCTACAACTTGATTGGAGTCCACCTGTGGTAAAATCAATTGATTGGACATGATTTTGAAAGGCCTGTCTATATAGGTTCCACAGTTGACAGTGCATGTCAGAGCCAAAACCAAGCCATAAGTAATAAGCTAGCCATAAGCTAGTAATCAATTTTGCAAAAAGGCTGTAACACAACAAAATGTGGAAAGGTCAAGGGGTCCGAAGGCACGGTACATGGTCCTCAATGAGGAACTCCTAGCCCACCACTCTTTTCCCATCAGACAGCGCATAACATTTAGCTCATTACTTTGCCACCACTCTCTCAATGTGTTCTGCCCAGGTCAGCCTAGTGTTAAAGTACACCCCAAGAGTGAGCTTCCTCTTTGGTTCAGGGTCCTTGACGTCACACATGGCCCTTTAGTAGACTCAGAAGTGCCTGTTTCCTTAGTCTATATACGTTTTAAGCATTTATTTAATCAAAACAAGCACATAAAGAGTGTTGGGCCAGTAGCCGAAATGTCGCTAGTTCGAATCCCAAGCCGACAAGGTAAAAAAATCAGTCGACGTGCCGTTGAGCAAAGCAGTTAAACCTTATGCTCCAGGGTTGCTGTTGAAAATGGTAGACACTGGCTTTCACCCCATTCTGAGGTTGTCTCAGGGAGACTAAAGTATGCAAAAAACACATTTCCCAAAAACAAAACAAAAACTTTGAGCCATTTATTCTCTTTTTATTGCAATTTGTCACAAAACACAGTATTCAAAACATCTGACTAGAGGAATGAATGAAGAGCCAGTGATGAGACTTACATTATTTTTTTTTTCAAAGCATGTTTTAGGTAGGCATAGTACTAAATAGGCCTTTTCACACTGCATTGTTCTTAGCCCCAGGCTAGACTGGCCCTGGGCTAGCTTAGTCGGTGTTCACACAAACATTTGTTAACCCTGAGCTAAGGTGCAGTGTGAAAGCACCTAATGCTTCTCATTGATCTCCATTCCACAGCAAATTACCCTTTGAATAGCTTCCTTATCAAATGAAGTCTGTTAGGCCTACAGACAGCATTCATCAAGAAGATCACTTTCCGAAGTCGGCATTTTGGGGGTTTGTATTATGATTCTTATGTCAGGTGGCATCTCAACCTTCAAGACACGCATAACAAATACCATTACTGAGTGCCTTCCTTCTTACTCAGGAATGCTCAAATAAAATTAGCGAAACAATAAACTGCATTTTACTGCTTCTTTCGAGCTCCAGTTGTCCCAGCTGCATGCTACTGAAGTATCACCCAGTACAGTATTTGCGTATATGAAATGGATTTGACAGGGGGCACTGTATTGGATAAACAGAGGTTTGGTGGGAATCAGTTAAATATCTCAAACTCATAACTGACATAACTGTCTAAGAAATATTCATAAAGGTGCTATTCTTTTCTAATTTGGGAATTGAGAGGTATTGCATAAACTTTGTACCTGTTTGACTTGTGTAGAAATGACATACCTTTTTTTAATAATCAAGTGCAAAGAATGAGTCCCAATTACAATATTATTCACATAATACCTGTAGCTACTTTTATGTCTGTGCAGCACTAGAAAATCAGCAGTACCATTTACCCTAACTTATTATACTGAAAAGTAACTTGGGATAAAAAAAATGTAAAAAGACTTTGGCCAATGCATATCTGTTAGTTTTTCTATACAGATAATGACAAAAATAAATATACAGTGTGCTAAAGTATTTAAATATATACAAAACATACAGAAATGTTCCAGTCAATTCATTGAAGGTATTATACAATATGGAGATTGGATAAAACTGACTGCAAAAAAACACAGCAGAAAGATTATCTACAGCTAAACATTGGAGATTGAAACTCAATTCATCATGTCATTAAAAACTGTATCAGTGGCAGATAATGGATTTCAAAGTCCCAATTTCCTTTTTCTACCCAAATGTAAGACGCGATGCTTCTAATTTGCTCAGATGCGACACAGGATAGATTTTCATCTGAGAGTCCTTGGGGAGAATAGAAAACGTTTCTTTGTAGTTTGCTTCCCAAATGCAGTTATTGGATGTTTAGAAAAATAGGAGATTATTGTATCTGACCGTATCCCAACAGTCAAGTGTCTCATGAGTAGCTCTCGTTCTCATTCCAGCTTGTCATCCACTGCTTTTTCTCAAAGGAATCCAGCTTGGCTTTTCCGTCTTTAAACTGACAAGCCTCCTTCTTGATCCGTACGGCGTGGTATCTTGGAACGCTGTCATCATGTTTTGAGCGTTTGAAAAATCCACACTGGCAAGAGAAAATATACAGTGGGGCAAAAAAGTATTTAGTCAGCCACCAATTGTGCAAGTTCTCCCACTTAAAAAGATGAGAGAGGCCTGTAATTTTCATCATAGGTACACTTCAACTATGACAGACAAAATTTGGGGGAAAAAATCCCGAAAATCACAATGTATCATTTTTACTGAATTTATTTGCAAATGATGGTGGAAAATAAGTATTTGGTCAATAACAAAAGTTTATCTCAATACTTTGTTATATGCCCTTTGTTGGCAATGACAGGTCAAACGTTTTCTGTAAGTCTTCACAAGGTTTTCACACACTGTTGCTGGTATTTTGGCCCATTCCTCCATGCAGATCTCCTCTAGAGCAGTGATGTTTTGGGGCTGTTGCTGGGCAACACGGACTTTCAACTCCCTCCAAAGATTTTCTATGGGGTTGAGATCTGGAGACTGGCTAGGCCACTCCAGGACCTTGAAATGCTTCTTACGAAGCCACTCCTCCGTTGCCCGGGCGGTGTGTTTAGGATCATTGTCTTGCTGAAAGACCCAGCCACGTTTCATCTTCAATGCCCTTGCTGATAGAAGGAGGTTTTCACTCAAAATCGCACGATACATGGCCCCATTCATTCTTTCCTTTACACGGATTAGTCGTCTTGGTCCCTTTGCAGAAAAACAGCCCCAAATCATGATGTTTCCACCCCCATGCTTCACAGTAGGTATGGTGTTCTTTGGATGCAACTCAGCATTCTTTGTCCTCCAAACACGACGAGTTGAGTTTTTACCAAAAAGTTCTATTTTGGTTTCATCTGACCATATGACATTCTCCCAATCTTCTTCTGGATCATCCAAATGCTCTCTAGCAAACTTCAGATGGGCCTGGACATGTACTGGCTTAAGCAGGATTTGAGTCCCTGGCGGCTTAGTGTGTTACTGATGGTAGGCTTTGTTACTTTGGTCCCAACTCTCTGCAGGTCATTCACTAGGTCCCCCCGTGTGGTTCTGGGATTTTTGCTCACCGTTCTTGTGATCATTTTGACCCCACGGGGTGAGATCTTGCGTGGAGCCCCAGATCGAGGGAGATTATCAGTGGTCTTGTATGTCTTCCATTTCCTAATAATTGCTCCCACAGTTGATTCCTTCAAACCAAGCTGCTTACCTATTGCAGATTCAGTCTTCCCAGCCTGGTGCAGGTCTACAATTTTGTTTCTGGTGTCCTTTGACAGCTCTTTGGTCTTGGCCATAGTGGAGTTTGGAGTGTGACTGTTTGAGGTTGTGGACAGGTGTCTTTTATACTGATAACAAGTTCAAATAGGTGCCATTAATACAGGTAATGAGTGGAGGACAGAGGAGCCTCTTAAAGAAGAAGTTACAGGTCTGTGAGAGCCAGAAATATTGCTTGTTTGTAGGTGACCAAATACTTATTTTCCACCATAATTTGCAAATAAATTCATTAAAAATCCTACAGTGTGATTTTCTGGATTTTTTTTCTCATTTTGTCTGTCATAGTTGAAGTGTACCTATGATGAATATTACAGGCCTCTCTCATCTTTTTAAGTGGGAGAACTTGCACAATTGGTGGCTGACTAAATACTTTTTTGCCCCACTGTACATTATTATATTATTATTATAAATGAGACTTGTATCAACCTGCACATATAAATACAACACTTAGAAAATATAATGCTCAAGCAAATCAGAGGCAATGCAAAGAGAGTGATTTGTGAGAGAGCATGCTTCCCTTGGAAAGAGTAATATTCAAAATAGCATTTCCAAACAGCCAGGCGGGCAAAGCAGAAACCTAGAAAAATAAAGAAGCTGGGATAAAAAGTTTAATAGGTTTGAAAATTAAGGGAAATCGAATATCTGCTCATTCGGGGGCAAAAACTTTAAATGCTGACCAAATTCAAACACACAGATACTGTATCTGAATAGTGCATACTCTTTGCACATATTCAAATTAGATCGATTCCAATGACCAGATATAGTACACTCCCATACGTATTTATTTGGACAGTGAAGCTAAAACTTTTAATTTGGTGTCACACTCCATCATTATGGTTTTGAGATCAAATGTTTTATATGAGGTGACAGTACAGATTTTCCCCTTTTTTTTAGGGTGTTTTCATTCATATCTGTTTTACAGTTTAGAAATAAAATCCCTTTATGTATCTAGTCCCCCCATTTGAAGGTATCATATGTATTTTGACAAATTTACTTATCGTGTATTCAATTTAGTCAAACGTTTTAGTGAGAAAGTTACAGAGGCATAAATATCATGCTTTTTGGGGGGGGGTATGATATTTATGCCTCTAACTTTCTCACCAAATTGTTTTGAGGGCATGATCTTTGTGCATTTGTAACTTTCTCACTCATCATTATTCACGATTCATTCATGATTATGCGTAATCATGGTGGCGTTCAAATTAATCTAGAGGTGTCCAGAAACATACTCTATTCTTATTGACAATAAATGTGACTCCAAAATTATATAATGCATTATTTACCATTCATTTCTATCGGGCACAACATAATCCGAAACACAACCAAAACAAACTGCAAATGCATCCAACAAGTTTGTAGAGTCACAAGCTTGGTGTAGTCATTGCGTGCTAGGAATATGGGACCAAATACTAAACTTTTGACTACTTAATATATAATAAGCGAATTTGTCCAATACTTATGACACCTTCAAATGGGGGGGACTAGATACATAAAGTGCATTCACTTGGGGAGTATGGGAGTGTGTCCATTCAAATATTTTCACACGAGACGTTCGGAAGTAGCTTCGGAAGTAAGCATTTCCTTAAAGCCAAAGTGAGTTAGTCTTTGTTAAGCCCACACTCCATGCTGACTGCAATGTCCATTTTACCCCAGGTCTGAGTGCAGAGATCAGGCACTATGCCTCAGTAGTGAGTTCCTCTTTGTCAGAGGGCTGAACATGGATCTGTGCCTTGTGATATGCTGCATCATACTGTGGGGCTCTCTTGAAGAAACCACACTTAAGGAGAGCAAGGGTGATGAGAATCAATATGAGAATGGAAATATACTGTAACACCGCAAGTGTGAATAAAATCAATTTTATCAGAAAGATACATTCTAATCACTGTATGTTATGATTACCACCTGAATGAATAATGATTCACTGTTACATGCGTCTACTAATAGCAGAGTACAACACAGTGAATATATTAGTAAATGTGTTGCAGCTAGACTGTCCTTACCTTCCAGAGTAGAAACACTAGCAACGCCAACATCAGAATACCAGCCAGGACAGCCACGAGGATGATCCACCATGGGACTCCACCAAACTGGGCTACTGCCTTCTCCGGAAACACTGTGACTCTCACCTGCATGGGCACAAGAAGAAACCATATGTTTATTTTGATTTGTTACATAGAAACTCTTAGTTGTATTGATCAGTGAAGGAGTCATTGTGTGAGTGGACTGTGCAACTCACCTGAGTCTCAGCATTCCTGAGAACCATATTCTTTGCAGGAGCATCAAGGCTGATGGAAGCTTTCACAATTATATCAAGATAGTTCAAAGACGCGTAATTCTGTTTCAAAATAAAGGTTTTCAATGTTAGAGAATGTCCAAATCAATCGTATCGGCTATTTAGGACTATTTTCAAAAGCAAACAACAGACATGTTGTTTCTCACCTCAAGGAAGGTAGCATTCCACAGACGGGACCTTAGAGAAATCACTGCACTACTGTCCAAGCCCAGTAGAGGGCACTTGATCACCACACATCTAGAGTCATAGCCATTGCCACACATCTGAGAGGAAAATACATTTTGTCAGACAACCTAGCTGTCATTATTGATCCATTTAAAAAAAAATGCAAATGAATGTGTGTTTACCAAAATCTTGTGCTTTCTTTGGTCTGATACCAAAGAGATTTTGCCTCCAGATGTTTTGCCTCCAGCTTCACGCTTTTTCCTAGATGTGCTAGACTCCTAAAAAAAAAAAACATCACAAGTTAGTATTTCAAACTAGAATTTCATTTAGTGTTTTAAAACCTCATCTCTGGACATTTTTTGCTTCTACAAAAATGCATAGAGTACAGTGAAACTGCATTAGGAAAGTATTACCTGAATGTGTTTGAGAGAGTTGATCTCAGTTTCTGGGGAGCAGGGGATCTCTTCCAGGCCAGTGGTGCTGATCTTAACCAGATATAACAGCCACTTCCCATCCACATTCTCTTTGGGCCACTGAATGTTCAACGAGGCTGTGCCAAAGGACTTCAATGGCTTCCCCAAATTGATTATCTGGAGGTATTAACATTTTCAACATCACAGTCCTCAGATCAGTCCTCATCACAGTCCTCTAACCTCAGATCAAGTTATATTGAGAAACTCAGTGAGATAAGCAGACAACGATAATTACCCTAAATTCATAATCGATCAAACTGCCGATCTCCTCTTCTGTCTTGATGGCACTCTCTCCTTGCACATTGCCCCCAAAATACACCTGGGAAGGTCTCGCAACTCTGTTGATAAACAAACCACATGTTAGAGGACCACATTGCTCACAATAGCTTTCAAAACTAATTGATGCTGTAGTCAAAAAGTGTCAATGTTTGAATACTTACCCTGCAACAGAAAGTAACATCTCAATCACTACTTTTGCCCTTGCTTTCAGACTGCCTGTTCTTTCCTGTGTACTGGTCCTGAAAGAAGAGAAATGACACAAAAAAAGTGTTTTACAAGGCCACCAAGTCAGTCATCAGTCACGTTTGTGCGAAAACTATAGTGCTACTTACGTTTGAAGCTCAAGGTCAATGTCGATTTCTGTGGTATTGAGAGAGATACCAGCAGTGCTCAAGATTATGTAGAAAGTAACCTGGAAACACGTATCCAAATATTAAATAACCTTCCCCATGAGTGAGCCACAGAATGACAGAATAAGAAAAATATTGTAAAGAAAACTGCTTCATAGCCTACCTCTGAATCTCTTTTGAATGGATTCCCCAGTTCACACTCTGTCTGGGAGCCATTCTGATTGGCTAAACAAAGCACCGGTTTATCCCTCTGGAGAACAAGAGCCCATTACAATGTTGTTACTTGACTGATAGCAAATCTATGCTGAAATAATCCAGTGTCCCTCCACTTACCGTAGTTTTCTGAGAGCGAAAGCCGGAGAATGAGAGAGCATTAGGGAACATCCCCACCAGCTTAGCCTCATGGGCATCATCCCCATTTCTGTTCTTCACTGTCACCTCCAGAGCTATGTCCTTCTGATCACTGAGGGAGATCACTGGTAGCCCATTCTGCCTGGATAAAAAACAAAACAAAACATTGCCTTATACCTCTTCCTCAGATTCATGGTTTTCTTTTTCCAAATCTTAGCATGAACATCCCAGAATGTATATGCACTAAGAATGTTTGTTCATACTCACATCTGTAACGGGGGGAATACCTCTTGGTTGGGCTCTTTGGAGCAGAATCTGTACACCAGTTGTAAATTACTCTGGCAAATATTATCATTTCCACATCCTTCCTTTAAGAAGTTAACCTGTAGTGAAGCACAATACATAAAAAGCGTATTTTTAATGCATCTGACAGTAAGTCCATTCTAAACGTTACTGAATTCCATTCGCCCTGAGACATTCAATGGCATCGTGAAGTATATGCAACAATGGGGACATGGAGATCCTCTCTCAGCTCTGAAGCAGTATGATTACCTCAGTGACGACCTTGCTTGGCTGGGAGTTGTCAAGAATAGGCACAAGCTGGGGGAGAGCGTTCTGCCTCTTCTGACGCTTGGTACCCTGGATTCCCACTGACACCTCAATGGGAATACCACGCAGCTTGTCCCTAATGTTATCCTACAGACAGAGAACACAACCATGATGAGTACACCCCCTCCCTCGCCACATTCTAGGTGTTATTCTAAAATCTCAAGAGGGTTACACATCAGACAACTATACGCCAGCAGTGACTCTATACGCTGGCTTCATTGATGGACACGTTGTAGACCACTTATAAATAGTTATTTGAAAGGTCGGTATTAATACATAGATATTTCACTTGTGCATCATTTTCGGTTGGAAATGTTGAGTTAAGTGGTTCTTTTAGTTTTTCACAATTTAGTTGTGCATCAACTCCTCTGTACCTGCAGTCTGATTTTTGTCTTGGTACACGCTCTTTTGTTTTGTCCCCGGAGGTCCAGAAATCCGGTGGACTGGAAGTCCTGGTCGGTGCGAGACTTGTTCAGAAACAGGACCCTAGAGATCAGCCCTTGCTTCCTGCGATCTGCTTCAGCCTCAAATGCATAGCGGATAGCTGTAAGGAAACATTCCAGAACAACAGTATGTATTATGTAAGGACAAATGGATTCAGTCATTTCGGGACTACGACAAATGATCCCAATTGGGGTGGGGTTACTGGAGAGAGAGAAGCTTTGCTTACTTAGTTTTGGGCTGTAGGATGCAGGGTTTGCTTTATAGGTGAAGCATGCTTCCACGGTCAAACTATAGACAACAAATGGATGTCATTCAATTAAATTAGCAAACAAATGTACAGAAGTATAAATATTTTCAAATCATCAAATCATTTTCAAATCATCAAATCCCATCAACACCTTACCAGATACTGTTGCCACAGGTTTTCTTTGTGAAGTCAATTTCCTTCGGAGTAATTTTGACATCCTTCTTGATACTAATAATTGGCCTTGCCCTAAAAAAAAAAAAATGTGTTATGTGTTATCTTGAAATGGATTTGTGAGGTCGAAACTAGACTGCTATAGATAGCCTAACAAGATCATCACCTGTAAACGAGTACTGTATCTGAGAGCGACCCAATGGCTATATCAGGATAGGAATTCTTATCTAAGTCCATGTTCCCAGCCAGAGAATATCCAAATAATCTGATGTTGTTGGGCTTTCCCTCAAGGATCTGAAATGGCAAATAAAAATAGGATGCAGCAGAGATGTCATTTCACTATGTCAACAATGATATTCACAACCAATAAAACACTGCAAAACCAACCTGTGCAGGCATGGTGTTGATTCCATTAGCAGAACCATGGTAAATGTATACTTTTCCTGCACCAGTGTCAGCGTAGGGCGCTCCAACAGCAATGTCTGTAAAAGAGAAGCCATTTAGCTATGTGATTTGGTGGAAAAAGCACAGAAAAGGCCAGAAACAAGAACAGATACCAGGTTCCCACCTTGATAGGAGTCCTGATTGATGTCACCGATGTTTTCCACTGCCAGCCCAAACATTGAGTCTTTGGTTCCATTGAGGCGGATTGGGGTGATCTTGGCCCACTTTCCTGCCTGGTTGATGTAGACATAAACAGCTCCTCCAATGTCTCCCTCTTTCATGAAGAACTGAGGGGCTCCCACAACAATATCCTGCCACCTGGGATGCAAAACAAACAACCATTTAAAAACATTTTTAATCATAACTTACAATATCCATGTAGGTTTGATTACATAATGTATGGATAAGCCACAACTGGAAAAGTAGAAGTGAACTTGTGTGACATACCCATCTCCATTCAGGTCGACCACAGCTACATCATATCCAAAAGACGATGCCAGTCCAGGCCCTTCTAGAATGTACTCTGGGGAGAGTCTTGCTGACGCTTCATTCTCTTTTCGCAACAGGACCACAGCCCCACAGTGATTGGCTCGTGGTGCTCCAGACACAATAGTTAGGCCATGCCCCTTGGTGATGCTAAAGCCAGAATCAAGGGAAAATCCTGCAACATAAAATAACAGGAATCAAGGTATATCTCTTACACGGTCTATAATACAGATCATGCATATTTCATGGATAAATGAGTGAATTTGGGATGTAAAGAAAAACACAACTAAATATACTAGTCATGTTATCTTGACGCAACCTAGAAAACATATGTTGATGCACACATAATTATACCAGTAATAATAACTGCAGTGCATTCAAGCATTATGTTAAAATAATGACATGCTAAATACTCACACTATAAACCATTCACTAGTTAGCCATCATGGAGATGGAATGGTTAATGTTTTAGGCACCTCGAAGGTCACAAACCTAAGTAAGTATTGGTCCTCACATCTAGAGTTCTCTCAAAGCTGACCTGCAGAGAAGGCGACTTATACACAAACTGATCAGGGTTGGCAGCAGACAAACTGGTCATGAACAGGATACCTAAGCACACAAAACACATGATTCCCACAATCAAGGTTCAGACCACTGTACCCACCTAGGTAGCTGTTAGCAGGCACAGGCACCAGGTCAGGATCCAAGCGGTTCTCATCTCCAACTTCATAAGGTCCGTCATCATAAAATCCCTTTTCCAACAAAGTGTTGTTCTTTTGCTCTACACGTACAATGCCTAGAGTGGTTGAGAGTGAGGGGTGAAGATGTCAATGGAATGCTGCTGGCTTAAATATGACCCTCAACAAAACAATAATGACACAAGCTAAATGTAATTGGGTGAATTTATTCTACAAGTGAAATAAAAATTCAATTAAAGCACAGTATGGAAATGTCAAATGAAGAAGGTTGCAATGCCTTTCTTTACCTCTAGAGGGCAATGTAAGTCACAATTACTACATGGTTCATTCAGCTGACATTCAAATCAAAACATTGAACACCCATTGATTTTCAAAGTAAATAGGTTTGGCAACTACAACTTAAGTTCTTGCCTTATGAACAGACTCCTACCTTTCCAGTTGTAGGCGCCAGGCGCTCCAAACACCACGTAATGGTAGTCCTTGGTGAACGTGGCAGCCAGACCCTGCTGGCATGAGCCAAACCTCTCATGGCCTCTGGCACGTCCCTCACAGAACTTCCAGTTCCCTCCGTCTTCATCAGAGGACGTATCAATAGTGAGGTCCTGACTCAGGACATAGCAGCGGCCTGTGATGTCACGGGACTCCTGAGCAGTGTCCACAAACAGACGTCTCTGGTAGCGATGAGCACAGGTCTGCAATGACAAGACAGTAGAATCAGGTTAATCTGGAGGCGAGAGAAACGCACACCTGTTTAGGCGAGATGCTGGCTAGCGGAGTAGAACACTTGAAAAAGAAAAAGAGAGCCGCACACTCTAGGAGCTCCGATGCAATAATTGAACAACCTAAATAACCAACGTTTTGGCAGACAAGCTGTCTTCATCAGGGTATAATGAAATCAGGTTAACATCCACCAAGTAAGACAGATCCTCAGCTATTGAATACTGCAGATCTAACGCGAAGTTCCATATGTGAGATATACAAAGCAAAATGAGCCTGGTCAGGAAACCAACCAGTATATCCTCAGACACTGACTTACCACAATCTTCCCTCCGGGGCCCTGGCTGTTAACTGTCACCCCCATCCACTGGTTCTCCTTGTTCTCAACTCTCACATCCTCTGTGGAAATTCATCAGAAGGAATCAGGATGTTATTTTTTATTCTTGCTTTAGAATAATTTATTACAATTACAGTATATTGTGAATAATAAAGCATCGTGTTAATTCATATGTTGTGTAGGAGAGAGAAACAGATATGAGTAACACCTCACCTTCATTGTCAAAATCGATGCGATCACAGTCATCGGATTCTGTGGTGATGTCACAACTGTACAGGCCTCCGGTTATGTTGGCTCTCTGGTTGGCCAGAGCTTTGGCTCTTGGTGCTCCAATCAACAGTCTGTAAGAAAAATCCAATGACTGTATCTTTAAGATATGTATGGTCTGTAGATTAATGTACTGTGACAATAGCAGATGTCAGAGATGTTTGGTAATCCTATACTGCAGCTGTTCTATTCAATAATTCATACTGACCATTTTTAGACATGGGATTAGATGCAGTCAATTTAGTACCCAGGACTGCACTGAATAACAGAAACCATCTCCATTACTGTGTGTCTATACAAATTGCCAGACAAACTGCCAGCATTCATAATACTGTCTCAAGCGTTTTAAAATAATTGGGAACATGGCCTTTGAGACACAAATATAAACAATTTGTATATCAACTGGCTGTCAGTCCTCAAAATAATTATTTTGGTGGCTAGGGACAAAAAAAAAGAGATTCTCATGATCTATTTAGTCGGAAGTTTACATACACCTTAGCCAAATACATTTAAAGTCGGTTTTTCACAATTCCTGACATTTAATCATTGTAAAAAATTCCCTGTCTTAGGTCAGTTAAGATCACCACTTTATTTTAAGGATGTGAAATGTCAGAATAATAGTAGAGAGAATGATTTATTTCAGCTTGTATTTCTTTCACCATATTCCCAGTGGGTCAGAAGTTTACATACACTCAATTAGTATTTGGTAGCATTGCCTTTAAATTGTTTAACTTGGGTCAAATGTTTCGGGTAGCCTTCCACAAGTGTCCCACAATAAGTTTGGTGAATTATGGCCCATTCCTCCTGACAGAGCTGGTGTAATTGAGTCAGGTTTGTAGGCCTCCTTGCTTGCACATGCTTTTTCAGTTCTGCCCACAAATTTTCTATAGGATTGAGGTCAGGGCTTTGTGATGGCAACTCAAATACCTTGACTTTGTTCTCCTTAAGCCATTTTGACACAAATTTGGAAGTATGCTTGGGGTCATTGTCCATTTGGAAGACCCATTTGCGACCAAGCTTTAACTTCCTGACTGATGTCTTGACATGTTGCCTCAATACATCCACATCATTTCCCTGCCTCGTGATGCCATCTATTTTGTGAAGTGCACTAGTCCCTCCTGCAGCAAAAGCACCCCCACAACATGATGCTGCCACCCCCGTGCTACACGGTTGGGATGGTGTTCTTCGGCTTGAGAGCATCCCCCTTTTTCCTCCAAACATAACGATGGTCATTATGGCCAAACAGTTCTATATTTGTTTCATCAGACCAGAAGACATTTCTCCAAAAAGTACGATCTTTGTCCCCATATGCAGTTGCAAACCGTAGTCTGGCTTTTTTATGGCGGTTTTGGAGCAGTGGCTTCTTCCTCGCTGAGTGGCCTTTCAGGTTATGTCGATATAGGACTCGTTTTACTGTGGATATAGATACTTTTGTACCTGTTTCCACCAGTATCTTCACAAGGTCCTTTGCTGTTGTTCTGGGATTGATTTGCACTTTTCACACCAAAGTACGTTCCACTCTAGGAGACAGAACACGTCTCCTTCCTGAGCGGTATGACAGCTGTGTGGTCCCATGGTGTTTATACTTAGGTAATATTGTTTGTACAGATGAACGTCGTACCTTCAGTCGTTTGGAAATTGCTCCCAAGGATGAACCAGACTTGTGGAGGTCTACAATTTTTTTTATGAGGACTTGACTGATTTATTTTGATTTCCCCACGATGTCAAGCAAAGAGGCACTGAGTTTGAAGGTAGACCTTGAAATTCATCCACAGGTACACACCTCCAATTGACTCAAATTATGTCAATTAGCCTATCAGAAGCTTCTAAAGCCCTGACATCATTTTTTGGCATTTTCCAAGCTGTTTAAAGGCACAGTCAACTTAGTGTATGTAAACTTCTGACCCACTGGAATTGTGATACAGTGAATTATAAGTGAAATAATCTGTCTGTAAACAATTGTTGGTAAAATTACTTGTGTCATGCACAAAGTAGACGTCCTAACCGACTTACCAAAACTATGGTTTGTTAACAAGAAATTTGTGGAGTGGTTGAAAAACAAGTTTCAATGACTCCAACCTAAGTGTATGTAAACTTCCAAATTCAACTGTATGTAGTAGAGTAGACTATTGTGCAATACAATGAGCAATAGGCAGAGCAACAGTAGAGCCGACAATCTAATTTGCAACATATTCAATAATGTGATTGTCCTGTACAACATTAGCTCACTGACAACAACTTATCCAAATCATCCCCCAGTCCCTCAGAGAATCCTAACAACCGCCGGGAGACAATAGGCCTGTGTGAATATGTTAAAGGCTTGAATAATTTGTAGAGCCATTTACATTTGTATTTACTTATTTAACTGGGCAAGTCAGTTAAGAACAAATTCGGCCTACACCGGCCAAACCCTAACCACGCTGGGCCAATTGTGCGCCGCCCTGTGGGCCTCCCAATCACGGCCGGTTGTGATACAGCCTGGAATCAAACCAGGGTGTGTGTAGTTATGAGATTCAGTGCCTTAGACCGCTGCCCACTCAGGAGCCCATATATTTATGCACAATGCTTTATAAGACCTGTGACTGAATGAGATATTGGAATGAAACATTTCAAGTAATATCTTAGCAGGGCTTTTAGGAATTGGCTGTACTTGCACTTCACTAAATGAAAAAAGTGTTCCTGTTAGACTAACACTATAGAGGGAAACACACAGGCAGCTTGCGCATTGTTGAACAACCACAGTGAGAGAAACACCTCAGCAGGACCACTCTGGGTCACATTTTCCAGCCTGGACAGTGAGTGAGAGCCACAGCCCATACCGGGGAGCACTGAGAAAAATGTGAGCAGAAGCATCAATATGAGAATGGCTCACTCTGGGCAAAAATATTGCATAGGCCTATTGCATATTAACTAGAGGAAGTCGTTTTGTAATGCAATTAGGGAAATGTATTACAGTCCACAGTACAAGTCCTCTGTTCAACTGCTTAGGGACCGATCTAGTGGAGAACACATTTGGGTGATCGTGGACCACAGTGTGAATCCAATGGAAACATTGTAAGAATTTCCTCAAAGGGGGTCAGGGAATCCTCTTCACCCTCTTCCTCCACTCTGCATGATTCCACAGGCACTTCCGTAAACCCCCTATTGATTCATTGGATAGTGTCATAGACCTCCAATTAACAAACAAGAACTCCCAAGAGGAAGCCTGTTGGGAAAGAGGAAGATGGAAGCCCAAATTCTGTCCCCTCCCTTCTATCAACAGCCAGTGAAATGCAAATAAGAGCTTAGTCAATACAAAGATCGTAACTACAATTTCACAGTGCAGCTGAGCTTCAGTGTTAGGCACAGTTAGAATGTATATAGTTGAGGGCTTTCAGAATCACAATGTATTTATTGTAATGTTACTCTTGCACATCACACTTTCACTTAACCCTGGAGAAAACAACCCCATACACCTGTAGAAAAAAAGGTTCCAAACGGTTTCTGCGGCTATCCACATAGGATAAGTCTTTTTGGTTCCGGGTAGAACCAAAAGGGTTCTATATGGAACCAAAAAGGGTTCTTCGAAGGGTTCTCCTATGGGGACAAGCGAATAACCATTTTTGGTTCTAGATATAACCTTTTTTTCCCAGAGTATAGAGCTATATTAGGTGGGAAACAACACATCAATGCAGAGATAGTAACACAGAGATAGTAACACAGAGATAGGGATTTGTATCTGCAAGAAAAGGTTTTCAGCATGGTTCTTCAGTGATAGTTGTAGAATTCGGCAAATCACTGAAGAGTAATATTGACATTAACATGCAACACTTCAGCCTTTGCATCCAAAGTCTGGTGCACACATGTAAACAAACTGCTAATTTCTGATGACTTATGGACAAGCACCTTATCCACCCTGTCATATTGACTACTAAACAGCTTCTGATATAGATAAACTCATTCGGAATGACTAAGCAATTTGAACCAAAATGTCAAAACTGCTACTTGGAGCTTCTGAAACTTTCTTCCCTCTGGTCTTCATAGATCTGAATGCCCTAGAGAAGTAATGGGAACACTGTGATGTGATATAAGCTACCGCTAAGCTACCTTCTTCGTAGCGAACTGCCAACAAGTTACATTTGCGGGAAATGAGACATTTTCGGACACGTTCAAAAAATAACATTGCAAATCTACTGCCCCTGTTTCCCTAAAACAGAAAACATCCAGGTTATAGTATCAAGTCAGCATAACTACCACAGGTAATTAAAAGCATACATGGGAAGCCATATCCATATCCCTGTCAAGAAGTCTAAAAGACAATAAGGAAGAGCAAAGAAAGTCAAAACAGAGACCATGTCAAAGCATGGCAGATCAACCATCAGAATGGTTGGTTACAGACTAACAGGAAATGAATAGTGGTGACCAAATTATGGGTGCATCCTTTGTTCACATGTGTGACGCTGCCCCCACCACCACGCACTCACAGTCCCCAGGACCCCTGCAGCTGTTCTAACTGTGTCCGTTTACCCACACCAACACTTGGCACTGGCCTGGAGTTGGCTTGTTATATCAGCCAGGCCATTACAAGAATTAGGCGTGCTGGATTTAAGCAGAGATCCTGCTCAGTGAAAGCTCAGATAGGAACAAAACCCCTGTTAGATGTGGTGCAAAGAGTTCATATACATACTACTGTACAGTGTGATCCAAGAAAAGCCACGATTTCTAGTTGGTTTTGGGTGTCTTGTCTGAGAGAAAACTGCTGCAAGCGGTCTATTGGGTTACATGTGCACAGATGGCCTGGCATGTACAATTCAATGGCCTTTTCTCTGGTTTCACTGTGGAGATATCCTAACCAAATCATCGACGTACATAGCTATTGTTTTGAAAAGGATGCATTAACATGTTCAATATATACACTACCTTTCAAAAGTTTGGGGTCACTTAGAAATGTCCTTGTTTTTTAAAGAAAAGCACATTTTTTGTCCATTAAAATAACATCAAATCGATCAGAAATACAGTGTAGACATTGTTAATGTTGTAAATGACTATTGTAGCTGTAAAACGGCAGATTTTTCTATGGAATATCTACACAAGCGTACAGAGGCCCATTATCAGCAACCATCACTCATGTGTTCCAATGGCATGTTAGCTAATCTAAGTTTATAATTTTAAAAGGCTAATTGATCACTAGAAAACCATTTTGCAATTATGTTAGCACAGCTGAAAACTGTTCTGCTGATTAAAGAAGCAATAAAACTGGCCTTCTTTAGACTAGTTGAGTATCTGGAGCATCAGCATTTGTGGGTTCGATTACAGGCTCAAAATGTCTAGAAACAAAGCACTTTCTTCTGAAACTCGTCAGTCTATTCTTGGTCGGAGAAATGAAGGCTATTCCATGCGAGAAATTGCCAAGAAACTGAAGATCTCGTACAACGCTGTGTACTACTCCCTTCACAGATCAGCGCAAACTCGCTCTAACCAGAATAGAAAGAGGAGTGGGAGGCCCCGGTGCACAACTGAGAAAGAGGATAAGTACATTAGAGTGTCTAGTTTGAGAAACAGACGCCTCTCAAGTCCTCAATTGGCAACTTCATTAAATAGTACCCGCAAAACACCAGTCTCAACTAGAAGTCGACCGATTAATTGGCATTGGCCGATTTATTAGGGCCGATTTCAAGTTTTCATAACAATCGGTAAATCAACCTTTTTGGACGCCGATTATGGCCGATAACATTGCAATCCACGAGGAAACTGCGTGGCAGGCTGACCACCTGTTGCACGAGTACAATGTCAAAAGGACCTTGTGGCTGCAAGGAGCCAAGGTAAGTTGCTAGCTAGCATTTAACTTATCTTGTAAAAAACAATCAATCTTCACATAATCACTAGTTAACTACACATGGTTGATGATATTACTAGGTTAACTAGCTTGTCCTGAGTTGCATATAATCAATGTGGTGCCTGTTAATTTATCATCGAATCACAGCCTACTTCAACTTCGCCAAACGGGTGATGATTTAACAAAAGCGCATTCCCGAAAAAAGCACACAAAAAAAGCACACACTTTGCACAAATGTACCTAACCATAAACACCAATGCCTTTCTTAAAATCAATACACAGAAGTATACATTTTTAAACCTGCATATTTAGTTAAAAGAAATTCATGTTAGCAGGCAATATTAACTAGGGAAATTGCGTCACTTCTCTTGCGTTCACTGCAAGCAGAGTCAGGGTATATGCAACAGTTTGGGCCGCCTGGCTCATTTCGAAATAATTTGCCAGACTTTTACATAATTATGACATGACATTGAAGCTTGTGCAATGTAACAGCAATATTTAGACTTAGAGTTACCACCCATTCAATAAAATATGGAAAGGTTCCGTATTTCACTGAAAGAATAAACGTTTTGTTTTAGAAATTATAGTTTCCGGATTTGACCATATTAATGACCTAAGGCTCGTATTTCTGTGTTTATTATATTATAATTAAGTCTATGATTTGATATTTGACAAAGCAGTCTGACTGAGAAGCGGTAGGTAGCAGCAGGCTCGTAGGCATTCATTCAAACAGCACTTTACTATGTATGCCAGCAGCTCTTAGCAATGCTTGGTGCACAGCGCTCTTCATGCCAATCAACTCCCGAAATTAGGCTGGCAATACTAAAGTGCCTATAAGAACATCCAATAGTGAAAGATATATGAAATACGGGCCTCCCGGGTGGCGCAGTGGTCTAGGGCACTGCATCGCAGCGCTAGCTGTGCTACCAGAGACTCTGGTTTCACGCCCAGGCTCTGTCTCAGCCGGCCGTGACCGGGAGATCCGTGGGGCGACACACCGGTAGGGATATCCTTGTCTCATCACGCACCAGCGACTCCTGTGGCGGGTCGGGCACAGTGCGTGCTAACCAAGGTCGCCAGGTACACGGTGTTTCCTCCAACACATGCACGCTGTGTTAAAAAACAATGCGGCTTGGTTGGGTTGCGTTTCGGAGGACGCATGGCTTTCGACCTTCGTCTCTCCTGAGCCTGTACGGGAGTCGTAGCGATGAGACAAGATAGTAACTACTAACAATTGGATACCACGAAAAAGGGATTAAAAATTCAACAAACAAAAAAATATATATGAAATACAAATGGTATAGAGAAATAGTCGACTCGTCAAAATTCCTATAATAACTTCAACCTAAAACCTCTTAACTTGGAATATTGAACCACCAGCATTCATATGTTCTCATGTTCTGAGCAAGGAGCTTAAACGTTAGCTTTTTTACATGGCACATATTGCACGTTTACTTTCTTCTCCAACACTATGTTTTTGCATTATTTAAACAAAATTGAACATGTTTCATTATTTATTTGATAGATTAGATATTTATTTATGTATTATATTAAGTTAAAATAAAAGTGTTCTGTTACGAAAAATGAGTGAGGAGGTGTGGAGTCAGGCGCAGAGAGCAAAAGATGTGGGAAAAACACGCTTTAATGTCCCGGAAACATAACATGAACCAAAAGTGGCAAAACAAATGATCAGAAATATAAACGGACAGCGTGAAACCCAAATACAAACAAAATACACTCAAACAACAAAACAGACTGTCAAGCCCGCACGAAACAGAAGCGGGCTGAACGAACTATATATATCCCTCCCCTAACAACCAAACAAGAAACAGGTGATACCAATCAGACAAAACCAAAGGAACACAGAACAACGGATCGGTGATAGCTAGTAGACCGGCGACGACGACCGCCGAGCGCCACCCGAACAAGAAGGGGAGTCACCTTCGGTAATATTCGTGACATGTTCATTGTTCATTCATTATTGTTGTAATTGTCATTATTACAAATATATATATAAAAACTGTCTGATTAATCGATATCGGCTTTTTTTGGTCCTCCAATAATCGGTATTGGTATTGGCATTGAAAAATCATAATCGTTCGACCTCTAGTCTCAACATCAACAGTGAAGACGTGACTCCGGGATGCTGGCCTTCTAGGCAGAGTTGCAAAGAAAAAGCCATATCTCAGACTGGCCAATAAAAATAAAATATTAAGATGGGCAAAAGAACACAGACACTGGACAGAGGAACTCTGCCTAGAAGGCCAGCATCCCGGAGTTGCTTCTTCACTGTTGACGTTAAGACTGGTGTTTTGCGGGGACTATTTAATGAAGTTGCCAGTTGAGGACTGGACAGTTGAAGAGATCTTCAGTTTCTTGGCAATTTCTCGCATGGAATAGCATTCATTTCTCAGAACAAGAATAGACTGACGAGTTTCAGAAGCAAGTTCTTTGTTTCTGGTCATTTTGAGTCTGTAATCGAACACACAAATGCTGATTGTCACGTGTGCTCCCTCTCCAACCTCTAGGTCACCAGGCTGCTCATTATGGCGCACACCTGTCACCATCGTTAAGCACACCTGCGTGTCATCAGTCTCACCTGGACTCCATCACTTCCCTGATTACCTTCCCTATATATGTCACTCCCTTTCCTTGCCCAGTCATCATTGTTTACATTTCTGTTTCATGTCTGTGCGTGTTTCTTGTTTTGTATTATTTTGCGTTTATTTATAAAAACACTCACTCCCTGAACTTGCTTCCTGACTTTCAGTGCACATCGTTACACTGATGCAGATCGTTACACTGATCCAGATACTCATCTTGTCACGTTCTGACCTTAGTTCCTTTGTTTTGTCTTTTGTTTTAGTATTGTCAGGGCGTGAGTTGGGTGGGTTGTCTATGTTAGTATTTCTATGATTTTCTATTTCTGTGTTTGGCCTGATATGGTTCCATATAGAACCATATTTAGGTAGCCTGTTTTCCTTTGTGTTTTGTGGGTGGTTATTTTCAGTCTTTGTGTGTCTGCACCAGATAGAACTGTTTCGGTTGTCACTTTGTTGTTATCTATTTTTGAAGTGTTCCGTTTCTTATTAAAAAGATGAACACTAACCATGCACAGAGACATTGGCAATAAGACCCTGAAGGGCTTGAGGTTGTTTTGAGTTCAAATCAGTTTAACACAATCGGTGCTAGACACCGAAGGTTATCTAACTAGAGAGGAAGGGTAAGTGAGTTAATCACTTTGGTTGAGTTGAGTTCAGACAGTGAGGATATTAGTCTGTTATATAGACACACCCGCTGCTCCAATAAGTATGGCCAGCTCATCATAATAGACTATATGCTCCTTTAAAAAAAATGTTCCAAGCCCCAATGTACTAAAAAGGAAGTGGTCACTCAGTACAAGCAATAGCCAATAAATTAGTTGCTAACATTATTAATTCATTCATGTTCCCAAATAAATGTTGCTGATAATTTGGCCAGATTAGCATTTTCCATTGATGCCACTGACTGTGAATATCAGATGCTCTAGGTGGGGGAAAATATAAATAGAGTCAATTGTCGATTGGTTTCACAAATATTTGCGTTGACATTTGGTTTTCTGAGCTGTGTAAAGACATAGCGGGTTAATGAGCATCACAGCTGTTAGCCAGGGCTACACATTAACTATCTTTGTGATCAACTCTGCTTTCACTTGGTTTGTTCATTATCTAAGGTCACATGAGGATTTACATTTGAGATCACAGCCAGTTCTTGACTTGGGCAGGAGCTCACCAGAGCTGAGTACCGGTACCTCAAATGTTCTACTGCTTGAGCTCCTGTTCCTAGAATATTACATCAAAAGTATTGTGGAGCTCCTGCACCTAAAAATAAACTGTACCGGCACCCAAAATGAGTACCGGCACCTATTTCAGTTCAAGTAAAGCACTGATTACAGACAAAATGTTTACAAGACACTGTGTTTCCCTTCTGGTCTCAATGACCTAAAATGGATAGGCCTACACATTTTTTTATGATACTATCTTCTTTGTAACAACCAACCAAGGACAAGAACCCAACAGGGAGGGGAAACTGTCATAAAGGCAAATGGTTCATTTTCCACATGTCTTCTTAGCCTTCATTGGAGTTCTGTAGAAGACAGGGACAGATTTACTAGAATGTTTGTCATTCTCCTAACATTGACTTGACTTTTTGTTTGAATTCTTATTCTTCCGAAATGACATTGCTTCGTAAATCTGATCCCAATGTGTGTGGCTTTTCAAAACACCAAGACTTGAGCTCTTCTATCGTTGTTAATAAATCAGTGGCTCTCTCTCTACCCAACCAAGGAACTCTAGCTTCCCTTTGAAATTGACTGGGACACAGCCAACTGCCAGGCTCCTGAGAAATACCAAGCTTCTGTTTGTCCAACAAATACCATGAAATTCACTATATATTTTGGAGACTGCTGCTTTGGGCCATCAGCAGGCTTCTCTTGAACTTATTTCTTGGACAAGCAGAGAGATACACACACTTGTAAAACATTAACATACAAGTAGGACATTCAACTTTTTTTAACTAGTAATTTACAGCAGCCATTACGGTGAAAATGTGCTTTGAAAATAGCATTAAAAAAAACATTTTAAAAGTTGTGTTGTTCATCTGTTTCCACTCCCTATCCATTTATGGGCACAAAGGCATGATTTAGTCTAAGATGAGCATTTTAACTGTCTTATTCTAACCTTTATTCAAAGCACTTAACCTCAAGCGTGTTCCCTTTCAAATGACACTATGGTTATGCTTAACTGCATCCTCCTACTGTATATACTAATTATAATAATTTAACTGTGGGTCCATATTGCTTAACCTAAAAATCTCTGGTGTTGTAGGTGATAAGCATGTAGTAAATGTGTTAATAGTGATACCAAGAACTGCCGTACCTGAAGAGGTTCACATTGCATTCCTCAAAGCAGGATCTAAGTGAGGATCTAAGCAAAGGAAGGGATATCTGAGTGATCTAAGGAATCCTGGCCAAAATGTTGTTATCAGTGCATTGCAGACTGGGCCTTTGCATCTCTAATGTACTGCAGCAAGTGCCCTCTGGCTGCCACCAAATGTGTGCTTGCTTGTTGGAGCTCAGCTAAGCTCACCCTGGCTACAGTATGTGTGTGGATATGACATGCAGCAGAGCCCATCCCCCTGCTCTGTTCTTCTGGTGGTTAGCTGGAACACACACCTGTGAGGCATGGTTTTGTCCCGCACTGGATCATTGCATTCACCCCTAACTTTCCTGGCACCTCAGGGTTTGCTAAATTAAATGAATCACAGGTTACACACGGATGGTGCCCATCCTATCTATCATTACCATTACTAATCATTATTGAATGTCAGGTATGTCCAAATATTTTGCTCTTTCGGTAATAAAGCAATGCTGACCATAGTTAAAATACATCTTTATTTGATAAAGTTAGACTTCATGGATTGTTCTTTATCTAAATATATTCAATGTTCATGGCTGCAATGTTTTTAAATGGTGCACAGTGCACTGCACACACACAGTGTGTTCTGTCTGGGCCACTGCCCTTAGCACCCTGTTCTAAACCAATAATTCACCCCGACCCATGCCACACTCATCCACTCTCCGTTGGGACAATTACATCAGGTCACCAATCATTCCTCTTTTCAGAGGAATTAATCTAAACTATCAGAGAATGGATTACAGATGAATAGATAAAACCATGGTTGCACCACTGCAGATGCCTGAGTTGCTATTTAGTAGAATGACAACCATTTGTTATAAACTCGGGTTTATAACCAAGTTATGAACTCATTAAATAAGTGCACAAGAATGGAGTTGCAGGCAGATCTATTTTTAAGAATTTAAAACAGCAGAAGTAATGCTGTTGGTTACTTGACACCAAAATTCTTCCGAAATGATAACAGTGATAATATACTTTTCAATAAACATCTGGGTGTGCAATACAGTGTCCCATACTATGAAAAAAATTACGTATGATATCCCGTGTGTATTCACTTCTTAATGTCCTTACATATTTCCTATTCATATTCAGAGGTCCCCATCTCAACCTCTCATTTGGGGGATAGAGTCACTTTCTTTTGAACAAATGTCATTAACATGCATGATTTCTCCAGTGACAAAGCTCGTTACCTCTGGTTTTCCATTGTTAATTTGTAGCAAGGACCCTGTCAAAGGGCATTCTGAAACACACAATGACTGGACCCACGCACTACTGAATATAAATACTCATTGTGCTTCTAGCCTATTAACACGCATTCAACACGTAGGTCTCCAAAACATAGAGTAAAAAAAATGTTTAAATGTTTAACTTTAAAATATTTAAAAACCATGTACGAATAGAAATAGTTCATTTCTCTCCATAACGAAACAATTGTGGAACGTTGCGTTAATAGGAAACGTTTTTAAATGCACAGTATCGTTTTAAATGCACAATATTCTCCTGCCTTGACAAGAAAACGGTCCCACCGGAATTTGGTCAATGGACCTGCTACCATACATCAAGTGATGAACGCTCCAACTAACGTTACTGTAAAATGGAGACCGGAGACGCACAATAAGTAGCCTAACCTACCCACACGAAGTGTAAGCCTAATAAATGTTACATAACTAATTCAACAACAATATCAACAACAACAAAAAACTAAACTTACATTCTCTTATCTGAAGGAATAAGTTGCCGGTGCATGGCTAGAGAGAATCCAAATAAACTGCCCGGTTCCCCGTCTTTCCTCAGGACATTCAAGGTATCCAGGTTGAAGGCTGATATGGGAGTCCATTCTAGCAAACAAAAAAGTGCCACATGAATTGGAAAATATCTTATTGGGAGAACCATTGCGCTAGGAGCAAATGGTACCACTATAGTCCAATGTTGTGCCGCTGTCTCCACGTTCCACTACACCTCGCTCAGGATTCTCTGCTGAATGGTTCTGTTGTTTTCCCGGGGTTATGGATAAAGTTCGTGTAGTACAGCGCCCCTCCCTCCTCTGCTTGGTTGTCACTAGTTAACACATCGACAAAGTCTAAATTGGCTATGGTAATCATTCTTGAAAACAAAAAAAACTGCTTTTTTGCTTTAAATTTAGGGTTAGAGTTAGGTTTAGAATTAGCAGTGTGGTTACGATTAAAAGTTATGTTTAAATCACATTTTAAGAAGAGAAATTGTAGAAATAAACGGGGTTTAGCCATTTGTGGCTGTGTTGACTAGTGACACTCCTCTGCTGCCCTCCACCCTTTACTTACGTCACCTTGCAAATCCCCACAACAGTTTTCTGGGTTTTGATTTTATTTAGAGTTGCCCTGCAATGGCCATTCAGTAGTCGTCATTCATTCCAGTTTCCATTTAAGGTTTATTAGTGTGTAACTTACCATTATTTTTAGACATTTTTTCCCCTTGACATGGTCAAATAACTATGGAAGCCCATTCCCACCACCAAAAACAATATAAAATGTAGATCAAAATGTCGAGATACTTAAGTCAAAAATTGGACATACTAAATCGAAATTTAGATGCCCCAACACTTTTATTCGGGTAAAAAAAATATGGACACAAAAGCAAGTATTGTTGTTTAGAGTGATTTGCCTCAGCACAATTAATCTGTGCTTCAGCCTGATCAACTGTAGTTTACTGATAACCACCACAGCTGCAGGTAGCCTAGAGCTCTGATCCCTCTGGCCAGGGGAAATTAAGCAGTAATGTCATGTATTTATAGCCTAAAAAAAGCCTATTTATTTGTGTTAAGAAAAATGGGAATGTGATCAAATGTTGTTTATATTCAAATTTCAGGTGGCTTAACTACCTAGACCTTTTCAATCCAAAATTATTGACTGGAATTAATTAATCAACACAATAGTGATGACATACTATGTGAGTAACTTTTTAATTACAGATGCCCTGATAATTCTATTGTCCAATCACATTTGTTGTTTAGTCAAAAAAATACATATGACTTGTATGACTAGCCCATATAAAACCATTTTACAGCTGATGTATTACTATGTCATACTAGCGTCCGTAGTTTTACCTGGTTAGGTTAGCCCAGTGGTTCTCAAACCTCTCCTCGGGGACACCCAAATTGTTTCACAATTTTGTTTGAGCCTTGAACTAGTTCACTTGATTGACCTAATCAAGGGCTTGATGATTAGTTGACCATTTGATTCAGGTGTGCTAGTTCTGGAATAGATCAAATACATGAACTGGCTGGTGGTCCCCGAGGAGAGGTTTGAGAACCACTGGATCAGCCTACCAGACCACTGGGTCAGCCTAACCAAAATAATGGCACTGATTGGCCTATAGGTGGCGCTGTTATAAACAGTCTCACTTAAATCCTCATATCCGCCACCCTGTTTAACCAAGAGACTGCAAACTTTGTAGGTAGAGGTCTTTCTTCTTGCTGAACACATTTGTCTCTGAAAAAAACGCTGACTTATTATTAAATCAGGAAATTGGGCCTCCCAAGTGGCACAGTGGTCTAAGGCATTGCATCGCAGTGGCATCACTACATACCCAGGTTCGATCCCAGGCTGTAACACAACCGGCCGTGATCAGGAATCCCATAGGGCGGCGCACAATTGGCCCAGCATCGTCCAGGTTAGGGGAGGTTTGGGCCGGGGGACCTTTAGTTGTCTCATTGCGCTCTAGAGACTCTTTGTGGCGGGCCGGGCAACTTCAGGCTGACCTTGGTTGTCAGTTGAATTGTGTTTCCTCCGACACATTTGTGAGGCTGGTTTCCAGGTTAAGCAGGCGGGTGTTAAAAAGCGTGGTTTGGCGGGTCATGTTTCGGAGGAAGCCTCGCGAGCCTGTTGGGGAGTTGGAGCGATGAGACAAGATCGAAATTGGGGAGAAATCTGATTTTACGTGTCCATTTAAATCCTTTGTAAATACACTTCACAGTGGCCTATCAACGTGAAACGATATAGGATCATCAAATACATTACCATGATGAAACATTCAGTTTGCCATTGATATCTTAAAAAATAAGGAAACTATTAGCAATTCTCTTTTTTGACTATGTAACGCTAATGCTAAAATAATAATGAAAAATCTTCTCATTGACTAAAACTCAGACTCACTCCAAATTTTGTAAAATGGACTCATCACAATAGTCCCTAAAGATTTTGAGAAAAATAACGTTGATGCACTTAAAGACGGCCGCCAGTAGATGCATATTAGCACATACTCTAGTATGCTAAAAATGCAAAAAAATACTTCTTATGAACCATAGGACCAAATGACACCAAATGTTGTAGGCCCATGGTACATGTCTTAACTTAGTTTAAGAAAGCTAAGATATTGGTCAAAAGATGGCTGAGTTATAAAAAATAAAAAATAAAAATTTTACTTGTCCATTTAATCCACTGTAAATCCACTCCACAGTGGCCTATCAACTTGAAACAACCCTCTTATGGACATCCCTAAGATGAACCACACTGAATTTGGTATTGATATCACACTGAATTTGGTATTGATGCATATCGTCGAAAACTTCGTAACTAAATGTTTACCAATTAAATTTTTTAAATATTTATTGAAAGCAGTAACTACCCTCATGAATAGCTTCATTAAATTAAATGAAAGTTCGCTGTAGCCAATAGTGATCAGAAATGGCTATTTGGTAACGAGACTGGACTGAGAGATACATGTAGTCTATTAATCAATGTATATGTACCAATAATCACACTCTTATGCCGACAAATTATAATCAAAAGAGGTCCATATGTTTTAGGGCATCTAGCTAATAATGTCGAAGTGGCCAGGGCTTTTTAGTATTACTAATGTTTGGACATGGATGGACAGCAGGTCAACTGTGAAGACAATCAGTTGGATAATGAACCTCCCAAATCCAGGCAGACAAAGAGATATAGTTGAAGTCTGAAGTTTACATAGACCTTAGCCAAATACATTTAAACTCAGTTTTTCACAATTCCTGACATTTAATCCTTGTAAAAATTCCCTGTCAGTTAGGATCACCAATTAATTTTAAGAATGTGAAATGTCAGAATAATAGTAGAGAGAAGGATTTATTTAAGCTTTTATTTCTTTCATCACATTCCCAGGGGGTCAGAAGTTTACATACACTCAATTAGTATTTGCTAGCGTTGCTGTTAAATTGTTTAACTTGGGTAAAACGTTTTAGGTAGCCTTCCAATTTTGTAACTGAGACAGCCTCCTTGCTCACACACACCTTTTCAGTTCTGCCCACACATTTTCTATAGGATTGAGGTCAGGGCTTTGTGATGGCGACTCCAATACCTTGACTTTGTTGTCCTTAAGCCATTTTGCCACAACTTTGGAAGTATGCTTGGGGTCATTGTCCATTTGGAAGACCCATTTGTGACCAAGCTTTAACTTCCTGACTGATGTCATGACATGTTGCTTCAATATATCCACATAATTTCCCTGCCTCATGATGCCATCTATTTTGTGAAGTGCACCACTCCCTCCTGCAGCAAAGCACCCCCACAACATGATGCTGCCACCCCCGTGCTTCACAGTTGGGATGGTGTTCACAGTTGGGAAGATATCCCTCTAGTGGTGTGGGGGCTGTGCTTTGGCAAAGTGGGTGGGGTTATATCCTTCCTGTTTGGCCCTGTCCGGGGGTGTCCTCAGATGGGGCCACAGTGTCTCCTGACCCCTCCTGTCTCAGCCTCCAGTATTTATGCTGCAGTAGTTTATGTGTCGGGGGGCTAGGGTCAGTTTGTTATATCTGGAGTACTTCTCCTGTCCTATTCGGTGTCCTGTGTGAATCTAAGTGTGCATTCTCTAATTCTCTCCTTCTCTCTTTCTTTCTCTCTCTCTCTCGGAGGACCTGAGCCCTAGGACCATGCCCCAGGACTACCTGACATGATGACTCATTGCTGTCCCCAGTCCACCTGGCCATGCTGCTGCTCCAGTTTCAACTGTTCTGCCTTATTATTATTCGACCATGCTGGTCATTTATGAACATTTGAACATCTTGGCCCTGTTCTGTTATAATCTCCACCCGGCACAGCCAGAAGAGGACTGGCCACCCCACATAGCCTGGTTCCTCTCTAGGTTTCTTCCTAGGTTTTGGCCTTTCTAGGGAGTTTTTCCTAGCCACCGTGCTTCTACACCTGCATTGCTTGCTGTTTGGGGTTTTAGGCTGGGTTTCTGTACAGCACTTTGAGATATCAGCTGATGTACGAAGGGCTATATAAATAAATTTGATTTGATTTGATTTGTTCTTCGGCTTGAAAGCATACCCCTTTTTCCTCCAAACATAACGATGGTCATTATGGCCAAACAGTTCTATTTTTGTTTCATCAGACCAGATGACATTTCTCCAAAAAGTATGATCTTTGTCCCCATGTGCAGTGGCAAACCGTAGTCTGGCTTTCTTAAAGCGGTTTTGGAGCAGTGGCTTCTTCCTTGCGGAGCGGCCTTTCAGGTTATGTCAATATAGGGCTAGTTTTACTGTGGATATAGATACTTTTGTACCTGTTTCCTCCAGCATCTTCACAAGGTCCTTTGCTGTTGTTCTGGGATTGATTTGCACGTTTCGCACCAAAGTACGTTCATCTCTAGGAGACAGAATGCGTCTCCTTCCTGAGCGGTATGACAGCTGCGTGGTCCCATGGTGTTTGTACAGAGGAACGTGGTACCTACCTTAAGGCATTTGGAAATTGCTCCCAAGGATGAACCAGACATGTGGAGGTCTACAATTGTTTGGAGTTCTTTTGATTTTTCCATGATGTCAAGCAAAGAGGCACTGAGTTTGAAGGTAGGCCTTGAAATGCATCCACAGGTACACCTCCAATTGACTCAAATTATGTCAATTAGCCTATCAGAAGGTTCTAAAGCATCATTTTTTTCACTAAGTCAACTTAGTGTATGTAAACTTCTGACCCACTGAAATTGTGATAGAGTGAATTATAAGTCAAATAATCTGTCTGTAAACAATTGTTCGAAAAATTACTTGTGTCATGCACAAAGTAGATGTCTTAACCGACTTGCCAAAACTATAGTTTGTTAAGAATAAATTTGTGGAGTGTAAAATGAGTTTTAATGACTCCAACCTAAGTGTATGTAAACTTCCGACTTCAAACTGTAGGTAGAATTGGCACACTGACTAGTCCAGTCTTTGCCTCAAGCCTTTTTCTTCATTAAGCTGCAAGGAATGGAGCTTCTTAAATTCAGGCTCCATTAGAAAACTTAAAGATTTTCATTTTAAAAGCTTCTTAAAACAAGGAATACTTTTGGTAGACAATGGTCAATTTGATAGGCTCCTAATCATTCATCAACAAGAGAATGGCTTCTAAAATATGTATGACCATTCTGACTCACAACACCTGGTGGACACAATGTTCATGAATAAGTAATTATTCCTAAATGTTGTGGTCTCTACACTTACAGTATGTCTCAAATTAAATGGCATCCTTCTCTCCCAGGGAACCATGCCAGCTCCTTGGCACATCCCCTTACAGGAAGAACACAGCTAATGTGCCAGCTATGCCCTGCTATCTTCTCAATACATTTTGGGAACATAAAACAATTGAATGATGTATGTAGTGCTGTCCTTGAGCTGTTCTTGTCTAATGATGTTCTGTAGTATTATGTCATTCTGTATTATGTTTCATGTTTTATGTGGACCCCAGGAAGAGTAGCTTCTGCTTTTACAACAGTAAATAGGGATCCTAATAAAATACCAAATACCAAAAATACCAAAATGAGTCAAAGCCACTGTGGGTCAGAGCTGAGGACATCCTAAAATGCTAACTACACCGCCCACGTCGCGTGCGCGAGCGATGCAAAATAAATGTACACATTTTTGTTATTCAATCATTGCACCCACACTGCTTGAGCGCATCAACGAGCGTCTGCGTAGCCAGGCACTAAAATAGAACTTGGTTCTATTTGTGTCGCTTGACGCGCAACATGTCCTGCCTCTCCCATTGGGGCATTGTGGGTGATTGAAAGATGAACTGAGGTCCACACTCCAGTCCAGTTGGTGGTGGTAATGCACCTTAAAGTTGGCTGCCAACCGCCATATAGAGTCCAAAGAAGAAGAAGAAAATTCCTGAAGGAGGAGAGATTACTAGAAACTAACTGGTTTATCCTTTTATCTGTGGATTAATTGTCGGAGTAGTGGACCATTTCAGGTAAAATAACAGCCCAATATTTATATCACAGGACAAATTAACTAGCAACAGCAAGCTAGCTCGCTAAATTGTCATAAATGTTTCATGCTTTTCGACCTGTCCCCAAATTAATATAGTTGGTTCAGAGTTCGTTTTGATATTTCAACCTTCGTGTCCTGATTGTGTCTGGTGTGGGTGGACAAAATCAACATGCGCACGATTGTGCATAAACACGCGTGAGCGGTGTGGTCAGCATGTAAGGGGCACTCTGCCCACAGCCTTGTCTGATGAACAAGAGAACAATACTGTGCATAACACTCTTGTTGGGAGACTTCTGACTCAAAGTGTGAGCATTAGTCTTCTCTCTGTTGGACAAACGCGTGAATACAGTTTGTTGGCATGTCCTGCAAGAAAAGATTATTGATGAGTAGAGTGTACTTTAGCCTCAAGGAATACTTAATTAAAAATATATATATAACCCAACCCTGTGTACATTTGTTCACACATATCAAATACACATGGTCTTAACATGTTTCAATGGAATTTTTGCCGCCTATTTCTCATTCACAAAATATTGTGTTTGATCATGCCTTTAAGATGGTTTACAGATTGAACTGACCTGAGCCTTGTTCTCACTGCAGAGAACAAAACAATGTGGGCATTGTAGAGACCTCAAAGCTAAATCTGTTCCCATTTCAGCTAGTCAAAGATTATAGGGAGAGAGAGTGAGTGAGAAAGAGAGAGAGAGAGAGAGAGAGAGAAATTCCATCTAGACACAATTGCTTTAGAGCACACAAAAAAACGATACATACCTCGGCCTACACATCAGCGCCACAGGTAACTTCCAAAAGCTGTGAACGATCTGAGAGATGCCATCAAACGGAACATAAAATTTGACATACCAATTATGATCTGACTAAAAATACTTGAATCAGTTATAGAACCCATTGCCCTTTATTGTTGTGAGGTCTGGGATCCGCTCACCAACCAGGAATTCACAAAGTGGGACAAACACCAAATTGAGACTCGGCATGCAGAAATATGCAAAAATGTCCTACAACGTAAAGCACAAAATAATCCACGCAGAGCAGAATTAGGCCGATACCCGCTGATTATCAAACTCGAGCTGGTCCTTGGGTAAGCTGGTCCTTGGCCTCTGTTCACAAACACAAACAGAGCCCCAGGACAGCAACATAACCAAATCATGTGAAAACAAAAAGATAATTACTTGACACATTGGAAAGAATTAACAAACAAAAAACAACGCAAACTAGAATGTTCTTTGGCCATAAACAGAGAGTACACAGTGGAAGAATGCATGGCCACTGTGACTGCCCCAAAATTAAGGAAAGCTATGACTATGTACAGATTCAGTGAGCATAGCCTTGCTATTGAGAGAGGCCGCCATAGGCAGACCTGGCTCCAAAGAGAAGACAGGCTGTGTGCACACTGCCCACAAAATCAGGTGAAAACTGAGATGCACTTCCTAACCTCCTGCCAAATGTATAACTATATTAGAGACACATATTTCCCTCAGATTACACAGACCCACAAATAATTTGAAAACAAATCCAATTTTGATAAACTCCCATATCTTTTGGGTGAAATACCACAGTGTGACATCACAGCAGCAAGATTTGTGACCTGTTGCCACAAGAAAAGAGCAACCAGTGAAGAACAAAGACCATTGTAAATACAACCAATGTTTATGTTTATTTATTTTCCCTTTTGTACGTTAGCTATTTGCACATCATTACAACACTGTACTGTAGCCATATTATGACATTTGAAATGTCTCTATTCCTTTGGAACTTTTGTGAGTGTAATGCTTACTGTTCATTTTTTGTTTATTTCACTTTTGTTTATCATCTATATCACTTGCTTTGGCAATGTAAACATATAACATATGTTTCCCAATCCAATAAAGCTCTTTGAATTTAATTGAGGGGGGGGGGGGGGCGTGCCTATGACTGGGAGGTGCCTATGCAGGTCAAAAATAATAGAAGCATTACTGGTTACAGCAAAGATGTGTCAGAACACAAGGATTAAAATAATGGAGATCCCAAGACCAAAGCAAGATACCATTAGGCAAGTCTCTACTAATTTAATCCAGTTATCTCATGAGGTAGAACAAATAGTACAGTGCATGTATGTACAGTATGTAACGTTATGCTCAGCATTTCCTCAACAAAAATATTAAAATAGTTTCCATCAAGTCAATGTATGCTTTATAATTGCAATAAAGCAGGATATTGAGTTCCAATACTAAGGAACTTGATTATCTATCCTCTCAAACTACAATCTTGTGAAACACAAAGTCAATTACATGACCATTCTAAGTCAGGAACGAGAATTCCAGATTACTTGTTGAATAGCTTCTGAGTCAAATTGTCCCTATTATGAACAACAATTATGAACTCTTAAGTCCAAGCGTCTTGGTGCCCGCCTATCTCTCATAGGGTAACCGCGGTCAATCTGACTATCAAGAACAATGTCTTTAGACGGTGGCATTGTCACAGGTGTAGGCATGCAAGTAGCCTGTGTCACAGTCTCATTACACACTTGCGTGGATGCAGCTGAGTCAGTGTCCTGAGAATTTGACTGTGAGCCCCCAGGTGATGACTGCTGGTTCAGAGGGTCACCCAGTAACAGTTCTGGACCACTCACGACTGGTGGTTCTGTCGGTGTGACAGTAACTGATTTGTGTGCCTTCTCCAGATGATGTCCTCTGCAGGTTGAACAGTGTAGGACACAGGACCAGTCTGAGCAATGACTGTAGCAGGAACCCACATTGGTCCATTGAGGTAGTTCCTAGCTAGACCATTTCTCCAGGATTGAAAGCTCTGTCCTTTGCTCTCTGTTTACAATGTATGGCTTGACTCTTCTGTTGACTTCACACTTCGTCTCTTTTGCGTTCTGAGGTTTGAGTAGGTTGAAGCTTGTGCGTAGCTCTCTTTTCATGAGTTGAGATGCAGGCGAAGCCTTGGTGGTTGCGTGCAGCTTGTTCCTGTAGGATAGCATAAAGCTGTTCAAGCGTCCCTTGACCCTAAGACACTTTCAAGGCATGTTTCATGGTCTGTAGGAACCTCTCCATCATCTGATGTGCTGTCTCACATTCACCTGTAGGAACATGGACATTTCTTGGGACACTAACTGTGGCCCGCTGTCGCTAACAAGTTGGAGTGGCGATCCTAACCGACTAAACACTTCTCCAATCTTCTTAATGGTCTTCTCAGTAGTAGTAGACCTCATGATTGCAACTTATGGCCACTTGCTATAAGCATCCATGACCACGACAAACATTCTGTCTTTGATTGGACCTGCAAAGTCAATGCTTTCTCCTCAATGCTTCCATCCAATCTAGGCCACCAGAAATAGCTTTGTGCGATTTCCTTCATGTGAACCATTCCATAATGACCTGAGTGTAGCTGTTGCAACACTGGTTTCTTTAGAGAAAACGGAATGATAACTCTCCTCCCCACAGCAGACAAACCGACAGCTCAGGTTTCAGGTCCGGAGCATCTCCTGCAGCTTTACCTTTGATGATAATGTCCATCACATCAGATAACACGGGTCATTTCTGGCGTTTCTCCACACTTATGTTGAAATGAATGGTGCGTTTTCCACTTGTCTGAAGTAGAAGATGTCCACTTGGTGTGACTCTAGTTTGACCACAGGTAGTGATAATCTGGAAAGTCCATCTGCGTTGCAGTGCAGTACTGACTTGCGGTTCTTGATGTCATAGGTGTGTGCTGACAACAACAAAGCCCATCTTTGCATATTCCTTGCAGCAAGTGACAGAATCCCAGTATACGGTCCAAAGATGCTCCTCAGTGGACGATGATCTGTAAGAAGGGTGAACTTCCTCCCATACTGATACCGGTGAAACTTTCGCACTCCAAAAATTATGCCTTGGGCTTCTCGTTCTATCGGTGCATAACTAGTTACTTTTCTGCTTCGTTCAATGTCCTCAATGCGAAAGCGATCGGCTTCTCTTTACCGGAAGGCATGATATGAGACAAGATTGCTACCACACCTTATGGACTACTATCATCAGCTAGTTGGAAGGGCAATGACAGGTCAAAGTTAGTTAGTTGTTTAGTACATTACCTTGTTTTGTCCTGACAAAGCGACTGATGCAGTGGCTTCAGCTTTGTTGCTAAGCTCGTTTTCATCCGCGTCCATCTGCAAATAGGCTTGGCAGAACTTTTGACCCCCAGCTAAATTCTCTAAAAGATTGTTGATATGTAGTAGTGGATACTGCTCAGCGGACAACTCAGGGTTAATTGTGACTTTAAAGTCTCCACATATCCTGACACCACCATCCTTCTTGAGGACTGGTATGATAAGTGTCGGCTGTGAGGTGAATTGTTAACACAATTTTGTCCTCATTAATGTAATTTGCAAGAACAAAATACTCTAACCATTCTGTATATGAGCTCCACTGCTCAATACTTTCATCAAACTGTCAAATGTTTCCAACAATTCTAGACATTTTTTTTCCAATAGGCTCCTGATTGTCACTCACTTCAATATTGTCCTCAACCACAGCAAGAGTTTCCTCAGTCAAGTGATCTTCATTCACTTCACTAACTAATGTTTCATCTTCAAATTCGCTAATTTAGCAGTTTTCTTCTTCCCATGTTCGTCTTCACAGTTGAATACATTTTCCTTTCCTTTAATCACTGAATATTCCTCCCTTTTTAACCACGTTGTTTTCCCGCTCCGATGTCCATAGTGAATCATTTTCTGCCATCCATGCCGATGCTAACTCTCTCTTAGCTAACTTGATGATGCACTTGCCACTGCTATCAATACACTGTCCTAACATTAGCCTAGACAGTACCACGGAAAACTTGTAAAAACGGACTCCTTCCGGACAGAATTGTCACTGCACTGTAGGTTCAGACTTACTCGTCGCCAATCTTTTGTTATGTCTCGTGGATTTCATAACCATGAGTTTATAACAATTCAACAATGATGAAACAGGAGACAGGAATTCAGTTCAACCATTTTTCTAGAACGTGATCATATCAACACACACAACTCTGTTGATGCTCTGCTGCACAACCCCAATACACCACAACTGCGGCTACGCTACATTACCTGGGAGAATGTGATTTGGCTCAGTGGCAGTGAAGCATGAGCCAAATCAGTTTTCAGTGTAGGTATTTCTAAGATTCCATTGATCCGGCATGGTCTGTGCATCTTCACCTCAGGCATACAATGAGTGTACAAAACATTCGAGACACCTGCTCTTTCCATGACGTAGACTGACCAGGTGAATCCAGGTGAAGGCTAGGATCCCTTATTGATGCCACTTGTTAAATCCACTTCACTCAGTGTAGATGAAGGGGAGGAGACAGGTTAAATAATCATTTTTAAGCCTAGAAACAATTTAGACATGGATAGTGTATGTGTGCCATTCAGATGGTAAATGGGCAATACAAAATATTTAAGTGCCTTTGAACAGGGTATGGTAGTAGGTGCCAGGCGCACTGGTTTGGGTTAAGAACTGCGACGTTACTGTGTTTCCCACGTGTATCAAGAATGGTCCACCACCCAATGACGTCCATCCAACTTGACACAACTGTGGGAAGCATTGGAGTCAACATGAGCCAGCATCTCTGTGGAACGCGTTCAACACCTTGTAGAGTCCATGCCCCGACAAATTGAGGCTGTTACGAGGGCAATACAGAGGGGTGCAACTTAATTTTAGGAAGGTGTTCTTAATGTTTTGCACACTCAGTGTACAGTACTACCCTTTACGGTGATATTTTCTGAGCAGTGATTAATAACTGTACAGTATAAATATGTAATGTCACAGAATTGACAGGCCAGTTGAATATAAATACTGATAATGCTTAGAATTGATAATGATAATTGGTTTAAGAACAATACAGTAACTGCTGTGGGCCTATGAATTGTTAAGTTGGGTTTGCGCCCCCCCCCTTGGGTTGTGCCGTGGCGGAGATCTTTGTGGGCTATACTCGGCCTTGTCTCAGGATGGTAAGTTGGTGGTTGAAGATATCCCTCTAGTGGTGTGGGGGCTGTGCTTTGCACGGTCGGTTAGGTTATATCCTGCCTGTTTGGCCCTGTCCGGGGGTATCATCGGATGGGGCCACAGTGTCTCCTGACCCCTCCTGTCTCAGCCTCCAGTATTTATACTGCAGTAGTTTATGTGTCGGGGGGCTAGGGTCAGTCTGTTATATCTGGAGTACTTCTCCTGTCTTATCCGGTGTCCTGTGTGAATTTAAGTATGCGCTCTCTAATTCTCTCTTTCTTTCTCTCTCTCGGAGGACCTGAGCCCTAGGACCATACCTCAGGACTACCTTGCATGATGACTCCTTGCTGTCCCCAGTCCACCTGGCCGTGCTGCTGCTCCAGTTTCAATTGTTCTGCCTGCGGCTATGGAACCCTGACCTGTTCACTGGACGTGCTACCTGTCCCAGACCTGCTGTTTTCAACTCTCTAGAGACAGCAGGAACAGTAGAGATACTCTTAATTATCGGCTATGAAAAACCAACTGACATCTACTCCTGAGGTGCTGACTTGCTGCACCCTCGACAACTACTGTGATTATTATTATTTAACCATGCTGGTCATTTATGAACATTTGAACATCTTGGCCATGTTCTGTTATAATCTCCACCCGGCACAGTTAGAAAAGGACTGGCCACCCCTCATAGCCTGGTTCCTCTCTAGGTTTCTTCCTAGGTTTTGGCCTTTCTAGGTAGTTTTTCCTAGTCACCTTGCTTCTACACCTGCATTGCTTGCTGTTTGGGGTTTTAGGCAGGGTTTCTGTACAGCACTTTGAGATATCAGCTGATGTAAGAAGGAATATATAAATACATTTGATTTGATTTTGATTTGATTAAGTCAAATATAGATGTGAAACCAGCATCTCTATTAATAGTCTCAGGCATGTGCAGATTTTTCAACAGTGTTGTTTGAATCTGCTATAGAGCTCTAAGGCTGTGTTGATACCAGGCTGGAGGCTGAGGTAAAGTGAGAGAGGAAGTGCCAAAAAAGCTAATGATAGCGGTCATGCAGCTGGTATCAGCCCGTGAGAAAACCATCAATCCACGCATACAGAATACAAGATTTTAAGTCTATGGTTTCATATGCTACATGCAACTGAATTTATTGCTATTATGAAATTAAGATGTGCTTAGAAATGATTTATCTTTATCTATGTTGGCAATTTACCAAATTAGGTGGCAAATTAATTAATGGCTTTGTGACAAAAATGGCTTTGTGATCAAGGCGACTGATAGTGCCCTATGTGCTGTACTGTATGTTATGCATCCTCATCAAGAATTATAGCCTATTTTTCTGTCTTACTGTCCAAAATGTTGATTTGATAAATTAATGGGTAGCAAAGGGTCATGAAGTCACCAGGGCCATGAAGTCACCAGGGCCTTTGACCTATGAGGTATGCCTCCCATTATCAAACTAGTATAGCAACCAAAAAAAGAAACCACATAAACAGCAGGCAGGGCTTTCATGTCCAGTATAGCCCTGGGTGGGTATGTAATAGGAGATGTCAGAAGAGGTCAGTTTGCTATGCCAGATTGTCTCAGGTCAACGGTACGGGGTAACCTGAGAGATATTGGGGAGAGACAGGTGAATCTCCACAGATGAGAGAGCCTTTCTTCACAGATTTGCTTATATTATAGCAAGAACAGCTCAAATACGCAAAGAGAAATGACATTTGATCGTTACTTTAAGATGTGAAAGTCAGTTAATACGGAAAAGTTCAAGAACTTTGAAAGTTTCTTTAAGTGCAGCCGCAAAAGCCATCAACCACTATGATGAAACTGGCTCTCATGAGGACCGCCACAGGAAAGGAAGACACAGAGTTCATCAGAGTTACCAGCCTCAAAAATTGCAGCCCAAATAAATGCTTCACAGAGTTCAAGTAACAAACACATCTCAACATCAATTGTTCAGAGGAGACTGCATGAATCAGGCCTTCATGGTCGAATTGCTGCGAAGAAACCACTACTAAAGGACACCAATAAGAAGAAGAGACTTGCTTTGGCCAAGAAACACAAGCAATGGACATTAGACCAGTGGTCTGATGACTCCAAATTTGAGATTTTTGGTTCCAACCGCCATGACTTTGTGAGACAGAGTAGGTGAACGGATGATCTCTGCATGTGCGGTTCCCACCATGAAGCACGGAGGTGTTAGGGTGTGAGGGTGCTTTGCTGATGACACTGTCTGTGATTTACTTAGAATTCAAGGCACACTTAACCAGCATGGCTGCAGCGACACACCATTCCATCTGGTTTTCATTTGTTTTTCAACAGGACAATGACCCAACACACCTCCAGGCTGTGTAAGGGCTATTTGACCAAGAAGGAGACTGATGGATTGCTGCATCAGATGACCTGGCCTCCACAATCACCCGACCTCAACCCAAATGAGATGGTTAGGGATGAGTTGGACTACAGAGTGAAGGAAAAGCACCCAACAAGGGCTCAGCATATGTGGGAACTCCTTCAAGACTGTTGGAAAAGCATTCCAGGTTAAGCTGTTTGAGAGAATGCCAAGAGTGTGCAAACCTGTCATCAAGGCAAAGGATGGCTACTTTGAAGAATCTCAAATATAAAATATGTTTTGATTTGTTTAACACTTTTTTGATTACTACAGTACATGATTCCATATGTGTTAATTCATGGTTTTGATGTCTTCACAATTTTTCTACAATGTATAAAATAGGAAGAATAAGGAAAAACCCTTGAATAGGTGTGTCCTAGGTGTGAGTAGGTGTGTCCAAACTTTTGACTGGTCCTGTACATTTGTATATACTTTATATTCCATAAAACATGATTTATTATGTATATATATATTTTACCACTTTAAATATGTTTTGCCACCAGACTTTATTGCTTTGTTAAGGCGTCTTAATACGAGTGCTGTTTGGAACTTATGCTGCTTTTGAGATTGGAGGGCTGGCTTCTGAAGTTACAGTGGTGAAATCAAAACTGACTGGTTGAAGAAACCAAACCCAGAAGTTATCGGACAGAGCCCAAAGAGCACAGCAGGCTTGGCACTCATAAAGGCATTTAGACAACTGCCGTTACACCCCATCTAACAATCCTGGACTAGTCACTGCAATGCAATGCAATGACAGATGCACCATTAGACCACTAAGGAGTACAGCACTCCTCATTCATTACCATGCCATCTGTTCACCTCATTTATTACACACTTAGCCTCTTGTCATTCTGTGTCTTCAAGTCTCAATATGAGGAAATGGGAGTGTAGTGTGGTTCAAAGGGATTTAAATGCATTCTAATTGATGACATCCATTTTAAGTTTGATTCTTTGGTGTAGCTCTAATAAATGGTCACATGATCGCATCATAATGATTTCTCACAGGATTTTGTTACATCTGTGTTTGGGGAGATATTTGGGCTACTTGCATATCAGGTGGTTCTTTTGTCTCATAAAAACATGACTTGGACAGATTTATCATCCTTATGTTTGCATACGCATCTTAATTCAGTCTGACATCTCCAACAGGCGAGATAAAGTGTCACCTGAGACAAATTCACCATGAAACTCCAGAGAGCACAGACTCACATACCATTGTGACCCCACTACACAGTTCACCCTGCATCACTTCAGATCAATCGATTTCTGAGATAATACAAAATGTGTAAACAAAAATATTCAACTCTGAAGCTTGTTATCAAGGTTATACATTTTAGGAAATGCGGTTGGAAAAACACAAACATCAGTCACAGCTATTAACAATTGAGCCGCAGAGCGCTTACTGCTTTTCATTAAAAGTGTGTGAACGTCTGGTGAGTGAGTGTGTGTGACACTAAAAGCCACAGTGAAAAGTCTCCGGCCAGAGAGGCACCAGTAGCTGTGTGAAGCGTGGTGTTAAATCACACTGTGTGAAAGGGAGAGCTCCTGATCTACTCCTGTTGTGACAGTGGCACAGCCCTTTGTGGAGAAACCCCTGGCAGTAAATCTGCTCTGGTCCCCCTCACAAAGGACTGCCTCCCTTTTATGACTCCTGGGAGGGTGGTGTGCCTCTGAATAAACAATGAGGGGAGTGGGACCTTGCGGCATTCTTTCTCAGGCAGGTCCAGCAGATGACGCAGGGAATTCTGGGGGACTCCCCTTTGTTCTCACTTCAAACTGCAGGATTGTGTTTCCCTCGATACAAAGCCATGCAATTTCTCCATGTGTCTCTCAGGTTGTTCTGGCAAAGCATCGTAAGGCTCATCGCAGGTAATAAGGTCAATTTGTAATATCCCCAAGAAGTGATAATTCTAAATGATAATACATATATAATATATTTAGAACATAATTATATCCTGTGCACTGCAATGACATATTCACCATTTAAATGCACAGAATGAATGCACTGCAATGACATATTCACCATTTAAATGCACAGAATGAATGCACTGCAATGACATATTCACCATTTAAATGCACAGAATGAATGCACTGCAATGACATATTCACCATTTAAATGCACAGAATGAATGCACTGCAATGACATATTCACCATTTAAATGCACAGAATGAATGCACTGCAATGACATATTCACCATTTAAATGCACAGAATGAATGCACTGCAATGACATATTCACCATTTAAATGCACAGAATGAATGCACTGCAATGACATATTCACCATTTAAATGCACAGAATGAATGCACTGCAATGACATATTCACCATTTAAATGCACAGAATGAATGCACTGCAATGACATATTCACCATTTAAATGCACAGAATGAATGCACTGCAATGACATATTCACCATTTAAATGCACAGAATGAATGCACTGCAATGACATATTCACCATTTAAATGCACAGAATGAATGCACTGCGTGAATAAATAATACAGTTTCAAAGTGTCAATTGGCTAAACACAAATAATCCAATCAATGTTGACACTATCTGCTGTATAATATGCACTCAAACACATCGCTTCATCTGCAAGAAGGTAACCTAATTATAGTGTTGTTTGAAAGTGAACACTTCCTTCCAGTTGTTATTCCAGCTGCAGCTTGCCCATTTGAAGCTATTGTTGTAATAAAAAAAAAGACCCTCTCATCTGAAAAAAAGGCAACATGACTTATTCAAAGGAAACAGGTGCTCAATCATGAGAGCCCGGGCATGGATGGTTCTAACATTAACGTCGGTCTCTTCCTGCACCTAGCAGAGGAACTCAGAGGTCTCAGAGAGCTACCCTGGCCAGAGTCTGACCAGGAATGGTCTTACAAAGCTAAAAACCAGTTGAGGAAATCATATCCATGTTCAAACGATGCATGAATATGTGAGGTGCATTGAGGAAAATCCATATACTAATGGTATTCATGCATTTTTCTTGACCAATGGTTATATCAATCATATGAATTGCATTTTCAAACGGCAGTTGGTGCTTGACTAATCAGCAAAACAATATAAAAATTTTCAGAATTTTGTGTGCTAAGACAAAGGGAAACATAAATCACCAGTTGCGTATGGATGTCATAACCATAAAATCAACCATGTATAAACATCGGGTCCAATTGACTAAGGGATGACCAAGGGCGAGTTGCCATGGTGATGAATGCTGCAACCATAGAATTAGGAATTAGAATACTTAGCAATTTAACAGGATCTCTATAGCTGCAACACTCCCAGCAAGACAGGCTCAGCTAATCACACGGCAGCCAAAGCCCTTTTACTGAACTCGAAAGCTGCCTGCATTCATTGAGTGATCTCACTTATAGATTACTCAACCCTAAATGTTTGACATTGTCTTATAGTCATTGTCTTATAGTCATTGTCTCATACAGTATGATTCGGGTTATGGTAGATTTGAACTCCACAGTAGGAGAGAGAGAAGCCTTTTAGCACCAGGCAGGCTCAGTTGATTTATGGGGATCCTATGCACCACTGCTCCCTCAGCACTGAGTGAGTGAGTGAGTATTCAGAGCAGCAGGAGAACCCAGCTAACACAGTGGGGTTGCCCACAGTTGATTTGCTTCACAATGCACCACAATGAAAGTCATATCCTCCACTTTCTTCTATAATCTTGTTAGGTGCAGGAACAGTCCTTGGCAACTGAAGTGTTGCAAACTCAACTAAGTATAGTGTGTGTGTGTTTTCTCTGTTGAAAGTTTAACCAGAAACAGATTTGTCTTCACTGAAATGGGCCTGACCCCCAGGAAAAATCATTTGAATCTCCCTACTTTGTCTGTATTGTCCAACTTCAGAATAATTTAAAGGATAAAAAAACAACATGAAAACATACTAATAAAAGTAACCTTACCCATTAGGCATTGGGGTCTTTCCCTCCCCTTTCCCACTGCGAATCTCTGCCTGATGAGAGGAATGGCTGCTTTTGTAAAGAACATTGGAAGTGTAAACAGGCACTATTGGTCACCCTGGATACCTGGAATTCCAAACAGGGACCGGGGTGGACAACCAAATTTGGATCAAGGGTCATGTTTGCCAGGGCCCGAGTCACATGGTTTATCAACAATAGAAATACATAACTACAGTTAAATATTGCACAACATATATTAGGAAGGCTGGAAGTCAGATATTTTCCCATTTTAAGGGACATGCTCATTGACCATAATGTATTAAGTTGATTTTCAGCGATCCTGTGATCTGTCCACATCCAATGTCTGGTCAGCTTTATTAGATCACTGATGAAGAATGTTGATCTGTTGACCGCGTCTATTCATTGGCGACCTAATTAATTGTGTGTCACAATTCTGAGTTGATGACTGATTTAATTTTTTTTAACCGCTCAGCATTTAATTGCCTCAGTGAGCGGCTGGACAGATATGGTTACCATCCCCCTCACTTCTGCTGAGCCTGTTGGTTGTATGAGATGAATACCATAATTTGAAATGACTCAACTGTGCAAAATGAACGTCAGTGAGACCTACATGGTAGTCCCATAAGGGCTGTATCTACTATATATTTCTAGATTAAATCTACACACTAGCTTCAATCCAGCTCTTTAGTCGTCAAACTTCCTCATAAAAACACATTACATAAAAAATATATGTTTTTTTACATAACTATAGACTTTTCATTGGAATGCTCCTGTGTTGCCAGGGTGACCACTAATGAATTATCTTTATCTACTCCTAAACCATTAGTGTTGTTCCCACTGCAGTGTTGGGAAATAAACTGTGAAGATGTAGTTTACCAAGCTACCAATTACTTCACACTGGAAGAAGTTAAGCTACACCAAAGCTGCTCTTAAGAAATCTTTGACCCGTGCGTTAATTTAATTAACATAATAAAACAATTCCCATCAAACTCTGTCAGTTTAACCTAGAGATACAGTACAAGACCAAAAGTATGTGGACACCTGCTCGTCAAACATCTCATTCCAAAATCATGGGCATTAATATGAAGTTGGTCCCCCCCTTTGATGCTATAACAACCTCCACTCTTCTGGGAAGGTTTTCCACTAGCTGTTGGAACATTGCTGCAGGGATTTGCTTCCATTCAGCCACAAGAGCATTAGTGAGGTCGAGCACTGATGTTGGACGATTAGGCCTGGATCGTAGTCGGCGGTCCAATTAATCCCAAAGGTGTTCAATGGAGTTGAGGTCAGGGCTCTGTGAAGGCCAGTCAAGTTCTTCCACAATGATCTCGACAAACCATTTCTGTATGGACCTAGCTTTGTGCATGTGGGCATTGTCATGCTGAAACAGGAAAGGGCCTTCCCAAACTTTTGCCACGAAGTTGGAAGCACAGAATCGTCTATAATGTCATTGTATGCTGTAGCATTAAGATTTCCCTTCACTGGAACTAAGGAGCCTAGTCCGAACCATGAAAGACAGCCACAGACCATTATTCCTCCTCCACCAAACTTTACAGTTGACACCTTGCATTGGGGAAGGTAGCATTCTCCTTGCATCCAGTCCAATGGCTTCAAGCTTTACATCACTCCAGCTGACGCTTGGCATTGCGCATGGTGATCTAAGGCTTGTGTGCTCCTGCTCGGCCATGGAAACCCATTTCATGAAGCTTCCGATAAACAGTTATTGTGCTGATGTTGCTTCCAGAGGCAGTTTGGAACTCGGTAGTAAGTGTTGCAAACGAGGACAGACGATTTATACGTGCTATGCGCTTCAGCACTCAGCGGTCCCGTTCTGTGAGCTTGTGCGGCCTACCACTTCGCGGCTGACCTGTTTTGGCTCCTAGACGTTTCCACTTCACAATAACAGCACTTATAGTTGACAGGGGCAGCTCTAGCGAGGCATAAATTTGACGAACTGACTTGTTGAAAAGGTGGCAGCCTATGACGGGCCATTCTACTGCCAGTATTTGTCTCTGGAGATTGCATGGCTGTGTGCTCAATTTTATACACCTGTCAGCAACGGGTGTGGTTGAAACAGCCGAATCCACAAATTTGAAGGCTTGTCCACATACTTTTGGTTTTTTGCATGGGCATATGCCTATGTCGGCCTTCTGCATCTGCAGTGAAAAGTGGCAGAGCTAACAGCACTGTTTGTCAGACCAGGTGAACATGAGACATCCCAAAAATCGGTCTCCTCATGAAAACATCTGTAGTGTCTGAATGGTTTGGCCTACTAACTAATAAAAGACTACTCTATGAAAGACGATACTCTCACAAATACGTTTGCTCTAAGACCCCCACAAGTGTCACGGGACTCGTCTGAAGGTAACTCATACAAATGAATGGGAAGTATGGTGGTAGTTTTGTGCCAACAAAAAAAAAACTTTAAATATGTGTCCAAAATGTTTTTTTACAGTCTTTTTTGCCATTTATGAATGTGTCATTCAATGAGTTTCTATGGGTCAAATTAAATATTTATCAAATATTTATTTAAAAAAGAAATACATACAGGGGTTCTAAGATTCCAAATCAAATAGCTTAATGATACATGCATGGTATGACCATCTTAAAACAATTCCATATTTTAGCTTAGTAGAACTTCCCCCAGGCTTTGACTTTTAGAGGTCTAGAAAAATATAGTTTACTTAACTAAAGCTACCTTGAAAAAGTAGTCCACTACATCCAAACTGCTTCGTGAAAAATTAGAATACAAATTGCAAGAACAGGTCACTCAGTAGTCCGATTTTAACATAATGTGTCATTTATTCTATTAAACACAAAAACTATGTTTCAAGTGTGAACTAGGCAGAATTGAACAACTTTTTGCCGACTTCATCCATATTTTATTAAATTTTTTGCTAAAAAGCTAGTGTGTTGTTCCAGTAGTTAGCTACACTGCTAATTAATGACTGAAAACACTACCAAGATTTGAATTTCGTTCAACTACTACCAAGCTACTGTAAAATGTAGTTTAATTACTAGTTGAACTACGTGTAGTTCACTAATCCCCAACACTGTCCCACTGGCAGCCAATAGTTTTGAGAAGAAGTTCTGAGCTTTCTCTGCCAGGAATAGCTCATTAATGGCCATTCTGATAGATGGAGCCTGAAGTCTGTCTTTGTTCCAGCATGGGGATTTGGCTTCAGGTCAAATGAAGCATTACAGTGAAGACCCAAAGAAAGAGCACATCAATCTGAGAAATTGCCAGTAGCTGTGATTTCAGTCCAGTATACATAGACACATCATATTCTCAGGCCTCATGTTGGCAATAGCATGATGTGGTCATAGGCAAAGCCATGGCAGCCATGGCAGCGAAGCCATGGCAGGGCAGAGACCCTGCCAGATTGAACACTGGCCCACCCATAATTTGATTTGTTTGTATTGTCTCCTGGCAAATCAGAAATGTTGAAAAATGCAGTAGGAATGCAGTTCCTGGGATCTAATTGGTTAAACCGCAATCATATGGTACCCCTACCATCACTGCGTTGGTGTAACAGTATAACTTTAGACCGTCCCCTCGCCCATACCCGGGCGCGAACCAGGGACCCTCTGCACACATCAACAACAGTCATCCACGAAGCATTGTTACCCATCATTCCACAAAAGCCGTGGCCCTTGCAGAGCAAGGGGAACAACTACTGACGTCACCGATTGAAACGCTATTTAGCGCGCACCACCGCTAACTAAGCTAGCCGTTTCACATCCGTTACATTGGGAAGGTCAGGAATTCCCATCCTTTATTGAAGTTTAGGACACCTGCAGCCCTGACATTTTCCCTAACATCAATAGACTACTAAGGGCCTCACCCTTCCTACTGTGTGACTTCATGTACTGTTGAGAGACTCTTCACCACTACAGGCCGTATCAAAACATCCATCCGATCTTGCATGCTGTCTGCACCTCAACAATCTAGCCCTATGAAATAGGATGGCTGTATTCATACCCACCGTGGTATTATGTATAATGATTTCATGTTTTCATTTCTGAATGCCTATACAGTAGTTTTCTTATTCAAAGTGAGCTATTTATTTCATACCTGCCATAGAGCTCAAGATATAGGCTTAAAGTGTTTGTATTGTATTGTGTGTGGGTGTTTTCATATGGGAAAGGTGTGCACTTGGGGACTTAATGAAAATACTTTCTTTTCTTTTCTTTCTTGCATCTTTGTGCAATAAACTGTTTGCACATATTCCAATCCAGTGCCGAGCTGGTGTCCGGCTGATGCACTGACCATGTTTCTGAATCCACCTGTTGTGCCTGTACTGTAGATAGCTCCTTTTAGTGGAAGTGGTCAGTCTGATCTGATAATATATTGATTATTTCATGAGGTTGGACTCTCGGACTGAACACCAGCCATTATCCGTTTTTTTTATAACGGTATAATTTTTCACGTTTTGTCCACTGTACTTGTTTGCTGCTGTAGAATCTCTTTCTTTGGTTCTTTCTTTCTTTCTTTCTCTCTCTCTCTCTCTCTCTGAATAAGTAGGTGATAGACATGTATCAAATCAAATCAAATGTTATTTGTCACATGCGTCGAGTACAACAGGTGTAGACCTTACAGTGAAATGCTTACTTATGAGCCCCTAACCAACAATGCAGTTAAACAATATATGGATTAGAATAAGAAATACAAGTCAAAAGTAATTAAAGAGCAGCAGTAAAATAACAATAGCGAGACTATATACAGGGGGGTATCGATACAGAGTCAGTGTGCGGGGGCACCGGTTAGTTTGTCACGTCTGCACCTGGACTCACTTATCACCTGTTCATTTCCTCCCCTATATTTGTCAGTTCCCTGCTCTGTTCCCCCGCTGCTGTATTGTATTGTTGTTGTCTTTAGTATTAGTTTGCTGATGCTGATGCTGTTCCTGTCTCCTTCTATGTCCATCTTTATTAAATGTTTTTACTCCTCGTACCTGCTTCGTCATCTCATGTGACAGAATGCAGCAGCCAACATACATCGGGGAGTACTGGCGTTACGGTTGGTATGGTGGCATTGGCTCTGGGTCGCCACCGATGGAACCGGGGGTGCCTAGCCAGCTCGTCGGGCTTCCACGCCCTAGCTGGCTCGAGAGGTTTCCTTGCCCCGGTTGGCTCGGATGGCGCCCATCCCACATCGTTGTTGGTGATCAAGCCTACCACTGTTGTGTCTTCGGCAAACTTATTGATGGTGTTGGAGTCATGCCTGGCCGTGAAGTCATGAGTGAACAGGGAGTACAGGAGGGGACTGAGCACGCACCCATGAGGGGCCCCTGTGTTGAGGATCAGCATGGCGGATGGGTTGTTACCTACCCTTACCTCCTGGGGGGGCGGCCTGTCAGGAAGTCCAGGAACCAGTTACAGAGAAAGGTGTTTAGTCCCAGGGTCTTTAGCTTATTGATGAGCTTTGAGGGTACTATGGTGTTGAATGCTGAGCTGTAGTCAATGAATAGCATTCTCACCTAGGTGTTCCTTTTGTCAAGGTGGGAAAGGGCAGTGTGGAGTGCAATAGAGATGCATCATCTGTGGATCTGTTGGGGCGGTATGCAAATTGGAGTGGGTGTTGTGTTGATGTGAACCATGACCAGCCCTTCAAAGCACTTCATGGCTACAGACATGAGTGCTACGGGTCGGTAGTCATTTAGGCAGGTTACCTTAGTGTTCTTGGACACAGGCACTATCAGCTGCGGAGATCGTGATCACACAGTCTTCCGGAACAGCTGGTGCTCTCATCCATGTTTGTGTTATATTTCATTATGTTTGTTTACTGTTGTACTGTTTTGTCAGTGGTGGTGTTGTAAGCAGTTGTGTAGTTGCGCACTTGCGCTGCCTACTTGGCAATAATAACGGGCTTGTTTGTGGTGTAGTTGGTCACATTTATGATGTGTTGTGTGTTAAATTATGCAATGTGATTGTGTTAATTTTCACTTGAATATGTCAGGGATGGAAAATGTTGGCCCAGCCACTTTTACTTATGCTCAGCCACACAGCAATTTCTGCCTGCGCTGCCCGCTGGGCGTGGTGGACGACATCTGGAAGAGATTGTTAGCATGATTGTGTTCCCATGCAGCTCCATTACCTACTAGGAGGGCTAATCCCCCACTGGTGTCTGAGGTGTGATCACAACAGCAACTCTCCCACTTGGAGTGCTCAAATCAATCCAGGGCAAATTGGGATGCCATGGAATCAGGCCAAGTCATTTATTTTCTCCAGAAACTGTGTCCAGCTAAAGTTTCTCAGGTGTTGCCTGCTTCAAACAGCATTTACACCTCCAGTTGAGGCACAGTGACATGGAACTTGCTGGGATATGTTGGACACTTAAGTAGAATGTATAGATCGTCTCTAGAGGTCAAAATCGTTATCTGTCACATTGACATCCTGCTGTCTGAACTTTGACTGCTAACAGCAAGTATCAATACCAGCTGATGTTTAACTACTGAAACCTGTTTGTAACCATTTTGCATCATACAAAACTACAACCTACCTCCGGTAGGCTCTTGTATGAGGCTCTAAAGTAGCAGAGGTGGGTGAAGATAGGGCAGGAATGTGTTGTTGTGCCAGTGAGGGCAGTGAGAGCTACATGGAGTCAGAGAGTGAGGTTGTGGGTGGGAATGCAGGGGAGTGAGAGGAAGATATAGACGCCATTGCTTTGCCTTGATTGTACAGATTGTGTGCTGTGTGCATTAGTAAAAAGGACAGAGAGAGATAGAGAGAGAGAGAGAGAGAGAGAGAGAGAGAGAGAGAGAGAGAGAGAGAGAGACAGAGGCAGAGGCAGAGAAAGAGAGGAATATGACCCTGTTATCAGCATAACCAAGAAGTTAGAGGATAACAGAGCACAGCAACCTTGTCTGGCCTTGTTGTGTCTTCAGGAGTATTTAGAAGAGAATAATAAAGTCTAAATAAAACACACACTAACACAGTAATTTATAAATGCCCATTCACACCAAGACATATAAATCACATCAACTCAATGTGGCAATGACATTTGCTTAATTTTTTATATGTTTTATATTGTCAGCCATCTTTGCTAATGTTCCCTATTGACTTACACAGTAATACATAATATATGAGCATTTTAAGCATTCAATTATTGATAATGCAGCAAAAAAGAGAAGTGCTTCTATTACACATGATTTCAGGCTTTTATCCTATAACAGATCCAATAGGAAGTCTGTACAGCATGTGAATTGGCCAAAGAAAAACATCCAATCAAGAAAGGTCAATTTTTCTCAGCCATTGAAACAATACATCTGGAAAAATCCTGTTAATTGAATTCTCCCTGCAGCTATCTGTTCACACTGTTTCTTATTACGTCAACACATTGTAACCCCATTCTCAAAATCAGAATGAAACACGTTGGGAGACGGATACTGTCAAGTTAGTGCTGCAAACCAACTAAAACGATAGTCATTGTGGCAAAGATCATCACCAGACTGGTTAGTGAGCTTCTCCTTGGGTCAAGGAGGGTTACGAGCACAGGGGTGAAACATGGTTGTTCTAGACGGCGTTGGCACCTGCTCCTTGTCTCTTGTCATTATCCTCATTTCAGTTAACACTGAGAAGATCCACTGTGCCATGCTGGAGCACAGCGCTGAGGGGAAAAACTCAGGAAAACAGCTAAATCAATAAGTTCAATACAACCAGGACCTGCTGTCCTTAAGGTAGTAGTGAGAAGAGTAGTCGTGTAGTAGCTCCAGTCCTGTAAATAATCCCCATGTAGGGTAAAACAACACTGAGATAGTGCCATGGCAGTGTGAAATCCCACCATTCCACAATCTGAAAGTGATGACTCACGCATTCCCAGTGCCTCTCGGCTCCTTTTAACAGCTTCTGACAGTATTTATGTTTTTTATGCCAAGTATTTGCACCCTGTGCCTTGTTAGCTGGCCTCCTGAGAAAAACAGATGTTGAGACAATGGGCGAATCTATTCTAGGGACACTCTCGTGGCACACAACCAAGACTCAAGCTGTCACCTCTTCACACAGTGCCAAGCAGAGGAGAGTAGTAGGAGTGATAACTGCTAATCTTTTCACTCCAGACTACTTTATGATGACTGTCCTGGCTGAAAACACATCGTCAGTCTATTTCCGCTTGTTGAATCTCAACCCCCAACATATCAATAACCAAATGAATTTGTATGGAGCACATATTCAAACTAATTAGCCACTTAAATGTAGGAAACGTAGCGAGACTACTCATAACCATGCAATAGGTCGCAATAGTTTTTTCCTAGACATATGCTTATTTCAAAGAACAAACCCACACTTCTATCCTTAGAAAAAACATCAAGTGATACTGAAACATATCAACTTCAGTGCTCCTACTCTAACTGCACGGGAGCAACTCATTCTGGCCACAGACTATTTGGTTGTTGCTGGCTGAGTGCAGTGAGACTGTGGAGATCCTTAATTGGCTGTGACAGGCAGTCCCCATCGGTCCAGCCTGGGAATGGAGTGCTGTGTCCCTGGAAACAATGGGCAGACTGTATCACCCCCCAATATGTGTGGAAGTGAGATCCCAGCAGCCTGGCTCTGAGACCAGGAGAACTCAAACTGACCATGTCCACCACAGCAGACGGCCAGGTCAGAGGTAACCTGGCAACAGAAGAGCATGTGTATGGCTTATTGAATCTCATTTTCCTGTTAACTTATTTATTTATTTTTTATTTCTATTTACAATGTAACCATATTATGCCTTTTTACGTTTTCAATGCAAAGTGCAAATTGGACATCTTTCTGAGTAGGTAAAGTCTTTCTGAAAGGCAGTAGCGGTGCGTTGATAAAATCACTGGAGAAGCCAAGCTAATAAAAAAAAGCCATATTACAACCTATGTTGTGATATTTGTGTTATTTTCTCTATAACCCATTTATTCATACGCCACCTTGATATACAATAAGGGCGTGACAACAAAAATACCACAGTCACACAGTGGAGGAATAAAATCACAATACTAGAGAGCAACATCTGTCCTGTGAAGTCGACGAAGCAAATATTACAAGTAACAGTTATATGAGCTGCAACATGGTCAAGCAAATGAATGTTTTTGACAGTTTACTAAACAACTGCTCATTTAGAACCACAGAGCTACCGCAAGTCAGTACAAAGACAACAAGAGCACTGCCTCCACTATTGCAGCACTATTTCAACTTCAACATTTAAACATAATTAAATCAACAAGGCTATATATTGAATTAGAGGGTGATGCCTCTGGAATTTATACACTGATTGAGTAAATTAAGTTATGGAGATTGTACTCTTGTTAGAGAGACGGTGAGAGTGACAGTTCCTCCGTTCAGGGTTATTTAATGTTGATTGGACATTAACAATGTTTGCAATTTTGTGCCATGTCCCCGAGCTGTGATTATCCAATTAACTGTCCATTTATCCATACAAGATGGGGTCTGGAAATAATAAACATGAATACAATGGCATCAATACTAAGATAAGGCACATTCATTTAGCAATAACAAACAGCTCTCATCTGTTATAATAATCCAATGACTGAAACGAAAATACAAGTAGCTAGCAACATCAGACTAACAAGCTAACAAGGACAGGCGAAAATGTAGCTAACAATGTTAGATACAGTTGAAGTTCGGAAGTTTACATACACTTGGGTTGGAGTCATTAAAACTCATTTTTCAAACACTCCACAAATTTCTTGTTAACAAACTATAGTTTTGGGAAGTTGGTGAGGACATCTACTTTGTGCATGACACAAGTAATTTTTCCAATAATTGTTTACAGACAGATTCTTTCATAATTCACTCTATCACAATTCCAGTGGGTCAGAAGTTTACATACACTAAGATGACTGTGCCTTTAAACTGCTTGGAAAATTCCAGAAAAGGATGTCATAGCTTCAGAAGCTTCTGATGGGCTAATTGACATAATTTGAGTCAATTGGAGGTGTACCTGTGGATGTATTTCAAGGCCTACCTTCAAACGCAGTGCCTCTTTGCTTGACATCATGGGAAAATCAAAATAAATCAGCCAAGACCTCAAAAAAAGAATTGTAGGCCTCCACAATTCTGGTTCATCCTTGGGAGCAATTTCCACATGCCTGAAGGTACCATGTTCATCTGTACAAGCCATAGTACGCAAGTATAAACACCATGGGACCACGCAGCAAGGAAGAAGCCACTGCTCAAAAACCGCCATAAAAAAGCCAGACTACGTTTTGCAACTGCACATGGAGACAAAGATCGTACTTTTTGGAGAAATGTCCTTTGGTCTGATGAAACAAAAATAGAACTGTTTGGCCATAATGACCATTGTTATATTTGGAGGAAAAAGGGGGATGCTTGCAAGCCGAAGAACACCATCCCAACTGTGAAGCACGGGGTGGCAGCATCATGTTGTGGGGTTGCTTTGCTGCAGGAGGGACTAGTGCACTTCACAAAATAGATGGCATCATGAGGCAGGGAAATTATGTAGATATATTGAAGCAACATATCAAGACATCAGTCAGGAAGTTAAAGCTTGGTCACAAATGGGTCTTTCAAATGGACAATGAGGAATGGGCCAAAATGGAGGAATGGGCCAAATTCATCCAACTTATTGTGGGAAGCTTGTGGGAGGCTACCTAAAACGTTTGACTCCAGTTAAACAATTTAAAGGCAATGCTACCAAATACTAATTCAGTGCATGTAAACTTTTACTCTGAATAAATGTCAGGAATTGTGAAAATCTGAGTTTAAATGTATTTGGCTAAGGTGTATATAAACTTCCGACTTCAACTGTAGCTAGCATAAAACAAGATACATAATGCTGTAATAATGACAAAAATATTCTTAAACTATTGAACGCTTTGTCAGTAAAACAGGGGGAAAACATCAACTTTACATGCAGTTCTAGTATTCACTCACAGTGATGAATAAATTGGTCAGAAAGGAAATAATGTCCAAAAACTGAGATTTATGTTCTCAGCAGTAGGTGGCGAGCTGCACTTGGTAATTAACTGAACACTCTGCCAGCTTGTGATAGCTGTGAGATCATCACTGACTTCTTAAAAGGGACACACTTTACACAGCCACACCAAACGTCTGCTACGCTATTCTAACCAGATGAAAAGTCTGTTCTTGGTGAAAGGTTCTTCTGTATCATCATCAAGGATGGCTGGGAGCTGCACCAGCCGGGCAACTGGTCGTAGGTAAGTCCGAACCTTGACCTGGATGGCAGCAGTCCAAATACGTCCATCAGCTACTGGGTAAGTATGAGTCACCTTCCTAACAGGCCAGAGAGATCGAGGGAGCTGAGGGTCCATGATGAGAACCTCTTGATCGACGGTAAGTTCCCTTCCATCCTTCCTCCACTTCTGTCTTTCCTGTAGACTCGGCAAGTAGTAGCGAACGAACTGGGACCAAAAGTGATCGGCAAGCACTTGGCTATGCCTCCAGCAGTGTTTCCCTAGGATGTCATTTCAGTCGTACAAAACCTGAGGAAGAGATGTGTCGTAGCGTCCCATGAGTATGAGGCTCGGTGTAATGGTATCTGGGTCCGCGACATCGGAGGAGATGTACCTGAGAGGTTTAGCATTCAAGATTCCCTCCAATTCGGTAAGCACAGTACAGAGCTCGGTTCCCGTGACTGTCTGGTCTTTGAGTATGACCTTGAGAGCATGTTCCCACGTTCCACTAAAGTGAGGAGCGCCTGGTGGGTTGATCCGTTATCCTCTGTTTGGCCAACTGTTCCTTCAGGTGGGGTGCCATCGCTTTGAACTGCCATCGCAGTTCTCGGTCTCCTCCAACGAAGTTAATACCATTGTCCGAAAGAAGCTAAAAAGGTTTGCCTCAATGTGCAATGAAGCATCTTAAAGACATCAAGAAGGTATCAGCGTCCAGACTCTCCAGGAGGTCCAGGTGGGTGCAGCGGCTGGTCATGCATTTGTAGCCGATGCCCCATCTCTTTTCATTGCAACGTCCGATTTTACGTTGAATGTTCCAAAACAATCCACTCCGGTAGAGTAGAAGGGTGGCTTATACAGTCGAATGAGGTAGGTCCGCCATCTTAGGAACTTCAGGTTTGGCGCACCATCTTTGGCATTGCAAGCAGGTGTGCTGAAACTTTTGGATGGCATCCCTTCCCTGCAGAATCCAGTATCTGCAGCGCTGTTCTGCCAGAACCCTCTCTGGGCCAGGATGGAGGAGAGTCTTGTCGAAATCTTGAATGAGTAGCTTGGTCAATGGATGATGTGGATCCAAGACAATGGGGTGCATAGCATCCATCTCCAGATGCTCTGCGAGGTGTACCACCAACTCTAAGTAGTCCTGAATCCTTATCGTACTCAAGACAAGGGACCCATACAACTGTTAGAAGGTATAGACCGGTTTGACAGGAAACGATTCCATCTGAGCTTGCTTCTGGAGGAGGTTTTCTGCAGCTATGTAATCTGCTGCTTTGCTGGGTTAACTGGAGAGTGGACCCGGCTGCCCCGTTGGAGGACACTGGCCAGCTGAGCCCCAGTGAGTGCAGCAATCGGCTCCAAGCGTGGCATCGACAGTTGATTCTTTGGAGCAACGCGAAACCTGGCCAGAATGAACGAAATGTGTACCTGCTTCTGGTCATCTACAGTCCGCATGCAGGCAACAGAGCCATTTGGCTCTCTATGATGCATCACTGAATATGTAGAGGTCTCTGGTCAGCTTTGGGTTGTCAGCATATGGTTCTGGGGAGTTCCATCTGGACAAGACCAGGAATCTCTTGTTTCCAAACAAGCCATCTGTCCAGCAGTCTCTGAGGCTGAATGGGGTCATCCCAACCTATCCCTTCTTTCCACAGGTCCTGGACGAGTATCTTGGTTCAGATTGTGAAAGGCGCGATGTAGCCTAGTGGGTCGTAGTGACAGGTGAGCATGATTTAGATAATACTCATTGTAGGTTTGGAGCTCTCCTTGTATCCCAAGGAGTCTCTGAGGCAGTTCCAATGTAGCCCCAGGGTTGGTTCCTGGAGATCCATGCTACTTTCGGAAAGCCACAATTTGCTGCATTCTGATCTGGCCTCAGGTGGTATGTGCTTGATGACAGCTGGTATATTGCTAGCCCACTGGCGTATCTCAAAGCCTCCAGTATGGAGCAACTGCCACAGTTCATTAACAAGGTTTCTTTCTTCATCAGCAGAGGGGATGCTTCGAAGGCAGTTGTCCACGTAGAATGACTCTTCGACTGACTTCACAAGCTCTTGGTTGGCTCCTACGTTGTGCTGAACATGACGCTGCAGAAAATAGATGGTAAAACTTGGACTACAAGTAGTGCCGAATGGCAAGAACTGCCACTCATAGTTGTTCGGATCTTCAGTTCTTTGCATGTTCCGGCAGATGAAGCGTAGCACCAGTTTGTCAACTGGTAAGAGGCGGATCTGATGAAACATGCCTTTGATGTCACCGCTTACAACTACAGCATGTTCACGGAATCTGAGGAGGACACCGAGCATGGATGGTCCCAAGGTTGGTCCAGCGAGGAGAAGGTCATTGAGCGACTGTCCTTTATGCTGGAACAAACAGTTAAACACAATCCTATCCTTTCCACTGTGATGCACAATATGGTGGGGTATAAACCAGGCCTCAGTAGATTGTTCAGCTACCTCAGGTGGCACAAGTGACCCGTAGCCTGCCATCTGCAGCTTCTTGATCTCCTGGCAGTACACCTCTGCGCATTTTGGGTCTTTGGTAAGTCTTCGCTCCATGCTATGAAGGCTTGGCAGTACAGCTTCCTTTGGAGCATGGAGAGTTGCATCATTTACTCGACGAAGCAGGGATGTAGCGTAGCACTGAACGCCATCAACTTCTATCCTAGAAGTGGACGTCTGGAAAAGCGTCATGACTTGCTGGTCTTTTTTAGAGCGAGTATCCAGCTTCTCACTCACATAGGGGAGGGTATCGATCTGCCAAAGTCGCTCCATGTTCCTGAAGAGCTCGGCGGACGGCGAAACAGTAGTGGTAAGCAGGTACTGTTGTTCAGCTGGTGCTGTGTGGACATAGCTAGTAGGGAATGACCAGCCGCGTTCGATGTGGACGGCAATGGGTCCACAAGGCGGGCCTGTACACACTGGCTGTATGGGTATCAGGAGGTGAGGCATGTCTGAACCAATCAGCAGCAGAGGTTGAGCTTAGTTCACCAGTGGCAAAGGCAGCTTACGGAGGTGGTCGTATCGCCTTCGGAGTGCTGCTACTGGGCAGTAATGTTCGGAAAGGCCTAGGTTGTCTTTGGTGAATGCCTGACGTATCTGATACTTCTTGAAACGTTTCAGCAGGGGGGGACATTAAAGGTAACTGAGGCACCTTGTTTTTAATTAATTAATTAATTTTTATTTAACCTTTATTTAACTAGGCAAGTCAGTTAAGAACAAAATCTTACTTACAATGACGGCCTAGCAAAAGGCCTCCTGCGGGGACGGGCCTGGGATTAAAAATATATATATAAACAAACTATAAATTTAGGACAAAACACATATCACGACAAGAGAGACAACACAACACCACATAAAGAGAGACATAAGACAACAACATAGCAAGGCAGCAACAGATGACAACACAGCATGGTAGCAACACAACATGACAACAACATGGTAGCAACACAAAACATGGTGCAGACATTATTGGGCACAGACAACAGCACAGAGGGCAAGAAGGTAGAGACAACAATACATCACGCAAAGCAGCCGCAACTGTCAGTAAGAGTGTCCATGATTGAGTATTTGAATTAAGAGATTGAGATAAAACTGTCCAGTTTGAGTGTTTGTTGCAGCTCGTTCTAGTCGCGAGCTGCAGCAAACTGAAAATACAAGCGACCCAGGGATGTGTGCGTTTTGGGGACCTTTAACAGAATGTGACTGGCAGAACAGGTGATGTATGTGGAGTATGAGGGCTGCAGTAGATATCACATATCGGGGGGAGTGAGGCCTAAGAGGGTGGGTCTTGCGACGGGTATACAGAGGAGTATAGAGTGATGTGTCCTATAAAGAGCATTGGTGACAAATCTGATGGCTGAATGGTAAAGAACATCTAGCTCGAGAGCACCCTTACTTGCCGATCTATAAACAATGTCTCTCTAATATAGCATGGGTAGGATGGTCATCTGAATCAGGGTTAGTTTGGCAGCTGGGGTGAAAGAGGAGCGATTATGATAGAGGAAAACAAGTCTAGATTTAACTTTAGCCTGCAGAAGGACAGTGTACCGTCTAGCCATACTCCCAAGTACTGGTATGAGGTGACTACCTCAAGCTCTAAACCCTCAGACGTAGTAATCACACCTGTGGGGAGAGGGGCATTCTTCTTACCAAACCACATGACCTTTGTTTTGGATGTGTTCTGAAGGGCAGAGAAAGCTTGTTGGACACTAACAAAGCTTTGTTGTAGAGCATTTAACACAAAATCCAGGCCACCTGAGTAGTCTAATACTCAGGTGGCCTGGATTTTGTGTTAAATGCTCTATCATCTGCATATAAATGGATGAGAGAGCTTCCTACTGACTTAATACACTGCACTCTTTGAAAGAGAAATAGCAAACCAGGCCAAAGACCCCTCATAGACACCAATACTCCTTAGCCGGCCCACAAGAATGGAATGGTCTACCGTATCAAAAGCTTTGGCCAAGTCAATAAATATAGCAGCACAACATTGCTTTGAATCAAGGGCAATGGTGACATCATTGAGGACCTTTAAGTTTGCAGTGACATCCTTAACCTGAGCGGAAACCAGATTGCATACCAGAGAGAATACTTTTTCCAACACTTTTGATAAACGGGGCAAAATAGAAATAGGCCTATTACAGTTAGAATCAGCTTGATCTCCCCCTTTAAATAAAATATGAACCGTGGCTGCCTTCCAAGCAATGGGAACCTCCCCAGAAAGGAGAGACAGGTTAAAAAGGTTGGAGATAGGCTTGGCGAAGATAGGGGTAGCAACCTTAAAGAAGAAAGGGTCTAAACCATCTGATCCAGATGTTTTTTGGGGGTTAAGGAGCTCCTTTAGCACCTCGGACTCAGTGACTGCCTGCAGGGAGAAACTTTGTAGCGGGGCAGAGGAAAAAGATGGAGAAGCTTCAGGGATAGTTGCATTAGAAGGAGTGGGAGATGAGGAAATGTTGGACGGGCAAGGAGGCATAGCTGAGTCAAATATGAATCCTGACTTAATGAAGTGGTGATTATAGAGCTCAGCCATGTGCTTCTTGTCAGTAACAACCACATCATCAACTTTAAAGGACATGGGCAACTCTGAGGAGGATGGTTTATTCTCCAGGTCCATTTTCCAGAACTTCTTGGGGTTAGACCCTCAGAGTGAGAACTGCTCCTTAAAGTAACTAACTTTGGCCTTCCGGATAGCCTGAGTGCACTTATTTCTCATTTGCCTGAACGAGAGCCAGTCAGCCTGAGTATGCGTGTGCCGAGCCTTTCGCCAAATGCAATTCTTGAGGTGGAGTGGACCTGCAAGATCATGGTCGAACCAGGGGCTGAACCTGTTTTTAATTCTCATTTTCTTTATGGGGGCGTGTTTGTTAACAATACCACTAAAAAATATCCAAAAAGAAGATCTAAGCGACTTTAACAGAGGGGATCAAGCTGATTCTATACCATTTAACAGAGGCCAGTTCATGGAGGAAGGCTTGCTCGTTAAAGTTTTTTAGCAAGCGTCTATGACAAATCAGGACAGATTGTTTCACTGAGCAGCCTTTACAAACACAGGCTGTAAAACAGTGATCACTTAGGTCATTACAGAAAACACCAGATGATACCTATCAGGATTATTTGTGAGGATAACATCAAGAAGAGTAGCCTTTTCTGGGTGGTTGGAGTCATACCTTGTGGGATTGGTAATAATCTGAGAAAGATTTGGGGAGTCCCATTGCTTTAGGACTTGGTCAGGTGGTTTAAGTTTAGGTCACCTAGCAGGACAAATTCAGACTTAGTGTAAGGGGCCAGGAGAGAGTTTAGGGCAGGTAGGGTACAGGCTGGTGCTGATGGAGGACGATAGCAGGACGGTAGCACCCAGTTTTCTTCTGAAACCAGGCTGCCAAGTCATGTAGGGTGTACATCTGGTCCGTGCCAGTCCTGAGGATGACGCGATCAAATCAATACTCAACGAATTTATCCCGGTAGCTCTGTGGCATCTTGGTCAACATAGGATCCGCATCTGAGCTCATAGCCGTTCTGCCCCTCAAGGGTCCTGAGCATGCCTACCAGTGAGTGGATAGACAGGGCAAAGGTGTCGAAGGCTTCTGCATCTCCAAACTTGACGGTGGGGGAGTTGAAGATGGTGGCTAGCTCACACTGGACAAGTTGGCGGGGCTGACCGTACTTGCCCTGCAGCGATTGTAAGGTGTAAGGTCTCGGGTCATGCATGTAAGCTGGATTGCACTCTGTAGTTTCAGAACTTGATACTTATATCGCTCGTTTAGGTGTCTGTGACTGCTCATCAGGTTATCTAGGGCCATCTTGAGGAGGGCAAAGTCACTCTCTCTACCGCTCTCTAAGTAGGGCAACGACAACTTCTGCATGCCATATGATGAGGCAATCAAATCAAATGTATTTATATAGCCCTTCTTACATCAGCTGATATCTCAAAGTGCTGTACAGAAACCCAGCCTAAAACCCCAAACAGCAAGCAATGCAGGTTTAGAAGCACGGTGGCTAGGAAAAACTCCCTGGAAAGGCCAAAACCTAGGAAGAAACCTAGAGAGGAACCAGGCTATGAGGGGTGGCCAGTCCTCTTCTGGCTGTGCAGGGTGGAGATTATAACAGAACATGGCCAAGATGTTCAAATGTTCATAAATTACCAGCATGGTTAAATAATAATAATCACAGTAGTTGTCAAGGGTGCAGCAAGTCAGCACCTCAGGAATAAATGTCAGTTGGCTTTTCATAGCCGATCATTAAGAGTATCTCTACCGCTCCTGCTGTCTCTAGAGAGTTTAAAACAGCAGGTCTGGCGCAGGTAGCACGTCCAGTGAACAGGTCAGGGTTCCATAGCCGCAGGCAGAACAGTTGAAACTGGAGCAGCAGCACGGCCAGGTGAACTGGGGACAGCAAGGAGTCATCATGCAAGGTAGTCCTGAGGCATGGTCCTAGGGCTCAGGTCCTCCGAGAGAGAGAAAGAAAGAGAGAAAGAGAGAATTAGAGAGAGCATAGTTAAATTCACACAGGACACCGCATAAGACAAGAGAAGTACTCCAGATATTACAGACTGACCCTAGCCCCCCGACACATAAACTACTGCAGCATAAATACTGGAGGCTGAGACAGGAGGGGTCAGGAGACACTGTGGCCTCATCCGATGATACCCACGGACAGGACCAAACAGGCAGGATATAACCCCACCCACTTTGCCAAAGCACAGCCCCCACACCACTAGAGGGATATCTTCAACCACCAACTTACCATCCTGAGACAAGGCCGAGTATAGCCCACAAAGATCTCCGCCACGGCACAACCCAAGGGGGGGGGCAACCCAGACGTCAAGAGCACCAGTAAGCCAGTGACTCAGCCCCTGTAATAGGATTAGAGGCAGAGAATCCCAGTGGAGAGAGGGGAACCGGCCAGGCAGAGACAGCAAGGGCGATTCGTTGCTCTAGAGCCTTTCCGTCCATATTTTCCACTGAATGCACCACCACCACAGAAAGCACTGATTTAAAGGTTTTTCTTATTTTTAAAAACTATTTACTATTTTCTACATTGTACAAAACAAATCACATTTTATTTGTCACATACACATGGTTAGCAGATGTTCATGCGAGTGTAGCGAAATGCTTGTGCTTCTAGTTCCGACAATGCAGTAATAACCAACGAGTAATCTAAAATAACAATTCCACAACTACTACCTTATACACACAAAGGGATAAAGAATATGTACATAAAGATATATGAATGAGTGATGGTACAGAACGGCATAGGCAAGATGCAGTAGATGGTATCGAGTACAGTATATGAGATGAGTAATGTAGGGTACGTAGGGTATGTAAACAAAGTGGCATAGTTTAAAGTGGCTAGTGATACATGTATTACATAAAGATGCAGTAGATGATATAGAGTACAGTATATACATATACATATGGGATGGGTCATGTAGGGTATGTAAACATTATATTAAGTGGCATTGTTTAAAGTGGCTAGTGAAACATTTTTACACCAATTTCCATTATTAAAGTGGCTGGAGTTGAGTCAGTATAATGGCAGCAGCCACTCAATGTTAGTGGTGGCTGTTTAACAGTCTGATGGCCTTGAGATAGAAGCTGTTTTTCAGTTTCTCGGTCCCTGCTTTGATGCACCTGTACTGACCTCGCCTTCTGGATGATAGCGGGGTGAACAGGCAGTGGCTCGGGTGGTTGTTGTCCTTGATGATCTTTATGGCCTTCCTGTGACATCGGTTGGTGTAGGTGTCCTGGAGGGCAGGTAGTTTGCCCCCTGTGATGCGTTGTGCAGACCTCACTACCCTCTGGAGAGCCTTACGGTTGTGGGCGAAGCAGTTGCCGTACCAGGCGATGATACAGCCTGGATGCTCTCGATTGAGTATCTGTAGAAGTTTGTGAGTGCTTTTGGTGACAAGCCGAATTTCTTCAGCCTCCTGAGGTTTAACAGGCGCTGCTGCGCCTTCTTCACAACGCTGTCTGTGTGGGTGGACAAATTCAGTTTTTCCATGATGTGTAAGCCGAGGAACTTAAAACTTATTACCCTCTCCACTACTGTCCCGTCGATGTGGATAGGGGGGTGCTCCCTCTGCTGTTTCCTGAAGTCCACAATCATCTCCTTTGTTTTGTTGACGTTGAGTGTGAGGTTATTTTCCTGACACCACACTCAGAGGGCCCTCACCTCCTCCCTGTAGGCCGTCTTGTCGTTGTTGGTAATCAAGCCTACCACTGTGGTGTCGTCCGCAAACTTGATGATTGAGTTAGAGGCGTGCATGGCCACGCAGTCGTGGGTGAACAGGGAGTACAGGAGAGGGCTCAGAACGCACCCTTGTGGGGCCCCAGTGTTGAGGATCAGCGGGGTGGAGATGTTGATACCTACCCTCACCGCCTGGGGGTGGCCCGTCAGGAAGTCCAGTACCCAGTTGCATAGGGCGGGGTCGAGACCCAGGGTCTTGAGCTTGATGACGAGTTTGGAGGGTACTATGGTGTTAAATGCTGAGCTGTAGTCGATGAACAGAATTCTCACATAGATATTCCTCTTGTCCAGATGGGTTAGGGCAGTGTGCAGTGTGGTTGCGATTGCGTCGTCTGTGGACTTATTGGGGCGGTAAGCAAATTGGAGTGGGTCTAGGGTGTCAGGTAGGGTGGAGGTGATATGGTCCTTGACTAGTCTCTCAAAGCACTTCATGATGACGGAAGTGAGTGCTACGGGGCGGTAGTCGTTTAGCTCAGTTATCTTAGCTTTCTTGGGAACAGGAACAATGGTGGCCCTCTTGAAGCATGTGGGAACAGCAGACTGGGATAAGGATTGATTGAATATGTCCGTAAACACACCAGCCAGCTGGTCTGCGCATGCTCTGAAGGCGCGGCTGGGGATGCCGTCTGGGCCTTGCGAGGGTTAACATGTTTAAATGTTTTACTCAGGTCGGCTGCAGTGAAGGACAGTCCACAGGTTTTGCTAGCGGGCCATGTCAGTGGCACTGTATTGTCCTCAAAGCGAGCAAAAAAGTAATTTAGTCTGTCTGGGAGCAAGACATCCTGGTCTGCGACGGGGCTGGTTTTCTTTTTGTAATCTGTGATTGACTGTAGACCCTGCCACATACCTCTTGTGTCTGAGCCGTTGAATTGCGACTCTACTTTGTCCCTATACTGACGTTTAGCTTGTTTGATTGCCTTGAGGAGGGAATAGCTACACTGTTTATATTCGGGCATGTTTCCGGTCACCTTGCCCTGGTTAAAAGCAGTGGTTCTCGTTTTCAGTTTCGCAGGAATGCTGCCATCAATCCACGGTTTCTGGTTTGGGAATGTTTTAATCGTTACTGTGGGTATAACATCGTCAATGCACTTTCTAATGAACTCGCTCACCGAATCAGCTTATTCGTCAATGTTGTTGTTGGACGCAATGCGGAACATATCTCAATCCACGTGATCGCAGCAGTCTTGAAGCATGGAATCAGATTGGTCGGACCAGCGTTGAACAGACCTGAGCGCGGGAGCTTCTTGTTTTAGTCTCTGTCTACAATAAGAAATAACACATATGGAATCGTGTAGTAACCAAAAAAGTGGTAAACAAATCTAAATATATTTGAGATTTGAGATTCTTTAAAGTAGTCCTCCCTTTGTCTTGATGACAGATTTGCACACTCTTGGCATTCTCTCAACCTACTTCACCTGGAATGCTTATCTAACAGTCTTGAAGGAGTTCCCTCATATGCTGAGCCCTTGTTGGCTGCTTTTCCTTCACTCTGCGGTCCAACTCATCCCTAACCATCTCAATTGGGTTGAGGTTGGGTGATTGTGGAGGCCAGGTCATCTGATGCAGCATATCACTGCAGAATGCTGTGATAGCCATGCTGGTTAATTGTGTCTTGAATTCTAAATAAATCACTGACAGTGTCATTAGCAAAGCACCCCCACACAATCACACCTCCTCCATGCTTCATGGTGGGAACCACACATGCAGAGATCATCTGTTCACCTACTCTGCGTCTCACAAAGACACGGCGGTTGGTACCAAAAATCTCAAATGTGGACTCATCAGACTAAAGGACATATTTCCACTGGTCTAATGTCCATTGCTTGTGTATCTTGGCCCAAGCGAGTCTCTTCTTATTATTGGTGTCCTTTAGTAGTGGTTTCTTTGCAGCAATTTGACCATGAAGGCCTGATTCACGCAATCTCCACTGAACAGTTAATGGTCAGATGTGTCTGTTGCTTGAACTCTGTGAAGCATTTATTTGGGCTGCAATTTCTGAGTCTGGTAACTCTGAGTCTTCCTTTCCTGTGGCAGTCCTCATGAGAGCCAGTTTCATCATAGTACTTGATGGTTTTTGCGACTGCGCTTGAAGAAACTTTCAAGTTCTTGACATTTTCTTTCCTTCATGTCTTTAAAGTAATTATGAAATGTAATTTCTCTTCCCTTTTTTGAGCTGTTATTGCCATAATATGGACTTGATCTTTTACCAAATAGGGCTATCTTCTGTATTCCTTATCACAACACAACTGATCGGCTCAAACACATTAAGAAGAAATTAAGACATTAAGAAGAAATTAAGATAAAATGATTTATCTTTCGTCTCTCTGTGTTTTTATAATTTCCCGTAAATTCGCAAGTGTCTGAATCTCACCGGAGAAATCATCAGAGCGAGAGAAACAGCGCCCCTCTGTCTCAGCATGGTTATCCCATGTATCTGATGCTGCCTGGAACAAAAGAATATGACATTTAGCTGCTGAAGAAAATTATTTATCTTGATTTGCATAACACTTTTTTGGTTACTACATCGTTCTATATGTGTTATTTCATGGTTTTGATGTCTTCAATATTATTCTACAATGTAGAAAATATAAAAAAATTAAGAAAAACCCTGGAATGAATAAGTGTGTCCAGACCTTTGACTGGTACTGTATATATTTATTTTTAGATAAAAACATGGGTCTCTGCCCCACCTGTCCTGAATGACCGGTCGCCACTGAACTTGTGATAGCTGTCAAATCATCACTGAGTTCTTAAAGGGACAGGCTTTCTTACATGTATCCAAAAACTATTTAGTCCAATCAGTGTTGATAAATAAACCATCATGTGGTTGTTCATGGGACTCGTTTCTGTCAGTGTGTGCATGCTTGCGTGTGCGCACGCAAGTACAAAATAAAAATAAATGTTGACTCACCCTACTTGTAGACTAGTTGAACGCCAATGTCATCCTCCTCTCTTTTATGTTGGCAAATGGTCTATGGCTCTGTAAAACAGTATGCTTTTAGTTTTTGTTTTCATAGGCTAACTAGCTAAAAGGCTTGCTAGCCTGACTTCCTCACATGGGCAAAAATGAACCAGCTAAGTTAGCTAGCTAGTTAGCGTGAGCCTACTAGGCTACATCTAGGCTACATATTGAACTTCAATCGTCTCAGGCCTGTGGCACAATATATGAATTTATGATTACATCAGAATCGCCATCATAATCATTGGCCTGTACAGAGAATTAAGTGAAAACCACGAGTCCAAATCCATATCTCCATCCATGACATAGGAAAAGGGCCGATTTAGCAAGCTAGCTACTGCAGGACATCAACACAAACAGACCAAAAACAGACACGTTTGTCTGACAATGATGACATTTTGCTTAGGATGCGATTTGATTGGTGTGAAGCCAAATCCAAACTGGCCTTCCTTGGGATGTGTTTTGCTGAGCCAGGACAATCCACAGTTGAGCACAGCTCAACACTGATTAGATAATTGTTTTATTTCAAAAATGTATCAAGGGAGGCCAAATGCTTGCTGACATCAATCAGTCAAACGCTACAGCAGCAAAATGTCATATTCTTTTGTTCCAGGCAGCATCAGATACATGGGATAACCATGCTGAGACAGAGGGGCGCTGTTTCTCTCGCTCTGATGATTTCTCCGGTGAGATTCAGACACTTGCGAATTTACGGGAAATTATAAAAACACAGAGAGACGAAAGATAAATCATTTTATAATATTTATTTTTTTATTGGTCCAATGATGAAGAAGCCTGGCTTCCCTTGGCATCCATGAATACACGTCACTGGTGAAAGGGTAAAGTTGACAAATTGATTGATCGGGTCATTCAGTGGATTGTAGTCCCTTTCTATGTCAGTTTCCTCTTTTAATTTTGTAATTCAACATTTGCCCTACACACTGATAAACGGTGTTGGAATCGACCATCCCAAAAAAAAGATTGAGAGAGAGAGAAAGTGAAACCTACGTGAGAATGAATTAAGACAGAGGTCCATTGTGTAGGCGACCTGTTGGTACAGGTGTAGAGTGAGCCATGTATTTATCCTTGCCCATACCCCCAAAACGAATGTGTACTGACTATTACTGTATGCACCAGGGCTTCATCTTCATTACCATATCTCCCTGTTTCTATACAGCAGTAAGGGCAAAAAGAGTAGGAGTGTTACTGAACCTCATAAAATGTACTGTACATAACCATAAGCTTATTTTTATGATCATATGCACATAGTCTCATATCAATATTAAATGCTGTGATGAATGAATTTTGTATCAAAAACCATTGGAATGTGTATCACATTATTTCAAGAATATGTTGGCTAAATGAGATGATACTGACCCCTAGAGGGCATACCTGGGCCACTCTGAACAACCAAAATAATGCACTCAAATAATTGACAATATAATGTGTTGTCTTATTGACGTCTTCATGTCCTCTTGCATGAGTTCTCAGGTAGGAAGTACATGGTATAGCAATATGAGTTGCCTGCCACAACAACCATGTCAGGTGTTTTTAAAGGACAATCATCCAAGATGATTTCGTAATAGAGGTGTGGAGTGCCCTCATCAAAAGAACATTTATTGTTGTACTGTACCACCCACCCACAACATCGCTGTGGTATATTTATTATACCACGATCAAGGTGAATGCAGGTGTGGCAACAGATCACAATCTTCCCAAGGCTGTGCTTGCCTGGTATGTAAAATGTCACTCATGATCATGTCATATTGCCGGGTGAAAAGTCTTTATAATAGTCTAAATAGTCTATCTGGAAGGGGTAGAAGATACATTCTTGTAAGTTTTACAGGACCGAATATGTATCACTTCAAATAGAGGAAGTGGCAAATACTTCAGTTATATTCTCTGGGAAACAAGACATATTTTTCCATTACTGGGATCACATCTTGACAAATCTCTCAAACACAGAGATAACCTCTCCCTCTAAGTAAAAATAGCCTACATATAATGTTACATTCGATAAAACATGACTGAAAAAGACTAAAATACTTCTTAAATGCAGTAAATGTCCGTGAACCATCAGGTTGAACATGCTGTCATGTTGCGGTAGAAAAGGGAACTGCAAGTGATGCAAGAAATTTATTGAGTAGGGTATTGTAGGCTATTTTGTAAATGACATCGCCAAAGTCAAGGATCGGTATGATGGTCAGTTTTACGAGGGTATGTTTGGCAGCATGAGTGAAGGATGCTTTATTGCGAAATAGCAAGCCAATTCTAGATTTAACTTTGGATTGGAGATGTTTGATGTGAGTCTGGGAGGAGAGTTTACAGTCTAACCAGACACCTAGGTATTTGTAGTTGTCCACATATTCTAAGTCAGAACCGTCCAGAGTAGTGATGCTGGACGGGCGCGCAGGTGCAGGCAGTGATCGGTTGAAGAGCATGCATTTAGTTTGACTTGTATTTAAGAGCAGTTGGAGGCCACGGAAGGAGAGTTGTATGGCATTGAAGCTCGTCTGGAGGGTTGTTAACACAGTGTCCAAAGAAGGGCCAGAAGTATACAGAATTGTGTCGTCTGCGTAGAGGTGGATCAGAAACTCACCAGCAGCAAGAGAGACATCATTGATGTATACAGAGAAGAGAGTCGGCCCAAGAATTTAACCCTGTGGCACCCCCATAGAGACTGCCAGAGGCCCGGACAACAGGCCCTCCGATTTGACACACTGAACTATATCAGAGAAGTAGTTGGTGAACCAGGCGAGGCAATTATTTGAGAAACCAAGGCTATCAAGTCTTCCGATGAGGATGTGGTGATTGACAGAGTCGAAAGCCTTGGCCAGGTCAATGAATACGGATGCACAGTATTGTTTCTTATCGATGGCGGTTAAGATATCGTTTAGGACCTTGAGCGTGGCTGAGGTGCACCCTTGACCAGCTCTGAAACCAGATTGCATAGCGGAGAAGGTGCGGTGGGATTCGGTAATCTGTTTGTTGACTTGGCTTTCGAAGACCTTAGAAAGGCAGGGTAAGATGGATATGGGTCTATAGCAGTTTGGGTCAAGAGTGTCCCCCCTTTTGAAGAGGGGGATGACCGCAGCTGCTTTCCAATCTTTGGGAATCTCAGACGACACGAAAGAGAGTTTGAACAGGCTAGTAATAGGGGTTGCAACAATTTCGGCAGATAATTTTAGAAAGAAAGGGTCCAGATTGTCTAGCCCGGCTGATTTGTAGGGGTCCAGATTTTGCAGCTCTTTCAGAACATCAGCTGACTGGATTTGGGAGAAGGAGAAATGGGGAAGGCTTGGGCGAGTTGCTGTGGTTGGTGCAGTGCTGTTGACCGGGGTAGGGGTAGCCAGGTAGAAAGCCTGGCCAGCCGTAGAAAAATGCTTATTGAAATTCTCAATTAAAGTGGATTTATCGGCCTCCCAGGTGGCGCAGTGGTTAAGGGTGCTGAACTGCAGCGCTGACTGTGCCACCAGAGACTCTGTCGCAACCGGCCGCGACCGGGAGGTCCGTGGGGCGAAGCACAATTGTCCCAGCGTCGTCCGGGTTAGGGAGGGCTTGGCCGGTAGGGATATCCTTGACTCATCGCGCACCAGCGACTCCTGTGGTGGGCCGGGCACAGTGCACGCTAACCAAGGTTGCCAAGTGCACAGTGTTTCCTGCGACACACTGGTGCGGCTGGCTTCCGGGTTGGATGCGCGCTGTGTTAAGAAGCAATGCGGCTTGGTTGGGTTGTGTATCGGAGGACGCATAACTTTCAACCTTCGTCTCTCCCGAGCCCGTACGGGAGTTGTAGCGATGAGACAAGATAGTAGCTACTAAAAACAATTGGATACCACGAAATTGGGGTCAAATTAAAATATATATATATAAATAAATAATAAATAAAGTGGATTTATCGGTGGTGACAGAGTTTCCTATCCTCAGTGCAGTGAGCAGCTGGGAGGAGGTGTTCTTATTCTCCATGGACTTCAGTGTCCCAGAACTTTTTTGAGTTTGTGTTGCAGGAAGCAAATTTCTGCTTGAAAAAGCTAGCCTTGGCTTTTCTAACTGCCTGTAAAGTTGCATATCACGGGGGCTGTTCGATGCTAATGCAGAACGCCATAGGGTGTTTTTGTGTTGGTTAAGGGCAGTCAGGTCTGGAGAGAACCAATGGCTATATCTGTTCCTGGTTCTAAATTTCTTGAATGGGGCATGCTTATTTAAGATGGTGAGGAAGGCTTTTTTTTTAAATAACCAGGCATCCTCTACTGACGAAATGAGGTCAAAATCCTTCCAGGATCAATTAGAAAGGCATGCTCGCTGAAGTGTTTCAGGGAGCGTTTGACAGGGATGAGTGGAGGTCGTTTGACCGCTGACCCATTACGGATGCAGGCAATGAGGCAGTGATCGCTGAGATCTTGGTTGAAAACAGCAGAGGTGTATTTAGAGGGCAAGTTGGTTAGGATGATATCTATGAGGGTGCCCGTATTTATGGCTTTGGGGTGGTACCTGGTAGGTTCATTGATAATTTGTTTGAGATTGAGGGCATCAAGCTTAGATTATAGGATGGCTGGGGTGTTAAGCATGTCCCAGGTTAGGTCACCTAGCAGCACGAGCTCTGAAGATAGATGGGGGCAATCAGTTCACATATGGTGTCCAGAGCACAGCTGGGGGCAGAGGGTGGTCTATAGTAGGCGGCAACGGTGAGAGACTTGTTTTTAGAGAGGTGGGTTTTTAAAAGTAGAATTTCAAATTGTTTGGGTACAGACCTGGATAGTAGGACAGATCTCTGCAGTAGATTGCAACACCGCCCCCTTTGGCCGTTCTATCTTGTCTGAAAATGTTGTAGTTAGGGATGTAGATTTCAGAGGTTTTGGTGGTCTTCCTAAGCCAGGATTCAGACACGGCTAGGACATCCGGGTTGGCAGAGTATGCTAAAGCAGTGAATTAAACAAACTTAGGGAGGAGGCTTCTAATGTTAACATGCATGAAACTAAGGCTATTACCGTTACAGAAGTCATCAAAAGAGAGCGCCTGGGAATAAGAGTGGAGCTAGGCACTGACCAACTTGCGTTAGTCACCGAGTAAAATACCACTTGAGTAAAAGTCTAAAAGTATCTGGTTTAAAACGTACTTTAGTACAGTGGTGGGAAAAGTACTCAATTGTCATACTTGAGTAAAACTAAAAAGTAAAGGTAGATGCCATCAAATTCCTTATATTAAGCAAACCAGATGGCACAAGTTTCTTGTTTTTCTAATTTATGGACAGCCAGGGGCACACTCCAACACTCAGACTTCCTTAACAAAAGCAGTAGCTGTGTTAAGTGGGTCTGACAGATCAGAGGCAGTAGGAACGACAACGCGTTTTATTGATATGTGCGTGATTTTAACCATATTGCTGTCCTGTCTGAGCATTCGAAATGTAACGAATAGTTTTGGGTGTCAAGGAAAATGTATGGGAGTAAAAATAACATATTTTCTTTAGGAATATAGCGGAGTAAAAGATAAAGTTGTCAAAAATATCAATGGTAAAGTACAGATACCCCCCCAAAATACTTAAGTAGTACTTCAAAGTATTTTTACTTAGTTACTTTAATCCACTAAGCTTTGTCAGTAAATTCGAGGCACTCAAATTAGCATGATACAGAATGCTATGTTTGATATGGTTTTTTAAACAAAACAAGAAAGTAGGATGGTTAGTCTGGGTGGAAGGATGGGTGTGTAACACAAAGTCCAGCAACCAAAAGGTTACAAGTTCAAATAACATCAACGATAATTTTAGCGAATTAGCAACTTTTCAAATACTTACTACTTTGCAACCACTTATCAACTACTAACCCTAACCATAACCCTTTTAGCTAACCCTTTCCCTAACCTTAACCCTAACTTTACCCCTTTAACCTAGCTCCTAAACTTAACCTTAACCCTAACCTCTAACCCTAATACGTGTCACATATCAGTTTGCAAACAATGTCAAATAACATGTTGTCTTTTTCTTGCTTCTTGAGTAAGGCAGCTCCAAAATGCATGTGTTTCAGCCTAGCTCAGTGCTTTCTGTGGTGGTGGGGCAGCCAGCGGAAAATACGGAGCGTAGGGGTTGGTAATGTTCTCTAGTTGCACAGTGACTTGCTCAGTGTTCTGTGACTCAAAATCTAATGGGAGAGCTCTTAAATTCAAGCCCCCTGGGTGCTGCCATAGATTTGACGTAATTATATCTGTGTCCAATGACCTTGCGCCTTCTTGGATGGGCACTTCAAATGTAAATCACGTTATATCTGCCGTAACTTTGATTGGACTGATCAGGTCAATATCATACTTTCAAAATCTTAGCTAGCAAGCAGTCATCATTATGAATCAAGTTGACAATCTACTGGCAAATCCTTTTCATCCTTGTCATATGAATATAAATCATACCGGTACTCATCAGCCATAAACCTTACACAACATATTGGAAATCACAAATTCAACAATGAGTGGTTTGGAAGGAATCAGTGGCTAACTGCAAACGTTTTTATTTTACTAGGCAAGTAAGTTAAGAACAAATTCTTATTTACAATGAGAGCATACACCAGCAAAACCCGGACAACGCTGGGCCACTTATGCGGACTCCCAATCACAGCTGGTTGTGAACTGGATTTGAACCAGAGTGTCTGTAGTGACACCTCTAGCACTGAAATGCAGTTCCTTAGACCGCTGCAGCACTCAGGAGCCCTCAAAGCGATTACTAGCCTGCTTTTCAGTGGAGTGGGTGTGTGATCCGAGTCTGAGTTTAAGGGTCTTTTTTCCAAGCTTAAAAGGATAAACATTCACATACAACACCATGGGCCAGAAAAGGTTGAATACATTGACAGACTACACCATGAGCCAGGAAAAAGTTTAATACATTGACAGACTACACCATGGCCCAGGAAAAAGTTGAATACATTGGCCATGATATTAAACCAGCATAACTGGAAACTCGGAACTGGGAAATCTCAGACTTCAGTGAGTTCAAGACAACTGGGAACTTGGAAAAAATTTGCTCCGACTGGGAAAATACGTTTTGAACTCGGAATTCCAAGTCAGGAACTCTGGCCTCTTTCTAGAGCTCCGACCTGAAGATCATTGACATCATGATTCAACATTGTTTTTTTTTCAGAGTTCCCAGTTGTCTTGAAAGCACTATTAATCCAGAGAATGACAGACTTTGATGACAAAGTTTCATGACAAAATTTCCCCACAAGAAGGATCACTACGCCACCTTCCTGTTCAAGTGAGCACAGAACAACCAAAAATGTCTTGTATGCTGTTGTATGATGTTGCTGTTGTGATGGACATCCACAAATTAATACATACCAAACTAAATGTAACATATCATCCTAAACGGAGTGTCTCGGATTTACGTACAGAATAATATGAAATTCTCTGAAGCCAGGTTGCACCACGGGCCAGCTGCTTCTAATGTTTTACCCCCAACGTCCTTAATTGTCTCCCCTATAGTTTTTCTCCGTGTAGGGCACTCGTATCCCTGTCCTCTAAAATCGAAGTGCATGCTGTTTTTTGAGGGCGCTCGGCTGGTAGTTCAGTAGGCCTGCAGTAGCCCACATAATCTCTCAGGCATCATCCCCCTTTCAACGAGAAAAACTTCACAATTTATATTCTGCCACCACAAGAGGACGCCAGCCTACCATGGCCGTCTTCAGGGGGCTACAGATAGTATATCGATGATGAGAGCCCAGGGGTCCTAAATGTCAGGCTCCCTGTCGATCATAAACTCCACGCCAAAAGCAAAAGGTGAAGGGAACATTCTCGCTATCTCCCATCATCATATTTCCATTGCTGTGCTGTTTAGGTCTACACCTTAATCTGGTGACTAGCCTAAAATGTTTACAAGGCAGTGTGTGTGTGTGTGTGTGTGTGTGTGTGTGTGTGTGTGTGTGTGTGTGTGTGTGTGTGTGTGTGTGTGTGTGTGTGTGTGTGTGTGTGTGTGTGTGTGTGTGTGTGTGTGAGCGTATGTGTGTGTGTATGTGTGCGCGCGCGTGCGATGGACTTTTTTTTGCTTGTTTCTATTTGGCACAGACAGGTGGCGCACAGATGCCATGATTCCCTATGGCTATCGTTGAAATATGATCCCGTGTCAAGTAAAACTATAGTTGTCTTTGACATCTCTTAAAACAAATACAATCTTGATCCATATAAATAAAAATGGAATTCACTTAGGGTCGAATTCTAACGTAGATGCGCGCATAAAGTCATGTTAGTGGAACATTTGTGCAAAAGTTACATTTACGCACGGGTATGTGAAGTTTGGAATTGATTTTAGAGGTAAGGTGGAGGCAGAATGTTTTTCAAACAGCACATTTCTCTCTAACAGATACATAAAAGCTAAAGATTATATTTTTTGAATATTTTATATAACTCTGCCTTTTAATAGCCTAGGCTTTACAAGTGTATTGTTAAATATTTTTTTACTTTTCAATCGGTGCAAGGCAATCAAGCGGGATAACTCAATTAGTGGACTCTGAAAATCTGCGGAGTTGTCAGACATGCATCCTGTACTCATTGGCTGCCTCAAATATACCAGCTCTGCCTCCCACGTGATACTGGATAAATGCCCGCCCGCTAGCATCCTAGGTAACAGACAATCACAGACCACTGTGATAGGGACACACCTTCGTCGTTTTTTGGTAAAGTTCATGGGGATGCCATTTTAAACTCGAAACGAATTTAATCCACGAGATATAAGCATTCATTGCAAATTGACTTTTTCAATTGCATTGCTTCAAGCACATTTAGCTGTGCAACTTTACCTACAAGATGACTGGAGTTTTTGACAGTCTCAGTACAGATATGCATTCGAACCAGATTACCTCGAACAGTTACCACAGCTTGCATAAATCGCAGGAGTCCCCAACTCTACCAGTATCGACTGCAACGGACAGCAGCTTTTACAATAGCCAACAGCCTGGATACTGCGCAGGGTCTCCATATGGCCAACTCGGAACTTACCAGTACCACAACAGTGGTATGAGCAACGTTCAATACAATACTAAATCATACGACCTTGGTTTCAACTCTTATGGCACCTACGGCTCCTACGGTTCCAGTTCTTCACCGACTCCAACGGATGCAGGTAAATAACATGTCAATGCTTTCCTATTCACATTCGTATTCTATTATGTGTAAGTTATACTAAGATCAGCCGTGATGTGTTTTAGTTATTGTTCTTACATGTATTTATCAGAGAAAGAAGAAAGTGAACCTGAAATCCGAATGGTTAACGGGAAACCAAAGAAGGTCAGGAAACCTCGAACTATTTATTCAAGCTTCCAACTGGCCGCCCTTCAACGGAGATTCCAAAAAACACAGTACTTGGCTTTACCAGAGCGAGCCGAGCTGGCAGCCTCAATGGGCCTTACACAAACCCAGGTTAGTGCAACTCTTAATGCGTCCCGTAGCTGTCAAATCCCGCATCAATCTGTGAATAATATAATCAGGCTCAGGCTGGCTACTTATTTTATATAGGCTTGACATTTCGCTTTAGACTGCTATTTAACTTTATCCAGCATTTGTTGTGTATACATAGTTAGTCTCTCACTATTAATCTTCGTTAGAATACGTTTTAAAATAAACTTCAGAACAATAATAACAATGTGTTCCTTTTCAGGTGAAAATTTGGTTCCAGAACCGACGCTCCAAGTTCAAGAAGTTGTGGAAAAATGGAGAAATCCCCCATGAGCAACATGTGACCTCCAGCGAGTCTCCCCCATGTAACTCTCCACCCGCCACTGCCTGGGACTTTCCACAGAATCAAAGAATGAACAATGTAAACTCTAGTTTATCTCAGAGCAGCAGCCCTCCAAATACGACTGAGCCTTCTTTCTTGGCAAACTATTCTTGGTACTCATCAACGAACTCTGCAACGCATCTTCAGCCTGGCCCGCTTGTCCAGCACCACCACAACTCCGCCTTGAGCGCTGGGACAATATTTTAATACAACTGACTCTTACTCGGAGAATACTGGTGAAACAGACAAAATGTCATTATACATTTTTACAGACCTCACCAAGCGAACTTTACGCGCAACTTTGGCCTATAGCTGCTAGGGTCATTCAGAATGACACCGTGCTCGCACCGGTAAAATGGCAGACTACATATTTTTACAGTTATTTTTGTATTTATTTATTGTGTTTATTTTAATGGATGAGATTTATGAACCACTAATAGCCAAAACAACCACGTAGTAAGATGCTTTTACGAACGTGTGTTACTTTTGAATCAGCGCGAGTCCAAAGTTGATTGCAGGACGTGAACAACTGACACATATGTAGCACAATTTTCAACTGCGTCGTGCATTTTGAAAATGTCCTCATTTTGTTGTACGAGATCCATGTATTAGCCTACATGTACACATATTTATATATGGCCTATTCTTTACGGTTGGTTTCCTTTTGTAGGTCAGAATTCGGCTTTGAGAAATATTTCACAACATTATTTTGACATGCCATCCTGGCATCCATTTTTATTTTAATATTGGGGACCAATACTGTACCTATTCTTTACGGTTGTTTTATCCTTCATAAACTACTGATTGTCCCCTATTCCAATTAACTTGTATAACATTTCTATGGTGTATTGTCTTTAATTTATTGTATGGTTAGCAGTGTTTTCTTTATATGATCAGACGTTATTTAAATAAAATTATGTTTTCTGTTCACAATGAGTTTTTCTCCATTTTAAGAAATTGGCATACGGAGTAAGAAGTGGATTTAGTTTTTGATTCAAGCTTAGCCCGATTCTTAATAGCCTGTCAATAAACTATATTGCGCGTTCTTATTTAGCCTATAGAGAGAAGAAACCTATACTCCACTTCCATTCAGTACTACGGCGCCAGAAGAGTTCTGGTTCTGTCAAAAGACATGTTTCTAACCCTTGTAAATCTTTCAACGTAGCTCACAAAATGTGATTAACGCCACAGGTAGGCTATGGGCTCGACAAGCTTTTGGAAGATGCACTTTAAAATACCATTATTTGAGAATGCATTTGTATTCATTATTGGTTGCAAATTGTTTCCTCTTCTTAACTCGTGTTTTATAGACACGTTAAATCTAGCTGGGTATATGGTTCGGGGAACCTGATACAGACAAGATGATTAACAGAGCCGAGACACAGTGCCCAGGGCGCCGAGAGCGCTGGAGTATTCGAAGGCACGCAACACAACACGCCTTGGCATGCGAAAGGGAAGATGAGGGCGTATGACTGAGCTCAACCCCTCAGACTCTTTGGAGTCAGAGTGCCGCTCTCCAGACATTTTATGAACACAGCCCAACCAAAAAACTATACCCAAGACCGCCTGAAGCTGAGCAACATGGAAACATTTCTCACATCTTGTTCACTCACACAACACAAAGCCCTTCTTCTCATCGGTTCTCATGAGCGAATTGACCTACAGTCGATTTGTCCATCGTAGACAAGGCAACATTATAAATAGTCAATACCATTTTTTTGTATATATAATTAGCCATATGCTTATGAGATCTTATTGTTTGCAAAAATGGTATCTACTTTATCTCCTAGCCAAGTTTGTAAATGCATTCCAGATAGTAGGTTAGGTCTAGCCTCTGTTTTGAAATGTAAGGATAAAATCAGGATTTTCTTAGATGCTAAATAAATATTTTATCATGTTTATTTCTATTTTATTCCCTAAAACAGTAGCATATATTCGCCGTGTTCTCTTAAGTGATATACAAGACATAGCCCAATAGACGAGCGTTTGCTAGGTTTGATAATCATGTCAACCCGTTGCTTTTTATGGTTGAGTGATCATAAGCCACATAAAGTGGAATCGTTTTGCATAATAAGGATGTACCTTGTCAGTGATTGTCACATTACAAGATGGAACATTCTCCCTGGGGCTGTCGTTGCTTTATCTTGATATGAGGAGTCCCTCGGGATAGCAGGCCTACCACATGTTGAGTGAGCCCGTGGAGCAAAAAAGCAATATAACACACATTTGGTTGTGGACTACGGTGAATATATGATTGCTTGGATATATATATATATATATATATGCTTATATATATGCTTAATAAGCGGTGCTTTACATTTAGTAAGATTCACACATTAGGCTTGCGTTGAGCAAGTGCATGCGTAATATGCGTAAAAGTACTCATTCGCTTTGACGCTTTTCCCATGGAGACATTTTGATGGAACAAGAATTTCCTTAAAAAACATGCACTAATTCACCTGCTTCGGATAGGTCTTGTGTCCATATGCCCTTAGCTGAATTGCATCATTTCGAGTCTTTTCTGTGTCCACACAACAATAATAACGTTAATTTATGGAAACATATTTGTAGCCATTACGCACGGGATCAAATAAATTAAATATGACTGATTTAATAGCATTGTATCTTTGTTGAATATAGACCTAGTGTATGTCTGTCAAGTAAAAAAGTATCGAACACACAGTGGTTAATGAAAATCACTACCACACTCTTAGAAATAAAGGTTCTGTATAGAACCAAAAAGGGTTACGTTGCTTGCCTCATATATGGCACCCCTAATGGTTCTATATATAACTATTTTGTAGTGTTCTTTGATTGGAACCCCATGGGTTCTTCATCACTGAACCAACATTGTTTCCATATAGGGTTATACATGGAACCAATGTCGGTTCTATATAGAACATAAAGGCGTGCCATATATGAAGCAAGCATAGAACCCTTTTTGGTTCTTTCCAGAACATTTTCTTCAAAGAGTGCATGATATGTCTTTCGCTCATTGGCCCTGCACCCATGTCTCTCTCATACGGATTAGCAATGATGTGGCTTTATACTTCCGGAATCCTGTAGACAATTTGAAAATGACATATTCCTATCCTAGTTAATACCCTGATCTGTTATTTCTTCCACATTTGCTCTAGTTTGAGAATTCTTGGCTTTCCGATCTGAAAGCCTGCAATTAGTATTTAATCCTTCGCAATTTTAGATGTCCTAATATGGTCTGTAATTTTTGCGCAAGATCATTTCCAGCTATTTTAAGCATCAACATTGTCAAAGTTGTATGTATAAAATAAATAAAAATATCAATGCATAGTTTTTAGCATACCATCTTGACTCGACGATAATTATATCTGTGTGGAGCCTACGCAGATTAGCCTGAATTGCATGGTAACTGCTGCTTTAAATTTTAAAAAATTACTCATCATTTTCCCAAAGATTACCAAGATCTCGAGTGCACAATGTCATCAGCGTAATGAGGAGTAAACATTTATGCTAATAATCTACAATTTTTTCCATCCGCTATAAAAAGGGGAAATAAAGCAGAAATGTTCAGTCATATTCCGTGCTGTTATAGCTGTGCTGTTATAGCACGCAACACTGCATGGTCAACAGTTTATGGGATTCAAGCGCTCAACCTATGGCCATGCTTCAGGATGCTAGTCTAATTTATCTGCCTCTCTCTAAATCAGGGAATCTTTGAATCCTGACAAAGAAAGAGTCCGCGTGATTCCTTTTTAGAGATTTAGGTAAGTATGTATGGAGCGTTATTTCATATATTTTTACAGTTTATTTTTAAAATTGTAAAAGTTTTTGGGGGTCGACGGGCTATTTATTATGCACCAATATTTCATTAATTGATGGTTTAATAAATATATCACAATTTTTAGGCTATAACAATCAAACGGATATACCGGTAGTAGGTTAGTTAATGAATTATGCCTATTCATTAAAATATTACAAATCTATTTTCTATTTAATTGGACAGCATATTTCTTATGCATTTCATTTTTGGAAATGCCAAAATGATGCACGCATATCAAACTGTAATTTGCCTATTCTAGGCAACATGAAAACATAGACATTTGAGTAATTTTAAACAAGGTACTTATGTGACCATAATGTAACACGTTTTGTCATAAACGTCTCAAGCCTGTAGTGGGGTTTCTGATTATTACAAATGTGTTGAAAAACCAACGATTCTCGATTATTATTCCAGAGACAAGACAACACTTACCATGTTATGTTAAGACTGATTCTACATCAGGAAATGGGTGCTCAATAGTCTATGGATTGGAAATGGACGGGGCATAGAATAGGCTAAGCCTCCTCTCGTTCTGTAATTTACCCGCAGCCTTCATTACTCTTACATTGTGCTTTGCTAATTTTGAACCTTCTTCGCATAGACAAATCCGCACTATACACCTGCAAGCAATTTACCAGCCATACATGTCAGGGAACAGCAGCGAGATGGCAGCTCACCTATTTAACTTTTTTCATTGCGCAGCAAATTTCTTTCAGTGCACTCTTTTGTTAACGCTGAAAGATTCACTATGCGAAAAAAATTGCTCATAATTACACCAGAGATGGGAAACTGCATTAGAATAAATAAGGGCGAAATTACTGTAATTATGTTGGGTTTGATGGGCTCGGCTCGTAATCAAGAGGAGAATACAGTGAAATAGCACTGACCCTCTTGGATGTGCAGCTGCGCCTAGTCTTTTGGAGGGAGAGGAGATAAGTGCAGACACCTTACACTTCTTAAGGTTTATTATTTCACGGCTATATAGCTACTCCTCCTAAAAAAAAATAGGCCGACTAATACCAGGTGAATGGAAAACAGAGTAAAAAAAAGGCACACGCTAGCCGATAATATTGTTGATTGACAAAAAAATTAAATGATTTGTTATGCGTATTAGGCCCAATAGTTGATTTAACTGTTGACAAATGAAACAAAAACACATATTTCTGCTCCCTTTCCTGAACAATAATAATAGTAAAATCATACAGTAAATGGCAAACGTTACAATAACAGCAATGTGATCAGGTTGTTAGACTAAATCAAACAAGAAATAAAGGCGTGCACATGGATGATCTGTGCATGTGTGAACTGTAAGGGCAATTTGTGGCCGTGTTTTCACCAGTTTGCACCATGATTTCTGTGGTTTTCTCAGGGGATGGCTGGAGCCTTTTCTGCGCAGGCCAAGCCGGTTAACAAGAGAACATCCCTGCAGGTCACACAAATCATGTCAAATGTGTTAGCTTAATTACTAAACACTAACAGTTTAATATTCATGAAAACTACACACGCACGTTTGTGCATACACACATCGTCTAGCACAGACATCTATTGGATTTTTGTATTATGGTAAATAAGCAGAAACGTTTTGTTTTGTCATAAACAACTTGAGGGACATAACACGCAGTTTTGTCTGCAGTATATGTTTTTCCAGGCACCACATAATAGCCACATTTATATTTCTAAATATTTGAACTGGACGTGTAGGCCTAACGTTTATGAAATGGACAACTGGGTGCAAACTGCAGGGTGCATGCACGGAATGATATTTGCAGTCTATTGTCTACCGTAGAACTGTAACGTTTTCACTCAATTGGTCCTTTCCTCAGCTCATCGGGTGCTTCAGAATTTTCTGTAAAAGCGCAGTTAAACCATCAACCCCAAACAAGAGGCCCTTTGAACTTTTCACTTTTACTTATCTACATTTAAACCCCACCCCCACCTCCTCGACCAACCAGTCTGTTTGCAGCACCTGCCTCTCGCCCAATTATTCACTTAACACACACCATTGCTCTCTCCTCTATTCATCGATGAAAACGGGGTTTGTTGGAACCACAGAAGCGAGAAAGGAGCTTATAGCGGCTAAATGAAACTGAAAAGAAACAAGCACTATATTGTTGAAGGAATTACAATGTTATAGAAACCGACACATGATTAATCGTGTCCAGTCTGAATTGACATGTCTCCAGCATGGCGATATCCAGCACACAGAAAGAGATTATGAAAAACGGATAGGCCTATATATATCCATTAGGCCCCTTGGGCTTCGGCTATGAACAATATTCCTGGCTAAAAGCCTATTCCTAATCCCATGTAGGCTATACGGCCAATGCTGCACATTGTAGACGAATGAAAATGAAATGAGTAACCATAGAGGCTGTATTTTATTACATTGTATCTTACCACCGATTTCGTTTTAAATATAACGTCCTGAAGAAATAGCTGTCACATCGCAAGCCTACATGGACTTGTTTTAGGGTTTCACTTTACTTTCTAATCGTTACCACCACCCCACTGGCCAGGCCAGCACCATGCCTATAAACACAATATTACTGACACCGTTATACTGTCCTTTTAAATCATACTTTTTTTACTGTTTTCAACAATATGTACATAACTTCAATAAAACAAAGCAATAAATTAAAGTGATCAATACAAAACTAAATATTTCTATAGACTGCTTAACACATTAATCTTAATGAACACACAAAAACCCTATTTCACAATGTATCATTAGGCTACAGCACAAACCAAAGCTGGAAAAAAATCATATTATATCTTGTCCTTATGTACATCCACCCGCGCAACACATAACAAACAATGACAAACCATATTTTCATCTTCGGGATCAATTTAGAGCTCTTCTCAAGCAGCCACTAGCCATTTAAACTTTTTTCACATAATGTTTGGGGCTCCGTCGTAGAAGAGGAGTTTTGCTTGCATTAGAGCAGCATTTACAACACTTTGTTGTCGTTTCATAAGTCAAACACACCTGCATATTAAATAAACACACAGACTTTGAAAAAACTAAATAATTTAACTTAAATTAACACACAAAACAGCATGGTAGCAACATGTGGCTAGCGCAATGGCGCAGGAAAGAACTAAGGGACGGACTCGATATTCGATTCCATGCCCATCAAAATGATAAGACTATTAATTGGATTGGCCTACATTCGTTGGTCAAAGTTACATTGTAGACCAGTGGTAGTTTTGTCTGTTTGAAAGCAAGGTTTTAAGGTCATGGTCAAATCACTATGTTGACCTTCGTTGGAGATGCATGACCTACATCTGATACTTGGAAACGTGCGGCTTCATACGCCATTTTTTTTTTAAATCATAATTGGGATAAGAAGTTAAGCAAATCTTAAAATCAAACATAGGATACATAAATATAGCCTACTCTCACTGACTTGTTACAGCTCAATATATTTACTTTAACACATAGCCTATTAAAATGTCACAAAAGATAATAAGAGCAGCTTGAGGACCCATTTTTCATAACAATTTCCGGTGTCTGTCGGTGACATGAAAGGACTTGTTGCCCTCGGGCGCGAACGGTGCCTTTTCAGTCCCTCGGCTCACAGGGCTCTTGTTCTCTGTCCCGTCGGTCGGCATGAGGAGGCCGACATGTCAGCTGGCAACTTTGGGAGCAAACTCCGGATTACATCTGTGCATGGCTGCAGCGGGACAGTGCAAGGCCACGCTGGGTGGTTGACCCAAAATCTCCTGATATGGGCCATGATAGTATAGAGGGCGGGGCAGGTCTTTTAGCTCACTGTTATGTTCACATGAGTTGCGGTTGCTGCATAGACTCTTGGTGTGCAGTTGGATACCATGAGGTGTAACTTGGAATGTAAGACCCTGGTGTACCCACGGATGTTTTCACCGTGGTCGGTGAGCTCCAAACCGGTGCTACCGGAGAGCCAGTCGAAGATATGCGACCATTAAACTGGGCTAAAGTGTTGTTGTCAATTGTTCCACCACCTTGCTTCATCAGCTTCTTGAACTTCGATCGCTTATTTTGAAACCAAATCTTTACCTGCGAAGAAAGAGACAATCAACGTCATTAAGATTGTCTAGTTGGGCAATTTCAAGAAACTATACCAGGGGACAGTAAGGCACCATTTTGATTTGGAATGTCGAAATAATGTTTTGGTAAAAGCCTCGATTTCTTCCCAGCCTCGAAATATTTGTACAATTTTCATAGAATATCAACATGATGATAATCAATATGAAACATTTGATAAAACCCAACTTTATTCAAAACACGAAGACAGCGGTCTATAACACAACCAGAAAGAGAATAAATAGCCAATGTAACCAATTGGCCTACAATTGTTTAACGTGTTCAAAGGTACATTGAAATACAAGCGTTAAATGAAAGTAAAGATAGCAAACGTTAACTTGCCTGTGTTTGCGTGAGTCCCATTGAAGCTGCCAGCTCGGCTCTCTCTGGCAGTGCCAAATATTGAGTTTGTTGAAATCTTCTGTTTAGAGTCTGTAGCTGCAAACTGGAATAGATAGTCCTTGGTTTGCGAATCTTTTTCCCTTTCCCATTGAACCGTACCTCTCCGCCTTCTACAACTGTATTCTTCTCTGTCTCTGGTGCTGAGAAGGGGAGAAAATAGCAGAATTACTCAGGAGACAGCTCGCCAACGTCGCTGCACAGCAATGCGCATCACAGTGCAAGTTTTACAGGCTGTAGTTTAGGTATAATTACCCTTAATTGCGTACATTGTTTATAGCATTACGCAATAAATAATTACCGAGCGTAATACCCCAACATCTGGGTTGCTTTACCAATCCAACGTTTGCTTGCTGGACCGAAAACAGAAACCAAATGGCTCCAAGAACTTTATAGAGACAAAAAGGATGAAGTTGAAAGCTTACCTGTATCTTCTAACTGTGTCTGTGTTAGTGCCGAGCTGTTTTGGTACGACTGCACTGTACTGAGATATGGACTTGAGGAATGGCTGCCGACGGAGTTAACGTATGGATAACCTAAAGATCTAGGAAAAGATGAGGCTGGACTGTACGAGCTCTCGTGTTGAGTATGACCAGCAGAATGTAAACAGTGCATGGAATAGTGTCCGTGAGACATTGAGGAAGGCGACATTTGTTGACTCGGTGGCCCAAATTCCATGAAAACGGGTTTTCCTGTGACAGGGCTATTAAGACTTTCTGGTATTGTAGTCATTGTCATCTCTTCTGGCGGATCTCTCCTCTTCCTTTTTTGTTTTCTTCTATGATCTCAGTGAAGGATGGATCCCAATTTAAGCTGTACTGATTTTTTCTCTTTCCATTCATAAGAAAATGTAGTTTGTCTCTGTGAAAAGTCTAGGTATGATGCACTGGGTCTAGACAAACTCGCTCAAAGGTTTGAATCAGGGATCATGAATATTCATCAAAGACGGTCGCTGATTGGTCCACTCTATCCAAGAATGATGCCGATTGGCGATCCTGAGGTTGGGTCCTTTGGACCTGATAAACTCAAGAAAAACAACAAAACCTGAGATTCAGCCCGGAGATGTCAATAAAAAAAATATTGCTTAGGTAGCAGAGAAAGGTATTAGCAAAATAGACACTGAAATCCTAAATATCTGCTTTAAAATAAACAACACACAATTAAATCCAGCCTATTTTATAATAATAACAATAATAATAATAATTTAATTGTTTCTTATAAAGAAATAGCCTATTTTATTGTCAATCACAAGTAGGCTATGGTTAGATCCTGTTGTATCGATAGGCCTGTTGTTCACTTAAACATTAAGAAACAGCCTGTGTTATTATTATTATTATTCTCATTTAAGAACTGTTTCATACAAATGAATCACACTACATAATAATGTTCAGAGATAGCAGTATGAATACATTGAAGTGTAACTTTGAGGCGTTATAGGCCTATTGAACAGAAAAGTTATGTTTTATTTCTCATTAGATATTGTTTCGATATCTCAAAACAAACTGTAATAAATTTACAAATTATTGACAGAGTCTTTTGGTGTTCACATGCACATATATATTACTTACAGGTCTATTTGATCAAATGCCAGTCTCAAGTGCTCTGAGCCACAGCTGAAGCAAGATGAATTAGCATAACACTAATGTTTAATTTTCATACGCATAATTAAACATATATTTAACACTCGCAATGGCTCATGGTCTCAAATATCGGAGTCCTGGTTGAATTGATAAATTCAAGCAATGACTAACCTATGTTTCATGCTTAAAATATTGTTGTGAAAAGAAACACTTTCTTAACCTTGATATTTGTAAAACCATTGGGCTGTTTCTCTGCAACATTTATCCATATAGGCTATAGCCAGCTAAGTAGAAAACACTTGAAAGTATTACTTAAGTAGTTTTGAGGGGAATCTGTACTTTACTTTACTATTTATATTTTTTTGACTACTTTTACTTTTACCTCACTGCATTCATAAAGAAAATAATGTACTTTTTACTCCATACATTTTTCCCTAACATGCAAAAGTACTCGTTACTTTTTGAATGTTTAGCAGGACAGGAAAATGGTCCAATTCACATCCCTGGTCATCCCTACTGTCTCTGATCTGGCGGACTCACTAAACACATGATTTATTTGTAAATGATGTGTGTTGGAGCGTACCCCTAGCTATTCCTAAATTGAAGAAAAAAAAAACATCGTATATACTCTTACTTTTACTTTTGATACTTAAGTATATTTGAGTAATTACATTTACTTTTGATACTTAAGTATATTTAAAACCAAAGACTTTTAGACTTTTACTCAATTATTAATTTACTGGGTTACTTTCACTTTTATTTGAGCCATTTTCTATTAAGGTATATTTACTTTTACTAAAGTATGACAATTGGGTACTTTTTCCATCACTGGCTATACGCCTTTTATTGCTCTATTCTCCACATGTGAAATAATTTCATGACCAGAAACAAAATGCTTGTAGTAGCCTATATAACGTGCGTTATCAACCTACAAAACATTAATTGTATCGCTGGCAAATCTCCAAATGTTCCATTTGGGGGTTAAACATAGAATTCATTTGCGGCTGTTATTGAAAGCATGGTAAAGCAATGTAAAACAAAAACAAACAAAACAACAACAACATTTGAACAGGTTGTGTTGAGAGTGGACAATGATGTGATTATATTTATTATTTATACCTTAATTTCAAATTAAATATCACCCATTTCCAAATTCTTGTCCAGTACATGTTAAATAGGAGTGCATTATGCTATAGCTTTGATATAATACATATTGGGTGTCCTTGGCTGCCATAAATGTATTGCCCAGCTCTCACAATATACTAAATGATGCACCATCAGTTGCCATTAATGGGAAGTAAATCGTTTTATAATACCGTATTAAATATGGCGCGAGCATGCAGACCCATGCTGTTAGTCATGCTGCCCGCACCTCCTCTGTATCTATTAGTGCCTATTAATTGGCCCAGCAGTGGGTAAATCCAAATGGCCTAGAAGATCAGGATTTGTCGTGAAATTCAAACAAATAATTTTACAATTAACATTTTCGATTTACTCTGTAACATAATAATATAGGCTAGTTTAATCGTAAAACAGCCGAATATTAAACATAGTCTCAATCAATTAACATAATTCTCAGCGAGGTTGGTGGGGGTGCGGCCAGTTTCCCATTACGACTGCAGCCTATGTAGACATGAACAATGCTTTCCAGAGGACGTTTGATTTACCCGAAACTAACGACTGACTAAAGATTAGGCCGTTTCCCTTTGTTATTGGCTCAGTTTTCGAAGAACATTTTGTTAATAAAAACACGCTGATCCTTAGGCTATAACAGGCACATTGAACATTTATGGTTACAGTAAGAATTCAGGAGATCCACATTTCATTCAGCATTGAGATGAAGTGTTAACGACGATTAGTCATCATTTTCACTTACTTAATATCGACAATCATGTGATGAAAAAGAAGAAAAAGTATCCCCAATATCGGAGATCAGAAATACTCCATTGCGCACCACTCACTGAGGGTGACGAAGATGCAGCAACCATCCTGATCTTCATTTTATTTTTCAATGTGGCCTATGTTGAGTCCTTCTGCTGTGGATGAGCCGAAAGCAAAAACACCACTAGCCTGTTCCCCCGGCAGCTCAAACTCCTCACCTGAATAACACATTAAAGGCAGTTAAATTCCGTCACTGTGATTATCAACCTAATTACATAATTGAACTCAAAGCAGATCAAGCAACTTACGAATGTGTTTTGAAAATGCGAGCGCTGACATCATGGTGAGCAATGTCTAGTCTGCGATGTGCATCTAACAGTGGATCTCTGGATTTGAAGAATTCTATAAAATATTAACGCTTATAAGGATAACTGGGCTTCTCTCCTTTAAATTGCCCAATTTAAAGCAATCTATTTCTGGAATTACGTTCGAAAAATACTTAAAGGGTTCCTCTATCAACAGTGAAAATGATAATAGTAGTACAACCAATAATTATCATCTTCCAGAACAGAGGACAGATTTTTATGGGCACTTGGTGGGTGCGACTGATAACTGTCATTATTTTCCCCCGATTATAGTATCTGCAAACTGGAATTCTGAAGATGAACATGCGTGTTCTTAGCAATAGGCCTACATTTCAGACCATTAACAGATGGAACATAGACTTAATTCTAAGGAAAAAAGCATGAAAAAGAGAAATAATCACAGATGCATTTCACTGACGAAAATGCCAAGTAGGCCAAATCTTAAACATATTGATATTTACATATAATAACATACATAATTCTTTACCATTCATATTGCCTTTCTCAAATGTCATTGTAATTACCTTTGTATACAATAATATTTCATTTGACAAAATCCACAATAGCCCACTCAAAAAGGGTACATATTTCTTTGCATTTCATGTGACTAACTCTTTCATTATTTTCAACCTATATTTTGATTAGGAATAACAAAGAACAATACAGGACATTTTTTTTAAACTAAATACTATTGTAACAATCAAACTAACTGCAACTCCAAAGTAAAATATGACAGCTTTCAGAAACACTGCTGACTTGGAGAAGCATTTAATAACATGCCTCAGCCTTTGCATTCTTGGCTCCTGCAGATGGAAGTACCTTGTAATGGCCAGTCTTACAGGATTTCTTCATCTTCGGATGGAATCATGGCATGGCTCTAACTGGCCTACACTAAATACAAAGCCCTATGTGCATGGAAGCATCAGTGAGAGAGAGAGTTTAAGGAGACAGGACTCATTAGCAGTGAGTAGCTCTATGGCAGAGTGTGTTTTAACACCTGCTGCACTCCACCTGAGGGTTAGCAGCCAGCGATGTGGGTGAAGGGTGGAGGGAGCAGGGCCTGAAGTGTCCCCTACTTCATTTCAGCCCTCTGACGGAAAGCCCTCTCTAACTACCCCTTCCAACCTACATTTGAACAGTCGCCAAATATGCATGTTGTGGCTCTGGAAGAAATTCGTTTTTCAAATGAATCTTCAGTACCTATGGGGCTTGCTAAACTAATTCACTTATTTTGCTTCAGACTTTACAAGGTCCAGGGTAAATGGGAGTAAATGTCAATGATTAATTACTGTTGTTGGTGGCACAGGATAATCCTTTTCATTTCATTTCCTCTGTTGAAGGGAGGGAGACACGCTATCCACGGCAAATCTGACCCATGATTTGAACAGCTGATATGCGGAATAACTTAACTCTCTAAGATGACCATCTATTGCAGATGCTAGTGTTGTTTTCACGAGGTGACCGTTTATTGTGAAGAATATCTGAACAATGTTGTCAAATGCAGACAATATAATGCTTACTTGTTTTTGTTCAGTTTGAATAAATAATGTATTAGCAACATTGCCATCTCATGCTGGACAGAGTGATACTTTATGGATATCTGCAGAATACTTACTTATGTCAAATAGGAAGAGGAGATAATTATGTCCCATTTCAAAACATTCACGAAATTTGTTCCGTGTTTTCTTAAAGATTGCACGATCAATCTCACAGTAGTTGAAGGGATCGTGACGTATATCCCTTCCAAGTTCCTTTTTCTTCTTCCCTGTGTACTGCATTTCCTGCTTCTTGTTTCAATGCATGTGAGTCTCTTGATGTGTAGTACATAGTTATCTGTGTTCTGGACATAATCTTTCCGTTTATATGAAGATGTAGTTTCTGCAAACATATCCACACTGTACATTTCTAACAAGCCAGGAATACTAGAGACTGCTCTTAAAGACCACTTTGTTAATCAAATGTATGAGAAAATTGAAAACATAATTTGCTGTGCATGTATTTGATATACTTTGTCATCAATGAATACTGCATTCATTATTTGTACTGATGCTGTCTTTATGCAGCATTTAAAAAAAGATTAACTGAACAGTGACCTATATTTACATTACTGAACTGCAACATCATGACCCATTTGCCAATAATAGCAAGACAAAATGACTGTATATTTCTCTAAAATCTGCAATAACGCATTGTTTTATCAGAGTTCCAATACTATTGACCCGTGATCAAGATCTGTCTGATGTCTAAAGCATGCTGCTGATAAAACAAAATGGTGACTTAACAAAATATGATCAATCCAATGTGAACAGATCCTCGGGATGGTATTTCCCCCAGTTCCTTCTCTGCCCTTGGAGGTCCTTGCCTTTTTGTAATTTGCTGCTTCGCTGGGCACCAACTAGACGAATTAAGCCAACTTTAGAGATGTATTTTCCTGTTCAATTTACCATCAAAAAGTGAATTGCTTTGGATTTACTGAATGTTATGTTGTAAACAGATACTGAATTAGGATGTAAAGGATATTCAAAAGCAATACAATTCAGGAAGTGCTTGAACTATTAGGATGAGAAGTCATGATTTCTTTATAAAAATGCTTATTTGTTATGAAATCTTATCATTTCTATAACAAGATATTCTGTGTTTGAAATATTTTTTTAATCATAAATTTAACAAATGTGCCAACTATTATCAGTTATTTAAAACAGAAGGCATGATACATTATTTACATTTTCTCAAGTATCAAACTGTGTATATATGTATATCACAATTGCATTACAAAATAAAGAGTGAGGATTCAGAGCAGTTTACCTTCTCTGATCTGCAATGTCAGTGAGTCACACCTGAACTGCAGAGCACATCCAGATAGCCTTGTACCCTTAACAATCAATTCTGGGTTTTTGATTCAGTCCAAGTGGTTAATGAAACTGTGGTAATGAGTGATATTTATCATATTATGCATGTTTCCTTTATATTTCTTAGGCTGCGTTTAGACAGGCAGCCCAATTCTGATAATTGTTTCACTAAATGGTCTTTTGACCAATCAGATCAGCTCTGAAAAATATCTGATGTGAAAAGATCTGATCGGTTCAAACGACCAATTAGTGGGAAAAATTATCTGAATTGGGCTGCCTGTCTAAACGCAGCTAAATAAACTCAAACTCCTACTCTTTGATAGCCATTTGTTGGACTGGATGAGTTGTTGGCTATATTGAGCCAGTTCTCCAGAAGGACATAGAGACAAGATGGACTTGTTTCTCCTGGGTGAATCAAGAAAGACCTAGCAATCAGGCTGTGGGTCAGTCTGAGTCTCTGCTCTTACATCTGTCAAAGGCACTTCCTGATGTAGTTGGAAAAACTCCAATCAAGAATTAAATTACACCAAACAAGCACTGCATGGCTCTTAAAATCTCAAAGCAGTAATACTGTCTCTATAAATCTGTATTTGAAATAGTCAGTATCTCAACATCTGATCATGTTGTTGGGTTATTTTTGTGTGTGCTTTTTTGGGGGTGAAAATCATACACAAAATATCATCTGTCAAAGGTTGAATAAATATGCAGGTTTTTCATCCAGGTTTTTCAAAGATTTGATTTTTAGCTTTCCCAAGCATATAATATGACTTTTAAACAATATTTTCATTGTTATGTCAAGGTTGAGTATTTGCCAGGCTTGGATGGTGGAATTTTAGCAGAGTACCACATCAGTCTTGGAAGATCAGCCAGACATAATTGTCTCCAGACACTGCAAGTAACTGACACCTGCACACTGAGAAATATTACATAGACAGACTGACTTCCCATTTGCCATCTTTTTCAAGGGGTTTTCTTAGAGCGAAGAAGAGAAGGCTCATTTATGCATCATATTGGAGTTGTCTGAAGCCCTGTCCCACACTAAACCACTGAAGTCCTTGGACATATTATGTTGGAGCAAAATAAGTTAAATGAATACAGCTAGCTACATATTTTCTTAAAATATTATGATATTCTCTGACATGAGAAATTATAAATTGGAAGTCCCTCTGCCCTCTCGCCTCTGATGATCAGTCCAGCTCCCTCACCTGAGAATCTGAAAAGCCAAGGGTCACACTGTGGCAACCCACAATGGACTCTGGGTAAAACGCTGCTCCCCATTACTGCAGCAGCAGGGGTCAGTGGGTGGTGGCAAGCCTCCAACCCGCCTGAAATTGGCCACAAAATGACCAATTACCTAAAAGTATAGCTGAAAAAAAGTGGATTTCGAAAAATATGTCTGTTACTTAATTCGGTAAAAAAAAAAAAACAGTCTTGACACTTTTGATGTTTTACAGTTCTAGCTGTTGGCTTAAAGTTGAAAATAACTGGGAATCCACATCTTTAGACTAATCAGAAACAGGGCTGTCACCAGCGTTTGAGTTTTAGTGAGGCCCTGCATTTGTATAGGCTTACAGTTAATAACTTTAAAAATGCTATTTGGAGAACAGCAAAAACAAGCAAATATGACCCCAGCCATTATCATCTTGGTTGCGGCAACTCTAGTAGCCTACTTAAGCTGCCTCCGAGCTGGGGTAGTTTGTTTCATGTCTAAGGCCCTCGGCCTGTGCTGCGAGAGTGCGGAGCTAGCCATTTGAGAGAGAGGTGAATGTGTTGCTAAAAAGTCAAATCCGGAGGACGCAGGCGAACATAACCAACAAACCGCTGTTCATGATTCCACTCGTTCGCAGAGGCAGGCTCGATCAGATCAAGAACTCGACCAGATCAAGAATAGCCCAAGCGTTCTGAGCTTAGATCAATGTTGGGAGCAACATTTAGATGTTGACTCGTCATTTCATTTCTTTATGTACAACATATTTGTATTAGGCCTATTATTTACATGTTTTTTATTTATATATATTTTTTATTACAGAGGTCCAGACGTCGATGTTCTCATATGTAGTTACGGCCATGATCAGGAAATACATCCATGAGTTAACAGTAAAGAGAGCCATTGGGAGTGAAATGTGATTAACTGTGGGGTCTTCATGATCTTAATGTAATAAATGAAAGCAAAATATATTTTATTTTAGTAGAGGGGCAAATCATACACAGGATAATGTGACAGGGTAAACTATCTGTCGAATTTTCTGTGACCCATGTGAAAACAATGCTTAATTATATGGATGCAAATGTATGTCTCATTGAATGTATTTCCTCACAAATGGGAATCATGCAAATGTCCTAATTAAGTCATTTGCCATGGAGGACTAGGCTGCTGCCTGGAGTTCAGCTGCCTCGGTGCCTTCATCTGGCACCTCTTTCTAGTTTTTGTTAAGAGTTAAGTCTCCAACAAAGACAGGAAGGAGGTCAGCACTCAGCCAACACCTGAACATGCTCCCTTTTTTGTGTTCCCCTTGATCCCCACAGTCCGTGCCTGTCATTAGTCTTAATGATGGAAAATTGTCATGTTGATACAAGTCTCTTACTCTCCCTCTCTCTTCTTTGTATAAGTAGTAGGTGGAAGCTCTATTTGTTACAAAGTTCTTTGTGACTAAAAGCCGTGGACAGTGCATTTGTGCTGGGGAAGAAAAAAGACCCTAGATGCTCTTTCCATAGCTGGGATAATTATTCCTACTGTGACCTTAATGATTCGCACTGTTCCCCCTGCATTTCATCCACGTGCCAGGCCCTCAGTGGAGCCCGGAGTCAGGGAATATGAAAAACCCTTATAATGAAACCATTTTGGCTGATGGAAAAAGGCTACTGAAGCTGCACTTGCTACAAAGACTGCTCAATTATATGAGTAATTGTGATAATTTCCCCTCCATTCATGGCTTTTTCTGAAAGGTAAAAAACAGACGCTGAAAGGGAAATTACTTGGACAATATAGAGTGTGAAATGGCTACGACAAAAAAGATGACTGTAAGAAAGTCTAGGACTATAAATAAATATGTTAAGTAGGACCATATAAATACACCCCTCGAAAGCTACCAAACAAAGACATAAATAAACACACACACTCTCTCCCTCACACGCACAGACATACACAAATACATATGTAGACAAATGACCATTGAATAATAAGATTTTAAAAAGTAGATATGCAGCTGCCTGAAAATTATACCTCTCTCTCCTTCCTATTGACAAAATTTCAGCTCCTGCAAATGCAGGCTAGTAGTTGGCTATCATTTGTTGTTTTGTGACAGGAAAAGGATAATTACCTCTCTGAGATGCAGGACGACTGACATGACCTTTAGCCTTTGCCACGAATGCAGGAGGCCTGATAGAAAGCCTGAGGAATAATTGAGTACTTTGGCTTTTCTTTATATTGCAGAACATGTTTTGTTCAATGGAACACAGGAATAGCAGTGTTGTAGAGTGCATTAAACCCAGGGTGTTCATAAATATGATGTTCCCTTTCCTATCAACTCTGCCTTTTCGAAAAACTCTGATATGCATTAAAATGTCGATTTCATCACACTAGCAGACAGGAGAGACAGTGAAATATGCATTACTTTTTGTTTCCCAGTGGGGGTCGGATTAAACATTTCCTCCCCACAGAAAAGATAGAAAAGATTCTTGGCAAGCAGGAGCCAGCCTATAATTTCAGTCTCTGTGGAGAAAAAAAGTTCATTGTGCTACAGTAAATGGCCAACATACATCTTGACAACAGGAGACCTTCTGAATTCAGGGATCATCATTTCATACAGTGCACCTTTGTTCTTTGGAAAAATGCTTGCAACAAATGCATGATCCACAAAGCAAATTGAAACAATTTAGAGAAAATTATTCAGCAAAATAAATAAATGCATGCTCTCCTCAGAATCACATTGCCCTGTCCAGACTGAACAACTAAACAATAAATACAATGTTTGCATGTCTTGCCAGTGTACCCTACTACCCTACTATTCTGTAAATGTTAAACTGTTCAAACCAACTGTTATAACACATTGAGTGATTGAGCAATAACTACCCCATTGCTATCAATGGTTGATTATTGTTTCTTATTATTTTTTCTGACTAGCTGACACCTGGATGTTGTCCATATTGGGATGTTAGTAGACCCCACAAAACTGCAATTTATTCAGACAAACCTTAAACTGTTCCCACGTGTATGGCTGCTGACCCCTTAGGCCCTGTAATCTGGGATAAATCTTTCCAGGCAAGGCGAGAAACATTACAGCCTGGCAGCTCAAATGCTTGTATCACACTCAAATGATGAGTCTCTGTCACCAACCATGTCATCAGCTTCATCCCAAACCCCCAATAACTTCTGTCCCATTGAGCAGCCTGTGTGCTTCTTGGCCAGCCAGTCAGAGACCCCCTGGTCCCACCTGATTGTGCCTCTGATGACATGTAGAGGGGTGTCCAGCTCACAGGCGCCAATAGCCGCGTCCCGCCACCAACACTCAGCTCCCAGCATCCCCCAGCAGCCTCCCGCAGCGCCTCTCCTGACAGCCACCAGAAATGTCTCCAACTTGTCAAGTCGCCATGGTAATAGTCCAGAAACAGAGAATAGCACAAAGGCTGGGCATACTCATGCAGGAATGCAGGAATGAAAAGTCTATGAGAACACTGACGTTCAAAATGTTCACAGTTTGAAGAAATAGAGAGCCTTGAAGCCATACAGTATTTCACCTATGGGCTGCGAAAAGCTTGTATCAATTTTTTTTGTTGCCATTGTTGACTTTTATGTTTAAATTGAAAACTGTCATACAACTATCCCTGATCTACCCTATATAATGTAACACTCTCAATATCTCCAATTGGGAACAAGCTAGATTCATTTGACTGACTGTGCACACTTGGGCCTATCTGTCCCAAACCCACATGCAAGCAGGGAAGCACTTCCATCTGCAAGCACTTCCATCTTGTGTGTCACCAGTCTTTGTAAATATATTTGATGCTAGATGTCCATGCTAAAGTTGGAGCATTAAGCTAAAATGTGGAGCAATGTCATGGCTGCTAAGGTTGGGGTGAGTTGTAACACAAAATGTTACAACTATCCAGTGGATTTGATTTGATTTGATTTGATTTGGTGATCCGTCATTCTGCCCCACCTGTTTTGAGCCCCAGATTTTTAACCAAAAAATTATAATAATTTTTCTTTTTGGGGGGGGATTGCCTGTTTTGCTTGTTATTTTTGCATTAATACGTGTCACATATCAGTTTGCAAACAATGTAAAATAGAAATACAAATAATTGCGTTAACAAAGCCGCATACAAACATGGTCTCTTTTTTTGCTTTCTTGAGTAAGGCAGCTCCAAATACAGGTGTTTCAGCCAAGCTCAGTGCTTTCTGTGGTGGTGGGGCAGCCAGCGGAAAATACGGAGCATAGGGGTTGGTAATATTCTCTAGTTGCGCCGTGATTGGCTCAGTGTTCTACCTCACTGCCAAATTTAAGGGTAGAGTTTGAATATTGGGTGCACCTTGGGTGCTGCCATAGAGCTACATTAGAAGTGCCCATCCAAGAAGGCTCAAGGTCATTGGCCACAGATAAAATGACGTGAAATCACTTTATATCTACAGTAGCTTTGATTCGACTGATCATATCAACATCATACTTTCAAAATCATAGCTAGCAGTCATCATCATGAATCAAGTCAACAATCTACAGGCAAATCAATTTTAATCCTTGTCATATGAAGAGAAATAATGAAGATAAATTATAGATGAAATGTATCGGTGCTCATTGGCCATTGGACATAAACGTTACACAAATCGCAAATTCAACAATGAGTGGTTTGGAAAGAATCAGTGGCCATCTGCAAGCATTGCAAAGCTGAGCCTGCTATTTAATAGAGTGGCTGTGTGGTCCCAAGTCTGGGTTCAAGGGTCTCTTTTCCAAGCTTAAAATGAGGAACATTCAACATTGGCCATGCTGTCAATCCAGCATGATTTCTGCCGTGCTCAAAACAACTGTTAACTCGGAAATGGAAAATCTCACTTCAGTGAGTTTAAGACAACTTGGAACTTGGGGAAAAAACAAGCTCCGACTGGGAATAAAAGTTTTGAACGATCATCCAACTCGGAATTGTCAGTCGGGAACTCTGGCATCTTTCCAGAGCTACGACCAGAAGATCACTGACGTCATCTTGTAATATGCCAAGGAGATAATTATACTGTTTCTAAGAAAGTAATACTAAGTGTATGTTGTGTAGTAAGCTGTTAGTAGCCCATGTGCCTCACTCTAATCATTTGGTCTATTTTCCCCTCTTAATTTCACCTACTGTTCTGACTTGGTGGTGCGCATGTAACCTATAACCTGATATTGAGAAATGTAATCTTCAAATAGTGTAAGAGCTTTCATTGTCTGCTTATATGCCCGCTTTATTTATACTACGGTTCTGACTTGGTGTACAGGGAGAATACTGTAAGAATGGCCCATGTTCTGAATTATGTTGCTGTAGATTTCAAAAGTGCTGAACAAATAGTTATATTGATGACGTGTGTCTTAGCTCGCTCATTAATGTCTTAATCGAAATTACGGATTGCCTCTTATCCACTTATCCTTATGCCATAGTTTATACATCTCAATTGTCAGTAGAACCCACATTTGTTTAAGCAAGTCAGCCATATCAGATATGTTTTTTTAAAAGGCAGTAAATGAGGCTGAATGAACTGTTTTGCTGCCAGACAAGGCTCTGCTGATAGCCAGGTGTAGCAGTGGTAAGGTGTTGGGACAGCTTTATGTAGGCCCTAACAGTTTGTGGGCACCGTTTGTCACTGTTGTAGTACAATTCATGTATTGTTTAGTGTTGTGTTGTGTAGTGGCTTTGCTGGCATGCATCCCAAATTTTGTTTGTTTGCCCCACCAAGATTTCCAAGCTAAAATCGACACTGCAAGTATCCCAAGTGAGATGTGGGTGCAGTGCTTTGAAGCACACAAAGTTGTTGGCCCACAAAGGATGCACTCCTTGAGGACAAGTGTACATGTTTCACAACTGTAAATCTGAGGGAAGAGGCTTCCAATGGGTGTACACACACGCACACACACAAACTTGCGAAGTCAAGTGTGAAAACACACAAACAATATAACAGTGATTGGTTTAGTTCAGCTGTTTGCGTAAGACATTCAACTGAAAAAAAGTGCCATAAGGTTTGTGAGTTTTAAGTCATTTCTGTGCCACATGACGTGTCATCAATTGCAATGCTTTTCTGATATTTGTTCAAATGCTCAATGAACACATTTATTGCTAAGTTGCAAGTTATGATTTATGCATTTCCTGAAAATGTTCCATTTCACCCCAAGCAGTGTTGCAACTGACCCTGGAGGTGGGGTAAATTGTAACATTTTACTCCTTGTACATGAGACCAAGTCACACCTTGTCTGTTTGATTTAGAAATATAATACCTGTACCTATTTGTAGCAGACAGATGGAAGTTGTTTTGTGTCACATTTGACTGTAGTAGCTCAAACAATCTCTGAAAAATGGACAAAAAGGTGAATAGTGTTACAACTGTATCCGGTCTTCCCTACTGTAAGTCTCTCTGCTAACTTGTAACACTACCTGCTACCTCTAGCATGGTTTATTTGTCTAACACATGAACAGAAAACAAACATTTCAAGGGGTTCCATTCGGCTTGCCTGACATTAATTGATGATTGAGATAAATGGTTGACTCACAGTGAAGGAAACAAAGGAATTGTCCCTGTATGACAAAATCAGCATTTGTCATTTTGTGGAGGGATTTTCATATGTCAAAACTGGCTTTACACACAAACTCATGCACACATGTAATTCCTAAATGGGTGTAAGGAGCAAGATCAACCAACCACCACTGCATCATCCTATCAGTGACCCTCACGTATGACTCCAGACAGACATGACAGACCTTATGAAACAGGGGGCTTGACTTTAACCTACCATGATTGGTCATCATACCCCGTTGGGCAATGCAAACCAGACCATCTATACCTTAGCACTGTCACGCGGACAGATGGCCTACTATTAAAACCTATTCCTGAGGTTAGTGTGTTTACTAGTCATTCCACGGTTTCCTTTGAGCACGAGCATCTACCCAGTGAAAGCTCAACAACAGCAAGGGTTTTTAAGGTGTCCCTAATGCACTCTGTGGCCAGCAAGGCTGTCAGGGATTGTAATAAATGTAGGGAACACTGCGAGGGAAAAGTGTTGCTGTCTCAATAGAGTGACACAGACAGGCCAAGGCTGTCAATGGAGCCCCTAATGATAGAGTAAGATAATGACAGACCCCAGTCAGAATCAGCAGGAAGAGGAAGATCAATCTGCAGCGAGGGAGGGAGGGATGGAAGGGGGAAAACGGTAGGCTCTTTCTTTTCTATTTTTCTCCGTTCTAGCTCATCTCATACATATCTATCTGCTGCAGCTGGCCCACACAGTGGCGAGGGAGCTCTGCATTAAGTACACAGTGGATCAATAACCATTACGACTCCTCCACAGCCTGACACATAGCAGGGACACGCTTGACATTTCACTCAGGACTGCATTGATCCCAGCACACAGTATTCCAGCCTCCAGTTTGTGCCTGAGCCTGGGGTCTGGCTGGAATTGAAAAGCGAGGGGGTGGGAGTGTAAAATGGCAGAGAGAGTAGCTAACCAGCTGCCGGTGTACAAGTAAACAGCACACCCCTCTGTGCATTCCTCGTTTTCAATCTACTGTTTTTCCTGCAGCTACTGGCAATTCAAGAACTGGATCAAAGCCTGACCTGTGTAGGCTATGTTATATAGGCTATGTTATATGGAGTATACATATGCAAACACTGTATATGCATGAACGTGTATGAGAGAGATAAATAGTCACATTGACATCATTGTCGATAACATCTCTAGCTTGAAGTGGCCGTCTGGAAATCCAGAGGCATAAAAAACAAAAACATTTGGAGCAATTAAAAAAGTGGGAGTTTCTGAGAAACCTTTCACAAGATAAACATACAGAAAAAGCAGACAACATCAAATTAGAAGCAATTTAGGCTAATTTCTTTTAAATCGTCCTTAGAGACACAAGACGTTATCTCCCGGGTCGGTCTGCTCTTGAAGTGTTATCATGTAAAACAGAGGTGGAAGTGATGCAAAAAGTAAGCTACAAGTTCTCACAGTCTCACAGTCAGAATTAGATGTTCGTCCATGTTTCTCAAATGTCAAATTTCAAAGTTGTTCCAAACGTCACATTTCAAAGTGTTTAAGATTAAGCTTGGGCATTAACTCCACATTTTTAAGGTTAGGGTTATGTTTAGGCATTAACTACAAATTCTTAAGGTTAGACATTAACTACAAATGGTTAAGGTAAGGGTTGAAGTTTGGGATAAGCTTAAAATAAAAATATAAAAAATTACTTTGTATCTTGGATTCGAATATGCAACATTTTGAATCGAATATGCAACATTTTGAATCGAATATGCAACATTTTGAATCGAATATGCAACATTTTACTTTTACAACAACCTACTTGAAGGTAACAGTGCTCACTGTTGCCCCTAGTGGCTGGTTTCCACGTCATCACCCAAGTCCTCAGCCATGGATGGTTGTCGAATACTGACTTGAATCACTGCATTAAATAAGACCTTCATATGAACCATTTAAAGTATTTATTTACATAAACAGTGCCTTCAGAAAGTAGTCACACCCCTTGAATTTGTCCACATTTTCTTGTGTTACAGCCTGAATTTAAAATGGATTAAATTGAGATATTATGTCACTGGCCTACGCACAATACCCCATAATGTCAATGTGGAATTATGTTTTTCAAAATGTTTACAAATGGATTAAAAATGAAAAGTCTTGAGTCAATAAGTATTAAACTGCTTTGTTATGGCAAGCCTAAGTAAAAATGTGCTTAACAAGTCACATAATACATTTTTAATGGACTCTGTGTGCAATAATAGTGTTCAACATGATTTTTGAATTACTACCTCATCTCTTTACACTATACATACAATTATCTGTAAGGTCCCTCAGTCGAGCAGTGAATTTCAAACACAAATTCAACCACAAAGACCAGGGAGATTTTCCAATGCCTCGCAAAGAAGGGCACCTATTGGTAGATGGGTAAAAAAAAGCAGACCTTGAATATCCCTTTGAGCACAGTGTTATTAATTACATTTTGGATGGTGTATCAATACACCCAGTCACTACAAAGATACAGGCATCCTTCCTAACTCAGTTGCCAAAGAGTAAGGAATCCACTCAGGGATTTCAGCATGAGGCCAATGGTGACATTAAAAAGTTACAAAGTTTAATGGCAGTGATAGTAGAAACCTGAGGATGGATCAACAACATTGTAGTTACTCAACAATACTAACCTAACTGACAGAGTTAAAAGAAGGAAGCCTGTACTGAATAAAAATATTCCAAAACATGCATCCTGTTTGCAACAAGGCACTAAAGTAATACTACCAAAAATGTGGCAAAGCAATTCACTTTTTTGTCCTGAATACAAAGTGTTATGTTTAGTGCAAATCCAATATAACACATTACTGAGTACCACTATCCATATCTTCAAGCATAGTGGTGGCTCCATCATGTTATGGGTACGCTTGTAATTGCTAAGGACTGTGGAGATTTTCAGGATAAAAAATAAACGAAATGGAGCTAAGCAGAGGCAAAATCATAGAGGAAAACCTGGTTCAGTCTGCTTTCCACCAGAGGCTGGGAGATAAATTCACCTTTCAGCAGGACAATAACCTAAAACTAAAAGGACAAATCTACACTGGAGTTGCTTATCAAGAAGATAGTGAATGTTCCTGTGTGGCTGAATGTTCCACTTGGCCTTCAATCTGCTTGAAAATCTATGTAAAGATTTGAAAATGGTTATCTAGCAATGATCAACAACCAATTTGACAGAGCTTGAAGAATTTTGAAAAATATTGTACAATCCAGGTGACTTGTACAGAAAGACTCACAGTTGCCAAAGGTGATTCTCACATGTATTGACTCAGGGGTGTGACCACTTACGTACATTTTATATTTTTGTATTTAATTTTTCTATAGATTTGTTAAAAATACTAAAAACATACGTTCACCTTTGTCATTATGGTGTATTGTGTGCAGATGGGTGAGATGGGAAAAAAATGAATTTAATCCATTTTGAATTCATGCTGTTACACAGAAAAAATATGGAATAGGTCAAGGGGTATGAATACTTTCTGAAGGCACTGTACTTTATATCAGGAACTCAGGACATGTTAAAGGAATATGAGCTATTATATTTTTTCTAGTCCATCGTTGCTCCATGTCTATGTCTTCCATACATACTCATGCGTATTTTTCCTTTCAATGGATTTTCATTTTCAATATGCCATACAAATCATTAACTGCATGTCATTTGTTTCTCTTGTGTTGGCAGGATGGGACATCAATGAGCTTTTTTTTCATAGCAAAAGACAAGCCTATCTATGACCATACAGGGATCCTTTCCAAGACTTATCTGTATATCAATGCAACCCAATAGACTGTGTTCCCTTGTTCCTATAGGCACATCGCTTTATTTAAACGAAAAAAAGATCGCATAACTCCGCTGCCAGACATCACTGTTCCTGGGGTTGATCCTAAATTGGGCTGCCATAATGGAGAGGGGGGGTTTCCCAGCCAGAGCCTGGGCTAGAGCCAGAGCCTGGGCTAGAGCCAGAGCCAGACTGTACAGCTAAAAGGAAGTGAATACCTGTCAGGTATACCGTGACATACCACATTGTTCACTTGGATAAAGATTGATTTTGGGAAGCTTCTGTGGAGCCAGATGGCTATTGTGTCTGATTGCTTTTTGCTGAACAATAAAGTCTGTTTCTTCAGTTGTCATGCCAACCTGCAGATTTAAAAACAGGATAAAAAAACAGTTTCCCCCTCTATCTCTCGCTCTCTTTCTGTCTGCAGTAGATATGACTCCCTGATAAAATAAAGGTTAAATAAGTACAGAATACAGATTGCAGCTCAACTCCAATCATGAGTAATGAACAATTACTCGGCCATGCACACAAGACTATATATATAAGTAGGCCAAATAGGTTTGCAGAACTCATTATGGTGAATGTAGGTGGTCTATGCATGCTGAACGCACTTTTGACATCGAGATGCTAATGGTAACACGGACAATTATCTGTCCATTTGTAGAGAAGAGTGGCATGTATGATCTCTGCTCCTTCCTTACAAATCTTTGATGTTGACAAGGTACCCTCTGAGCTAACATGAATAAATAACTGAAATTACAGGGATTGTGTCATTATTGGGAATCATTGTATAATGTTGCATATCACAATAGGACTTTTATGTCAGGCCTGCCTGTTAACCAAGATATGCATCAAATTACAGGGCTAAACCTAATATTGATTTCTTGCTCTGGGCAGCTGATCTGAAGTTAACTATTACATGTGTAGGAAACAACAAACAAACGCACACACACACAGACCTTACAATCATTCGAACCAGTGGCAGGATACAGCACGCCAACTAAAGGCAGCCCCTGAATCGGATCTTCATCTTTAATTTCTCTGTGGTCGCCCCAGTTGGATACAATACCCGTCGTCACATAGTCTGGGGTCATTATATGCTGGGAGGCAGCAGGGGAAAAAGAGACTGTGCATGAAAATGAGAGCCGATCTGCAGTCACAATGCAGCCATTTAGCATGATGGGGGTGTATGGATCAACAGCAGCCTGCCCTCCATGTTCCAGGCCGACCCAGGGTAGCTCCAACAGAAAGATTCCAGAGCCCTGGGGACTGACAGGGGACTCAATCCACCTCAACACTCCCAGCCCCTCATACAGTATAATGTTTGTCTGGCACACAATCACAAGTAAGACTGGGCTTAACTCTGGAGCTTGTTGGCAATCCTCCATCTGGCGGTATGGATATCTACCAGTGAAGAGTTGATGTCGATGGACATTGACTCGATGCTTATTACCTGCATGCCATGCTGGTTCAATTGTTGACTTTCACATCAAATCCCAATCAGATATAAATTATATGCATTTCATCTCAATAGAATAGTGCTTTATAGCAGTAAAAAAAACTATATATGTTTTTTATACACTGCTCAAAAAAATAAAGGGAACCCTTGAACAACACAATGTAACTCCAAGTCAATCACACTTCTGTGAAATCAAACTGTCCACTTAGGAAGCAACACTGATTGACAATACATTTCACATGCTGTTGTGCAAATGGAATAGACAACAGGTGGAAATTATAGGCAATTAGCAAGACACCCCCAATAAAGGAGTGGTTCTGCAGGTGGTGACCACAGACCACTTCTCAGTTCCTATGCTTCCTGGCTGATATTTTGGTCACTTTTGAATGCTGGAGGTGCTTTCACTCTAGTGGTAGCATGAGACGGAGTCTACAACCCACACAAGTGGCTCAGGTAGTGCAGCTCATCCAGGATGGAACACCAATGCGAGCTGTGGCAAGAAGATTTGCTGTGTCTGTCAGCGTGGTGTCCAGAGCATGGAGGCGCTACCAGGAGACAGGCCAGTACATCAGGAGACGTGGAGGAGGCCGTAGGAGGGCAACAACCCAGCAGCAGGACCGCTACCTCCGCCTTTGTGCAAGGAGGAGCAGGAAGAGCACTGCCAGAGCCCTGCAAAATGACCTCCAGCAGGACACAAATGTGCATGTGTCTGCTCAAACGGACAGAAACAGACTCCATGAGGGTGGTATGAGGGCCCGATGTCCACAGGTAGGGGTTGTGCTGACAGCCCAACACCGTGCAGGACGTTTGGCATTTGCCAGAGAACACCAAGATTGGCAAATTCGCCACTGGCGCCCTGTGCCTTTACAGATGAAAGCAGGTTCACACTGAGCACATGTGACAGACGTGACAGAGTCTGGAGACGCCGTGGAGAATGTTCTGCTGCCTGCAACATCCTCCAGCATGACCGGTTTGGCGGTGGGTCAGTCATGGTGTGGGGTGGCATTTCTTTTGGGGGCCGCACAGCCCTCTATGTGCCAGCCAGAGGTAGCCTGAATGCCATTAGGTACCGAGATGAGATCCTCAGACCCCTTGTGAGACCATATGCTGGTGCGGTTGGCTCTGGGTTCCTCCTAATGCAAGACAATGCTAGACCTCATGTGGCTGGAGTGTGTCAGCAGTTCCTGCAAGAGGAAGGTCATTGATGCTATGGACTGGCCCGCCCGTTCCCCAGACCTGAATCCAATTGAGCACATCTGGGACATCATGTCTCGCTCCATCCACCAACGCCACGTTGCACCACAGACTGTCCAGGAGTTGGCGGATGCTTTAGTCCAGGTCTGGGAGGAGATCCCTCAGGAGACCATCCGTCACCTCATCAGGAGCATGCCCAGGCGTTGTAGGGAGGTCATACAGGCACGTGGAGGCCACACACACTACTGAGCCTCATTTTGACTTGTTTTAAGGACATTACATCAAATTTGGATCAGCCTGTAGTGTGGTTTTCCACTTTAATTTTGAGTGTGACTCCAAATCCAGACTCCATGGGTTGATAAATTTGATTTCCATTGATAATTTTTGTGTGATTTTGTTGTCAGCACATTCAACTATGTAAAGAAAAAAGTATTTAATAAGAATATTTCATTCATTCAGATCTAGGATGTGTTATTTTAGTGTTCCCTTTATTTTTTTGAGCAGTGTATATATACAGTGCCTTGCGAAAGTATTCGGCGCCCTTGAACTTTGCGACCTTTTGCCACATTTCAGGCTTCAAACATAAAGATATAAAACTGTATTTTTTTGTGAAGAATCAACAACAAGTGGGACACAATCATGAAGTGGAACGACATTTATTGGATATTTCAAACTTTTTTAACAAATCAAAAACTGAAAAATTGGGCGTGCAAAATTATTACTTTCGCAATACTTTCGTATACTGGTATAATAACAATGATTTGTGGAGTTCAATCTCAATGTAGGTGCATATTAATTTCATACACCCTTTCCTAAAACTGATTTGCTACAAATAATGTCTGTAAGGAAAGAAAACTATACATTTCAATCCAAGTTTATGCACCTACATATTTTGTCATGTTCCCACACTGCAATTACTCTGATGCCCAGGGTCGGCCCAGCCAATTGGCTGAATATGAGGACGCATAGGGCCCTAGAATGTCAAAGGGCCCCCCAAATCTAGTGCCCCACAATGTCAAAGGCCCCAACCAAATATTACATTATCTTTTTTTTGGTCAGGCAAGTTCAAGAGGCCCTCGCACAAACCTGTGGAGAGTTACAGATGTGGTTTTACGTAGTGGGGGACGGGTGCAAGTTGCACAGAAGCAGTGCTGCTGATGAGAGAGCGAGGAGGAGGAGGTGGCTAGGCTAGGGTATGCATCTGTCAAGGCATCTAATAAAAGGTCAGACACATCGGGTGCAGAGAAGAGGTGGAAAGAGGAGGACAAGAAGGTGCAAGGTAGAGGTACGTTACAACTGGTAACTATTTATTTTCACCTGTTGAGTTGAGTGATGAGTGTGTCCTGTCCTGTCCTCAATCCATGCAACTAGCTAGCTATTAGCGAACTAGTTGTCAATCAATTTCTAGCTAGCCTCTAAAATAAATGAACACACCCAATACCATGTGTAAGCAGATCTAGCATGCCAAGTTATGAAGAGCACAGTGCAACAATAAAGACAGAGTACTTATCTTGTGGGGAAAATGCATCCAGTCCATGTGTTTATAGTTGTTGTGGGGTAAGGAGTGGGTATAGAGTGGGGTCTAGATTGCAGGGAAAAGCCGTTTCAGGTGTTTGAGAAATTCCAAATGATTTGGCTTCCGCAAACCTCACGTACTTCATGGGGGGGGTGCACCTAAGCACTCTCCTAGGGCCCCCGGGACACCCGACCCTTGCTAATGCCTCCATCCCTGTTGATGCCGATGCCTCCATCCCTCACAGTGTAAATATATATATTTTCACCTCTCCAACTTATGACCCCCCCCAAAATAACTTTATTTTTTAAAGAACATTGTAAATGTCAATATGAAACTTGAAACGCAACAGAATGGCAAGAGGTGGCAATTTGGTTTACAAAGCAATGGCACCTCTGACTTGAACCTCCTTTCAGTCCTCGAGAATAATCCAATAACAAATACTGTCCAAAACTATATCTCTCAGGAGTTGCATGTTAAAATACAGAAGTACAGAACACCTTCAATTCCAGCACATTCCAAATACAGTTGAAAATGTGTAGATGGGGGAGTGCCATTATGGCTGTTGTTTAGGTTGGCCTTAGAAGACACTGTTGATATTCCCCTTTGGCACTGGGTGGATAGACCACAGCACTACTATACTCTAACAACGCTGGAGGAACTGATCCCCAGCCCCGCTGGAGGAAACACCTGCACAGACCAGATGTTGGAGATGTTCGGTCTGTTTCTCTGGTAGTGAAAGACGATGACCTTCGTCTAGAAAAGCTTTGGACGCTGTTTTGAATGGACCTTAGGAGACCAGATAAGTATCATCATGACTGTTATATCACTTACAAAACAACCCATTTATGTGAACCAGCTCTGTATTGAACAGCAGCAGCAGGAGGAATAGTGGTGTTGGGGAGGGCAGACGGCCACAGCCTGATATGAGCTGTGTAGCGTAGTGTGTAGCTCTCTCTGGGCCATGTGACAAAGTACTCTCCCTCCATGTGGCCTGTTTAAATTAGCCCAAGCCCCAGAGCAAGTGTGGACAGCAGCTGGAGTGCGAGAGGCAGTGCTGGCAGTGGTGATAATCATCAGGGAGGATGTGGGGAGAGAAGCCCTGAGGGGAGGGCATAGAGGGGCTTGTGATCTTACAAGCCCAATCAGGGCCCGAGTGGAGCCCGCCGAGGCCTCATATGGCTTAACAGCACACCAGCGCACCACTCAACGTCCTGGACACAGAGCATGTCTCCTCCCTGACCGCCAGCTTAACCCTTTCAGAGTGTGGGGGCTCCCCTGGCCCGGGCTCACGCCGCTCATTCGCTCATCACCACACCAATCAGCCTCAGACGTAGCAGCGACGGGGAGCTCCACTCCCAGCCTGGGCTGGAGAGGCTTTTATCCTCCACCAAGAGGAGTGCAAATATGGAGCTTAGTGTTCTCAGCAGTGACAGCAAGAGGATCCGCATACAACCACACCGAGGAGGCTCTTCTGTCATCTCAACAGTATGGCTACGATCAGAAACACAGAGAAGGGAATATGGATATATTGCAAGCATTTCCATGACAGATATAGAACATTCATTTTCATTATATTTAATATGCAAGTGCTAGCATTTGAGTCCCCGGAACTGTGAATTACAGTCATTATACTGTAATAATGTATAGCAATGATTATACTGTTCAGCAATGATTGAAGAAAATAACAAGAGCAGGCTACTTGCTGGGGTGTTCCTAGTCCCTCTGATTTTAGGCCCACTGACACCTGTAGCCTCTCAGTAAATCAAGCATCAGGTCAAAGCTCCTCAGAGGTTGCACGCGACCAGTTCATCAGGAGCCCGCTCTGCTCGTGCTGCGTGACAGGAGGACATGATGGAGAGGCCCTTCCACCCAGGTAGGGTCAGAGCCAGGCCCTGATTACACAGCTGCTGATCTTCCCCAGCACAGAGCCCTGAGACGGAAGGACCCTGTATCCCCCATCCATCCATCCCCAGCCCTGGCCCTGCTGTTGCTGAGAGGACAAGGGCCAGAGACACACACTGCCTTCAACAACACCTCCCTAACAGAGATAGGTGAGGAAGAGAGATCCAGAGGTAGAGGATTGTTCTGAAGGCGAATACCACAGAGATGAATGCTCGTGCCTCCATTATGCCTCAGTCTCAGGCCCAGCTGGCCACAACATCCAGTAATGATTTTAGTCTGTCAATCAAAGCAGAGGAAAATCTATACCACTCGGCAGAATTACATAAAGTGCCATTCTCACAAGAGATACTTTCCCTCAGTGTACTTTTGTCTGGGGCTTTAGAAGAACTCTATGGCCCATGGGAGAGGAGCGTGGGAGGGTGAACAATGTGGGAATCCAGAGAAGAACCCACACATTCCCTTTTTTACAGTCCCTGCTGTGACTCCAAGAAGAGGCTGTATCTTCACAGGCTATTTCATACAGCAACATCATCAATCACATCAGACAGGCCAGACTGTACCTTCTGCCCCAACCCTTCCCTTACATGACCCCAAATACTGCTCAGATGAAGACAGACCAAATCAAAAAGTGTTCTTGCACAATACAAACCTAAAAAAATATTGTATTTTGGCCATTGCGTGACAGTCAAAAGGGTAACCAAACTGTATACTTTTTGTATGTATAAACACACCGTTCTATGTGGACTGGTGCACTGAGAAGGCATATTTAAGTTGGAAAAATGTCCCATTACTTTCAGCTCAGTAATGTACTCAAGCTCATTTAAAGAAGTAGTCATGTAACCTCCACAGACAGAAATGATTACAATTCTGAGCTGGTGTTAATAATGCCTGAGCCCAGAATAAAAACATCTAATATTACATGAGTCCACCTGTACATTATCACCAACCACTACATTATCAATTCCACCTTCTGAATTCAATGGGATTATGGCTAAAACGCCTGTCAGAGGAGGTTGTAATTTTCTACATAACGATGGATACAGTCTGATTATGGCGCAGATAAGAAGGTGAGAGCCTGTCCTATTATAGGCTGAGTGGTGGTACGGAACACTCTCATGGAGACAATAAAGGGACAAGCGCTGTTGACCCCTGTAGCAATGCAATGGGCTCCTAAAGACCCAGGCACGGTGTCTGTGTGGGCATGTAATGTTGCAGCCCTCACCCAGTCAGCGGTGCCTCTGCTGTGGCCTGATGTGACAGCCTCCCCCCCAGGGCCCAGCCACCAGAGGATCAGTCGTGCTTAGAGCTGCCTAGGCAGCCCAGCTAACAGGGGAACAAGCAGTGCTTTGAGGAGACCTCTGCCAGTCAGACAGGGAGCCCCAGGCCTCCAGCCCTCAGGGGTTAACCTCTCAGGCTGCCAAGCAAAATACTGCAAGAGGCTCATAATTACACAGGCAGTCAAAGGGCATGCGCAATTTCCAGAGCTATTTACACAGTTGAGAAGGCCCCCTCGAGATGCATGTTAGCGTTTTTCGTTATGAATCTTGTTCTAGAGGCAGCTCTGCAGAACGGTCACTAGCTAGCACAGCCAAAAAGTCACACAATCTGATTTTAAACCTAACCCTAACCTTAACCCTTAAAACACTGGTAACCCCAACCTTAAATTAAGGTTACGTTTTAGTTTTCATTAATATGAATATACAAAATCAAGACAGTAATATGGTAAGTTGGTCTCCATTAAATATGCCTACTGTAATTTACGAAGCAGGACATTGGCTGTCCTCAAATTAGACGTCATTTTAGATCACATGACATGTGTACTGTGTGTTTCAAAAACAACCAGGGGCTTTTATGCAAAATTATAAAGTATGTAAGCCATGATAGCTTCAGCCTGAATAATGTTTCAATTTTCGGGTGTTGTCAAGAGCTGGTGTTATTTGTTCAAATGAGTCTATCATGCATCCTCCAAGAACATAAAAGTGAACACTCATATTCAACTACCCAGCAGAGATGGATGGTTGTGAGGTGTAAGGTGTTGTTGCTATGCTGGCTCTGGCTCTGGCTCTGGCTCTGGCTCTGGCTCTGGCTCTGGCTCTGGCTCTGGCTCTGGCTCTGGCTCTGGCTCTGGCTCTGGCTCTGGCTCTGGCTCTGGCTCTGGCTCTGGCTCTGGCTCTGGCTCTGGCTCTGGTCTGCTGTAGTGTGAGGATGAGGTTGTGCAATGGGACTGAGAGTGTATAAATAGCAGTGTGGAGCTCTACCTCCTGCCTGGTCCGTGCAGAGGCCCCAGGGGAGCCAGGAGTGCTGGGGGCCCCTGCAGCCTCGACCAAGCACAGCTGTTCACCAGGTCCAGAGCCTCTCCAGAGCCCACCTCTTCCCCCTGCAATGGAGACCGCCGGCCTGGGGGGGCATCGAGTACTAATAATAACAACATCCAACATGCAGAGCCCGGGTCAGGCACTCCATGACCCTCCCCATCACAGTGCTGGAAACTGGACAGGAGCCAGGCCACAGCCCCATGCTGCAGCCCAGGAGAGCCAGGCAGGGAGGGGTAAGAGGGAGAGGAAGGGAGGGCAGGGATGGGGTCTGTGGGTGGCTACAGCTCAGAGGTCTCCTTTGACTTCCTGCTCTGTGCTATTTCCTTCCCCCAACAGTGTTCCAGGTCAATCTCCAACAAATTCACAGACTTCAGGGAGAATATACACTGAGTGTACAAAACATTAAGAACACCTTCCTAATATTGAGTTGCGCCCCCCAGTTTTGCCCTCAGAACAGCCTCAATACACTGGGGCATGGACTCCACAAGGCGTCGATAGCATTCCACAGGGATGCTGGCCCATGTTGACTCCAATGCTTCCCACAATTGTGTCAAGTTGGCTGGATGTCATTTGGGTGGTGGACTATTCTTGATACACATGGGAAACTGTTGAGCGTGAAAAATCCATCAGCGTTGCAGATCTTGATCCAAACTGGTGCGCCTGGCACCTACTACCACACCCAGTTCAAAGGCACATAAGTCTTTTGTCTTGCCCACTCACCCTCTGAATGGCACACATACACAATCCATGTATCAATTGTCTCAAGGCTTAAAAATCCTTCTTTAACCTATCTCCTCCCCTTCATCTACACTAATTGAAGCGGATGTAACAAGTGACGTCAACAAGGGATCATAGCTTTCACCTGGATTCACCTGGTCAGTCTATGTCATGGAAAGAGCAGAAGTTCTTATTGTTATGTACACTCAGTGTAAATATTTATTTGTATCGATTGTTTTTGAAATTGTAATTCCAGTTTAAACGGCCACTAATCGTCATGGTAAAATAAAATTACTTGGACACGTGAACACCTGCAGATGAGGTAGGAAAATACATGATTTCACACTGGAGAGATGGAGGCTGTGAAAGACAAGCTCAACTCAGTTGTGGAGTAATGGCTGACTGCTTCTGTACAGTGCCTTCAGAAAGTATTCATGCCCCTTGCCTTATTCCGCATTTTGTTGTGTTGCAGCCTGAAATCAAAATGGATTCCATTTATTTTATTTCTCACCCATCTACACACAATACCCAATAATGACAACTTAAAAAATATATTTTTTGAAATATTTGCAAATGTACTTCAAATGAAATAGAGAAATATCTCATTCACATAAGTATTCACAATTTGTAGAAGCACCTTTGGCAATGATTATAGCTGTGAGACTTTTGGGGTAAGTCTCTAAGACCTTTCCACACCTGGAATTGTGTGAAATTCTTCAAGCTCTGTCAAATTGGTTGTTGATCATTGCTAGACAACCATTTTTAGGTCTTGCCATAGATTTTCAAGTAGATTTAAGTCAAAACTGTAACTCGGCCACTAAAGAACATTCAGTGTCTTCTTGGTAAGAAACTCTAGCATAGACTTGGCCTTGTGTTTTAGGTTATTGTCATGCTGAAAGGTGAATTCATCATCCAGTGTCTGGAGGAAAGCAGACTGAACCAGGTTTTCCTCTATCATTTTAACAGTGCTTATCTCCATTCTGTTTATTTTTTATCCTGAAAAACTCTCCTGTCCTTAACGATTACAAGCGTACCCATAACATGATGCACCACTATGCTTAAAGATATGGATAGTGGTACTCATTAATGTGTTGTATTGGATTTTCTCCAAAATCAGTTACTTTGGCAAATTTTTTGCAGTATTACTGTAGTGTCTTGTTGCAAACAGGAAGCATGTTTTGGAATATTTTTATTCAGTACAGGCTTCCTTCTTTTCACTCTGTCAGTTAGGTTAGAATTGTGGAGTAACTACAATGTTGTTGATTCATCCTCAGTTTTCTCCTATCACAGCCATTGAGCTCTGTAACTGGATTAAAGTCACCATTGGCCTCATGGTGAAATCCCTGAGTGGTTTCCTTCCTCTCCGGCAACTGAGTTAGGAAGGACGCCTGTATCGTTGTAGTGACTGGGTGTATTGATACACCTTCCAAAGTGCAATTAATAACTTTACCATGTTCTTAGGGATATTCAATGTCAGATTTGTTTCCATATCTGCCAATATGTGCCTTTCTTTGCGAGGCATTGGAAAAGCTCCTTGGTCTTTTTGATTTAATCTGTGTTTGAAATTCACTGCTCATCTGAGGGACCTTCCAGATAATTGTATGTGTGGGGTACAGAGATGAGGTAGTCATTCAAAAACGTATTATGTGACTTGTTAAGCACATTTTTACGCCTGAACTTATTTAGGCTTGCCATAACAAAGGGGTTGAATACTTATTGATGCAAGACATTTCAGCTTTTCAGTTTAATTAATTAGCAAACATAAAAATCAAAAAAACGTCATTCCACTTTGAAGCCAGTGAGAAAAAATGTAAATTGAATCCATTTTAAATTCAGGCTGTAACACAACAAAATGTGGAAAATGTCAAAGGTGTGAATACTTTCCGAAGGTACTGTATTTGAGGCACACACAAAGGCACAGCAGTAAAGACATGCTGAAACCTGCTGCCTCTGGCTTTTGAAGAGCCAGTGGATCCTTAATTACAGTGTTCCTCTCAAGAGTCTGGCTGCACCTTCGGCAGGAGGCATTCTGTCAAAAGGACTGTACTAATATCTCCAACAATGATCGAGCCGTCCCTCCTGCTGGAGCTGGTCTCCATGCTCCAGGGCTCTGGACCCACCAGGAAAACAGACCCAGGCCACTTACACACACAATGTGCCTGTCGATGAGCTGCTACTACAACAGTAACCACTGAAACCCTACGTGGTGGTCGTCTCTAGCGACTCCAAATACAGAGCTCTGAAACCATTAAAGACGTAAGGGGAACCAGATAGCTAAAGTGTAGGAGGGTTGGATCGTATGACAGTTCTCATGTCTACGAACGATGAAATGACAAATTCCTCCTCTAGAATAACACTTCTGGTTTACAAACGAATAACAAAGCAGTGTTTGTTATATTCAAATGTTTGGAGTCTAAACACTGAAGTTTCACTCAAATCAGGTCTGATACTGTAAGTTGGGCAGCAGTGCACATATGATCCTCACACACTCCATAAAAGAGGGAATGCTTGGCCCTAATTAGAACTGAGCATCTGGAAAATGTCAGCGTGTCTCCTCGCGGCATATGCAACATTCCTATTTACTTACTAAGCTTGGGTTCGGCTCGAAAATACACCGGGAGCTTCAGAATGTTTCAGACAGAGAAAACCGGAGTGACATATAGAATGAAAGTGACATATAGAATGGAATGGCACTCATCTCACTTTCCCCTGGTTTTATTAACATGGATTTTTAGATGTCTGTTGATTCAGGTTGGACTCCCACCACTCTATAGCTTTCTGTTTGCCAGGTTAAAGTGTACCGTCAGAGCATGAAAGAAATGGCACCTTCACAGACACCTTTCCCAACACACCAAACTTGACACTCTATGTAGTTCTGCAGATAAACACGGAAAAGATTATATCCCCATAGAGTGACACTTCCCTCCAGCCAAACCCAATATCTTAATCACATCTTCTGGTTCAGGCTGCTGGTTCAAACTGAGAAAAAAACAGCATTTGAACTTTGCAAACAGTCTTCCCTCTACAGCCTATGGTGTTGCCAATGACCTGGGTATTTACATATCAATCTGGATACTATGTTTTTGAATGAACAATCTGTCTCCCGAGATAGGTCTCGCTTCTGCTATTGAGAAAGTCCTTTTTATTGCACCACAGTTGTCAGTAGTTATGATCGTTCTGATATGTTGCACTCCTAAAACGGTTTACTGTGTCTCACTAAATACACAGGATCAAAATGAATAAGTGGGCTATGCCTTCAGGGAACCGTCTATGACCATTAAATGGCACACTTCCGTAAATGTTTGTTACCAATTAATAATGAACATGCAGTCTTGCATGACAACACTTTTTTACCATAAACATCTACCAGGTTGAATTTATGCCAGGCTCCGTTGAGAAAGCCTCATAGTAAAATTGTGCGATAAGACAGGAGTTGAGAGGAGGTGCCCTGTCCTATGCAGCGCACTGATCCCCAAACCTGACAAGATTACAGAGAGGCTTCCTGTCTCCTAGACCTGATACCATCTTAGTCTGACTCCTAGCTCCCCTCCCTTCCTTACGCCTCCATCACAAGTCCAGATAGTGCTGCACCAATTACCGCCTAATGGGACAGTTTTAATTAGAAAACGACATTGAGCAAGTATGTGCTTTTCCTCAGCCTCCACAACATGTCTCATTGAAGAGATGAATGCTACCCAGCCCTGGATGGCAGTACAGTTAGTCCTGATGAATAACCTTTATGTCAAGGAAGCTGCTCCTCCCCAGACCCAAACACAATTTCAGATATTTCTAGCCCACTTCCCGGATGATTTTATCACGCCACATGGCAACATGTACCCACGCATAAAGTAAATGAAAGCCAAATGTCACCACACAGGTTCACATCATTTATGGCACACATGTTCAGTCTAATAGCATCTGGTCGTTTGCATTTGTTCAAGTCAATTTAAAAAGTGGAACATTATACAAGAGGAAAAAGCAAAAAAAGAGGCATAATAAGAGGCACATCGGATGAGGACGACAAAAACCCTCAAATATTTCACCAAGCCATACTGGCAGGCCAAGACGAAGTCGTCTTTGGAGTTTGAAACTGGATCTTTATTGAGCTGTGATACAGGAAAGGCTTGTTTATATTTTCAGCACTACCAACATACATCACTTGGACAAAAAATAACAAGCTCTTCCCTGGAACTGTTCAATCACTGTCAATCACTATAACGAAATCCATTGAACACCACTGATTTCCTGCATTGTCGTTCAAATATGAATCCATTTTCTCCTATTCTAATTCCCTTAGTATGGGAATGTAGACTTGGCAGTTTTTTGCAAAAAAAAAAAAAAAATCACAATAACATTGTCGATGCAGATGTAATCACAAAATGATGCAAGGATGAACACGTTTAGAATACACAAACAAATCCTGACAGTACGGTTCACAATCCATCAAAATGAGCAACACATTTGCAGATTTCTCTTGATCTTTTTCAGTTATTGCACAGGTTAAAAAATGATTGCCGCCCTTGAGAAAAATTAGCAAAAAATACTGTAAAATATAAATAATACAAATATTGAGCTACAGCGTATGCAATTATATTATTTTATACTAATACTATTGCTCAAAGAAAGATATTTGGTTTAACAAGTACGAGTCAAAAATATTGGCAGGGGTGTTCAATACCTTTCAATACATCACCTTCTAGGAAAATGTTTTACGAGATTGGAAAACACATTGGGGGTGATCTTAGACCATTCCTCCATACAAAATCTTTCCAGGTCCTTGATATCCTTTGTCTGTGCTTATGGACTGCAGTCTTCAATTCAAACCACAGGCTTCAATGGCAACATGAACTTTACCTAGTACCAGGACATTTTAGCCCAAAACATTGTTGCCTCTGCCAGGAGGCTAAAACTTGGCAGCAAGTGGATCTTCCAGCAAGACAATAACCCCAAGCACTAATCAAAATCCACAAAGAAATGGTTAATTGACCACCAAACCAACATTTTGCAATGGCCATTTCAGTCTCTGGACTTGAACCCCATTGAAAACCTGTGGTTTGAATTGATGAGGGCCGTCCATAAGCACAGATGAAGGACATCAAGGATCTGGAAAGATTGTGTCTAGAGCAATGTTCTAAGATCCCTTACAATATGTTCTCCAATCTCATAAAGCATTTTAGAAAAGGCTCAGTGTCGTTATCCTCGCAATTTGAGGTTTTGAAAGGTATTAAAAACAGGGGTGCCAATAATTCTGACCCTTATCCTTGAGTTTTTTTTTGTATTACTTGTTAAAAAAAAATCTGAATTATATTAGTATAATTATTATATGATTTATATGATAGCCTTTTTTTGCTGATCTCTATCAAAGGTGCCAATCACTTGGGACCTGGCTATGTGTCTGCCACCTGTTTCAGTCATTCAATTCTGTTCAAATAAATGTATTTATGAATGTTTCTATTTCGGCTGACACAAACTGCATGTCATTTGCTGAAGCAAAGGCCAGTAAATAGGTGCACTGCCTGAACCATCTTGACATGTTTATGGATCATTTCAAGCGAGCCACAAGCAAAGTGGTCTCCACTTTCATCACATCCTTTACTTTAGAAAATTACCATATCAGCAGCATGATCTCAACCGGTCGAAGAGCCGCAATCCTTCTTTTCTGACACACAATTAAAATATGTCAAACCTGGTTTATTTTACAGTGTTTTGGTTCTGCTTGTCAGCGCATCAAACATTATCTTAAAGAGGCCTCATTTAAGCAGAGAAAGCCACTGGCCAGGTTCAATGACGGCGAGGGGGCCCATTGGCCCAGGGGTATGTGGGTAACCGAGGTGCACAATAGAACTGGGAACACGATAAGGAGGACAAGGGAGGGAGGGGAGGCACCAACGTGCCTCCTTTTCACTCTCCTGGGAATCCAGAGGCTAAGACATCGCTTAGACGTTGGGGTTCCTCAACACAGGTATCATATTCATCAGGTCCTTCAGTACAGCTGGGCCGGTGTCCAAACTCCCTGTCTGTCTCAGTGGAGGGATAGGGAGGCGCCATCGGGTAAGAGCAGCAGACAACCTGCATGCCAACAGGTGAAATCAGAGACTTAAAGTCTAGCTTCCTACTGCACAATAGTCATCAATAATAAGCCCCATTTCTGGTTGAAATTGTATTTTTCTTGAGACCCAAGGCCCATGCACAGTGCACACACTTAGTCCGTTTTTGGTAATAACACAACATCAATGATAAGCATATACTGAATTTCAATAAAGTACCCCACAAATAAAATGCATCCACTATAATGCATACATAAATACACTATACACTGAGTGTATAAAACATTAGGAACACCTTCCTAATATTGAGTTGCACCAACTTTTGCCCTCAGAACAGCCTTAGTTCGTTGGGCAAGGTGACGCAAACATTCCACAGGGATGCTGGCCCACGTTGACTCCAATGCTTCCCACAGTTGTGTCAAGTTGGCTGAATGTCTTTTGGGTGGTGGACCCTTTTTGATACACACAGGAAATTGTTGCGAGTGAAACACCCAGCAGCGTTGCCGTTCTTGACACACTCAAACCGATGTGCCTGGCACCTACATACCCTGTTCAAAGGCACTTAAATATATTGCATTGCTGACTCACCCACTGATTGGCACACATACACAATCCATACACAATCCATTCAATTGTCTCAAGGCTTAAAAATCCTTCTTAAACCTGTTTCCTAACCTTAATTTACACTGATTTACCAAGTGACATCAATAAGGGACCATAGCTTCACCTGGATTCCTCTGGTCAGTCTATGTCATGGAAAAAGCAGTGTATATACAGGTAACTGCCAAAATAAAGGAAACACCAACATAAAGTGTCTTAATAGGGAGTTGGACCACCTCAAGCCACCAGAACAGCTTCAACGCGCCTTGGCATAGATTCTTCAAGTGAATCTGGAACTCTATTGGAAGGATGTGACACCATTCTTCCACAAGAAATTCCATTATTTGGTGTTTTGCTGAAGGTGGTGGAAAACACTGTCTCAGGTGCCGCTCCAGAATCTCCCCTAAGTGTTAAATTGGTTTGAGATCTGGTGACTGAGACAAACACACTTTAAACCCCATATGCTCCTTTGAGAACCCTCCTTGAAAATCTCTTCTTCTAACCATGGTAGCGCCAAAATAATGGGCAGGGCTGGCTCCTCTGTAGTAGCCTGGAATGGGCTGGGAGAACCGCGTATGTCCTATTTACATTTCAATTCACTGCGCCTGAATGGTTGATTGACTGCAGAGGGAGAATAACCTGCAATAGAGATGCCCAAAAATATTACACTTTACAGGGAGTCTGGATGTGTCTTTTGCTAAACATGGTTATTTTCTATCACGGCTACCACAAGAGGTCCATTTGAACACAGTGCAAGGGAGAACATCTGATTACTAACTGTATGTAATACAATAGATCCTGGTCAGAACATAGCTCCACTTTGTCTCTCGTCTCTACCCCACCCAAATACAAAAACATGCTTACTGTTCAATAGAAAGTCTGTTCTTCTGTCATCTCTTTCGAAAGTGTAGTCAACTGTTTTGAGACAGTTATTTGAGTGCAATTAAGCAACACTTATATCCTTATACCAGGTTATCAAGCAAGCCTTTTGAAATATATTTGTATGCTCCTTGCTGGCTAGATGTGGGTTGCTGTCATCAGCATTGCATCAATCTTAGCCACATTCTCTCCTAAACTCCCAAAGACTATAGCCTACTACGTAAGGCTGGCACATTTACCGTATCGTGTAACCAAAGATTATGGATGAGGACCGTCAATGAAAATGAAATGACTGTCATAATCGTTTTAATAATTATTATTGTATTTTTTTACGGAACAAACAGCTAACTGAAGACTGCCAGGAATTTGTGCGGCTGAGTCCTTTTCTGCTGTAAAATAGACTCTTTAGAACCGGGATTGGCATGTGATATGATTTTTTGGGGGGGGGGGGGGGGGGGCAGTCGGTGTCTCAACCTACTGTAGAATAGTAGAATACGCAAGGTGCAATTTCTAAATGCGTTTGTGCATCAGCAGATTTTCTCTTGTTATTTCAGTCACTGACCATCAATTAGTCCATGTCAGCTAAAATGAATGGTAAGTTAGTCTAGCCACCTATCTAAACTAGAAATCATGGTAGAATTACTGACCGCAGGGCCCCCATTGATTTTGTTAGTCACTCTCACTTAAGTATCATATTAAAAACTGCTAACATTTCTATCCACCCTATGGCAATATGTGTAGAACTGCAGGAAATTAGCTGTAGAACTGCAAAAAAACAACTCTCCCCCATGGCAGAATTAGTAGAATTGCATGAAATGAGTTATAAAACTGCAAAATCTTCTCTCCGCCCATGGCAAAAGGTGTCGAATTGCAAACGTTTTCTCTATGCCCCATGGCAAAATTTGTAAAATTGTGGCCCCCACCCCCAACAAAGTTGTCCATCCCTGCTTTACAATGAGGAAACTTTGTTGCTCCTTGCTGAAACAAGCAAGATGTTGTAGAAAGCAAGTCTTTGGCTGACTAGGCAACACCCCCTCCCTGCAGCAGCAGCAGTACATGCAGTCAAGAGTGGAGGAGATTTTTAAAAATGTGTCTTTTAAAAAGGGGTGAAAGTAGATTTAATTTCTTCCCTGTAGTGGACCCCCAATGTCTGCATGCTCTTGCACAATTTTTTTTATAGGCCTAATCATAGAATTACATAACGCCTAAAGGTCTACCTACTAATTGAATACGATCTCTGTGGGTCTACTAGTAACGATTTGTCATTTAACTTCACTAAATGTATTACCTATTAATGTGGCATTGTATAAACACAACCAGTCATGATGTTTTCATCTGTTGATAGTCAGTCACTTCAAAGGCTCATGTATTAAACTGCCCGTGCACGCTCCTCCACTCAATCATTTCAACAGCCAAACAGTGCTCTGTCCATTGATGAACGGAAAGAAACATCTGTTAAAACACCAAAAGGTTGAATGACGTTCGCCGGTTGCCGTTATGCCTAAACTTGTAGCCTGAATTCGGTGGTGTAGTGGGGATTGTGTATAATCAAGTTTTAATCACCCCGATCAGTGGTGATTTTTAGCATGTAAATCTTGGTGGGGCAAACCATTGCATGGCATGCCAGCAAAGCCACTACACAACACAACACTAAACAATACATTAATTGGACTATAACAGTGACAAACGGTGCACACAAACTGTTCGGGCCTACATAAAGCTGTCCAAACAGCAGAGTCCCAACATCAGTTCCAACACCGTCCACCGTTATATACCCTTTGTTGGCAATGACACAGATCAAATGTTTTCTGTAAGTTCACAAGGTTTTCACACACTGTTGCTGGTATTTTGGCCTATTCCTCCATGCAGATCTCCTCTAGAGCAGTGATGTTTTGGGGCTGTTGCTGGGCAACACGGACTTTCAACTCCCTCCAAAAATGTTCTATGGGGTTGAGATCTGGAGACTGGCTAGGCCACTCCAGGACCTTGAAATGCTTCTTACGAAGCCACTCCTTCATTGCCCGGGCGGTGTGTTTGGGATCATTGTCATGCTGAAAGACCCAGCCACGTTTCATCTTCAATGCCCTTGCTGATGGAAGGAGGTTTTCACTCAAAATCTCACGATACATGGCCCCATTCATTCTTTCCTTTATACGTATCAGTCGTCCTGGTCCCTTTGCAGAAAAACAGCCCCAAAGCATGATGTTTCCACCCCCATGCTTCACAGTAGGTATGGTGTTCTTTGGATGCAACTCAGCATTCTTTGTCCTCCAAACACGACGAGTTGAGTTTTTACCAAAACGTTATATTTTGGTTTCATCTGACCATATGACATTCTCCCAATCTTCTTCTGGATCATCCAAATGCTCTCTAGCAAACTTCTGACGGGCCTGGACATGTACTGGCTTAAGCAGGGGGACACGTCTGGCACTGCAGGATTTGAGTCCCTGGCAGCGTAGTGTGTTACTGATGGTAGGCTTTGTTACTTTGGTCCCAGCTCTCTGCAGGTCATTCACTAGGTCCCCCCGTGTGGTTCTGGGATTTTTGCTCACCGTTCTTGTGATAATTTTGACCCCATGGGGTGAGAACTTGCGTGGAGCCCCAGATCGAGGGAGATTATCAGTGGTCTTGTATGTCTTCCATTTCCTAATAATTGCTCCCACAGATGATTTCTTCAAACCAAGCTGCTTACCTATCGCAGATTCAGTCTTCCCAGCTTGGTGCAAGTCTACAATTTTGTTTCTGGTGCCCTTTGACAGCTCTTTGGTCTTGGCCATAGTGGAGTTTGGAGTGTGACTGTTTAAGGTTGTGGACAGGTGTCTTTTATACTGATAACAAGTTCAAACAGGTGCCATTAATACAGGTAACGAGTGGAGGACAGAGGAGCCTCTTAAAGAAGAAGTTACAGGTCTGTGAGAGCCAGAAATCTGGCTTGTTTGTAGGTGACCAAATACTTATTTTCCACCATAATTTGCAAATAAATTCATAAAAACTCCTACAATGTGATTTTCTGGATTTTTTCCCCCCATTTTGTCTGTCATAGTTGAAGTGTACCTATGATGAAAATTACAGGCGTCTCTCATCTTTTTAAGTGGGAGAACTTGCACAATTGGTGGCTGACTAAATACTTTTTTGCCCCACTGTAAGCAGACAATGAAAGCTCTTACAATATTCGATGATGATATTTCTCTAAAACAGGCTATAGGCTATATGTGCACCCTCAAGTCAGAACAGTAGGCTAAATTATGGGGGGGAAAAGGGACCAAATTATTAGGGTGAGGGACATGGGCTACTATCAGCTTACTACAAAACATACCCTTAGTATTATTTTATTAGCTGCAGTATACATATCTACCTGACATATTACATCATATTACATCATTTATGCAGCAGCATACAAGACATTTTTGGACTCACCTTGTTGTCTTGTGCTCACTTGAACAGGAAGGTGACGCGGTGGTCCTTCATGGGCAAATTTTGTCATCAAAGTCTGGCATTCTCTGGATTTAAGGTGCTTTCAAGACAACTGGGAACTCTGAAAAAAATAAAACGTTGAATCATGACGTTAGTGATCTTCAAGTTGGAGCTCTAGAAAGAGGACCAAGTTCCCGACTTAGAATTCCGAGTTGAATGACCATTCAAAACGTATTTTTACAGTCGGAGCTCGTTTTTTTTCAGAGTTCCCAGATGTCTTGAACTCACTGAAGTCTGAGATTTTCCAGAGTTTCCAGTTGTTTTGAACGCGGGAGAAGTCATGCTGTATTAACAGCATAGCCAATGTTGAATGTTTATCCCTTTAAGCTTCGAAAAGAGACCCTTAAACTCAGACTTGAACCCCAGATCCACTCCAATGAATAGCAGGCTAGTGATTGCTTTGCAACACTTGAGGTTAGCCACTGATTCCTTCCAAACCACTCATTACTGAATTTGCGATTTCCAACTTGTGTAATGTTCATGTCCGATGGCCGATGGGCACTGATACGTTTTATCTATAATTTCTCTTCATATGACAACGATTGAAAAGGATTTGCCAGTAGATTTCCGACTTATGGATGACTGCTTGTCTAGCTCGTAAGCTAATATATTGAAAGTATGATGTTGACATGATCAGTCCAATCAAAGCTACAGTAGATATAAAGTGATTTGACGTCATTTTATCTGTGGTCAATGACCTTCAACTTTCTTGGATGGGCACTTCTAATGTAACTCTATTGCAGCACCCAAGAGGCTTGAATTTTCGAGCTCTCCCCATACATGTTGGGGGGACATAGTGTCCCCATCAGTGACAGAACACTGAGACAATCACGGCACAACTAGAGAATATTACCAACCCCTCCGCTCCGTATTTTCCGCTGGCCGCCCCACCACCACAGAAAGCATTGAGCTTGGCTGAAACACCTGTATTTTGGAGCTGCCTTACTCAAGAAAGCAAAAAAGAGACCATGTTAGTATGCAGCTTTATCAACTCCATTATTTATTTATTTTTTACATTGTTTTGCAAACTGATATGTGACACGTATTAATGCCAAAATAACATGCAAATCAGGCAACAAAAAACAGGTGGGGCTCACCCCCACCTGCCCTGGATGACAGGTCGCCACTGACCACGATGCATAGGCCTATCAAAGTAGTGTAGTGGAGGTGTATGCCGCGGCCTTATCAATTAATAATGCTGACGGCACAGATCAGAATGTTTAGCTTAAAAGGTTGATAAACTATTATTTCTTCACATTTAAGTGCAGCAATCTGTACACGGTGGTAGGCCTACATGCAAATTGATCTTAAAATGCAATGACTATCATGGGTTGCTAATATAACTAGGATAATGCCTTTGGCTGCGAGACAATGAAAAATGGTTGATTTGAAAACCGATAGAACAGCAGAGTGCATTTGAGGAAGTTTTAATAAAATAATTGCCTCCACGTTTCTATGCGGGGACTTTCAGCTATAGGCTAATTTGAAGCAAAGTAAGACATGCCTCATAATATGAAGTAAAATGTCCAGGTTTTAAACAAGTAGGCCTAAGGAAAAGGAACAATATAGTGAAGCTAATGAAAGGCCTAATGTCTTCTGGTAGATGGAAAGGCCTTCCCAAAAACCTTAATTTAATGTTGGCTAACTACAAAGTAGCCTATGCCTACTTGGCAGAATGATATGACTATTTGCATCAATACATTGGTCATTTGTTTTTCCAACTCCATCTCATATGTGCTACAGAAACACTGCTAACCGATCGACAGTGCTAGGTGCCTGCACAGTTGAATTAAAGGGTAACTACACTCAAAACCCCAAATGTCTTAGATTTTTCCCAGACCTCAAAAGCGTTCTCCTAAAGTGGTTTAAGCATTGTTGTGAACTTAGAACATCCATTTTTTTTGATTTTCTATTTAAAGAAAGTGTGACTAAATGTTTTTGGGAAAAGATCAGAAACTTGTGCAATTGACTCAGTTGACAGCCTAATTGATCTATTTCAACAGTAGGCCTACTATTAGTCTACTTCCACAGTACGACTTGGGTTGGCCTGACTGTGAAAGACCAACATGTGATTTATAATTTTTGGTCATTAAAAATGTCACTGTTTTGTCACAGAATTTGTTTGACAAAATTACTGTACACCCACTTCTCCATGTCCACCACTGCCTGGATGTATGCATCTACTACTGTCAGTGCATCAGTCTCAGCCAGTCATCTCTGCCTTGGAAAAATGTCAGTGTTCTCATAGAACGACAGAAAATTTTGGAGCATGTACGGTATACACCTGTTTTCAAGTCCATTCTTTACATATTTCATGCGGCTGACATGTGGTAATGATAATGTTGTATAAGCCTAAAGTTTCCTTGACATTTTGTTTTAACTTTTGTGATAGGCTCATGTTTTACCAGTAGTGTACCCCCACTATCTATCTTGCCGGGACACCGGCCTTTCACCCCTGCTAGAAACAAAAATAAAAACCTAAAATTCTTTTGCTTTTCAAACGATAACGGAGACTGCGGTCATTTAGCTGACCAATAACAGTCATCCAAAATTCCAGGACCGTCACAGCTCTTCACAGGTTTCAGTGAAGGGGCTGAGGTCGCCCTCTGATTTGTATGGCAGAACTCTAGGGGAATAATTGTGCTGTTTCTGTACACATCACTAGTATGGTCTGGTCTGGAAGGTGGCATAGGGTTCCAGTCCCACAGCCCCTCACTCTGACATCACTAAGGCCTGTAAACTGTCCAACAGCATGGAGCCCTATCCAGCCAGGTCCCAACACTAAGTCAGAACTCAGATGACAGCAACCACTATTCCCAATACAATGAAGCCCAAAAACTTCTTACCCGTCAGCTCAGCATCTGTAGCTATATACTAATTATAAAAAACATTAAACACCTCTTTCCATGACACTGACCAGGTGAAAGCTACGATCCCTTATTGTCACCTGTTAAATCCACTTTAACCAGTATCGATGAAAGATGGGTTAAAGGAGGACCTTTTAGACTTGAGACAGGGTTAGTGTATGTGTGCCATTCAGAGGGTGAATGGGCAAGACAAAAGATTGAAGTGCCTTTGAACAGGGTATGGTAGTAGGTGCATCGGTTTGTGTTAAGAACTGCAACGTTGCTGGGTTTCACACACTATAGTTTCCCCGTGTGTATTAAGAATGATCCACCACCCAAAGAACATCAAGCCAACTTGACAACTATGGGACACATTGGAGTCAACATGTGCCAGTATCCCTGTGGAACATTTGACACCTTGTAGAGTCCATTCTAGGAAGGTGTTCTTAATATTTTGTACACTGTATAGTCACATTACAGGAAAAAACATGCTCTGGTCTCCAATAGTGAAATGACACCCCTGGTGGCCACAAGTGGATCAATTTAAATCAGAGCTGGTCAAGTATTACGAGGTTTTACTTCCTACAACTGAAGTGGAGAAAAAAAAAGGAAAATGAACCTGGAGACCTTGATTCAGCAACAATGTGTGAAAGTATGCATAGATGGCTATTCATCACAGCGCTTTGGACAAGTGGGCAATGCAGAGGCAAAGAGGTTTTAAATTGAAAACCATAACGCTCATTAGACCAACACTCAGCATAAAGGGCAATCAGAAGTTGCATTAGCCACAAGAGGGTGCCTGAACAAAATTACATCTGTAAATTGATTAGACTAAATAGAGTAACTGATATTGTATAAATGCATATTCAGTCCAGTTGAAATCTACTGTGCTTAAAAGTACAATTTCTGGTACAATCAGGACACAGTTAACAGTAGGAAGGCATTAAATAGAATACTGTAGTTTACACATTCTTCTCAACATTAATTATCTTAACAGTACAATAGTAGCTACCGGGAAACTGATCACAGAGCAATAATTATTCCATGTAATACATTACCCCAACAACTATAAAACATGTGAATCTGAAATTACACTTTAGAATAGAGTCAATAAAGAGGACAAATCAGTTTGATCAATGTACAAAAAAAACATTTATTTCAGTATGAAGTGCTTCAAAACCAACATGTCTTCAGGAAAAAGCTAGACAGATATTGAAAAAAAAAAAAAAAAAATACCTTTCTCCCTTATTCTCTATATGAAAAGGTGGCATGTTCTGCCCAGCCAGACCGTACGGATGGTGTTCCTATCACCTGTGAATGATTGCCAAATCACTAAAGCTCACACAGCGTGATTACACACATGGGACACAGAGTGGACCTTCCCCAGGCAGCAAACCACCTCTATTGTACATCTAGGACCACCAGTGGAAAGGAGGAAGGGTAGGAGAAGGGGCCAGGGTGGGGGGGGGGGGGGGGGGGGTGTTACAGTGGGTAGGCAGGCTGACATTAGGCCCCCTGGATCAGGCCTGTGCTAGCCTCTCGATGACTCTCCTGTACTCGGCCAGCAGTTCCTGGTAGCTCTTCTCCAGCTCCTCCTGCTGAAGCGCCGTGTCCATCTGACTGATGTGGGATGCCAGCTCCTCTGGCCGCAGACACTTCATCATCTTGGTCATCTCCCGCTGGTTCTTCTAAGTACACACACACATACAACAACAAAAAAATCCACCAGTTAATGCACATCCTGTGTTTGAAATCCATTGCCCCCCCCCCCAAGCCTTTGTATAATTAGCTTGTGTTAACCATGTTTTTATTTATTTTTTGAGGCTATTAAATGCTATATGGTATTATGCAAATGCTTCTGTTAAGAGGGGTGTATTTTAGAAGTGGGATGCAGTTAGCAGCAGCTTATCTTACATAATGCACATTTAACAGACAAGAGCAAGTTTATATTGAGTATTATTCCTCCTGTGGGTCCTCATTTTGCAGACCTGACAGCATCTCAGCGTCTTAAAGCCAAATAGTCAGAGGGGAGGGAGGAAAATGATTCTGTAATCAAGTCTGCATGAGTGCTGACAGATTCTGGACATGGACCAAGATTCCTCACTTGTGTATTTTGGGGACAATGCTAAAAAGAAGCATGTGTTCACACATGGGCGGGCACACACCCTCTCTCTCTGGGGAATGGGGGATAAGAGAAGCAGAGGTGAGCAGAAACGTGTAACCCTCCACACATTCAATGAGAGATGGGCTCGCTACAAACCAAACCTCCACAGGAACTGCCTGCTGCATCTGGCCACCAGATCTCTCCACTCCAGAGTCTACAAAGGAATTTCTACTTCCTTTTTCCGCCACACTTTCTTCCTCGTTGGCCTTTTGCCAAAAAATGTGCGGTTACACTGCTGACAGCAATCCTCTAACGGTTGCTATGCTGGGTTTCAATAAGACACTCAACAACTACAGGTCATGGAACATGCATAATATGTAAATCAATGTTAGCCTGTCAATACAAAATGAGTTGCAGTTTGTTTAAAATCAGATTTCAAAAGCACAGTAACAGTGCTGATATGAAACGTGTGCCATTTGGCAAGCAGCTTCTCTAACTGAATGTGTGATGTCAGCAACCTACTTCCACCTAAATTACCCCCCCCCCCCAATGACATGCAAATCCTGCATAATGAAACTGCCCTGAATGGAACTGAATCCTGGGGTAACACTACCATGGACGCCTGCCGTGCTCCATTGTATATCCTATAATAAGCTTTTGGTACTCCAGACATTTTCCTGCAACTGGGGAATAATCGTTCTCCTGATTCTGGATAAAGTCACGCAACATAAGTAACAAGACTACATCTTGACAGGCAGTCCAATTCTGATCTTTTCCCACTAATTAGTGTTTTGACCAATCACATTAGAACATTTCACATCAGATCTTTTACAAAGCCGATCTGATTGGTTATAAGACCAATTAATTCAAAACAAAAATCAGAATTGGGGTGCCTGTCTAAACACAGCCGAAGTAGCTCTAAGCGGATAAAGTGCACGTCATATTCTTGACCTCGTTCTCCACCCTTTCTGAAACCATGTATGTAAAGTCATAAGTTGTCAAACACTAAGCACTTGGAGAAGCACTGTATAATCAATTATCAAATCAACTTGATTGATCCTGGTTAAATAGTGTGACTAACAGCCATTAACCACTGATGAAGCCCACAGGGAATTACACAGCCGTTAGCAGGTTGTCTGTACAGTGTAATGCTAACTCCATTGGACTAGAAACTAAAGCACAAGGCGGACACTCCTGGAGGGAATGCATTTCACTGGAGAAGCTGCGGCCCTCTCTTATAAAAACGTACCTTGGTAGGGGCAAATAGCCTCTTTTTGACCTCCAGACGGTAATCCCTTGCTTTCGTCTCATCGCTCATGTCCGTCACCCTCAGACGCAGGATTTCGTACACTCGTCGTGCGTGTTTCTGTAGGCGCAAAAACAGGACAGGGCTATTATTGCCTTTAAAATAAACCGTAGTCAGTCTCCTCATCATCTAGAAAAGACTGAACCATTCCTTAGTAGAGATATTAAGGACCTCCTGGTACAACAACAGTGCCTGGAGCTTCACACAAGAGCCGAGGCAGAGTTAGAAACAAGCATTTGGTCTTTCCACATCATGGGTAGAAAGCTGTGATAATCATCTACATGCAAGAGGGACACAGGAAACTAGTAATATAAATTGGGACTAGGTGCAGTAAGAGAAGTCAAGCAGGGGCCACTTTTGAAGTGAGTGCCCACAGGTTTAAATGGAATGGTACATTATCCCCTCTAGGACTGGAGAGCCATGGGTTAATGACTGAATTTGCCCATTAATGGTTTTGTGAAAGTTAAAAAAAAGCCTTATTATCCTCAGAAAGTGCAGTAATCAAACATATCCTCCTCTGGGCTCTGTGGATGAAGTTGCTGTTGACCTTGTTGATCTTAAATTTCTCCCTGGCCTCTGTGGCCATGTCGTCACTGAAGCCCAAGGGAAGCTTGTCTGTGGAGAATGATGGCAGTGTTTGGCAAAGCTTGACCAGAACGTAGTCTCTCAGCTTCACATAGTTCTCTGAGGGGTCTTCAGCTGAAGAGAACAAGACGATAATTAAACAAGCTTGGGATTCCATTTAACACTAAACACACACATTGCATTAATATTTCAGTTCAGTGTATATCACATACAATTACATCAAAATGTTAGGGATATTCAATATATACATTTTTAAACGGTTCACATTACCGCACCAACACATCTAAGGCTACAGTTTTTAATACGGGCTTATATTCAAGTCCCACTGACTCCTGACACAGTCAAATAATTACACCATTGTCAGACTATGATTGTGGCTGCATGTAACAAGCCCAGTACTGCTAAACCTGCTCAAATGTACATATATCCAGCTTCCACTGTTTTTTGTTGTTGAAAGAATTCAGTGCAGAGCAACATGGAAAGGATTTAAAGCCACATGGAACAAGACCTCCTTCTAGCAGGAGTTGTCCCTCCATGTCCCCATTCAAAATAGGAGGGAAAAATAGACAAGAATAATCAGGGTGCTCCTCTGGACAAGGGAGCTGAGGTGCTTCTGTTATCAATTTCATTTGCCTATGCAAAGCAACTACACTGAACAAAACACAACATGTAAAGTGTTGGTCCCATGTTTCATGAGCTGAAATAAAAGATCCCAGAAATTCACCATACACTTAAAAAGCGTATTTCTCTCAAATTGTGTACAAATGTGTTTACATGCCTGTTAGTGAGCATTTCTCATTTGCCAAGATAATCCATCCACCTGACAGGTGTGGCATATCAAGAAGTCGATTAAAAAGCATGATCATTGCACAAAAAAAATGCAATTGTGTCACACAACAATGCCACAGATGTCTCAAGTTGAGGGAGCGTGCAATTGGCATGCTGACGGCAGGAATGTCCACCAGAGGTGTTGCCATATAATTGAATGTTAGTTTCTCTACCATAAGCCACTTCCAATGTTGTTTTAGAGAATTTGGCAGTACGTTCAACCACCCTCACAACCGCAGACCACTGGGGCCAGCAGTGTGCTGATGTCAACGTTGTGAACAGAGTGCCCCATGGTGACGGTGGGTTTATGGCATAAGCGACAGACAACGAACACATTTGCATTTTATAGATAGCAATTTGAATGCACAGAAATACCGTGATGAGATCCTGAGGCCCATTGCGAGGCCCCCTTTTTTTTTTGAGGGGGGGGGGGGGGGGGGGGTATATTTGATCAGGTGCATATCTCAATTCCCAGTCATATGAAATCCATAGATTAGGGCCTAATATAACTCAGTCAAATCTTTGAAATTGTGGAGTTTATATGCATGTAATTGTATGTGTGAAACTCTAGCACATAGCCTCCTCCCCAAATTGAAACATAAGATAATGTAAGTAACACAATTAGGTTAACACACACACCTGTAATGTCCTGTACTTTGTGCAGATTGCAGTAGAACATGTGCACTGCCTCCAGCAGCTGGGCTCCATGACCCTCTCCTTGGAACGGCGGAAGGATCAGCATTTGGCTGTTCAGAAGGACACCAGGTCAACATACACAAAGACATGAAAGAACAGCTTCACAGACCTCGCAAACCTAACCCTCTTTCACTTCATACACATGGGGAATCCTTGTAAACGTGATTAAAATTGAAACATGACCAATGTTAAAGACTGAAAAAATAAAAATAAAAAACACTTGACAGAATGATGTACTAATTAAGCGAAAATTGAGGGAGCAATTTTTCACTTGATTATAAGAAACGTAACAAATTGTTACCATGTCCATCAATCCAAATGCTTATTTACAGCCAAAAGCCCCCCCCCCCCCCCCCCCCCCAAGACACTGATCATTTGGTTGGATACATAAGCCAGTAATTTGGGATTTTTTTGTAGGACAAGGGAGACCGAAATGTATAATTTTCCTCTGGTTTTTGGTACAAAAGAATGGGAAGGCACGTGCATCCCTAGCAATTACCTCACACGTGGTCGGGTTTTGTCTGGATACACATAGTAATTATAAACTGTCATGTAGCCAACAGTTGCGAAGAGCGTCTCCCCATCCTTATTGTACTTCTCAAATCTGCAGATAAAACACAAAGACAAGCGGGTCAATTCTAGGCACTCTCCCAGGCCGCGGCCATTTTCTCCTCTCCATTCTCCGGGTGCCCTTTTTCAGTGTCCACATGCTGGAGCAGCCAGGCCGTCCTGATCCGTACACCTGCTGCAACCGGAATACATTATGCACTTAATATTGGAGGACTGCAATTTAGAAGAGGAGATGGGGCTAGACGGGGGAAATCGAGGCCCTCCACATCATTTCAGTCCATTTGCCCATTGTCACTCTTAATAGTTGGTTGGCTAAAGAAAACACTGGCAGGGGCTCTTTTTACTGTTTTAGATGTCATTCAGTGTTTCAAAAGACAACAGTGTTCAATTCAGCTCTTGCCCCAAAACATTTTACATCAAGAATTCTCAAATGGCCAGGGAAAATATAAATCAAACTGGTCAGATAAATTGGTGGTGAGCACCTCAAAAAGGAGCCCCTAGTTTCTCAAGGAGACAACGAAGGGTTCGGGGGAGAGTGACATTGGCTAAGGAGGGCGGAGACTCACACGAGAAAGAAGTCCCAACGATCGTCGTCCACGTCGATGAAGCTGGCCGTCTCAATGAACCACATGAGGAAGGTCTGCAGGCGCTTGTGGTACTCTCGGAATCCCGGGCACGACAAGTCCACCTAGGGAACACAACACATGGAGAAGGTGCAAGGACAATCAAAGTCATGATGAATAAGCAGATCACCCTCTTACACTGAAATAATCTGCAAGTCGTACAGTAGGCATGGAAAGCACTAACATCTGTTGGCCTGTACAACAAGCTAATGTTTTTGTATATTGTAAGAGCAAGGACTAGCATGTGAACCTTGTGAATCTGGTAGGTAAAGTCTTCTCCCTCCTCCACATTGTGGACGTTGTATGTGTGAAGCAGGGTGCCGAAGGGTTTGAAGTTGGTCTCCTTCTCCAACAATGAGGTGAAGTCGTCCGTGTTGCAGCTGAACCCAGCGGGGATGATCTCCCGGATCTTCCCTTCAACATCATCAGGCTGCAGGAAGGAAAGAAAGAGGGTTTAGTAGAACACAAACTCACAGCATCTTGTACACGGAAAAGCAGCCTGGTATTTTATATGCATTGTTCCATTTCTGTTGAAAAGTGTGATTACCAACAAGATACGTTTTTGCTAGGGAGGTCATTTACAATCTTATCACCTTCCAACATACATTTGAAATAACCCCATTTCTTCAACATTTAGCATAGGTCTTTCTAACAGTCATTTCCCCAGAGTACAATGTGTTTGTTCTTTAATATAGTGTCATCATATCGATAACAAAAAAAATGGCCAAGGTCTTTATTACATGTTTTTATTTTTACCAACTATACTATAGACTAGACAATAATCAGGAAGTGTGTGGACATTTTTCCATTTTCCTCTTCCATATGTAATCACTAACAAGACCAAAAAAGAAAAAAAAAACCAGGGTCCTATTGTTCTGTAATTAGGCTATACTCCAGCCCTGATTGACAGGAAACACAAGGAATTAAAGTGGAAGAATACATATTTTGTGCCACAAAAAGGAGAACCATTAGGCAATTAAGACTGTCGGCTGAGCAGACAAGGACCCCCCCCCCCCCCCACCCCTTGGTGAAAGAGCACTTAATTGAATAAATTTACTACTTATGTTAAACCATGAATATTTTATGAAGTCCCCACAATAACGTATTTCTGCTTCTCACTGGGCAATAAAATTTAATGAATTGATCTCAACTTAAAAAAGCCTTGGGCATCCATAATAGAGGCCTTTCCTCTAACCCTGGCGAACTCAATCAAATGAATTTGCCCCCACGTTTCAAAGAGCCTGGCAGACAAAGGGCCCCTCCCCCTGGACGTTTTTACTCACTAGAATGTGTGCTTGGTTCAGCTGTGATGTTTGCATTGTATCCATTTCCACAAGGATTGACACGAGAACACCTTGTATTAACTTGCTAAGCAGCCCTTTCACACCATTTACATACGTGATGGGTATTACTTCTGTAGAGAGACCCGTGCTGCTCGCCATTGAAAACAGGGAAATTAAGAAGGCCAGAAAAAAATGCACTACAAAAGGCAAATAGAACACAGTGCTAATTCCTCTCCTTTCAGACATCAGCTAATATCCAACTGGAAGTAATGCACCTGCAGCTGAATGCCACTTCACCATTGTAATTGTTCAACTGCATTTCTGAAGAACAAGGAACTGACCATGGACAAACAAGTCATATTGTCCAAGGCTCTCTCCTATATACTAGATATTAAATTGCACAATCCTGCATAAAAGAAGCCATGGTTTGGTATAGATGACGCAACAATGCACCTTTAGAACATTTTGTTTAATCTGAAAGCCTTTTATCGTCGGGATATAATTGACCATGTGTACACATCTTATTTAGAGTAGTCAACATGTGGAGGTAAAAAGGCTGATAACGTGATCTGATTTAGTGTTCTATAATACAGTGGGGCAAAAAAGTATTTAGTCAGACACCAATTGTGCAAGTTCTCCCACTTAAAACAATGATAGAGGCCTGTAACTTTCATCATGGGTACACTTCAACTATGACAGACAAAATGAGAAAAAAAATCCAGAAAATCACATTGTAGGATTTTTTATGAATTTATTTGCATATTATGGTGGAAAATAAGTATTTGGTCACCTACAAACAAGCAAGACTTCTGGCTCTTACAGACCTGTAACAACTTCTTTAAGAGGCTCCTCTGTCCTCCACTCATTACCTGTATTAATGGCACCTGTTTGAACTTGTTATCAGTATAAAAGACACCTGTCCACAACCTCAAACAGTCACACTCCAAACTCCACTATGGCCAAGACCAAAGAGCTGTCAAAGGACACCAGAAACAAATTTGTAGACCTGCACCAGGCTGGGAAGACTGAATCTGCAATAGGTAAGCAGCTTGGTTTGAAGAAATCAACTGTGGGAGCAATTATTAGGAAATGGAACACATACAAGACCACTGATAATCTCCCTCGATTTGGGGCTCCACGCAAGATCTCACCCCATGGGGTCAAAATGATCACAAGAGCGGTGAGCAAAAATCCCAGAACCACACGGGGGGACCTAGTGAATGACCTGCAGAGAGCTGGGACCAAAGTAACAAAGCCTACCATCAGTAACACACTACGCTGCCAGGGACTCAAATCCTGCAGTGCCAGACGTGTCCCCCTGCTTAAGCCAGTACATGTCCAGGCCCGTCTGAAGTTTGCTAGAGAGCATTTGGATGATCCAGAAGAAGATTGGGAGAATGTCATATGGTCAGATGAAACCAAAATATAAAATTTTGGTAAAAACTCAACTCGTCGTGTTTGGTGGACAAAGAATGCTGAGTTGCACCCAAAGAACACCATACCTACTGTGAAGCATGGGGGTGGAAACATCATGCTTTGGGGCTGTTATTCTGCAAAGGGACCAGGACGACTGATACGTGTAAAGGAAAGAATGAATGGGGCCATGTACCGTGAGATTTTGAGTAAAAACCTCCTTCCATCAGCAAGGGCATTGAAGATGAAACGTGGCTGGGTCTTTCAGCATGACAATGATCCCAAACACACCGCCCGGGCAATGAAGGAATGGCTTCGTAAGAAGCATTTCAAGGTCCTGGAGTGGCCTAGCCAGTCTCCAGATCTCAACCCCATAGAACATCTTTGGAGGGAGTTGAAAGTCTGTGTTGCCCAGCAACAGCCCCAAAACATCACTGCTCTAGGAGATCTGCATGGAGGAATGGGCCAAAATATCAGCAACAGTGTGTGAAAACCATGTGAAGACTTACAGAAAATGTTTGACCTCTGTCATTGCCAACAAAGGGTATATAACAAAGTATTGAGATAAACTTCTGTTATTGATCAAATTCATAAAAAATCCTACAATGTGATTTTCTGGATTTTTTTTTTCATTTTGTCTGTCATAGTTGAAATGTACCTATGATGAAAATTACAGGCCTCTCTCATATTTTTAAGTGGGAGAACTTGCACAATTGGTGGCTGACAATACTTTTTTGCCCCACTGTATGTATGTATGTATGTATGTATATATATATATATTTTTTTTTATTACAATTCTTGGACTTCAGCGACACCATTATACATGTCGCTAAACAGGAAATACATTCAATTAGATCACACTCGGGGCCCAGAGGGGAACTATTTTGCTAACTAACTTTAAAACGTTTTTTCCCCCTCGCTTTCTGCTTAGAGAGGAGCTTTGAGAAAAGTTGTAGATCTAACAAATGACCTTTTGTTGTATTCTTTTCCACTCAAAATAATCATTGCCAATGGCGTCAGCCTCAAACAATCTACATATGGCAATAAAAATCCTGACCAGACATTTGTACGTGTTATCTATACATTTTACACCTAGGCTAACAGACACCAACTGATTTATTTTTCTCTCTAGATTTTCACTATTGATGCCCAGTATGAAACAATGACTGAGAACATTTTTTTTTGACTGTGTAGAGTCCATCATTATAGCATTTGGCTGGTTTAGGGTTAAGGTGATCACTGACAAGTCTTCCATTGGAGTAGCAGCTGCATGCTGAACACTGTCCCACAGCGCCCATCCTCTCCAACTCCCACCAGCTGCACTACACCCAGCCACAGTGAGCACGCACTCACAGACAAGCACTTCAGATGCAGCCTGAACTCTACTGCTCCCTAACTCTACCTCACACCAGCTGCACTAAACCCTTAACGAGGTGGACACTTGTGGGTCAACGCTGGCTTTATCATCAGAAATTATTCAGCCATGCTTTTACTTCCGAGTACTATTTAGTAGAGGTTGACCGATTATGATTTTACCGCCGATACCGATTATTGGAGGGCCCAAAAAAGCCGGTACCGATTAAAATTGGCTGATTTTTATTTATTTATTTGTAATAATGACAATTACAACAATATTGAATTAACACTTATTTGAACTTAATATAATACATCAATAAAAATCTATTTAGCCTCAAATAAATAATGAAACATGTTCAATTTGGTTTAAATAATGCAAAAACAAAGTGTTGGAGAAGTAAAAGTGCAATATGTGCCATGTAAAAAAGCTAACGTTTAGGTTCCTTGCTCAGAACATGAGAACATATGAAAGTTGGTGGTTCCTTTTAACATGAGACATTAATATTCCAAGGTAAGAGGTTTTAAGTTGTAGTTATAGTATTTATAGGACTATTTCCCTCTATACCAATTGTATTTCATATACCTTTGACTATTGGATGTTCTTATAGGTACTATAGTATTGACAGTGTAACAGTATAGCTTCCGTCCCTCTCCTCGCCCCTACCTGGGCTCGAAGCAGGAACACATCGACAACAGCCACACTCGAAACAGCGTTAAACTATCGCTCCACAAAAGCCGTGGCCCTTGCAGAGCAAGGGGAATAACTACTCCAAGTCTCAGAGCGAGTGACGTTTGAAACGCTATTAGCGCACACCCAGCTAACTAGCTAGCCATTTCACATCGGTTACACCAGTCATTAAGCTGATAGGCTTGAAGTCATAAACAGCGCTGTGCTTGCGAAGAGCTGCTGGCAAAACGCACGAAAATGCTGTTTGAATGAATGCTTACGAGCCTGCTGGTGCCTACCATCGCTCAGTCAGACTGCTCTATCAAATCATAGACTTAATTATAACATAATAACACAGAAATACAAGCATTTGGTCATTATAATGGTTGAATCTGGAAACTATAATTTCGAAAACAAAACATTTATTATTTCAGTGAAATACGGAACCGTTCTGTATTTTATCTAACGGGTGGTATCCTTAAGTCTAAATATTCTTGTTACATTGCAAATCTTCAATGTTATGTAATAATTACGTAAAATTCTGGCAAATTAGTTCGCAATGAGCCAGGCTGCCCAAACTGTTGCATATACCCTGACTCTGCGTGCAATGAACGCAAGAGAAATGACACAATTTCACCTGGTTAATATTGCCTGCTAACCTGGATTTCTTTTAGCTAAATATGCAGGTTTAAAAATATATACTTCTGTGTATTGATTTTAAGAAAGGCATTGGTGTTTATGGTTAGGTACAGTCGTCCAATGATTGGGCTTTTTTCGCAAATGCGCTTTTGTTAAATCATCCCCCAGTGTTGCATTGATTATATGCAACATAGAACACGCTAGATAAACTAGTAATATCATCAACCAAGTGTAGTTATAACTAGTGATTATGATTGATTGATTGTTTTTTTACAAGACAAGTTTAATGCTAACTAGCAACTTACCTTGGCTTCTACTGCATTCGCGTAACAGGCAGGCTCCCCGTGGAGTGCAATGAGAGGCAGGTGGTTAGAGCATTGGGACTAGTTAACTGTAAGGTTGCAAGATTGGATCCCCCGAGCGGACAAGGTGAAACGCTGTCGTTCTGCCCCTGAACAAGGCAGTTAACCTACCGTTCCTAGGCAGTCATTGAAAATAAGAATGTGTTCTTAACTGACTTGCCTAGTTAAATAAAGGTATATATAAAATAGTAATAAAAACTAATAATAAATCGGCGCCCAAAAATACAGATTTCCGATTGTTATGAAAACTTGAAATCGGCCCTAATTAAATCGGCCATTCCGATTAATCGGTCGACCTCTACTATTTAGTATTTGGAACAGTATAGACAGTTTTGGAAATACTGAAATAAGAAATCAACTTTTTTTCCATAGTAGTTAAGGAAAAACATTTGCACTGATAACTGATCGGTGTCTAAAAAAGGATATTGCCACTGCTTTTCTTATATAGAATGTTACTACTGTCAATGTATTTCACATTCAATTCAGCAATTGCTTCCCATTCTGACAATTTTAGTGGAACACAACATTTAGTTTATCCTACTAACTGGATCCCGAGTGGCGCAGCAGTCTAAGGCACTGCATCACAGTGCTAGAGGCGTCACTACAGACCCTGGTTCGATCCCAAGCTGTATCACAACAGTCCGGAGTACCATAGGGTGGCACAACAATTGGCCCAGGGTCATCCGGGTTAGGTGACAGTTTGTCCTTAACTGACTTGTTAAATCAATTTTTTTTTAAATTCCGCCTAGAAATATAGAAATGCTGTAATTATATAAGTTAACATTGTCTTCTTGATATTGTGTAATAATGAAAATCAGCCAAGTCCATACAATGACTAAATGACAATGTGTTCATGCAATGTTACTGCAGCAATTACATCAATGCTGTGTGTAAAGCCAGTGAAGCGTTATTGGCCATTACTTTATAAAGAATAGCTGATGACCAAGAAGACTTTGGCAGAGGTTCCGAACTGTAGTTGGAGTTCATTCCATGCACCAAGTTCTTCAGTGATCTCCCTCCTGATAAAAACACACTTATGGGAAACACACCCAAGCAGGACATATTCCATTTCCTGCAGCCTATCACAGAACAACTCAAATCAATGGCTGAGCCAACACCCCCCCCCCCCAACCCACCCCACACACACAGAAACGGGCCACAGAAACATGCACAAAGCAACCCACCGAAAAAGGTCACAAAACAGCTCACCTCAAAACAAAGCAGGCTGGGAAAGTAGACAAGTTTCAGAAGAGAAGATACTAGAAGGGTACTGAGGGTGGATAGTCACCTGACCAGGAAAAACTATAGTCTATCATCACCAAGACCCAGAGTCTTCCCTGGTCAAGTCATGTGGTCGAGAAAACCTCATTCACAATATGATGGGGCCCCATCTCTGAATGCCTATAGTTTGACAGGACAGCTCTTTTTTAGGTAAACGGAGTCAGTGTTACCGCACTTGGCATAAGTAACAAAGGGCATCATTTCAAACAACTCTTACCTCCACACAATCAAACTTTTCTGTGACTCTGGCTGAGTATTTCACTTTGAAGAGGGTGCTCAGGTTTCCAGCACTGTAGTACAGCTGAATCTGAAGGCCTTTGTATCCAAAAGCCACCTCACTGAGAAAAAAAAGTGAATAAATTAGTTAGCATTCACACAATACTGTTATTAACAGTTTAGTCATGCAACCAGAACACAGATGTAGAAATCACATGCAGATGACATTCACACAGACCTCAGGGTTGAATCAGGTTTGATACTCACTCATCACCATAAAGCTGGTGGCTGTACTCTGGATGGAATGTCGTGCTTTCATCCTCCAAATCATCTGCAAAACGGACTGAGATAAATAGTTGTTGTTAATTCTGAGTTAGAGGGTGTTGTCAATAGTCAGTCAACATAAAATATTGCATTATGAATATGAAACACTCAAAGTGTATTCTACCAAACTACAAATTCCAGCGAAAGTAGCTACTTTCTCTCAACATCCTAAACCAAAAGTATAAGATTACACAAAGCTAAATAAGTAGATGAATGAAACAAACCTAGTTTTAAGCTGATTGCTTCGTTGGTGTCACACTTATATTCTGCCAACTTCTTCTCCATTGGGTTCATCCCTATGGATCAAAACAAACCATTTCTAGCTTCTACATTTACATCATTCTCCATTCTGATTTGAACACCAAGTGGTAAGTTTGCTAGTTAGCAGTAAAGCAAGACAATAGATAGCAGCCCTATTCTTGTTTACAAAGGAAGCTAGATTGCTAGCCAGCCAGCCACTGGCGCTGCATAGCTAGCTAGTTAATCGACCTACATTGAGCTATTGAAGCGACAATAAACACACCATGGTGAAGCATTGCACAACAGTCAGTCGCTTGCTAGCGTCATTTGCACACCAGTTAGTTACAAGCTATTGCTAACATGCAGTCAAAGATATTATTCTATATGCGATGCAGTTCTACATTCAGGATCTGGCTAGCTTGTGAATAGCCACTGACTCAGCAAGCTGGCTAGCTAGGGCCAGAGCCTCTGGCTATGGCTAACAGTTAGCTACCTAGCTAGCTTGTTTGCCATCTGGATTGCCTGTGACAGCAACATACCACGCCCTCAAACTCAAAAAAAAAGGTAAGCACAGCTGTCATACAACTTGTAATACAAACCATAAGATAGGTTTTGTCCATTTAAATCATTTATATAACGTAATTGATGTAGCTATTACTTACCCGCCATTTCTGTACACTGTTGCATCTCTGTTGTCGTCAAAGGCCCGCGGAAAATACGCACCAAGAACTTCCTGTTTGTTTACGTATTTCCGCCGCATCTGGTGTATGCGGAAGAAATCCCTTTCTTTTACCATCGCGCTCTCCATCGATTTTTTAGCATACCCTTCCAGCGTGTGCTACACTTTAACCACAAACGATTGCGCATCACCAATCGATGGGAAAAAATATAACACTTCTCTGTACACGTGTACAAGTTATTATTTTACTGACGAGAGGATTTGATGCTGTACCTGTGTTCTATGATATTCTATTATTTTTATTTTATTTGACATAGGCTACTGGTAGCCTGAACATGTGAATCCTTTTAAAATATACAACTTCATTTCCCCCCATAATTTAACACGAACTATTAACTATTGTTATTTATTTGATTTCTAAACGACCAACCTCCTCACACACACACAAAGTTTAAATACGATTTTAAAAAATCCTCTGTGGTTTCCCTTTTATAGTACTCCCACAAAGAGAAAAAAAAACAAAGCGAACTGTCACGAAATAGCCTTAGAACTCCAAGAGGGAAGCACACTATGTTGTGGTAAACAAAATTGACCCTTTAAATGTCCCATTATGACAGTCCATCGCAGACTTAAATGAAGAATTTGAACCTTGAAAATTGTCTTTCAAAAAGTGGATTACAGTACAGTGATAGCTCAATAAAATAAATGGCCTCTCTGGGGGAGAGTGCATGGCTGAACACTGAACTGTGGTAATGCTGTGCTATCATCCCTGCCATGGCAATTCTGTCCTCCAGAAGCACCAATGACTGACCCACACAGTCATGTTTAAGCCACTATAATTTTACCCCTACCTACTACTCTGACAGCACTAGATTATCCCTTTCCTGCAACAACGCCTTTTACTCTCTTGCTATGTGTTAGGGTGTCAGTATGGAGGCAATACATGCAGCTTGATCTCTGACCTTTATGAAATATTTCTGGTGGAACCAGAATTTTCTTTCCTGAACTTTTGTCTAGAATTTGTGCAATGTGTAACTTGTTTGTGTCTGTTGATGAAAGACTGAGACTGAAAAACAGCTCCTATCTCCAGGCCATTCGACTGTTAAACAACCATCACCTATAGTAAGAGACAAATATAAACTCACAAAACACCCACACAAGCTCACGCGCACACACACACAAGCACCCCCCCTCCCCCACACACACCCAATCCGACTCCTGTACTCACATATACATACGCCCATACTCAGCCACTGCTGCTGTCCCATGTACAGAGGCATTAAACAATGGACACTTCCCATTTCTTTTATACAGTTTCACACTGTGTATTCATATACTGTATTTTTCACATAGCTCATTGTAATATATCTACTACTGTATATTGCATTTTTGTTACTGTTTATTTATACGTCGGATTCTTGATATAGCTCACTGTAATATATCTACTGCTGTACATTTCCTTCTTACTATATATTGTTGGTGTATATATTAGCAAAAATTGTATTTGGATTACTGATACAGTGCTATTTGGGTTGTTAATTGGATTTGTTCTGACATACTTGACTTGTTTTTTTCTAGTTTTTGAATATTTATTATTTATGTACTTATTTGACATTTTACTGCACGCTAGTAACACAAGTATTTTGCTGCACCCGTTATGACATCTCCACTAAACTGTGTACGCAACCAATAAACTTTGATGTGATCTGTTACGGCCTATTTACGTTTGTGGGTAGACTGTTTCTCGTTTAAGCTTTATAGATTTTGTATCATTGGGGTAACAGAACATTATCATACAGAGCTTCTTCACAAAGCAGATAATAAAGTATGTTCTTATGCAATTAAAAAAAAAGCTGTGGATAGTTTTATGAGAAATCAAGTATTGAAACCAAAGAGAAAACAAGCCAGACAGTTGCCTTCTCAATTGTATTTTTCATGACATTTCAGATTCCAAGTGCACAAAATCCTTAAAATGATTTTTTAAATTCACCCCCTATAATAGTCCCTGGATACTGGATGGACATGAATAGTAATGCAACATTTGACACTTGTGCACCTCACTGGAGCTCACATTTCATTAAGATGATAGAAAACGTATAATAATTTTGGACAGCATAAATTGGAGAGGTTTTCACAGTGGTCACCGTGCGCTATCGTGCATCAATGTATTTTGCCACCTCCACCAATGAGGAGATTGAGTTTTATTTTAGCCCTTGGCGTCGCAGACGCTCGTTGGCGCGCACGAGCAGTGTGAGTGCAATAATTGAATAACATGGCTTTCTAAATTTATTTTGCGACGCTCACGCTCCGGTCTAGTCAGCATGTTACACTTTGCGCACAGCTAGTGTAGCCTAGTAATCTGATGATTTGTTTTAGTTGAGCATGCATGCTATAAAAAAACTATCTGCAGGTTCAGATAGCCCACACAGTAGTGCATCATGTTCTTACAAGACCACATGAACCATGCTAGACTCTGCTGACAGATAGCCTACTCACATTGCAGACGCTTAAAAGACATCCTAAAAGACATGGATATGTAGGTCTTCAATATTGTCATGCTGTTATCACAGAATCAAAAGTTACAGTAGCCAACCGCCTGCGCTGGAACCCAAACCGGCTGCACTCGTGCGCTATCGTGCATAAATGTATTTCCCCCACCCCAAACCAAACGCGCTCACGACACACAGGTTAAAATATCAAAACAAACTCTGAACCAATGACATTAATTTGGGGACAGGTCGAAAAGCATTAAACATGTGTGGCAATTTAGCTAGCTAGCTTGCACTTGCTAGCTAACGTTAATTTGTCCTATTTAGCTAGTTTGCTGTTGCTAGCTAATTTGTCCTGGGATATAAACATTGAGTTGTTATATTACCTGAAATGCACAAGGACGTCTACTCCAACAATTCGGCCAACCGAATCGTTTCTAGTCATCTCTCCTCCTTCGTGGCTTTTTCATTTTTGAACTTATATGGTGATCCATCTAAACTTTCATTCTATTACCAGACAACCCGCAACAAAGTTCGTCTTTCAATCACCCACATGGGTATGACCAATGAGGAGATGGCGCGTGGGTACCTGCTTCTATAAACCAATGAGGAGATGACTTTCAGCGCGATCTGCGTCAGAAATAGGAACGACTTCTATTTTAGCCCTTGGCGTCGCAGACGCTCGTTGGCGCACGCTAGCAGTGTGGGTGCAATAATTGAACAACATGGATTTCTAAATTTATTTTGCGACGCTCGCGCACGCGACGTGTCTGGTCTGGTCAGCATGTTAGTCAACGTGACGTCACACCCAGCATGGCAGTCAAGGTGACTCTGCCAATATTTCTTATCAGAAATTAGTATTACCTGTATTTAAGTTGTTTATTTCTATTGGATGAGAACTTAAGCTTATTGATGCGGAAGCATATATGGAGAGAGAATTGAGTTATGTTTACCTTGTTACAACGTGTCGTTTACTGATCTAATGGAAGTTATTCAGTTACTTTAATAGTATAACAAGTTTATTGCTGTGAAGGTCGAGAAGCCGGTTCAGTAATGATAATGGCAATGGTGACTGTTGCTGCTGGCAGGGCTGATTTTCAACTGTAGACTATGAGTCCTGTGTTATTGCTTTTTCAAAAATCGAAACTTCAGAGACAAGCAACCGATTACCCTCTGCAGTAATGATTGTATTATATTGTAGCCAATGCAGAGTCGTTGCGTCCTATGTCATTTTCATACTCTCATTGCATTACCAGATTCATAAGGGTTTGGCTTTGATGACTCCAACTGTATGTTTTAGGTCATCTTCAAACGTGTCATGCTGTTATCCCAGAATCAAAGGCTACAGTAGCCAAGCGCCTGCGCTGCTAGTCAACGTGACGTCACACCCAGCATGGCGGTCAAGGTGACTCTGTCAATATTTCCTATCAGAAATGAATATTACCTGTATTTAAGTTGTTTATTTATTTTGGATGAGGACTTAAGCTTATTGATGCGGAAGCATATATTATTGACTTTTTTTAAACGAACAGAATGGTCCTCTTTCAGCATCTTTCCGTGGGCACGTCGGCCTTGGAGAGCGAATTGAGTAATGTTTACGTTGTTACAGATTTTCGTTTGCTGATCTAATGGAAGTTGTTCAGCTACTTTAATAGTATAACACGTTTATTGCTGTGAAGGTCGAGTAGCCGGTTCAGTAATGATAATGGCAAAGGTGACTGTTGCTGCTGGCAGGGCTGATATTCAACTGTAGACTACGAGTTCTGTGTTGCTTTTTCAAACATCGAAACTTCAGAGACAAGCAACCGATTACTCTCTGCAGTAATGATAGTATTACATTGTAGCCAATGCAGAGTCGTTGCGTCCTATGTCATTCTCAAACTCTCATTGCATTACCAGATTCATCAGGGTTTAGCTTTGATGACTCCAACTGTATGTTTTAGGTAGAAACAACCGCAAGAGGCGATTCCAATGCACTAAGGACTATATTTCTGAAGGTAAGACTGTCATTCACAAGTGGATCTTTAACCCAATATTGCTATGGCACTAAAAACACAATTCTTTATATTATTTTAGTCTGAATGCAGCAGTTCAACTCGTATTATTATCTACCCTGCCTTCATTTACATATCTACCTTAGATACCTTGTACTGTACCTCTGCAGATTGATCTGGTACTCCTTGTATATAGTTTCATTCTTGTATATTTGATTTTATTCCTCTTTTGTTACAATTTAATTTGTATTATTATTATTTTTAACTGCGTTTTTGGGAAGGGCTCATGAGCAAGCATTTCACAGTACATTTTACACCAGTTGTATTTGGTGCGTGGGACAAATAACATTTGATTGAATTTTGATTTGAAAACAGCATGTAACTTTACATTGGTTGTCGTCAATGGTATAAGGTTATAACCTTGATTGTATGGCAAAGCTACAGTTAAACAAATATGATATATTGCCAGCAGGCCAGCAGTCTCTCTCTCTCTCTCACAGACACACACACAGTTACACACACACAGGGAGAGATACACTGAGTGTGTTGCGTCTACTGTTGAATACTACAAGGAAAGGTCACACAAATGCTTGTACTAATTCTGAATTGCCTTCACAGAGGAATTTGTCCTTCCCAGACTTCTTTTAGGCTGTGACATTGGCTAGGATTTTCAGATGTCTGGGTGAATCAGTTGTTTTTGCTACTAATTTGGACCATGCATTCTTGTGCATGGTACCAAGTTGAAGGGTGTAAGGCCATTGATTGGAGGAAAATGTGCCTCTAGCAACAGATAGCGCCAAGGAGGGACTTATTATTTTGACCTTGTACTATTTTAGGATCTTCTTCTTTCTTCATACAACACTGCACTGATTTATCTTGAACGCACACCAATTTATATTAGGCATAGCTGTTCTAATACACACATGCAATAATTAGTCATAAACATATAGTTAATTAATGGATGAATGGGCCATTTTGTCCAACCTGCCTAATCTTATCAAGAAGCACTTGAGGCTTACTGTGACGTTGAGTTGATGCCAAATTATGGAGTGAAGAAATGGGTTAATAAATTGCTTGGAATTAATACTTTCACTTAAAATATTAACGAAAGAGTGTGCAGTGAGATGTGGTCTGAAATGCATTCTTTGTGAAGTTCTCTCTTGCTCGCTCTCTCTCGGTCTCTCTCTCACTCTTTCCTTGGCTGTACACCCAGAGCCTGGCCTTTATGCTGCCAGTTCATGCAGTGCTCCAGCTTGTAACCCAACCCTGACTCTGAAACTGACCTTTTGTTTCTTTAAGCCTAGATGAGAGGTAGCAACACAAGTGCATGGGTTGCATGTTTTGCAGCATAGCAGAAACAAAACAATGCTGTTCCTTTTTTCTTTCTAAGTAGTGCACATGGATTAATTGAGAAATATATTTTTCAGATGACTTGGCAGTCCCTTGCGTTGCCACAGCTAAAGCCCTAATGTCACATATCATTATATACACTGCTATAGTACTTATCTGTTACATTATACTTAAACATCCCATATTGTATATTAAATATAGTATACTGCACTGCACTTATCTGCATACATGATTGTGACAATTAACATGATAGTGGTTTGGGAAGCTTTGTTGCCTTGATGGTTTCCTACACTATACTACAGCTTGTGCTGGCTTATTGTGGGTTAAACCACAAATCTCCCAGATTTTTCTGTATAAGGTATTATAAAGCTTGAAAGTGTCTTGAAGTGTTTTGAAAGCAAATTTGAAGTCTGTTTACTCACTGCAACAACTCAAAGAAATTAATAGAATACGATGAATTGCAAAAACAAGATTGTTTTGAACTCTGATATTTTTGCCTAGCTTTGATGCGATGTCTGAAAAGTACATGATGGGATTAATATTAATCACTCTAAGCATAACTACGGAGACAAAATGCATTGCTTTGACAGACACTGCATCAGGTTGTCTGAACAAATCATTTATTGTCATACGTTTTTTTTTTAAATGTCAGATAGCTGTTGGGGGAACAGTGATGCAATACAAAGACGGGCTGTTTTGGGAAAGGGACTTCAAGGAGGGAGTTTTGTAATGAGTATAAGTTTGTATGTTGAGTTTCTGAGCATTTATATTTAACACTAACCTATATTTTTTTTGTCTCCCCTTCAGTATGCCAGTGTGGTTGAGAATGGGGTGCGTTACATGTCCCCCAGGGACTTTGTGCAGAACTTCCTGGGTCTGCACAACCAGCCCGACCACAACCGCAAGACTGTGCAGCTGATCGCTGGAGTAGCCGACACCAGCAAGGATGGGTAAGTCTGCTCCCACTACGGGTGAGGTGGATGACCGTTACTAATAGTAACCTTACTATAGAAGGACTTAAACAAGAGGTCCTTCAAGACATCATACAGCGAAAATGGAATTTAGATTTTTTGTGAGGAAAAAAAAGGATCATAACATATTTCGATGACAGTTCCACTACCTACATGGATCCCAAAGTAACCCATGTTGATACACACAATGGGGTTCACAATGTTACATGTATTGGCGTCGTGAAGAGAAATCCGTAGCAAGGAGAAGTTAAGTTAATGATTGGTCACAAGGTTGTTCACAGATTGCCTGAATATCCATCTTTATCAGTTGTTTAACACCCATGCTTGTTTGATTGAATATCCACCTGATAAGATAAGCGGATATATTATTTGCATAATGCCGAAGACTCGAGAAAGCATCTTGTTGAAATAGCACTAAACAGCACGTTCCTATCCACATTATACTGTAGACTGTAGAGCATGTTATAAATATGGGCAAAATACAATTTTATACTTGAACTTTACGTGAACGTTCATGTAAACGAATCTGGTAGGCTACAGTTATTGGTGTGCTCAAGTGAAAATTTGAGTTGCTGATGTTCTTTGGGCTTTGTAGGGACATGTCCTTTTTTTCAGATAGTACTCTTTCTTTCTTGTCCAAACAGACTGATCTCTTTCCAGGAGTTTCTGGCCTTTGAATCGATTCTGTGTGTCCCGGATGCCCTTTTCATAGTTGCCTTTCAGTTGTTTGACAAGACTGGCACAGGGGACATCTCATTTGGTATGTACATGGGGATGCCCGGTGACCTGGTGTCTGCTTCATGTCATAACCATGTCATAGGTAATGGGGACAGCATCATTAGAGCTTTTACCTTAGGGCAATAACCACACACTTTCCCATTGTGCAAGATCTCTATGCAAGAAGTGGATAACACAAGATTACTATATCTTATTTATAACCTAGGACCTTTGGTAAAAAAAGTGCTACATAGCTGTTTCAGTGTAGAAAATGAATGTAGGTCTCATGTTACTCCTAGTGCTCAATGTGTATTCCATTTGTGCACTAGTGTGTCTCTCTATACTGGACTTCTGGAGACTGCAGAGTAGTATAGGGTCTGTCAGTCAGCTGCTTCTATTCTAGAGGTCTCTTCTAAGATAAGAATTGTCCCAGCTCTGAGCGAGCTGTGGGTAATACCACATCATAACAAGTCCCATCTGACAGGGGGAGAGATGAATCCAGTGTGTCACAAAAACAGGGGAAAAAGAGCTGTTGCAATGCTCATTGTGCACACATTGTGCAGCGCGGGCCCCCATGAAGGCGATAGAAAATGGAAGGCAGTGCTCAGACACAGAATGACCTAGATCTGCTTAGAACTCACACAATATGAAGGCACTGGGATTGTCAGCTAGGCCATATTCCGTCTCTGTGCATATCAGGTTCCCAGGATATGAGATAGGGCCATACAGTGGGGTCTGAAATGATTGGCACCATTAATAAAGATAAGCATAAAATAAATAATTAAAATACTGAGCTATATTGGATGCTCAAGAAATTGTGGAAATTCTATTATTTTATACTAATACAATTGCTGAGAGAAAGTGTATCTTCCAGCAAGGCAATAACCGCAAGCACACATCAAAATCCACAAAGAAATGGTTAATTGACCACAAAATCAACCTTTTGCAATGGCCATCTCGGTCTCCGGACATGAAACCCATTGAAAACCTGTGGTTGGAATTGAAGAGGGCATTCCATAAGCACAGACGAAGGACATCAGTGATCTGTAAGAATTCTGTATGGAGGAATGGTCTAACATCCCTCCCAATGTGTTCTCCAACTCATAAAACATTTTAGAAAAGATATTGAAAGTTATTTAAAACAGGGGTGTCAATACTTTTGACCTCTACCTTTTTGAGAGAAAAAAATACATACTTTTGAAACAAAATCTATAATTCAGAATATAATAAAATTATATAATTTCACATTAGTTTTGGCATACAATATACAGTAGCTCACTTTTCATTGACTTGATAAGGTCATTTTTGCATATCTTTAACAAGGGTGTCAGTCATTTCAAACCCCACTGTATATTGTATGGTTGTTTTGTTTTTTCAATCTCTTGATGTTACTCATCCATCTCTCATTTGGCAGCCAATGTGCGAGACATCTTCAGCCAGACCACAGTGCACCACCACATCCCCTTCAACTGGGACTGTGAGTTTATCAGGCTCCATTTTGGCAGTGACAGAAAGAAGAACCTCAGCTATCTGGAGTTCACCCAGTTTCTGCAGGTACAGTATAGAGTAGACATTACTAGACACCTTATGAACCGTACAAATACAGTGCATTCGGGAAAGTATTCAGACCCCTTCCCCTTTTCTGCATGTTGTTACATTACAGCCTTATTCTAAAATTTATTAAATAAATTTCCCCTCATCAATCTACACACAACACCCCATAATGACAAAGCGAAAACAGGTTTTTAGACATTTTTGCAAATGTATGTAAAAATAAAAACAGATACCTTATTTAGTATTCAGCATTCAGACCCTTTGCTATGAGACTCGAAATTGAGCTCAGGTGCCGAGGTGTCACTACAGACTCTGGTTTGATTCCAGGCTGTATCACAACCGGCCGTGATTGGGAGTCCCATAGGGCGGCGCACAATTGGCCCAGAGTCAACCGGGTTAGGGTTTGGCCTGTGTAGGCCAACATTGTAAATACGAATTTGTTCTTAACTGACTTGCCTAGTTAATAAATAACATAAAATAAATAGATTGGCCAGATGGAAGCCACTCCTCAGTAAAAGGCACATAACAGCCCACTTGGAGTTTGCCAAAAGGGACCTAAAGAACTCTCAGACCATGAGAAACAAGATTCTCTTGTCTGATGAAACTAAGATTGAACTCTTTGGCCTGAATACCAAGCGTCACTTCTGGAGGAAACCTGGCACCATCCCTACGGTGAAGCATGGTGGTGGCAGCATCATGCTCTGGGGATGTTTTTCAGAGGCAGAGACTTGGAGACTAGTCGGGATCGAGGGAAAAATGAATGGAGCAAAGCACAGAGAGATCCTTGATGAAAATCTGCTTCAGAGCACTCAGGACCTCAGACTAGGGCGAAGGTTCAACTTCCAACAGGACAACGACCCTAATCACATAGCCAAGACAACGCAGGAGTGGCTTCGGGACAAGTCTCTGAATGTCCTTGAGTGGCCCAGCCAGAGTCCGGACTTGAACCAGATCGAACATCTCTGGAGAGACCTGAAAATAGCTGTGCAGCGACGCTCCCCGTCCAACCTGACAGAGCTTGAGAGGATCTGCAGAGAAGAATGGGAGAAACTCCCCAAATATAGGTATGCCAAGTTCATAGCGTCATACCCAAGAAGACTCGAGTCTGTAATCACTGACAAAGGTTCTTCAATAAAGTACTGAGTAAAGGGTCTGAATACTTATGTAAATGTGATATTTCTGGTTTTTAATTTGTAATAAATGTGCAAAAATTTAGAAAAACCTGTTTTTGCTTTGTCGTTATGGGGTATTGTGTGTAGATTGATCAGGGGAAAAAACAATTTAATCAATTTTAGAATTAGATTGTAGCATAACAAAATGTGGAAACAGTCAAAGGGTCTGAATAATTTACAAATGTTTTTTTTAATCACTTGCATGCAGGAAGTTATTTTTCTATCATGGTTTAGATCAGGGCTGTCCAATGTCGGTCCTGGAGTGCCGAAACACTTCTGGTTTTAAGCCTCTCTTTCTCTTAAGGGACTTATTCAGACCTGGGACACCAGGTGAGTGCAATTAACTACCAGGTAGAATCAAAAAACAGAAGTGTTTCGAGCACTCCAGGACCGGAATTGAACATCTCTGGTTTAGATAGACATGGGCCGATTATAATAGCATAACAAATACACAATTATGTAATGTATTAAAGCTGTAACACATATGTAATCACAGAAACAGCGAGGGCCATAAAGCCAGTAGTATGGCTGTGGACGTAGCTTGTTTGGAATGATGGGGTTTGTGGGTTTATATGCAGCTGGGTGGTCTGGGACTTGGAAGGGCTTGGCTGTAGTTCCACTACTCTACTGTGTGTAAACCCTCATAGCAGTTTGCGGTGGATCATGGTTGACTAAGGGTTCCCACTAGCGCGTCAAGGATTCTTGTGTGCAACCCTTTTCATTCAAAACAACATTTGCTTTAGCTGTTATTTCACTGCTGATGTTTTGCAATATTGTTTCCTGCTAATAGATTGTTGAATGTGATTCAGCTAAATCCAATATAGTCATAAACAAAACTGCTGAAAGTTTAGTGTTTTGTTGTTGTTGCAGAATATGTCCTGCCACCTTGTGGAGGTTCCATAGTTCTCAGAATTGTCTAACCGGAATAAAATAAAAAACATCACTATTTGTAGCATATGTGCTGCAATAGCCCTCAATAGGGCAGCAGCCTAGTACAGTACCTGGATTTGGGTACCAAAGTATTCCCCAACTCTTACAAGATGTGGAATAAAAGTATACAGTATAAAATGTTACCATTGTCATGATGGGCTGTACTCTGCTATGGCCTGATGAGTTATGTAGATGAGAGGGATCTGCTGGTAGTATGTGATCAGCTTTGACAGCAGTGCTGACCCTGGGTCAGTGGTACCCCTGCTTCCCCTCTGATTGCATGGCTGTCCTATTGAATCATCCCTGTGCTCCTCCGGACACACCTGCCTGCTCTCCTGCACAGACTTGAGATCAGACTTCAGGGGGACATGGTTTTCATCAAGACTCCTGAGAGACAGCTGTGATTACAAGAGCCAGGGTCTAACACTATCTCATCTGATGCTTCCACATGTGCCAAGCAGTATCCCACATCATCCAACACCATGTTTTTTCCCCCCAATGTTCCATTTCATCCCTGGTAATTTGACTTGTCTTTTGTCACAAGAGCCTGCTCTTTCTATCTTTCCTTTCATTGTAGGAGCTGCAGTTGGAGCATGCCCGCCAGGCCTTTGCCCAGAAGGATAAGAGCAAGAGCGGTACCATCTCTGCCATGGACTTCAGCGACATCATGGCCACCATCCGCCACCACATGCTCACCCCCTTTGTGGAGGAGAACCTGGTCTCAGTGAGTTAGAGACAGCTATGGTCTCCCAGTTTCAACATGAGATGATTGTACGATGAGACCGCAGTGTCTGTTCCTCTCCCCTTTAGGCCGCTGGAGGCAGCACCTCCCACATGGTGAGCTTCTCCTACTTCAATGCCTTCAACGCCCTCCTTAACAACATGGAGCTGATCCGCAAGGTCTACAGCACACTAGCCGGACCATACAAGGATACCCTCGTCACCAAAGGTAGCCTAGTCCTGCTCAAGTGAGGAAATGTGATTTCAAACATGAACTGAGGCTGTACAGTACCGTCATGGGAGTTTCACCTCTCTTGGCAGAATGGTGTCAGGAAACACAAGAACATGTTACCCTAGCTCTAAGTAAATAAGGTAAATGTACACTGTAATATTCTGTTTTATTAGTTTAGTCTGTTCCCTTAGATCTGTGGAATGAATAGTTGCCCTGTCCTGATGGTGATTAGTTACCTGTATTATAGGAGTTTACCCTTTCACCTTTAGACTGTACTGCTGATGTGGTTGGTTATCCTTGCAGCAGGCCTACCCACCCACTGTGTCTCTAAATATTTAGTCTTAATAAGTGACCCCCTGTCTGGTTTTTCTTACATAACATGCCTCCCTCTGCTCCGTATTGTACCACAGAGGAGTTTGTTAGTGCTGCCAACAAGTTTGGTCAGATCAATCCAATGGAAATTGACATCCTGTACCAGCTCTCCGGCCTTTACGCTCATTCTGGGTAAGGTTCAAACTCTCTCCAGTCTCAGTGACACATCACCGCTGCGTTGTGGTTTTTACTCACAACCATACAACGTGGCATTTGACCTGCCAAAAATTGAATTACTGTCCTCCACATGAATTCAAAATATCTTAACACATTAATCAGAAAAACTATTTTCAATAAATCTGTGAATGGAAAAAAAAAGTTATAGCTATATTTATTAGAAGTAAATTCTAAGTTATTACCTATTCAGTTTAGCAATAGTGGCTCTACTGGTTGATGTGCAAAATAAATCTAAGCATGCGGACTTTATGATGCCAGCAGGGAATATCTGTGTCTCACTGGCATTAAGAGAGCTTCATTTACTGCTTGAGTTGTGGGCATGTATCCAGCTTTGTTTGTCTGTTGTGTATACAAACTCATATTAAACCAGCAACAACCTCAAGTTATATGGCCATAAAATGTCTGTGGAAAATCGTGCATCAACTCCGTGTGAGGGATGCTATGCTGTGTTTGCTACTCCTGGCGTAACATTGTGATTCTCCCCTGCTGTTCTGAAGAAAGCTCAACTTGGCGGACATCGAGAGGATAGCACCGTTGGAGGAAGGCGCACTCCCATACCACCTGGCTGAGATCCAAAGACAGGTACCCTGCCTGAATGACTGTCCACATGGCGCTTACCTGCTGCCTTTTATTTGCTGCATCCCTTCTGTTCCCCCACCATGCTTTCTTATTAAAGAGCAAGGAAAGGGAGTGTTCAATGATGGAATTAGCAGAGTGCTGATGTTTTCTCTTTCTTTGTGAATGTGCATTACACCACCTAGGATAAAAGCCCCCCCCCCCAATTACAGGTACAAAAGACGAATGGATTGTTGCGATGTTCCCTTTTTCTAAAAGCCTGTCCCATTTTATTCAGTGTAGACATATACATCAGACGCAATCATACACCTGAGAATCTAATAGGATGCTTTTATCAGGGTGGCTTTCCATGAGTCTGCTGGTGTATGAAGCCTCTGGCTAGGTCTGTTTAGAGTAGGAGGCTAGGAGCATGGTGAGTGTGCTGGCGAGAGGTGGCTCTGGGAGGGAGGAGGTGGAAATAGTTCCTGTCTTTCCAGACGACACAGCTCTGTAAATCGGACTGTGGTCAGGCCCAGGTCCACTCAATGTTCCGGGACTTTTGCTCGGAGGTCTGGAATGTGATTTTGGGAAAAGGGAAAGACACGAACATGTTGGCGTTCTCAGGTCCGCCATTTCTGGAAGTAGGGTAATTGCTTAAACCTTTTGATCAAGGCCTCGATCTCATTAGCATGCTGCCTTCAGTGAAAGCAGCTGGGTAGGAGGAAGGGCCTGGTCTGGGAGATGTTGCTCACTGCCCCAAGGAGGGCAGACACACTCCAACTGTTACTCAGCCAATGTAATAATTCATGTGGATGCTTATCTCTACATGGGAAAGGCTTGTGGGACTAATCTGTTACATGGCACCACAGAGAAAACAAAGAGGCTCCACTTTCAAGATCATGAACCAAACCAGAGATGGAGACAGATAATGCAAAATCATGCTTAGTTTTTTTTTTTTAAGGAAAACCCTTAGCTTCCAGCCTCTGCCTAGCTCCATCGTAATCAATGGATAGCCCTGGAGAGTTCTCCTACACAGCCATTTACTGTATCCGTAGCCTGAGTGTCTATGTCGGTGACATACAATACTGGCTTATGAATAAGACTTATACCACGACGAGATGTCTACATTCCATAGCTTTCCTCCTCTGTTGAGTGGCCCATAACGTTTTTCTTTCCACAATGTATCTGGTTCACTACAGTTTAATAGAAGTCGATTCTTTCCTGGTGTTCTGATCCCCCGTCTTTCTCCACATCGGTGTCTTTTCTCCCTCCACAGCAAGCTCATGGGGATCCTCATCGGTCCGTCTTGCTCCAGGCTGCAGAGTCTGCTTACAGGTTCGGTCTGGGCGCACTCGCTGGAGGTGAGTGACATGTCTGCGACGGAGACCTGGGCCCACTGAGGGGTAACCCAAGCCGGTCAGACTGGCGCACTGAGGCCCTGGGGCCGGTCTGCCCATTGTGCTGCTGTGCCACTGGTGGCTCCAGGCTGTCTTTGGAGCCGGAGCTTTGGAATGACACAAATCTTCCGGAACCGCACTGGAATCTCTGTCTAATTACACTGGGAGGAACTAATATAACAGCCATTGAGATGTTCGTGCGTGAAACCAACATGCAACATTCTAAGAGCCTACTGTCTCAGTGGGTCTTTGATCTAGCAGCTCAGGAGGGGGTGATCAGTTCTGAATGATCAATGGACAGTTGAGGGTCAGAAGTCTTGTGAAGCATTGTGAAGACGGCGGCTCTCCATGGCGATAATGAGACCTTTCTCACCCTCTCTTGCTGACGAAGGGTGAGAGAGCTCTCTGCATGCTTGAGAGCCTGAGTCATTACAGGGCCTTTGATGTCAGAGACAAGACATGACAAGCCGCTGTGGCTAAGAGCTGCATTTAGGGCAACCTGCTGCATGGCTGCCTCCTCAGACAGTAGACACCCTCTACACTACGGCTCTCCTGCAGACTCCTAAATAGTCACTACTCTGTCTGGGCCTAATGACTGTTTTTAACTTCTTTATATGCCCACATCTCACTATTTATCACTGAAGCAACACACTAAAACACCAATATTTAAATATACCCCACCTAAAAACGATCGGCTAAATAGTTAAAATAATGATAAAGATATTTGCTGTGTCTGAATATATGAAAATCATAGGATATTATCACCAACAAGAGTATGTTGATGGTGTGAATGCAGTATGTTGATGGTGTGAATGCAGTATGTTGATGGTGTGAATGCAGGATGTTGATGGTGTGAATGCAGTTTGTTGATGGTGTGAATGCAGTATGTTGATGGTGTGTTGATTGACATGTGTGATTTGCAGCCACGGGTGCGACAGCTGTGTACCCCATTGACCTGGTGAAGACCCGTATGCAGAACCAGCGCTCCACCAGCTCCTTCGTAGGAGAGCTCATGTACAAGAATAGCTTTGACTGTGCCAAGAAAGTGCTCCGATATGAGGGATTCTTTGGATTCTACAGAGGTATAAACTAAAGCCTGGTGAATGCGTTTCTATTATGTAATGCTAGATACTGTCATCTGGTCCGGCGGCAAATGGTGGCAAAACACATTTTTGTGCCAGTATCATCATCAACATGTTTTGCATAATAACAGAATAATTTGACTGTTCTAAATTGACCAAGTCTATGGAAGGTCACATTGTCATTACTTAGCTAGCTGAAAACATCCCAGAGGTAAAATAACTCCTGTAGTAGTGTCAGATCTATGTTTTCCAGTGTGGTGATAACGCTGCTGAAGGCTTGTGATATATATATATATAACACTGCCACAGTGAGGGCTATCAGATGAAGGAAGTCAAGACTGCCATCTACTGCTGCATCTGCCACTGCAGCTCTTTGTTTATCCTCTCTGCTTGGCTCTCCCCCTCCCTCTTTATCTTTCCACGCTGATGAGAGGGGTGATTGACTGAGAGACAGACACGGTTGGCTGTTTTCTGGCTGCATACCACAAGCAGTCACTCAGCAGCTCCTTCTGAAGTTTATCTGGCTCGCTGAAGGACGGACGGTGAAACAGTATGGTGGTTATCAGCGCTATAGCACTGCCCCCCCCACCACCAAGGCCACACAGCTCTCTCTGTTCCACACCAGACTGGGATCAGGCCACAACAATGTTGAGCCCATACAACTGCCAGTTTCATATTTGAGCTTTTTGTCCATTTCAATGGGAGGCATTGTCGTTTGGTTCATCAGATGTAGCAGTCGTATCTGTAAATATTTATGGGTTTATTTTAACCGGACAAGAATCATGCCGATTTCATTGATGTAACTGGCAATGGAAGTATTCATTGCCAGTCGGAGTGTCTTCCTCTGTCAGGTCATCTAAATGGTCTCCATGAATACTGTTTTGCAGGTCTCGTACCACAGCTTATCGGTGTTGCCCCAGAGAAAGCTATCAAACTCACGGCAAGTCATTACAAACCCGCAGAGTGCCTTCATGTTTATTGCACAATAAGGAAAGGTTGTACCATTTGTATGTTAAATATGAATACAGTCTCACAGAAAATACAATGTCTTCCAAAATCCAAGGCGTGACTAGATGCACTCATTGTCATTCTCTTTGAGGATTTCTTTCTCTAAAGGTAAGCGTTGTGCTTGCCTCATTCTCTTTTCTCACAGATGAATGACTTTGTAAGAGACAAATTCACCACAGAGGACAACACCATTCCCCTGTTTGCAGAAGTCCTGGCTGGTGCCACTGTAAGTATTGGTGTGAGGATGTCTTCGTAGACAGTCTGTCTCTACAGAGTGAGGGCTGAAAAGGCGTGTGCTTCATGCAAAGCAAAAGCGTTGGCAGCTGCTACATTGACTCGTTTAAATCTAATTGATCTCGATGTGGGGGAACTGAAACAAGATTTTTGTTGAAACTAAAACATGATTTAAGATTTTCTCTTTCAATTTATGAACATTTGGCATCTCATGGGTGTAAATTGTGGATTCCAGATATTGAGCTAAGGGGGGACATTTTTTGTGGTTTTCCAACCCCTTCAACTTTAAGGTTTAGCTTAATTATTTCTGACTGATCTGGATCTACAATTATAAGCTTTTCATCTTCAATTTGAATTACGGACATTGAATTATTGTATATGAATTTAAGCTCTAATTCAAGTTTCCTGCCGGTGTATTGACATCCTAAATAAGTGGCGGAGCTTGATAAAAAGGTGCTCTTGGGTCTCTGAACTCTCTAATTGGGCACAATTTGAGAAATTATGTCTGTGAATGGACAATTTTTTACCTCTGCGTGGTAATTTGGCACGCTGTAACGTTTGGTGAGTGCATTGGTGGATTAAAGCGTGTAATTCCATCACCCTACCTCTGCTAAATGAGTCTAAGTGAAACGAAACAGACAGGGCAGGGAAGAGAGCCTGCAGGTTGCCTACGGAGGGCAGGGTCTGCAGGGTTGTGACCTCTGTCAGCCTGTAATTGGAGGAAGAAGGCCTGGAGGGCCCTGGATGGAGCTGGCTTTACCTCACTGTGATTGAGTTTGACAGGACTGCACATACCTGAGGCCTGATCTGGCATAGGCACCACAGTTCCATACACCATACATGTACAACAACAAGCATAGTCCCAGGCGGTATTAGATAGAATGCCCGCCTGTAGGGAAAACAACCTGTTTTAGGTTACCCCATTGGTTCACAGCAAAAACTTGACCCTTTTCAAATGCAATTTTCTTGTCGGCTTGTTTTAAGTCAATTACAAAACTACATCTAAAAAAAGTGCGTGTCTAAAACGTACTTTTCAACATTGCCTGCTCCAGAGGGTTCTCACTACTTATAAAAACGTAATATTGTAGGGCTTCAGGACGGTGCTAGCAGCCACGTGAGTGACAGTGCTAGCTAGCTACCGACTGGAACTTAAGCTAGCCAAGAACAACAACTCAACAAAAAAAAAACGATTCAGCTACAAGTAGTGAGTGGAGTTACAAATGGACAGTAGTAAACAAGTTAAATGTCTTATCTGTGATCAAATGTTTTCCACACATACTGTAGCTACGTGTAACCTACTTGGACACCGGGTCCTCACATTTCCCACTCTCCCATGCCGAATAGCCTGAAGCCACAGGGCTCTTCTTGCAGGCTCTATTTCCCTACGTGGGAGCATTGCGATTCATAAGTGAGGATTTTTGACCCGGTTACATGTACATTGAACAACACAGCAGCTTTTCTGCATAATTTTTTTAATTGTATTTGTATAACAAGAAACGAAGTAGACTTTTACAATGTGGGGTGAATGGGAAATAATTTGGTTTTCCCCAATGTGTGGGTGTGGTCGAGGGAAATTCCTTTTTATGACGTGAATATCCACTCGGGAGTATAGCATGCCATCTAGAACTTTAGATTATGGTAACCTAGTTCTGGTGAAGGACTCCACCCAGCAATATTATCGTATATAATATACTATGTATATTTTTTTAATGCTAGATTCTTCCCATAGTATCAATTTCTTGCACATCAGATGAACGTGGTCTTCGTGTAAAGTGGTTTCACATTGTAGAAGGCAAATGTTTTACTAGTTTGTGGAGATGGACTGTAATGTTATCCCTCCTGGCTGTGGAAAAGATAAAGGAGATAGGGACAGAGGGATGAATGCATAAATCTTCAGAGTAGCGGATCTTCCCCTTCCACTTTGAAAATGACTAAATGTGCCTGAGCTTTTTTTAGGACAGCGCTCGGATGTTTACAGATAGGACCCCTGCCCTCTATGTCACCAGCAGGCATCCAGGGGCCTGATTCGATTTGGGGAGGGTGATAAATGTGCCAGAGTCAGAGTGGCTGCACCCTGGGGCGTCCCTGCCAGGGCCCTGAGCAGAGCAGTGTGATTCAACGCTCTCCCCTGGGAGTGGGGTGAATTGGGGAAGTGTGCGGGGCGAGGCTGGGCTGGGCCACTCACCCCTCCACAGGAGGTGCCCGGGGGAGAGGGAAGGGGCAGAGGGCTGTTGCCGGGGTCAGGGCCTTCCAGCCATAAGCAAGGCTTCTCCTCGCACCCTGCCTGTTCCTCCCTGACCCCACTGTTTCCTCCCTCAATGCCTGCTTGTTTCTTTCTCCTGCTCTCATCAAGGCCACTTTCTGACAGCTTGATATCAGCACTTGAAAAGAGTGTATTTTGTGTTTGAGTTTACCAAGCTAATTTGAAAATGCTTATTGGGGTGAAATGCTTAGACATTATCATCCTCACCACAGGCTGACCCCTGAGATGTTGTAAAACCTATTAACCCCTTCCTAATCATGGGACACAAGTAAAAACAAAACATGTATGATTGTCTTGATTTACTTACTGTAAGTGATTACATTTGTTTTTCATTATAATTATAGATTTTGTTTGTGCGACAAAGTACTACAGAAAGAAAGACAAAAAATAGTGTATAAAATTGGTTCTGCAGATTGAGACCTACGATTTTATCACGCTTCAGTTACGGATGCACTGTGACATGTACCATTTGTTTCTTCTCACTCTCAACCTGAGTTGTGTTCTGCAGGCTGGAGGATCCCAGGTGATCTTCACCAACCCTCTGGAGATAGTCAAGATCCGTCTCCAGGTGGCCGGAGAGATCACCACGGCCCGCAGGGTCGGTGCCCTGACCGTGGTCAGGGACCTGGGCCTCTTTGGCCTCTACAAAGTGAGTAAACCCCTCTGCATCAGCAGCTTCACTTACCACATCACCTCTTAAAACCTCTGTTATAGCCTAAGTTAATAACCCCTGCATGATGTAACCCGCAAGGTGACGTAGTTTATGTGGTAGTTTAACAGTTTATGTTGCAGTGGTGTTGAACAATAAATACTGTATGACTGTGTATCAATGCTGATATTACATAAGACACTTTTGCAATATGAGAGTTCTGATGAGCAGGCGCAGTCTGCAGTAGGATGACTAGCTAGATTCCCTACTGATTGTTACAATCATATTATTTCTTTCCAAAACAGTGTTTAACATGCAGAGAGACCACAGCTGCCAACAACCAACAGTAAATTATGCTTAGCTACTGCTCCTTTCCAAGTTCTAGTCGGTTTACTTACATCTCAAGTAATGTGTTCATGGTTCATATTTTAATGAGTAGCAGACAATGTGGAGCTTGTTAAAAGTGACTGACTTCCTCCCTGTGGATGGGCCCAGTAGACCATGGGTCCATGTTAATGTAGTCTCTGTGTGTGTGTGTCTGAGAGACTGTGCTGGGCTGGGAGGGAGGGAGTTCTCTGGGGGCCCCGGGGGAACCATGGGGGGAGCAGCGCTGCCTGAGGGCCTTCTGGCTCCTGCTGTGATCAACCGCACCGCCAGGTTCCTCTGTGGGTTGGCTGAGGCTCACAGCCTGCCAACAATAATCCACTGGAGCTCCCAGGCCAGATGATCCCAAAGCCACAGCGGCCGCCTCAACCACTGCCCTACCTTCTCCACCATCAGGGTCAATCATATTTTGGAAGATATTCAGTACATTACAATATTCAGTACATTACAATATTCAGTACAGTAGTCCAAATCTGGACTAATGAGACCAGATGTCTACACCACTTAACTCATTTGTAGTTGATGATTCCAAATAAACCTGTGCAATATTCTATACAGTATTACTAGTATAGAATATATTTTTTAAAGCACTCGGTAAGCATTATCCTAAGCAAATATCTTACAGAAATTCAGGCAGGTCCAAATGCATTTTACATTTCATGTACTGTACATTTCATGTGTAACGGTGTTGTTGTGTCGAACTGCTTTGCTTTATCTTGGCAAGGTCACAGTTGCAAATGAGAACTTGTTCTAAAACTAGCCTACCTGGTTAAATAAAGGTGAAATAAATAAAACTGAAAATGCGATATTTTTGCAGGTGTAGTCATTTTGGGTTATATAAAATAAATCCTTTTGTGTTTGTGTGTCCTAGGGAGCGAAAGCCTGCTTTCTGCGTGACATCCCGTTCTCTGCCATCTACTTCCCTGTGTACGCCCACACCAAGGCTGAGTTTGCAGACGAACAGGGCAGAATTGGACCTCTGCAGCTGCTCACTGCTGGTGCCATAGCAGGTAGCTAGCACTAACAACCATTGCTGCAAACCTCACCATCTCAACCTATAGACATAGTATAGTATAGTATACTAGAGGCCTGAATAAATGCTTCAATCAATTGAATGTTTTATCATATATATTCTATATATGATTAAAAAAATATGTACAGTAAACGACTGGACATTCTATTCCTTTTCTATTTTAAACCTGGCGTTGTACTACTCTGCTTGCCATCAGTGGTGATACTATTCCTGCATAGTGAGAATGACTCATTATGTGGGTTGTGCAACACCTCCTAAGGTATACCTGCTGCCTCCCTGGTGACCCCTGCTGATGTCATCAAGACCAGGCTCCAGGTGGCAGCCCGCGCAGGCCAGACCACATACAACGGAGTCATAGACTGCTTCAGGAAGATCATTGCTGAGGAGGGCTTCAGGGCCCTGTGGAAAGGAGCAGGAGGTAAGCACACACATGCGTGCGCTCCACAAATGAGCAGTTTCATGACCGGGAAATGAGGCACTCCTTGGCTCCCATAATTGCTCTCTTGAAAACATCAGAGAAAAATGTGAAATCCCACATTGTAATTTCAAAGTCTCTCCCACCAGCCCGTGTCTGCAGGTCCTCGCCACAGTTTGGTGTAACCTTGGTGACTTATGAACTCTTGCAGAGATGGTTCTACATTGACTTTGGAGGACAGTGAGTATTTCTGTCTGGTTCACCCAGTGGCAATTTTAGTATGTAAATCTTGGTAGGGCAAACAAAACAAACAAATGGGGGATGCATGCTAGCAAAGCCACTACACAACACAACACTAAACAATACATTAATTGCACTATAACCGTGACAAATGGTGCCCACAAACTGTTAAGGCCTACATAAATCTGTCCCAACAGCAGAGCTTTCTTTTCAGCACCATGGAGTGAATCCTTACCACCGCTACACCTGGTTATCAGCAGACACGTTTCTGGCAGTGAAACAGTTCATTCAGCCTCATTTACTGCCTTTTTAAAAAACATAGCGGATACGGCTGACTTGCTTAAACAAATGTGGTTTCTACTGACAATTTAGATGTACAAACTATGGCATAAGGGAACGACGATCGCATAAGAGGCAATCCGTAATTTTGATTAAGACATTAATGAGCGAGCAAGGACGGACATAGCTATCAACTATTTGTTCAGCACTTTCAGAATTCAGGACAAGTCAGAACCGTAGGATAAAAAAAGGGGGCAGATAAGCAGACAATGAAAGCTCTTACAATATTAAATTATTACAATTCTCTAAAACAGGCTACATGTGCACCACGAAGTCAGAACGGTAGGCTAAGTTATGAAGGGGGAAGGGACCAAATTATTAGAGTGAGGCACATGGGCTACTAACAGTTTACTACACAACATACACTTAGTATTACTTTCTTAGCTACAGTATACATATCTCCCTGGCATATTACATAATTTATGCAGCAGAATACAAGACATTTTTGGACTCACCGTTCTGCTGTGTTCACTTGAACAGGAAGGTGGCGCAGCCGTTTTTCTTGTTTTAGTCATGAAACAAAGTCTGGCATTCTCTGGATTTATGGTGCTTTCAAGACAACTGGGAACTCAGAAAAAAACAAGGTTGAATCATGACGTCAGTGATCTTCAGGTCGGAGCTCCAGAAAGAGGCTTGAGTTCCCGACTTGGAATTCCGAGTTGGCTGGCTGTTCAAACTCAATGAAGTCTGAGATTTCCTAGTTCCAAGTTTCCAGTTGTTTTGAACACGGCAGAAGTCATGCTGGATTGACAGCATGGTCAATGTATTCAACCTTTTCTGGCCCATGGTGTTGCGTGTGGATGTTTATCCTTTTAAGCTTGGAAAAGAGACCCTTAAACCCAGACTTGGACAACATACTCTCTCTCCTGAATAGCAGGGGAAGCAAAATAGGGATTTCTCTTCAATACTTGCAGTTAGCCACTGATTCCTTCCAAACCACTCATTGTTGAATTTGCGATTTCCAACTTGTGTAATGTCCAATGGCCGATGAGCACCGATACATTTGATCTATAATTTTTCTTCAGCTGACAAGGATTGAAAAGGATTTGCCAGTAGATTTGACGTAATGACTGCTTGTCTAGCTAAGATTTAGAAAGTTTTATGTTGACATGAGTCCAATCAAAGATACGGGAGATATGTGATTTGACAGAATTTTATGTGGCCAATGACCTTGAGTGTTCTTGGATGGGTACATCTAATGTAAATCTATGGCAACACCCATGGGGGCTTGACATTTCTAGCTCCCATGAGTGACAGAACACTGAGCCAATCACGGCGCAAATAGAGAAGATTACCAACCCCTACGCTCTGTATTTTCCGCTGGCTGCCCCTCCACCACAGAAAGCACTAAGCTAGGCTGAAACACATGCATTTTGGAGCTGCCTTACTCAAGAAAGCAAAAAAAGAGACCGTTTCTATTGCGGCTTTAACTATTTAAAAAAAGTTTGTAAACTGATATGGGACACGTATTAATGCCAAAATAACATGTAAAACAGGCAACAACTTTTTTTCAAGCTGACCAGGTGGCAGAGCCCCACCTGCCCTGAATTACAGGTTGCCACTGGGTTCACCCTTAGTGAACTGAAGTATTGTCTGTATGTTAACTATCCTTCCTAAATCTTTTGCCCCCAGTCGCCCCACCGGCTCGGAGCCAACTCCTAAGTCGAGGATCTCAGACCTTCCCCCTATAAGTGCCGACCACGTAGGAGGCTACCGTCTAGCTGCTGCCACATTCGCTGGCGTGGAGAACAAGTTTGGTCTACACCTACCCAAGTTCAAGTCTTCTGGAGCGGTGTCTGTTAGCCAAGCCCAAGCCCCGACCAAAAAGGAGCCTACAGCCTCATAGGCTGTCTGTCTCCCCCTCAACACTTAACTGCTAAATGGCTGCATGCTCCTTGAGTCAGGTGTCCTAAAATCTGTCCCTTCATTCCTCTGAAATGGTAAAGAAAATGGTCTCCTTCATTCATAGGCATTTGAAATACTTACTTTGAATGCTGCATGAATAGTGCTTCCTTGGTTAGTCTTTGTATAGCTTGCACAATGTTACTGTACATTTTTTATTTCTGTGGAGAGGCATCTTTCATTGAAAATGAGTGGTGTCACTACAGCATTCCTCAAAGCGAGGCTGGTGAGGATGTCATCTCGTCAATCACATTTCAGAGACTTGAAAGGATGTACAGATGTTTTCAAAAGTATTTATTTTGAAATCATGACCAGGGTTTTGGGAAATCATTTAAATGTATCTATTGTATTTTGTTGAAATAAATCAAAATGGCTTAATTTTAATTGTGAAAAAAGTACATTGAGATTCGTGGAAGACATTCTCTGTAATATCTAGGTCACAAAAAGTAACGCTTTTGCTTAGACACGCCATAAAGTATGGATACTGAATTCATACTACACATTAAGCAATTTTCCAATACAGCATAATATCTTCAGGTAGTTCTCCCTCGATCAAACTTCTAAAGATTCTGGTTCTGATATCTTAAGTGTCAAATTTAGTTTAAGAGCAATAGTCAAGTTGAAGGTTACAATTGTCCATATAGTACAAAAACAAGTGGAGATCTTGTGCATCTAGGTTAAAGGAACATAGAAAAACACTGGCTGATGTATGATGAGACCACTACATTCCTGTGTGTAGTGATGGGTCTACTGCAGTTGAAGTGGACACGGGCATCGAAGCACAGATGGTGAACAGCAATCATGAGTCATGAGGACAGCAAACACATGCTCGAGGTGGTGTAACCACAAACAAGTCGAGTGGCCTGTGAAACTTAAGCTAAACCCACAACACTACCGTATGGATTCAGACATGGTACCTTTAAGGCATTCTGGTTTTTGAGTCGTTGAAAAAGAGTTCCAACTGATTTGTATTGCAGAGTAAGAAGATGGCTTTGTTTCTTGTAGTGTCTGAGGTTGATAGATAGCCCTGTTAGTTATCCCATCAGAGACTGGTGTACTTAAACCAGCCGAAGGAGAAGGCTATCCCAGTTAAGTAGCTATGTGTATTAAATCTGACTACAATGTTTCCAAAGAAAAGATGTCCACACGCCTGAACATTGTCGCAAATCTCGTCTTTTCCTCCAATCAAAACAAGGCTGACAATATGAAGCCTTTCGCTGGTCCCTAGACTGGAGTTTCCATGGCGATCAGGCAGAGAGGCGCTGAGCGGCCAGCTCCTCTGCGTCGTCCCGGTTCTCGTTGATCTCCGCCAGGGTTCGGACGAAACGGGTCCACTCGTCGTTGCGTGGAACGGCGATTTGCTGGCGGGAGAGGAAGACAAAGCATTGATATGGGTGAAAATACTAACACATTGTTGAAACTGGGACACTTCCAGAGGGCATGGGATCACAGACAATCTTCTAATTGTCACAAGAGACTTGACCTGTCAGTGGCAGAGATCAGGGTTTGGGGGGAAGAGCTGCTCTCTGTATCTGCAGCTCAATACTCAGTGACATGACTGACACACACTCAGACAGACCCTCTGGAGCAGTCTCCATCCAGATAGCTGGCCTCCTGACAAGACAATGGCTTAATTGTTGTCCGGAGAAATGGAGCATGAAGTATTACCAGAGTGCCTTCACCTCCACTTGAGATATAGGAGGAAAATAGGGAATAACCCCATTGAACATTTTAGATTTAGATCTCAATTCTTGCTCAAATGTCAATGTAAAACCCCCTTCCCAAACAAAAAAATATAAAAAACGGCCTTTCACTGTCAACTGCGTTTATTTTCAGAAAACTTAACATGTGTAAATATTTGTATGGCCATAAACTGAAGAAGTTCCACAGACATGTGACTAACTGAAATGGAATAATGTGTCCCTGAACAAAGGGGGGGGTTCAAAATCAAAAGTAACAGTATCTGGTGTGGCCACCAGCTGCAGTAAGTACTGCAGTGCATTTTCTCCTCATGGACTGCACCAGATTTGCCAGTTCTTGCTGTGAGATGTTACCCCACTCTTCCACCAAGGCACCTGCAAGTTCCCGGACATTTCTGGAGGGAATGGCCCTAGACCCACCCTCTGATCCAACAGGTCCCAGACATGCTCAATGGGATTGAGATCCAGGCTCTTCCCTGGCCATGGCAGAACACTGACATTCCCGTCTTGCAGGAAATCACACACAGAACGAGCAGTATGGCTGGTGGCATTGTCATGCTGGAGGGTCATGTCAGGATGAGCCTGCAGGAAGGGTACCACATGAGGGAGGAGGATGTCTTCCCTGTAACACACAGCATTGAGATTGCCTGCAATGACAACAAGCTCAGTCCGATGATACTGTGACACACCACCCCAGACCATGATGGACCCTCCCACTCCAGAGTACAGGCCTCGGTGTAACGCTCATTCCTTCGACGATAAACGCAAATCTGACCATCCCCCCGGGTGAAACAAAACCGCGACTCGTCAGTGAAGAGCACTTTTTGCCAGTCCTGTCTGGCCCAGCGACGGTGGGTTTGTGCCCATAGGCGACGTTGTTGCCAGTGATGTAAGGCAGGTCCTCACCAGACAACAGGCCTACAAGCCCTCAGTCCAGCCTCTCTTAGCCTATTGCGGACAGTCTGAGCACTGATGGAGGGATTGTGCGTTCCTGGTATAACTCGGGCAGTTGTTGTTGCCATCCTGCACCTGTCCTGCAGGTGTGATGTTCAGATGTACCGATCCTGTGCAGGTGTTGTTACACATAGGTCTGCCACTGCGAGGGCGATCAGCCGTCTGCCTGTAGCGCTGTCTTAGGCATCTCAGAGTACTGACATTGCAATTTATTGCCCTGGCCACATTCTCATGCCTCCTTGCAGCATACCTAAGGCACGTTCACACAGATGAGCAGGGACCCATTGCCTACCGTCTGTAAGCTGTTAAGTGTCCTAACGACCGTTCCACAGGTGCATGTTCATTAATCGTTTATGGTTCATTAAACAAGCATGGGAAACAGCCTTTACAATGAAGATCTGTGAAGTTATTTGGATTTTACAAATTATCTTTGAAAGACAAGGTCCTGAAAAAGGGACATTTATTTTGTTTGCAGAGTTTATGAAGAATGCCATGTATTTTATTGGCACAGTAAAGGCTCTTAACACACTCACCTCTCCAACATCATAGACCAGAATCTGTCCATCAGAGTCTCCCACGGCAATCTCTTTGCCGGAATGGGCCCATCGCACGCGGTTCAGGGCTGGGTTCCCCTCCACTGTGGTACTGGCTGTAGGAACCTGCAAAAGAAACACCTCATCTGTCAATGCCAATACTGATGACTGACTGGATTTCTGTCACACTATGGGCCAGTTTCCCAGACACAGATTAAGCCTAGTCCTGGACTAAACGGCACTATCAATGGAGAATCTGCCAGGACCAGGCTTCATCCGGGAAACCGCCCGTATAGATGCTGCATTGGTGCAAAACCTGTGGTAAAGGGGGCATGCGCCAGGTACCTCAGTGTCATTGTTGAGGTTCCACAGGTCAAGATGGCCCACTCCATCCACACATGCAAACAGCGCCGGGTGAGTGGGAGACCACATGACGTCGTAGACGTAATCCGAGTTGTCCTCGAACGAGTACAGCGGCTTGTTGTTCTGAAAGAGAGAAACGTAGGTGGCACCTGAAAACATAGACCCACTGAACTGACCATGCCAAATACAATTATCTGGATCAATGCAATAAAAAAATGTTTAAAAAAAGATGCAGCATTGTGGGCTTAAACGGGTCCAAATTCAACCACATATTTTGCTTCCTAAATGGCAACCTATTCCCTATATAGTGCACTACTTATAGGGCTCTGGTCAAAAGTAGTGCACTATGTTGGGAATACGGTGCCATTTGGGACGCACAATAGTAACAGCAGGCTTTCTAATGGAGACGGTACAGTACCTTAGTGCTCCACAGCTTGACGGTCCAGTCGAAGGAGGAGGTGACAAACAGGTGGGAGAAGTCGACGGGCCCGGTCGCTGTGTGACAGTCTATCCCTGTGATAGGCCCGTGGTGGCCCTCAAACATCTCACTGATCCCTGCTTTACTGTGGCCCAGACATACAGCAGATAAGAAAGCAATAATTAGCAAACACCACGTTCCACTTCTTAAAGAACCCCTCGATGAATACATTAACCAATAAGAGTCTAAACCCTATCTGAGCCAGGGGGGGTTTACTCATTTTAATTGGCCTTAGTGCTATTAGCCCATACAAACACATTGAACAGCCCCCCCCCCCCCCGAAAAAATAATCACAAGGAAGTTTGTTCTGAAGTGTCTGTCCTATATCTGAGAGATAAGAAAAAGAGATAAGAAAAATAAGGAAACATTGTATTATTATTATATTTTTTTTACATGCATTTCACCCCTTACTTTTGGCATGTGTCTAAACCCTGTCTAAACCGGGGGAGTTCTACTATGTATATGGAATTGTTTTAAGAAGATAATTTTGCTATTTAATTTATAATTTTAAGACCCCTTGAAGTATCAAAAATAAATATTTGGCCTTAGTACTATTAGCCCATTCAAAACAAATGTACACACCATGCGCTTCAGCACTCGCATATTAGTGTGTAACCCAAACTGTTGGGACGCTGCAGACATAAGTTGGCAGATCAGCTGTACAGACTTCAGATGAGTCCCAAGACGCTTGTGGGGGTCATAGAGCAAAACGAAGACCACCATTATGTTCCTGAAAGTCTCATTTTCAATAGAGGGGCCATAATAGTTTGTAGGCCAAACCGTTCGTACGCTACAGATGATTTTGTGAGAAGACCAATTTTCAGGATGTGTTCTAGCTTAAACAGACAGACTTATGGGGATTTTTAAAATGATGTTAGATTTCCACAGGGCATCAAAATGAAGTGTTTAACATGGTACTTACATATACTGACCAGGTGAAAGCTATGATCCTTTATTTTTTTATATATATATGTTTTTGAATTTTACCCCTTTTTTTCTCCCCAATTTCATGGTATCCAATTGTTTAGTACCTACTGTCTTTTCTCATCGCTACAACTCCCGTACGGGCTCAGGAGAGACTGAAGGTTGAAAGTCATGTGTCCTCCGATACACAACCCAACCAAGCCGCACTGCTTCTTAACACAGCGCCATCCAACCCAGAAGCCAGCCGCACCAATGTGTCAGAGGAAACACCGTGTACCTGGCAACCTTGGTTAGCGCGCACTGCGCCCGGCCCGCCACAGGAGTCGCTGGTGCGCGATGAGACAAAGATCTCCCTAACCCGGACGACGCTAGGCCAATTGTGCGTCGCCCCACGGACCACCCGGTCGCAGCCGGTTACGACAGAGCCTGGGCGCGAACCCAGAGTCTCTGGTGACACAGCTGGCGCTGCAGTACAGCGCCCTTAACCACAGCGCCACCCGGGAGGCCCCAGCTATGATCCCTTATTGATGTCACTTGTTAAATCCAATCAGTGTAGATGGAGAGATTCAAGGTTAAAGCATTTTAAAGCCTTGAGGCAATTGAGACATGGTCACTAACAATGTGTGCCATTCAGAGGGTGAATGTGCAAGAATGGGGTGCCTTTGAAAGGGGTACGGTAGTAGGTGCCAGGTGCACCGGTTGGTGCCAAGAACTGCAATGCTGCTGTGTTTCCCACACAAAAGTTTCCCGCATGTATCAAGAATGGTCCACCACCCAAAGAACATTCAGCCAACTTGACACAACTGTGGGAAGCATTGGAGTCAACATGGGCCAGCATCTCTGTGGAACGCTTTTTACACCTTTTAGAGTCCATGCCCTTACGAATTGAGGCTGTTCTGGGGGCAACTTAATATATTAGGAAGGTGTTCTTAATGTTTTGTACACCTAGTGTATACTGTGATATCATTACCAACTAAATATACTGTACATTAAATATGCCAGCATATACAATGAACAAAAATCTAAACACAACATGTAAAGTGTTGGTCCCATATTTCATGAGATGAAATAAAAGATCCCAGAAATGTTCCATATGCACGAAAAGCTTATTTCTCTCAAATTCTGTTCACAAATCTGTTAGTGAGCATGTTATCAAGGTAATCCATCCACCTGACAGGTGTGGTATATCAAGGTGATTAAACAGCATGGCCATTACACAGGTGCACCTTGTGCTGGGGACAATAAAAGGCCACAACATAATGCCAGAGACGTCTCAAGATTTGAAGGAGCGTGCAATTGGCATGCTGACTGCAGGAATGTTCACCAGAGCTGTTGCCATAGAATTGAATGTTACATTTCACTACCGTAAGCCACCTACAACATCGTTTGAAAGAATTTGGCAGTACATCCAACTGGGGGGCTGGAGGAGGTATTTCTGTTTGTAATAAGGCCCTTTTTGTGGCGAAAAACTAATTCTGATTGGCTGGGCCTGGCTCTCTATTAGGTCAAACTGGCTCCCAGGTTTGTGGGCCTATGCCCTCCCAGGCATGTGAAATCCATAAATTAAGGCCTAATTTATTTATTTATCAATTAACCGATTTCCTTAATTGAACTATAACTCAGCAAAATCTTTAAAATTTATATTTTTCGTTCAGTATATTTCTGAATTTTATAGTACACAAGGTTTGGTTAAGACCTCCTTTTTGTCTCATTTACTTTGAGAATAGTATTTAGAGAATTCCCCTTTTAACATGCCTGTAGTTTCCTAGCCCAGTGGGGAAAGCGAGACAGCATTCAGCTCCAGAGTCAAATGTTGCAGAGCTGTGGCCCTGATAATTACGCAGAGAGGTAAATACCCAGCATGAGTGATGCTTATGCGTTATTAACTGGGATGAGAGTATCATACCATTGTAAATGAGGTGGAAAAAAATCAGTCCCTCAATTACCGAGGTGAACCTGCAACGCAGAACCTAGCAACTATCCCCTCTCGGCGGTCTCTGGGCATAATGCAGGACATTAACACCGTAGCCGTAGAGACCAGGCTCTCCGTCGCAGGCAGCACTCCGAGTTCAGCCATGTTGCTCTGTCGCCCCACATGCGGACACACTGACTGTTCCCTCAAACGAGAGCATTGTGCAACAAACTTCAGATTCTAGTCTCTTTGGGACACCCAGTTTTAAACAAACTCCCTCACTCCGAGGGAGAACTCCTCCAAAAGAAAAGAGGGAAAAAATGATTTGTTTCCCCTCCATGTGTGCCCTGTTTAGGTTGGGCGACCTTTACAAACATAACTGACAGAAGCTAAAGCAAAACAGGATGACTGGGGTAGGAATGAAAACCTCAAAACAGCAGGAGATCAAGTGTTGGATTCATATTGCTTGGGGAAGTGAGGGGGATATATTTATGTTTTAAACCGGGGCCTAACAAGCCTCCTCAGTTTCCTGGAGGTGTCTGTCCAGCCAGAGGGGACGAGGACGGGGACAAAGGGGGGGGGGTGTACCTTCCATGACGACATGCCATGTAGACAGAACCGTCCTCGCTCCCCACCGCAAAGTTGTTGACATCCCCGAGGGGGAAAGACATGGAGGTGACAGCGACGGCCTTCGACTGCTTCAACACCAGCTCCAGGCTGTCCTGTAGAGTAGGGGGAGGGCGGGAGGGAGCAGAATAACATTCACAACCAGCTCTCTCTGCGCAGCCTGCATGCTAACACACACACACACACACTACCCTAACCACAGCCTATAAATTTCACTTGACAGGTTATTAATGCAGAATTTAAAATTCAGCTAGCACTTTATAAATGATTAACATTTGACATGGGTGGGTTTGGCAGCGGCGTCGGAACAACATTGCCAGCGGAGATCATTTCCTTGACTTTGAAAAAATTAAATAAAAGAGTTGAGCGCAAAATTAAAGGTTTTTACGTAAAACAAAAGGGTTCTAGTGAGGTCCCGGTGTTTGACATGCCCTATGAATGGGCCGACGTGTTGTGTGTGCAGAACGGGCTGAACGGTCCCATGTCAGTGTGGTGGCGGGTAGGTGACTGATGGGTGGTACCTGCGGCTGAGACAGCATGTCCAGGCTCCAGGAACACATCTTGCCGTCGGTAGAGATGCTGATGAGGTTGTTGGCGTTCTGGGTGCCCAGCACGTTCACACAGTACACTGGGTGCTGCATAGAGAGAGAGAGAGAGAGGAACAGGGCCCCACAATGAGGCTGTTCACGACACGCCAACGAAACCATGTTCCTGCACTCGCCTCTAATTGCCATTGTGCGTGTCAAATGCAACTTGAGATCAATATATATTTTGGTGATGGTTGATTGACATTCCATCCCAGTGTTACCGTGTGTGCTGCGGCTGACAGGGGGGTCCTCTGTACAGGGGTCCTCTTGTTGCTCCGGTTGTCCCACAGAACGATCTGCCCTGAGTAGGTGCCCCCCACCACCAGGTTAGGGTGGAACTTGGCAAAGGCGGCCGACATCACTGCAGACTGGCAGAGAGAGAGGGGGAGGGTGAAAAAGAAAAGAGAATGCCATGTTAGCGTCTGCTGAGATGGAGAGCACAGCGGAATGGCGACAGCTCTCCGGTAATATACGTCTAATGTCACCTCCAATCAAAAACTGCTATGTGCAGTCCCCATTTCAGACCTGCTCAAAATAACATACAGACTTGAGCCATTCAGGCTCCTGCAGCAGTATACCAGCTTGCTGTATAACGGGCTGCTTATTTTCATTTAAAACTAACAATCCCGTGGTTTCCATGACTCACACTTCACCACTCACGACAGAGCCTTCTGCTGGAGGCTGCTCACGACAGGATAGGTCTACATTATTCATGCTAGTTTATTATTTGTAAAATCTCCTTCCTTGCTTTCTGGGTTACTGGTCCAAGCCCTACCTTCCCCGTAGCCTGAAACACATCCCCTGTAAATCCTAAAACATGTCGTCGTATGTATTAATTAATTCATCCAAGTACCTTTTTTTTTTTTTTACACAAAAGGTGACACCTGGTGAGGAAAAATTGCTTTTCCCGCCCACTTAGAGGCATGAGGAAAAATGAGTTCACACTTCTGCTCAGTTTTATTTCGTCGGCGCAATGTGCCTGGGACTACATCCGCTCTGGCAGCAGCAACATGTGGTTCTACTCAACCTGCCTTGGTCTGCGAACCGCAGGGCATGCAGTATATTAAGGCAAGCCAGCGGAGGAGCTTCTCTCTCTCTCTCTGCTGAACACAGGGCCCTTGTTTAGACACACATGATAACCACTTCAGCCCTGCACAGCACACTTAATACGACTGCTGCAGCCTCTTGGACCCCAGTCAGCTATTGCAACACTGCTCTTCTCCGGCGCCTCACTAACATGTGTTTGTGGATAGATGTGGAGGAGGTGAATGCCAGCCCGGTGAAATCACAATGTGGATAAGAGATGGGGGTGGAGGTGAGAGAGAGAGAGAGAGAGAGAGAGAGAGGTGGGAGGGATAGTTGGCGGTGTGCCACACTCGTCAGGGAGAAAGCCACCCATGAGGCAGAGGGAAAGGGAGGGCCCTGCGTTGCTTTAGTACCTGGCAGTGGAAGACGTATTCCGGCGTGTTCTTCTTGTACTTCATGTTCCAGACCAGGGCCACCCCGTCCGGCTCGTGGGGGGCTTCCTCGTTGTTGTTGTATGAGGCAACCAGCAGCTCAGGATACTGGTGACAGACAAATCAGCCCAAATGAATGTCAAGAGGAAGTAGTCATGGCCCCCAGGCTTGGCTCCATGTGAACAAGCCTCCCCTGCCCTCCGCGGTGCCGGTGAATGCCTAGCAGAATGCGTAACCGCCCCTCCTTCAACAAGATTTATGGCCGGGAAACTTTCCCCCAACAGCGCAGTCTGGTAAATAACGTTTGGATGATACAGCTTTGCATAATGTTAAAGGACTAGAGCCTAGACTTCTGAGAGAGCCGAGTGAACCACGGTAGTAAAGTTGGCCACTCCAGGTCGTTGGCCACTCCAACTCAACCCTCCCAGTGCACATTTAAAACACAAGGAGAAATAGCGGAGGAAAGAAAGGCTTTAAAGACCTGCTCTCAACCACTTACCAGACGTAAACAAACCATTAACCTCTGCTGCTTCTCATATTGGAACAACTGAAGTTTACAGTTTGTGAATACACAATTAAACACCAGGGAATGGATTTTGCTCTAAGAGAACGACGTAGTGGTGAACAATGAGTTGGTGTTCAATCACTGACCGAAGCCATTGCAGAACTATGAATCAAATGAAGGGCGACGTTAGGGGAAACAAATCATTGCGAGCTCGTACTAAGTGACAATTTGTGCATGACACAGTCCCAGCTCCAGGAGGAACATGGTTAAATGTCTAATATATAAAATAAGTCCCATGTATATCATACAGAATTAGGGCAGTGGTGAAGGAGTTAAAGACTCAACAATACATTTACATACTTCATTCTTACAATACCAATGGCATCCTAACACACAAAGACAGATTGACATGAGTCACAAAGACACAGGGGCCAGTGAAACCATAAATAACTATTGCTTGCATTGTCACTCAGTGACTGAGTCAGTGAAAAGGTTGCATCATGGTATATGGTGAAGTTCCCCCTAGATGCTGATCTTGGGTCAGTTTTCCCAATGATTAAGGCTAGGATTGGAAAAGGGAAGCTGATCCTAGATCTGCACCTATGAGACACTTCACCCCGGAGCATGTTTTTACCTGAGCGGACCAGTCCAGACAGGTGACCACACGGTGCTTGGACCAGCGCTCGTCCATAAACTGCCTGTTCAGAAACAGCTTGGCCCCTGCCTGGATCTCACTAGAAAACAGCATAGTCACAGTCATAACAATACCACACTCCTTCCTATTACTAAACAGCAACATGATTTAGCCCTTTTCTACTCAAAAGGTATCAAAGAAATGGGACTCGTCTATCGGAGAGCTTTCCTAACCCCTCCTTCTCCTCCATCTCGCGACCACTGTAGTCGAAGAAGACGTCCACATGTTCAGACAGGGCCCGCTCCACGATGCGGGTGCTGTGGTCAAAGAAGGTTATGAACTGCTCAGAGTGGAGGATCTGCAGCTTCTCCTCCTCGGTCAGCTCTTGTGGAGGTGCTACAGACAAACGGACAGTAAACATTAATGGCAAAAGACACAGAATCATCTAACAGGTTTGAGTTGTCTCATTCAAATTTTAAAAAGTCCAAAACCAAAAAAAAGGACATCATACAAAACTGATGATGTAGAAAACAGTTTGCAAGATAATTCAATGAAGAGGACGTCAAAGAGATCCAATTGTTATTTGTTTAAACACCACAACTCCTACCTTCCTCCTCCTCTTTCTGGACAGGTTTCTCTGTTTGGGCCTCAAGCACTTGTTGTGGTGGAGCAACTTCCTCCTCCTCTTCTTCTTCCTCTGTTGGGTCAAAGGTGCATGATTCCAGTTGAACACCACATAAACCTGGCAATGCTTTATATTTCTTGGTTGAGACAAAATGAGTGACGCCAAATTTGACAGTGACAAATGAGCAAAGTTATGGCTTATTTGAATTACAATGGTTTGAAGTGACAACTGATCCTGCAATTCTGTGTCAATGTTTGGTTCATTCCTAATGAGTACTAGTCTACCGCCGCACCGTTGTTTTTCTCTTCAATATAACACACTGAATGTTAAGCAGGCTAGCATGGGTATGGGAATGAAATTATTCTGTGTCTCATCTCCCATTCGTTTGGTTTGACGACACAATGTCACCTCTTTGAAAGGACCTGCGCCTCTATAAAGTTGTCATTTGTGTGGAGGGGGTGACGCAGCAGGGGTCTGGGTCCTAGGGTCCCCCCCCCTTTCCCCCTCCCCCCCCCCTTTCCCCCTCCCCCCCCCCCTTTCCCCCTCTTCCTGTTAATGAGACGCAGCTATTCAACAGGGGGCTTGCACTTGTCAGTGCAGCCATATCCTCCATGTCCCAGTAACAAGTCCCCCCTTGCAACCAGGCCAGGGGCCGGGGCCATGGTCCGGGGCCAGCGGGCGGGGAGCAGCTGCCCAGGCCCACTCCCAATGGCCTGACCAGCTGACAGGACGGTGCTAACCAGATGGCGCTGCTTGAATTGTCTTGTTCTACTACAAGGTGGCATGAGGATGGCACAGAGGTTTCCCGCCTGGCCGCCCATAGACAAGTCTCTCTCTGAACGGCAAGCCTGTGCAATTACCGCCCCACCAGGGGGTCCACAGACTGCTATTCAACCTCAGAGAACGTACCACAAAATACAGCTTGTAGGCCGGACCAGCTGGCAAACCACACGCTGGCTCAGACACACTAGACAACTCTGCTATCTCCAACACATCACCGTCCCCTCTCCATACACGCCTCTTCAATGCATAAATAGGCCATCTAAACAAACACATTCACGTGGATGAGAAAATGTACAGTGTGTTACTTCCATACCTTTTTAGAGCTCTACGTATGCATAGTTCATCTTTAATGGCAGCAGCGTTGCACACAACCTTTCCATTTCCACTGAGATCTATGATAAAGTAATCTGTCACTTTTCCCATATAAAGTGATTCTCTTCCCTCCTTCCTATTAGGTGGGAGGGCGTTGGGTGCTCTGATAAGTTTACAGAACAGGGTTGATGACGAGCCATTTCAAATGGACGGCCGTACCCTGAGACCCAAAGGAGAAGGTTAAAATCTTTCCTTTCAAGGGCCTCAATCAGGCTTAAAGGAAAACAGTAATCACTGTCTTTCAGCTGGGCCCGGCCGCGCTCGTCAGCCGTTTCCCCCGGCGAGGCAGGCAGAGCAATCAACCTGCCAGGCATTAGGAGCGGAAAGACAATCTGAAAATAAAGGGTATAATGCACCTGCCAGCCAAAATGGCCATTTGGAGAAAAGCTAGTGATCCTGGTGACCCTGCTGGGGTAAGAGGACAGAATCGGGGGTGGGGGGGGGGGAAACATTTAACAGAATTCAACACGGATCAACCATGTCCTGCACACTGACACCTCCCCTCAAAGCAGGCCCAATTATGGCTTTTGTACCAGAGAAATAAAAGCTTTTTGGGGGGGGGGGGGCTGGGAGAGGGAGGTGTAATCACAGTTCTTTGTCAATAGACACTATATTAATGCAAACTAGACGTGGCCCCAGTGTGTTGTTCACGTACAAAACTAATGACCTCTACTCCCCACTGCAGGTGTGTCCGTCGCCTCCACAGCCACAGGATGGACAACACAAATCTGACTTCCACATGTCAGTTTACTAAAGGCTGTTCCACAAACCTCAGCTTCCATCTGCTGGTCTTTCTAGATGAGCTGAGGAGACAGCACAGTCTGTCAGTAGAGAGAGAGAGCCCACTTAGTGCTAAATACAGAACGCGCCATGGCGTCATTCAATTCACCGCTAGTTTTCAATCCGTAAATGAAAAATGTCCTTCCCCTTCAAGTCTAAAGTAAACAGAATTACTCATAACAACTGTTCACAAACCACATACGACAAGGTTCCTTTTAATTCTGTTCTCCTATTTCTTGCATTTGCCAGCTAAAATGAACGGCAAAATAATTTGACATCTCAGAAAAAACACCATAATGCCCCAAATGTATTTTGCTGCCATCAGAAGCAGGTCAAGCTCCAAAATAGGTTTACGTGCATAGCATATGCCTACATCACATTTTCTACAAGTGTCACATACGGATTTACTAGAGGGACAACACAAACCGGGAGATTTCAGCAGTCACCCTACTGCTATTCTGATGAGCAGGTTAATCAGGGTTCAGTCTGCTTTAAAATGGGAGGCTTTTGTTGAGTTTACACACTTGGTTACTGGCTCTGCATCTCTATCCCTTTATATAGGCTCTCTTTCTCTCGCAACAAACAAAGGATTGAGACAAAAAGCACCTTTGAGAAGATGTGATTCAGCAAAAAACTAATATTATATACCCTATAAATCTTTCTTCATGGTTATTTTTTCACATTCATACCTTGGAATAAACTCTACTAGAATTGATATGAGCATGCTGAAATTCTAGTTAAAAATGGTAGCCTGGGCCTAAACTTAATTCAACAATACAGTCAGTTAAGGGGTACTAATCATCAAGTGCCAAGCGCATGAAATGAGACAATGTTCAAAGAGTGCCACTTCGAACAAGAGGCTGTTGAGTTCCTTTAGTGATTAAAAGTTATGGCCTTCCCCTGAATTCCAAGTGATTAAAACAATTGAAATGAATCATATTTCAAATGTACTCAAATACTCTTGTATTGCCTGAAGCCTTTTTCAAACAGAGTTCCAGGCAGACCACTCAATGAATTTCCCCATATCTTCTTCCCATAATTACAACCTCTTGTTAAGCAGCACTTATTGACATTGCATAAAGTCTACTGCTGTAGCCTGAACTCGTTAACGTTCTTGATATAGGCTACCACAACATTTGATTTCTACACATGGGGGGGGGGGGGGGGGGGGGGGCCTGATTCACTGCTTTTCCTTGCATGACCTGGGATGGGAATTACAACCATCCCAAATAAACAATGAGTATTACTTTTATAAATATTGTTGGGCCTAAGATTTATGGGGAAACGTCTCAAACTAATAGATACTTTCCCACCAGGTCACAACATTTGCATCTACACTGGACTCCTAGTAGCCTATATTAGAGAGTCTCGAGCAGTGCCTTTCAAACCTCTCCCATCAGACCCCCTCAGAAGTTTCACAATTTAGTTGTAGCCGTGAACTATTTCACCTGATTCGCCTATTCAAGCCCTTGCTGATTAGTTGACAAGCTAAAAATCAGGTGTGATAGCTGTGGACTTGTTCAAATACAGGGAACGCCTGGGGGTCCCCTGAGGAGAGGTTTTAAAACCCCTGGTCTAGAGGATGGGAGCTGGAAGGACCACTGCCCCCTATGTAAATTAAAGATGACAAATTAGCTTTTTTTGCCTTTTTTGGGAGAGGGGTTGTTCTACTATGGGGACCATTTGGGATCTCCCTCTCCACCCCCGCGCTCTCTGTCGAGCATGGCACGGCAGCACCTCCCTCCAATGCCACCGCCCGCTGACCTTGTGTGCCGTGCCGTCGCCTCCTCTTGACAACATGATGAATCGCTCAAATCAGTGCACACACCCGACTCCACCCCCAACATGGAATATGCACAGAAGGGTGCGAACAGGCGAGGGAACGCCGCCTCACCAAGTGCCAGGAGTGATGCCGCGAAAACGCACAATGTCACTGAGTGTGTTTTGTTATGTGCCTATTGGGTGAAGGGAAAAGACAGGGAAGCAAGAGAGTTGATGAAATGATTACAGAGTGACAGAGAGAGTGGGGGGGGGGGGGTCTAGTGTTGAACAGCCAGCAGAAACCATCCTTGTTTAACACAGTGTTACAATGCCCTAGAGAGAGAGTCCCTATGCCTCCACAGAACAGACAGAGAGAGCTCCACTCTTCATTCTTCACTGGGTCTGGTTGTTTTTCCCACCAGGAGTCACACAACTTGTTCACAGCCAGACTGCAGGCAATTCACAATCCTCAATGACAAATCACCACAAGTCATCTGGCATCGTTTCCCACGGGAGATTGAAATGATAGGGAACAAACTTGGTTCTATGCAGTTTGAAGTGTGAAGGGGGAACTTACAGGAGTTGCTTCACAAGCACAAAGACAACTAGCTCATGCAGGGAATAAACCTTTTGTTCATCAACCAAAACTTCTATGGACACAAATCCGCAATCAAAACATTTTTAAAATCACTCACTGTGTAAAAAAATATATATATATATATATATATATATATATATATATATATATACACTTTTTAAACAGCTAGGTTACATTGCCCCTCTTTATAGCAGTAGGGTAGTGCAGTAGGGTAGTCTGACATGTCTTGCTGATAAAGCAGTGTAAACAACTAAGATGGATTTCAGTCCGAGAGAGTGTTTGAACTGCATCTTAGCAAAGACAAACGAGGGGCGTAATCACAATATTGCACATGTGGACTTTGAGTAAATATGCTTTTTTTTTTGAAGATACGCCTAGACAACCACATGAAAGCTGCTGTGCAACAATAACATACATATTGACATGCTTCCAATACATTAGCCGAGCATGCACAAAGCACTTCCTATCTAGCCAATCTACTGCCTTTCTTCCCCATTCGCTCTGGCCCACTCAACCTGCACATTTATTGTAGCAAGGCCCTATTGCTTTGAGGATGGGAGTTGAGAGAGGAGTGGGCATACGTGTGTGTATTTAATCTTTCCTTTGGTTTCTTATGTTTCTCAGGGGGCCCCTGCAATTTCCCCCAGCTTTCATCTCTGTGCTCGGTAAGGCCAGATCATTTCCACTCCGTGTTCACTTCCTGCTCCCACAGGCCAGCCGGCCACATCACACACACACACACACACACACACACACACACACACACACCTTTAGTTGTGTCCTGAAAATATCAACTCCTAAAAGAGTCTAGAGTAGTTGAGTCAGGCTTTCACCTTCTTTCTGCTGGGTCATCACAGGTGTCTGGGTCTCCTTGGTGTACGACACAGTCTCTTTTGGAGGGAAGTCAACATGGGTGATCTTGGCCATGCCCATCTTCAGAGGTCCCCGCCTAAAAGCAGAGCACAACTTCAGGACACATGGAAGGGCCAAGGAGAGCTGAAACAATAACATAAACCTAGGGCCAGCCCAGACAAAGCACACAACGGTACTATCATATTGCCACCTTTTCATTAGCACCTCAAAGCTGAAGTTGCCTTTAAAGACCGATGGGGGATTTTGTCTTCTGATAATCACTTATTCGTGGAGAAGGAAAGGAAGGATAACAGCGTGTATGTAGGTCAAAGAAAGATGCCACCAAGCTACACACTTTTCTTCTGATATAAAATGGCAGCTTTGAGCGGATCAAGAAGAGCAACAACACTAGAGGTCGAAAAGAAGGTAGTGTCCAATACCGCAGCTCAGAGTCAGAGTGAAGCTGAAGAGTGGATGGGTCAGAGTCCCAGTGGAGAGTCCTGGTTAGTGTCACAGCAGAAGGCAGCATTAGTGAGAGAAAGTAGGCATAACCCAGAGGATACATGTTAGAACATATACACGCAACATGCCCACACTGAAAAACACCGGTTACGAACCAATTGACTGCATAGGACTTTATTTCAGAAACACTGCGTGAATCATTTTACATAGAGGTTGGGAAAACGAGGTTACCACAACAACCCTCTAGTAGGCACTTCCACATAAAAAAAACAAGGACAGTATCTGTTTAAAATGCGTGGACACAGGTCCTGAGAGTGTGATGACACGGTGTAATTAGGCAGCCTGAGGGACTGGCGAGGCCTGAACTGTGTCACGCCAACGGCTTGAACTCCCACGTGAGGGAGCGCCCTGCGGGGAAAACATGACCTCCATGTGTGTAGGAAATGACCACGCTGCTGAGGGAAACGAGTCAACACGTAGAGCCTTGGGGTGGAGGAAGAGCTCCCTGGCCCTGATGGGACACTGGGGGATCTAGAGTTTCAGCAGGGGGGCCGGGGCTCTAATTAGGGGTTAAGATGTCCCCCAGGCATTGCACAGTCCTGCTGTTTTATTGTCCATTTAGGACCATCCTAATGCAACACAAACAAAATGAACATGCACACCCTCAGCATAAGCTAGTAATCATCTTTAATGGTACTGCATATACCATGCAACACCATGCTTCAGATGGGATATTGTTAATGTACACTCTTCAATGCATCAGCTTACCCTGTGTAGTGCTATACGAATCTAGAACAATGTGGAACCTCGTGCTCTGCAAAAACTAGTTTCCTTTTACAAGTGCGTCATGCTAGGTTTTAGACTGCATGAAAAACCATGGCAAAGCGTTGTTGCTGGGCATTTGTGTGTTACTTTGAGAAGAACACCCTTACTGTGATCTCAAAAACTGTACATGTTTATGGGCATAGCTTATAAGGCAAAATGCACATGTGTCAATTTAGTCAAACTAACTCAACGATAGTTTACATTTTATTGTAAGAAAATTTGCATTATCTTACTAAAAACCTAGATGCGAGGTTACTGTTCCAGCTGTGACATGGATGTATAGAGAAGAGACCTGCTCAAACCTGTGATACACAAATCCTTTCAAAATGACACAGACATTAGGAGAGACAGTCCCTCATTCATTCCTGCGATTAAAAGCACCTGCACGCATCACAACCTAAATTACAGCAACGCTGCACTGTGCTTAGAGGATGAAGGCTCTTTGCAGAGAGAAATTAAAGCATTTTGTCATTAAACATTAGACTGGGGGGTGTTTGTACCTGGGTCCCACGGCGCCGTCGCCCGAGTCTTGGCTCCCTGCCTCGCTTGGTGTGCCCACGGATTTGCAGGTTGGAGACATGGGAGGAGGGACTAGATAGTGAAACAGACAGGTATCCCCTGTTACTATGCGCAGAGGCTGGTCTGTTCACAATGGCGTAAAAGTACATAGTGTTGGGGTACCAGCAGTGGTAATAAATATATATATATATATATATATATATATATATTATATATTATATATATATACACACACACACACACACACACGTTAATCTGGCATGCAAAAAGGCAAATAATGAGTGGGTATGAGCAGCACAAAAGAGAAAAGACAAAGAAAAATGGTTATATTTCATGCCATATGCTGTGAAAATGCAAGTGAAAATTCAACAGTAAGACAAATACCAATAGTATTACAAACTAATCACACATCAGCATACCAAAAGTGAATGGATGAGACATGGTAGAGAAGTTGAGGCAAAAATAGAGTTGTCAAATTTTAAAATACAAACAAGTATTTAATCATGTCACTGTCATAAAAAAAATAGTATTTACATTTCTAAGGAACCTTGGCAAACCTTAGATTTATTAAATTGGCCAGTCATTAGGCAACATTAATTAATCTACTATGGATCACTTCTGCCCCCTTCTGTTAGCTTGGTGACAATGTTCTCTCACATAAATCTCGGTTTAGAAAAACACATGTCAAGAGTCAGATGGTCTACACTAGAGGCACAATACACTTCCTTGTAAATAGCAAATGTGCAGAGATCTGTTAAAAATCTGCTGGTACATGGTTTCTTACCAACAGGAACATCAGCTGACGTGATGCCCATGCTCTGCAGAAGGGCATCTGTCTCACGTCTCTTTTTCTCTAAGTCTGAGTCATCTATTGGGACTGCATCTTTCTTCGAGTCAGCCTGGGAGAGAAGCAGAGCAGATACACGGTTAGTATCCTGGCTGTAAGCATGAGGAATGGAGGGTTTGATGGAGCGTTCGAGTCTGATAGTCCGAATTAGTTGCCTGGTTAACTTGCCTAGTGAAATAAAAATGTACCAACATTTTTTTGGCAAGTTCAATAAAAACAATTAGTCTAGCCGTAGAATCTGTACATTTTCCATGGAATCAAAGCTATTGTTCCTCTTTACACCTACTCAGAGACTGAGCAGAATGCGCACTGCCATTTTGGTAGGTCTAGTTCAGGGGGTAAGTAAAGTCCCTATAAGCATGTACTAACCTCTTTCTTTTTGCGCTCATCTTCCTTCCTTTTTTTCTCCTCCCTGATCTGAGCCAGGCGTTGCTTCTTCCTTTCAAGTTCCGCTTTTAGCTCGCTTTTGTCTGACATGATGCCAACACTGTAGGACACAAACACGCTTCAGAACAACAAGATCGGTGACCTACAACATTTTACAGAAGTCTGATTTGCCATTATTTGTACAGGTGTTATTTTTTTTGTCTCTCACAAATAACCACAAGTTAGGCTATACATTGGAATATAGACTATAGTATGGTCAGAAGCACATTTCATGAGCTGTTCTGAAAGTGTAATAAGATCACTCCTTTGTTTCAACGTTTCAAATCAACGAGAATAGCACCTGCTCCTTTGATCTACCAGGTCAAACCATTTAACTAGGGGGACCACTGCTAGGTTTTTATCATGAATTAAGTTTCAGCAGGGCCCAGATAATTTGGTTCAAGAGCACACTACTGTCCAGGCAGAGAAAGGATGGATGCTCTTCCATTAACAGGGTCCTGACCATCTGGGCTGTAAAACCCTCTCCTGGTCCAAAGCCCCATTCAAGGCTCTTTTGTCTACTGAACTTCACAATGCACTCTTAGAGATTAAGTTGATCATTTCAAGAGGCTTTATCATTCTGCATACAGCATTAATCAACCCTCACATCCTCCACAGCACCTGACCCTTTCCACATCCAACACAGAGACCACTTCAAGACATTTGTCCTAATTGCACAATTTAAAACAATGAATGGAGGTCTGAGCTATCATATTGAAATAGATGTGTAAAAGCGTTGCTTTTAAGATGGTCTGCACAGTGTGAAACTACTTTGCACATGAAATGTTATCAACCTTGAGATAACAATGTGGTTGATGCAGCTGTGTTTATTTAACTCATACATTTGCATTCTGCTGACAAAAACAGACAATAAAATATGCTTTTTCAAGGAGGTGTTAATTGTGAATGCAGACTTCTGCAAAAGTAAAATGTATTTGACTTCAGTTAGCTAACTCTTATAAAAAAATTGTCTTTCGTTTAATTTTTTATTTATTATTATAATAATTTATAAAAACAGAAGAGGTGATCTAGAGCTCCAACATAAGCGATGCTGGCAAGAGTCGAGCCGAGAAGTAACTAGTCGAGCCACCACAGACACTGGTCAAGCCATGATGAGTATTGAGCAGCATATTCTTGCATCACATTTACTTCTACTAGAGCGACAACATTGTGTACATATCTCGTACCATCTAAAAATTCAACACATGCGAAACAAACGAGTTATTTTTGACTGACACAATTTATCGCGTTGGTAAACTAGCTGCGGCCCCACCCAGCCACTGACCCAGTGAGGGAGTTATATTAACATGAGCCGCTGTGCACCGGACTAAAGCCCGTGAGAAGTGAACGGACAAATACTGTGAGGAAGAAACGCAATCCTCAAATCGAACAGTCATCTGCGCCACTCCGGCCATGTTGTCAACAAGGCAGCATGGTGCACCGTCCATAAACATCTCTTTTCCATAAAATATATGTTCGAATTTACAAACTAGTTTTCATTGGGAATATATATGGCTACACCTGTTGTTTACGAAGCATGTGACGAATACAATACGGTTTTATCAAAAGTAACCACTTTTGCATGCGAGAACACAGAATCCAACTCATTACTCCACGTGCTTAACCTAACTACGTCACTTTTGTTTGTTTTTAGCATACTTCGCCGACAAAGCTGACGAAAGCCCAGGAGGCTTTCCCGAACAATCTCCCACCACCGGGGCAACCCGGGCCTTAATCGAATCCCCTCACTGTGTGTAGTGACAGACAACATTTTTTAAACTAGCGAGCTAAATAATTGATGACTGACTTGGCATCCTGATCTCTTCAAGTTGAACGCATTGATTAGGTAGCTGAATATGTCGCAAACACTTTATAACTACCGTCATTTAACATAACGTTTTATTTCAGCTTACCTTGTAAAGTTAAGATTCTCAACTAACGTTAGCTAGCTATATCACAATGAAGTGCAAGTGAGTCAGCTCGGCCTGCTAGCCAGCCAACTCAAAGACAACGGGAGGGCTGGCATGGCGACTAAATCGCAACACGTTTTTATTAGCAAACAATAAGTAAAAAAAGTACGCTCCACGTTTCACTTGTAGTTTGGTAACAAACCTGGTTTCTCCTAAGCTTTCCAATCGCTTGAATCAGGAACCCAGGATCCTTTCCTAAATTTGCCAACGCAACCAATGCGGAATTACGAATGCCGAAGAGGGACATCTAGATTGATATCCGCAGCCGATTTGCTTGCAATGAGTTTACTGCTCCAGTGGGGAGCACTGTCTGCGCAAGGTAGTAAGATCCCAGTGGCTGCCGATAAAGATAAGTGTAGGTGGAGAGATCATTTGAGAGATGCATGTCCAAGTCCTGATAATATATCTGCGCGCAATACTATGATTTGGATCCAAGAGGGTGTACAATTCCATTTACCCTACAGCAAATATATTTGAAAAAACAAAGACCTACTAATCATAATTCAACAAAAATGTATAGAGACATGTCTACAAACATTCAGGTAATGTTACAACTTAATAATTTGTAAAATATGCTTTAATTTTATGCCGCAATTAAGAATTAATCACTGTATGAAACCCCAGGTACACAGTCCACTTAACAAAGTAATGAGGAACTTTGTTTGCCTATTATTGCCTTTAGGTAGGCCTATATGTAATATTACATTATATATTTGGATTATAATGGATTCACCTCTCACATCCCTTCCCTAAAGATGTGTTGATTCTGTAATTCCTCCCTTAAATGAAAATAAAAACTCTGAAGAATACAGTATGTAATCGTTATAAAAGCTATACAAATGTAAAGAATATGTATTTGATTATTATTTTTCTATGCTTCAATAGGCTAGTTTAATCCTTTATCAAATCATTATTCAATGATATCAAATTGAGCTGTGTAATTTACTTGTAAAAAATTACAAAATAAAAAACTGCTTAATTAAAGGTCAACACTCTGGAATGGTTGGGAACAATTCCTCAAGGTGCTATTTGGAACAATAGTTAATACAAAGGTTTACATTTGCTTTGGGACTGCCAGAACAGTGGATCCATGCAACTTTTTAAAGCATCAACAAACAGACAGAACCAGCAGCTGATTTTCATGTTACTCAGTTGACCTGTCCTGAGTCCTCCAATTTACCACTCCTTCTCCTGGCATCTCCATTGCCTTCGGGGTCAATCGGGTCAGTTTGTTGTGACAGGGCAGTGCCCATTTTGGTGCCAGCTGATCCATCTCTGTAAGTTGGCAGGGAGCGCAGGACCTGCTCACTGGGGCGTTTCCAAGAGGGGCGAGTAGCGATCCAGAGAATTATTGCGCCAAAAACGACTATCAATACTCCCAGCACATTCACAAAGTTGGCCTCTGGGGGAGAGTCCTTGTACTTAGGATATTTCCTGAGAGAGAAAGAAGAGTTACCTATAGCTGTAATGTTATTTTACGAAATGGGGTCTCTAAGTACCCAAGTTTTGTATATCTCTCATATTTCCTGCCTTGTAATACTTACAGGCCAAAAATGAGCTTCTCTGTGATGCCCATGAGTGCTGTGGCTATGACACTGGCAAAGATGAACAGGCCACTGTAGACGTGCAGGGGCATAAATGCTGCTCTCAGGTATATCGGGGTGATGGGTATCAAGTATATACACACTCCCAGAACAAGCTGCTCAGTAAAAGAGGAAAGATCAGGAAACTCTGTCAAGCATTGTAATAAAGAATGGCATGTGGTATACCTACTGTGCAATAAAATGCACTTCATAAACAGTCTTCACAAGCATCCATGCATAGAACTCTAGTTATATAGTAGAGGGAAAAAGATTAATAATGCTTTATAACCAAGCTTTATAACAATGTAATAGATATTATGAAGCAATCATTATGGACAGTCCTATAGTGTAATACTAGCTCACATTCAGTGCTTGACTTGGGAAGGAGCTCACCGGAGCAGAGTACCAGCACCTCAAATATTCTACTGTTTGAGCTCCTGTTCCTCTTCTAAAATATTAGCTCAAAAGTATTGTATATCTCCTGCCCCTAAATATAAACAGTACCGGCACCCAAAATGAGTACAATGACCTATTTCAGTCCAAGTCAAGCACTGGCTACATTATATATTTGAGGTGTGCTTACCTGTAGTGAATATAGTATCACTGCTGCTAGCCCCACCCAGCTGTGCAGGCTATACATGTTGGGGATGATTTGTGCATTGTGGAAGTCAAATACTGCTACCAGAGATATGACAGCGAAAATGAAGGCCAATATGTTTAAGCCAGCATGAATAAACTTCATCATTAACTTGCTGCACTTCCAGGTCCATGGCAACCTATACACCACAATGGCTGAAACAGAAAAAAAAACACTTATTCAACTTATTAATCATGAAAATGCATTCACTTCACAGTAATTTAATGGGAATAATACACCTTCTGGGATGTGCAATTCCTGCTATGAATACCAAATGTTGCAACATCCTGTTTTGACAGAATCGCTGAGGTATACGTCTATACTTCTTTTTAACTCATGTAAGTGCATACCAATCAAAGTTGCTGTGTCATTCAAGTTAATTAGGCTACACTAAAGAAGGTACTTCACGTGAAATATTGCAAATGATTCTGGAATGTACTTTTGTAAATTATCAAAGGGTGCTATTGATTTAGGCTCCTCAGTCAGTAACTTTACTCCGAAATGCATCAGGGTAACAAATTACCATAGAGCACCTAACATTTGTCTGCAAAAAAAAGTCGATAACAGGCTATTTCTACTAAACATTGACACGTTTCATAACCATGTATATTTCGTTCAATAACAGTAGCCCCGTTACAGCCTTGCATAGCAATCTGTTCCAAGATTGATTCATTCCCAAACTTCACTGCTTGTTGAAATAACTTCACTTTGGTATGTATTGACAGACCTCCATCGCTTCAGATTTTCCTGAATGATGTATGTACAGAAGAGAGAAAAACAAACTTCTCACCAATTCCCTGCATAAAAATGAACCCGGTAACGATTAAAACAGGGTGCCAATTGAATTCCGCAAATCCTCCATCCCATGCTAAACCTTCCTTGAAGTAGAAGACCCATCTCAAAACAAAAATTATCGACACAAAACCAACGGATACAGCGGCCGACAGCGCGAACAGGAACTGCTTGAAATTCTCCATCGCCATCTCCGACAAACGCACTTCAACACTGGACTAGAGGAATTTCAAGAGGTTACTCAGGGGGGATGGGTCATGACTCTTCTTCATAACAGACGGTCTGAATGTTTTTAACTACCAGTTTTGTAACCGCAGGTTGTTACAAAAGCGCCAGACACAAGTTAATGTGGAAGCCCATTCCCGCCACCATTTCTTTAAATATTTTTTATGTCAATATTAACTCGAAATTTCATGGTATGCAAGTAAACATTTTGAGATATGTATTCGAAATGACGAGATATGCAAGTAAACATTTCTAGATACTAAGTCGAAATGTTGAGATTGATTATGGTCAAAGGATATGTTTCCTCATTTGTAGCATTGTATGGTGATTTCAGAGGTGGCACCACAGGTCCCAAAGCCAGTGGTGGTGGTGGGATGGTTTACCTAACCAGGTAAAACTCTTGCCCCTAGTTGTAGTCCAGTGTATGACAGAGTTCAAAAGGTACTCGCACACAAACCATGAAAAGGAATAACCCATAGTTCAAAAGGTACTCGCACACAAACCATGAAAAGGAATAACCCATGGAGGCCAAGATGCAAAAAAATAATATACTTAATTTAATCCATGCCCACAAGAATACAAAAAGGGTGGCAGTGCAAGGTGTTAAAAATAAAAATAGTAAAAAGTCAAATCAGCTCTTAAAATGGTTTGATATGGGCTGTTAAGGAGTACTTATTTACACAGAAACTGCAATTAGACAATATAACAAACAGGGCTGAGCTTGCATCTGTAATTAGAGTTACTCACACAGTATGTCTTTGCTATTGTGTTGATTAATTCCAGTCAATCATTTTGGATAGAATGGGTCTAGCCTAGCCACCCGAAGTTAAACAAATAAATGGGCCTATTTTAGACTATAAATACATAGCTTGGGCTATAAATACATGACGTTACCACTTCGTTTCCCTTGGCCAGAGTGGATCAGAGCGCATAGGCTTCTCTAGGCTACCTGCAGCTGTGGTTAGGCTACAGTTGATCAGATATTTGATCAGATACTTTGATCAGATATTTTTTATGAAGCTGAATCAAAAGTGCTGGGGAAAAATTCCAGGTTGCCACACATTTGCCAGCAGCATTGCTCTGCGGATCTCTGCAAAGGAGAAACATGTCCTCAATTTTGAGGATACAAAATGTTTGACTTCCATGCATCTTGACAATAATTTTTTTTATTTTTGGGTGGCGAGAATGTGCTTACATGCGGTTAAAAAAGATCAGAGAACCTAAATTCACAGCTCTTCTTAGATGATCAAACATGTACAACCAGTTTTATCAGTTAATTTAGAAATGTTGTGGCTTAATTCATATGTCCTAAAATATAAGATGCAGAGGTATCCCAGTTAGCCAACAGTTGTATTGGAAAAACTATTTCAGACACTTTATTACCAACAACATCTTCAAAATAACAGAATGACAACATGTAGTCCTTATTGGGAAAGAAAGTATAAAAAAATAACTAGGAAAACACATTCAACAGGGCTATTTACTTGAGGAATCTTTTTGACTAACATCATTAGCAATTGGAAGGATTGTCTCAACTTCACTCATCTGCTTGTCCACGACTGATTTTGTAGACATGGCAGCAGAAGTTATTATTCTTCGTCTGTTCAATATGAACAATTGTATCTCTGTCAAAGAACAGCTCGTGGCTGTAAGTCTGAAACAAGAAAAGACAATACATTAATAAATAACATGAAAAGGAGAGATTTCCCACATTCTCTTCCTCTACAGTGGCCTCGTTCGACCATTGTGATCTTGCAAGCTTACATTCTGTTTAAACAAAATGAGAGTGCAGCGGTCAGGATGGCGGATCAGGCTACATTTACAAAATATTCTAAAAGCACTAACCACATCCCATGACTCCACAAGTGGAACCCTCTTCAGTAACGCTCCAGTGTTGTTGTCATGGAGTCTGACGTGGGCCTTCCCCTCATCCTCTCTGTGGGTCACCTCCACAACAGCCAGAAGGTCAAGCTCATCCTCATACTCCACCATCCGGAATGTCTTTGAAGTAGCATGTTGCAGGAGGCATCAACAAAAACACTCACCAGCAATAACCAATATGCCTATATAGAATGCCACTGAAATGTCAGTAAAAGTAATTTAGTCAGGATACAGTCTAAGCCTAATCCTTTAGAATCTACCTCTCGGTCTGGGTCATCATCCAGCTGATAAAATCTTCTCTTCACTGTGCGGCCTGAGGAAGTGACATTGATCTGGGAGGCAGCCTATGGTGGATAGAAGACGAGAGGTTTTATGAATCCATCACAGGAAAAGCAGCAATTTCCAGCCTTCTATCATAATGATGGAGAAGATATATCTAATTTAAAATGTATTATGACCCATGGTTAAAAAAGGTGCCAAAACACTATGTTAACTCACATTGTCTCGATGAGCTGTGATGGAAAACTCCTTCACTATATCGAACTGTGAATCACTCTCCAGTTCACTCAGAATCTTCAGCACACTGGGGGAAAGTATTCAATATTCAGTAAAGGCAGAAGAGAAACATTGTTGTGTGAAATCTGACTGATGAATAGCACTGACCTAAATACCATAAAGCTGCAGTGTAAAACATGGTCACGTAGACAACTTTGTTGGGGGGTTTTAAACTCACTTTATGGTGCTAGGTCCAACATGGATGATTCTTCCTGAGTCATCAGGGTGGAAGTAGATCCAGTCAGACTCCAGAGAACAGCACTTCATGTCTTGTATTCCATGCTTTGCCTATTTACAAATGCGTACAGTGGGAATATTACAGATATTGACACTGGATAATTACTTAGCAGAAGCTTACATTTAAAGCAACTTAGTACCCAAAAGTATTTGTGAGCCACACATAAATTGACTCAACAACATTGGTGCTGCCAGCACCATGCTCCAACCAGCTGAGCCACCTAAACGTCCTGGTTGAGGATAATTTGTGTTTGAGTAATACGTTTGTTGTGTCAGTTAAAGACAATGCCTGTCAAAGACATCTGTAGTGCTCCGAAACTGACATGCTCAAATGGCTCTGGCACACTAGCAGCAGGATACTTAATATGCTTAAATAATCTCACAATTCAGGAGAGACTTATTTGCGACTCATTCAATGTGTAGTGCATAAAGATAGATATGTACTAGTATATTACCAGGGTGTTATCCTTGAGAGAGCAGATGCGGTATGACCCCTGGTGCTTCTTATGGGGTAGGGTGAAGATATAGTGCCATGGATGGCCTCCGATCTGTACTCCATTATCGAAGCATGACACCTCAAACAGCACTGGGGGGCATTCTGCGAAAAAAAATGAGAGAAAAAAAAAATCACTATGAGTCCCCTGAGGCAATTCTGCAGATGGATAGACAAATGAATGGTTGGAAAATCTGAGGGACAGAAAGATGGATAGACAGATAAACAATCACCTACCTTTGATGTGGATATTCACTGGAATGCCAAATGGAGCTTCTCCCACAGTTTTACCGCCTTCTGAATGACACTGCTCCCCAAGAACCAATTCCGTTCTTATGTACTGGCAAAGAAGAAGAAAGAACAATCAATAAATGTTTTTAGAAATAATGGAACATACAGTATGTAGACAATCTGAACATTTTAAGAAGCATGCATTAAAACAACTGAAATGTTATTGTTAATCATAAATTCACACCTTATTCAGAATGTCTTCAAAGCTGTAGAGCTTCACAGTCTTGGTACTGTGAGAAACTGCAAGGACCCCTTGGGACAGAACTACATCAATGACGGTGCTTCCAAATATCTGAAATGACAGAGACATACACAGTGCATTCGGAAAGTATTCAGACCCCTTCCCTTTTTCCACATTTTGTTACGTTACAACCTTACTCTAAAATGTTTTAAATAGTCACCCCCCATCAATCTACACACAATGCCCCATAATGACAACGCAAAAACAGGTTTTGTGACATGTATAAATAAAAACTGAAATATCACGTTTACACAAGTATTCAGACCCTTTACTCAGTACTTTGTTGAAGAACCTTTGGCAGCGATTACAGCCTCGAGTCTACTTGGGTATGACGCGACAAGCTTGGCACACCTGTATTTGGGGAGTTTCTCCCCTTCTTCTCTGCAGATCCTCTAAAGCTCTGTCAGGTTGAATGGGGAGCGTCGAGTTCAATTCCGGGCTCTGGCTGGGCCACTCAAGGATATTCAGAGACTTGTCCCGAAGCCACTCCTGCATTGTCTTAGCTGTGTGCTTAGGGTCATTGTCCTGTTGGAAGGTGAACCTTCACCCCAGTCTGAAGTCCTGAGCGCTCTGAAGCAGGTTTTCATCAAGGACCTCTCTGTACTTTCCTCCATTTATCTTTCCCTCGATAATGACTAGTCTCCCAGTCCCTGCCACTGAAAAACATCCCCACAGCATGATGCTGCCACTACCATGCTTCACCATAGGGATGGTGCAAGATTCCCTGCAGACGTGACACTTGGCATTCTGGCCAAAGAGTTCAATCTTGGTTTCATTAGATCGGAAAATCGTATTTATCATGGTCTGAGAATCCTCTAGGTGCCTTTTGGAAAACTCCAAGCTGGCTGTCATGTGCCTTTTACTTCTACGTCTGGCCACTCTTCACTGATTGGTGGAGTGCTGCAGAGAGGATTGTCCTTCTGGAAGGTTCTCCCATCCCCACAGAGGAACTCTGGAGCTCTGTCAGAGTGACCATCAGGTTCTTGGTTACCTCCCTGACCAAGGCCCTTCTCCCCCACTTGTTAAGTTTGGCCGAGCGGCCAGCTCTAGAAAGAGTCTTGGTGGTTCCTAACTTCTTCCATCTAAGAATGATGATGGAGACCACTGTGTTCCTGGGGACCTTCAATGCTGTAGAAATGGTTTTGTAACCTTCCCCAGATCTGTGCCTCGACACAATCTTGTTTCTGAGCTCTATGGCCAATTCCTTCGACCTCATGGCTTGACAGTGCATGTCAGAGCAAAAACCAACTGTGGGACCTTGTAAGAATTTGTTCTTAACTGACTTGCCTCGTTAAATAAAATACAAATATATAGACAGCTATGTGCCTTTCCAAATCATGTCTAATCAATTGAATTTACCATAGGTGGACTTCAATCAAGTTGTAGAAACATCTCAATGATGATCAATGTAAACAGGATGCACTGGAGCTCAATTTCAAGTCTCATAGCAAAGGGTCTGAATACTTATGTAAATAAGGTATTTCTGTTTTTAATACATTTGCTAAATATTTTACAAACCTGTTTTTGCTTTGTCATTAAGGGTTATTGGGTGTAGATTGATGATATTTTTTATTTATTTAATCAATTTTAGAATAAGGCTGTAATGTAACAAAAATGTTAAAAAGGGAAGGGGTCTGAATACTTTCCCGAATACACTGTACAACATAAATGTCATTACAAAAATACATTACTTAAAGAAACCTTAAGAAACAAAATGTTGCATACACTTTTGTTGATCTCCAGAACGCCCACAAGTTGCAGGGGGAAAACGCGGAACACGGCGAGGTACAGCAAGGTGTTTTGGTTGAAACCTGCCTGTGAGAGTTAGGATAGGAAATAAGTGAATACTTCTCAGATTTCACCAGTCACAAAGAGAAAAACTACATGGAATGGTTCTACTTTACAAAGGCAAATTATAAGATGAATGGGCATATCAGACTCGTGGAAACCACACCTGTCTTGCTGAAGATGTCACTTTATTCTGAATGGACTTGACATAAAATGTCTCCTGCGATACATCCCAGCCAAGGTATCTGATATAGAAAAAATGTGTCATGTTAAGTCAAATCAGCGGTTACCTACAACAAGAGGAACCCCAGCTCCACAATAATAATAATAAAAAGAGATCTGTTGGGTTCATGATTTGTGGAGGACATTTTAATTGTAATTAAATCACATACAACTGCCAATTACCTGAACTTGTGATGTGGGGACAAGTAAACTTTCTCCAATTGTTGTCCTGTCACAGCTGAGAAGCGATACAGCCAATTATTGCTAGTCAGGGCCAAGAGGCTAGGTTTTTGATCTGACGGTGTTGGCAACCCTTTGTCCTATGAGGGTAAACATAATGATGGTTAATTAGGATAACACTAATACAGCCCTCTGTTTATAGCATTTCTACTCATTTACAATTACATTTAGTATACTTTATTCATCCCCAAGGGGGCAATAATTCAGAAATTGGTATAATAGACAATAAAACATGCCTTTTATAAATACAAAATGCAATACAGTGCAGTCCATTCACTATTCTATAGTCCAATAGTCCATAAGTCCACAGTGATGCTGACGATGTAGATGTACAGAACTAAAAACTGGAAGTGATATCTATTGACCTCTTAGGAATTCTAAGCTGTTGACACCTGTTACATTTCTATACAGCAACAGTGAACTGGCTAAAATGGAAAATATTAATTCACTTACAAGAGGGCACTGGCATAGCAATGCATCTTCAATCTTCTCCGCTTTGGACCGCTTGGGTAATTCATACAGAAGTTGTGGCTCAGATGGAAGGCTGGAAATGATATTTTTTCAATGAAAAAAAAATAAGTAAGGGTACTCATGTGATGAAACATAACAATGCCACATAATGTAGTTTAAAAAATAAAATATACACATTACCTACTGAAGCAACACTGATAATTTTCAAAATATATCCTCCCACTCTCATAAAATATAGTGGATTTTGAGGACTTGGTCCAGACTTTGGTGAAGTCTTTGCTGTCCTAGAGTAAATTAATAAAAGTCATTACTCAGAATTATTTTTGTGGAATTAATATATTTAATTACTTAATACATTGCACTTCACATACCTGGAGGACAATACCCCTAAGAATCTTCAAGTTGAGTTTTGACAAAGTGCCAGCATCAAAAATGCCTCTCGATCTCAGGTCTAGGTAGGTTGCAACATTTTTCCCTCTCAGCTGAGGCATCACTAGGAGGCGCTCAATGCACAGGGGCTGGAACACTCCACACAATAACACCAGTGTGTCCAAAACAAAGCAAGCGCAGTTCAACTGTTATCCACGTCGGTATTCGATACTTCCAACCATGTCAATTATTAATTTACAACCAAATACTACGTATACACAAACCTCGTCCTTTAGAACACGATAATTAAATAGTCATAACTAACTATCACGACTGCTAAAACGACGTGTCCTTAGCATCAGATACACAGTGATCGCAGATAGAACGAGACATATATTTCACCGGATGTATAAATGTGAAGCATCCGGTTGGCGTTTCCGCTCACTACCAAATATGGGGATGAGAGGAAGACCAGCATTCGGCAGTGGGAGACGATAGAGCGAGGTGGATTTTGACCGGCATTCTTCAGATTATCTCAACGATGAAACATTTGATCTCCATACCGTTTTCAGTTTCCAAAACTAGAATATGTAACAAACAGAGTGGACTGCGTTTTGTAGACGTTACCTTTCGCCAAAGTAAAAAAAAAAATGTAAATCGTTTAGGAGGGCATGGGAGATTTGAATTACGAAACTTCACATAGTAGGCGTTCCGCCCCACCCTCCTTCTTCTTTGGTGTAAGAGTTTTTGCGACAATTACGTGTGCATTCCGCCACCTACTGTACAAGTGGAAAATAAAGATCCGAAAGGGAAAAAATGCGGGGTAATTATTAAATAAAATATATATGTATTCCATACAAACTATCAATAACGCCATTTTTTAAAAACTAAATCAGCCTGCTTTTCTGTTTTAATCAGGTCCCTACACAGGCCCAGAAGGATCCTGTGATGGCTGGACATTTCCTGGCGACAATAGTCCTTGCAGTGCTTCTGCAAGTCTTGGAGGCCCAAAAACTTCTCAGCTGCAGATATAATGATGTCCGCTTTCTTGGACTTCTTGGACATTTGGCCAGTACAATTAATAACTGTGGCTATAAATGGTACAAAATCCACCTTCTTCACAATAAATGTATCCAGACCACTTGATTGAGATATACAATATCTTATTCAGAACTCTCTTCACCGCCTCCACATAGGAGATTTGCTGTACAGCCCTGATCCTTGACACCTCAACCTCTTTCACTCTAACAGGGCACTCAGGGAATTCGGAAATGTGATCCCCGTCACAGTTGCAACATTTTACATTCAACTACTCCTGATTGTCAATGTCCAACGGGACGCCAGAGATAACACCTTTAACTGGTGCACTGCTCCGACAATCAAAGCTGTCCACTTCCTGCGTTGATAACTTTGCGAGCCACAATGCATGCTCCTTTTGCTCTTTTGATATATACAAGATATCAACACCATACCGCTCCTGGTTACTGTTTCTGTATGATATGTTAGATTAAAGAATAAAGACAGACACACATGTCAAGTTCAATAGCCATGTTCAAGTATTGTACAAGTCCCAGGGGAACAGCCCAGCTAGTTGATTACCTATCAACTAAACTCCGTAGCATGATCCTTTTCAATAGAAAGTGCTAACGTAACAGCACAATATTAAGTTCTTAACAGGCAATTCATAACAAATGAAAATACATTACATTTTCTTTTTACTTCAATTGTCATCTGCCTCTTTTTATTGTTGTTGTATTTAACAGAGGACAGGTTAACACGGTCCCTTGCTTACAAAGTAAGCCTGTCTGGTGGCTTACACAGCCGACCCACCCGTGAGTAAGTATTGGCTCTGCCAGGGGTAGGATTAGGGCCACGGCTGGAGAGCTTGGTGGGGTAGAAGCCTCACCCTCAGTTGGCTCATGTCTCAATTCCTTTGGCCTGGGACTGTGTATGAGTGTATGGAGTGCAGGCATTCTTGTACGTGTAGTTCTTGAGGGCACACTTCAAAGTTGTGATAGAGTGACATGCCACTGAAACTCAAAAGTAAAATATGGCAATGTCAAATCAAATCAAATGTTATTTGTCATATACACATGGTTAGCAGATGTTAATGCAAGTGTAGGGAAATGCTTGTGCTTCTAGTTCCGACAGTGCAGCAATATCTAACAAGTAATCTAACAATTCCACAACAACTACCCAATACACACAAATCTAAGTAAAGGAATGGAATAAGAATATATAAATATGTAAATCCTTTCATATCTGATGAAAACAGTTGAGTGTAATTGTATTGTTTAATTAGCATTTTAATACTTGCTTTGATCACTTTCCCCAAATTTTTTTGTTTCATCCATTTCCTTCCTAGCTTACTTCAGTTGATTATTTCCGAGTTCATGGTTCATCCAAAGAGGAAGTGGAATCCTTTGTCATGTTCCATCTTTGCTTTTCAACGTTCTTTGATAGCTCAATGTCTCTTCACATGCATTTGCTCTCTCTGAAAGTGCACTACTACACTGAGTGTCCTTTTTCAATGAACAGAGGAGGCAAGTTTAGAGACTCGTCATTATGATTAATCAGAACTTGATGGTACAATTTGGGTATACAATATCTCTCAAGAGCCCAAGTGGGTCATACCCAGCTTACAGTGGCCTCCTTGGGTTCTAAGCTGACAGTACTGATAACAGCTGGCTCCTTCCTGAACTACAACCCGGACGCTCTGTATAATCCCAACGTTGTCTAAACACAAATAGGTGATACAGATTTGGGGAACCTTTGGAACTTAAAGGAAAACAATCCCTCAAAAACTGTATTTTATTGTATTAGTCCACCGTTGATACAGTCCCAAAATGTGTTGCATGTCAGCAGAGCTGCCAACTCTGGCCCCTCCCAGGATTTTGTGCTAAATGCTCTACAGCAAAGATTTCTTAGTGTCCAACAAGCTTTCTCTACCCTTAACCTTGTTCTGAACACCTCCAAAACAAAGGTCATGTGGTTTGGTAAGAAGAATGCCCCTCTCCCCACAGGTGTGATTACTACCTCTGAGGGTTTAGAGCTTGAGGTAGTCACCTCATTCAAGTACTTGGGAGTATGGCTAGACGGTACAGTGTCCTTCTCTCAGCACATATCAAATCTGCAGGCTAAAGTTAAATCTAGACTTCGTTTCCTCTATCGTAATTGATCCTCTTTCGCCCCAACTGCCGAACTAACGATGACTCAAATGACCATCCTACCCATGCTAGATAACGGAGACATAATTTATAGATCGGTAGGGTAAGGGGGCCCTCGGGCGGCTAGATGTTCTTTACCATTCGGCCATCAGATTGGCCACCAATACTCCTTATAGGACACATCACTGCACTCTATACTCCTCTGTAAACTGGTCATCTCTGTATACCCGTCACAAGACCCACTGGTTGATGCTTATTTATAAAACCCTCTTAGGCCTCACTCCCCCCGATCTGAGATATCTACTGCAGCCCTCATCCTCCACATACAACACCCATTCTGCCAGTCACATTCTGTTAAAGGTCCCCATAGCACACACATCCCTGGGTCGCTCGTCTTTTCAGTTCGCTGCATCTAGCGACTGAAACTAGCTACAACAAACACTCAAACTGGACAGTTTAATCTCCATCTCTTCATTTAAAGACTCAATCACAGACAATCTTATTGACAGTTGTGGCTGCTTTGTGTGATGTATTGTTGTCTCTACCTTCTTACCCTTTGTGCTGTTGTCTGTGCCCAATAATGTTTGTACCATGTTTTGTGCTGCTACCATGTTGTGTTGCTACCATGTTGTAGTCATGTTCTGTTGCTACCATGCTGTGTTGTCATGTGTTGCTGCCTTGCTATGTTGTTGTCTTAGGTCTCTATATAGTGTTGTGTTGTCTCCCTTGTCTTGATGTGTGTTTTGTCCTATATTTATATATTTGCCATTTTGAATCCTCTCCTCCTTCCCTTTAGGAGTCTTTTGCCTTTTGGTAGGCCGTCATTGTAAATAAGAATTTGTTCTTGACTGACTTGCCTAGTTAAATAAAGGTTAAATAAATAGAAAAAACTCTCACACATTCCCCGTGAGACAGACGCATTTGACCATTCTCACACTCAGATGGCACACTTCTTATATCTCACGCATAGAAAACTACTGATTTTATTTTTATAATTTGGACATTATTGCGCAAACTCGTTTTGAAATCAGAGCATCTGCGCCTGCAATTTAACATCACGAGCAGAACATCTATCATTGTCCTGTCTTACCACACAGCACTGTGAACTGTGGCACATTGAAGTATATGATTGGTCTAGTTATGTGAAGGATCAAGGCTATTGGATGCATGTTTTAAAGAAACGCCCATCAAGATTAGAGTGGAAGTGAATGGAGAGACAGAACGTTCTCTGCTGATTTTATAGAGCTGTAAAAAAGAGCAGCAGAGTAGCGCTCTTTTATGCGCTCAAATGTTGTCAACAAAATTATGTTCTCATAATACAGCCATAAATATATTGCAGAATGCAGCCTTTTGACAGCATGTACTAAAATAGATTTAATCCACACTTGCACTTGTCCCCTCATATGGTTTTAGCAGGTAGTGACCTGATTTGTAACTATGAAAAGTATTTTGTCAAACAGATTGTGAACCCAAAAGTGTATTTTTGATTCTAGAGTTGGAAGAAAATATAATAATTATTTGGTTAGGGTGTAGGGGCAGATTTATGTTATTAAATTGATTTTATTAGCTATTTACTTTATTTAGTCTGATCAGTGGAACAATTCTCATTCTTAACAATGGGCTAAAACATATGGTAATTACTGTGCTTGTCAGCAAGAACAATACTGTTATTCCCCAAACGTATTTTATTATTCCACTTCTTCCCAATTTTTCCAGTGTAATCACATATTTGAAATATGATATGCCAACTTGTGTCTTTGAAAATGAATGATATGAGGCTCTGTATCTTGCTGCCATTCATGGACAGTTTTGAAAAAGTCGTATAAATAAGCATGGGATATTAAATGTTCCATGTATCAAATATCATTTTGGACATTGTAGTATTGTGCAAATGCTAGGCAGAGATGGTAGCATGTGCCCAACACTAAAATGCCAAAAATGATTTCCATCATAACGCATTACTTTTTCTATGTAGAGTAACATGATGACAAGCATATTCAACTCGTGTACATAAACCACCCGAATATTAATATTCATTCGATTTTTCTTGAAGGTTAGGTGATTTAGAGAAATTAAATGCTGTGAGGAGAACATTTTCAAACACCCAGAACATCAGAAACATAGATCAGGGGTGGTCAACCCTCCTGGGGAACTAGCAGGATTTTATTCCGGTCCTATTTAAAAGAGATAGTTCACCCAAATTACAACATTTTTGTGATCTTACCTTAAAAGCAGTATATGGACAAGGAGACTGCAATCTATGATTTGGTTACCCTCTGCCATCAACCATTAATATAAATGTAAAAATCCTGTGTCGAGCCGTGTTGTAATGGTAACACTCCCCGGCATGTGTTAAACACAACTTTCCACAAAGTCGTCGAATTTTGAATGTTAATGTTCAAAGCATCCTGAATACACCTGACAAGTGGTAAGTCATGTTTTCAAGATATTGCACATTCAAGAAACAAAGGCCGTGTCGAGAGGATCAGTTAAGAAATATACATGAGAAGCCATGAGTTATTATGAGATTTTAATCAGGCGAAGCCTTCGCAGGCTGCTATGGCAAACAAAAATGGTTGCTAAGAAGGCTTTTCCACACTTGCCTAGGAACATATGCAGCGTTCATTTACTAGTCGGAACTAGGAAACTCTAAAAATGTCCGACTTGCTAACTGGTTGTGTATAACTGCAACCAGTTAGCAAGTCTGAAATGTCCAACTTTCCTAGCCTGACTAGCACGTGAATGCGGCAATACTGCCAGATGCGTCATAATAGCCTGGAAGTAAAGTAATGAGAGCCACATTTTAAATGGCATACATTGAATACATGGAGAAAGGTGGAAATGGATTTTAAGAAGGGCTGTGGTCACCATTCATGACCAGTGTAAAACTGTGACTATAGGACCTAGGCTTTCAGAGGGACCAAAAATCTTCCAACACATTGTAACAAACTCAAAAATCAAGAATATACCAGTAAAAATGTGTTGGGAGTAACATAGGGCAGCACACAATTAAAAAAAGGTTAAATAGGGAAGTAGGAGCAAAGCTTTTTGATGTCTTTCAAATCAAATCAAAATGTATTTGTCACATACAACAGCTGTAGAACTTATCGTGAAATACTTACTTACAAGCCCTTAACCAACAATGCAGTTCAAGAAATAGAGTTAAGAAAATATTTCTAAATAAACTAAAGTTAAAAAAAATACAATAAAATCTGAAAGTAAACAAAAGAAAATTACATAACAATAACGAGGCTATATACAGGGGGTACCGGTACCGAGTCAATGTGCGGGGGTACAGGTTAGTCAAGGTCATTTTTGTATTTTTTATTTAACCTTTGTTTAACCAGGTAGGCAAGTTGAGAACAAGTTATCATTTACAATTGCGACCTGGTCAAGATAAAGCAAAGCAGTTCGACACATACAACAACACAGAGTACATACAACAACACAGAGTTACACATGGAGCAAAACAAACATACAGTCAATAATATAATAGAAAACTAAGTCTATATACAATGTGAGCAAATGAGGTGAGATAAGGGAGGTAAAGGCAAAAAAAGGCCATGATGGCGAAGTAAATACAATATAGCAAGTAAAACACTGCAATGATAGTTTTGCAGTGGAAGAATGTGCAAATTAGAAATAGAAATAATGGGGTGCAAAGGAGCAAAATAAATAAATACAGTAGGGGAAGAAGTAGTTGTTTGGGCTAAATTATAGATGGGCTATGTACAGGTGCAGTAATCTGTGAGCTGCTCTGACAGCTGGTGCTTAAAGCTAGTGAGGGAGATAAGTGTTTCCAGTTTCAGAGATTTTTGTAGTTCGTTCCAGTCATTGGCAGCAGAGAACTGGAAGGAGATGCGGCCAAAGGTGGAATTGGTTTTGGAGGCGACCAGAGAGATATACCTGCTGGAGTGCGTGCTACAGGTGGGTGCTGCTATGGTGACCAGCGAGCTGAGATAAGGGGGGATAAGGGGGGACTTACCTAGCAGGGTCTTGTAGATGACCTGGAGCCAGGGGGTTTGGCGACGAGTATGAAGCGAGGGCCAGCCAACGAGAGCGTACAGGTCGCACTGGTGGGTAGTATATGGGGCATGGGTGACAAAACAGATGGCACTGTGATAGACTGCATCCAATTTATTGAGTAGGGTATTGTAGGCTATTTTGTAAATGACATCGCCAAAGTCAAGGATCGGTAGGATGGTCAGTTTTACGAGCGTATGTTTGGCAGCATGAGTGAAGGATGCTTTATTGCGAAATAGGAAGCCAATTCTAGATTTAACTTTGGATTGGAGATGTTTGATGTGAGTCTGGAAGGAGAGTTTACAGTCTAACCAGACACCTAGGTATTTGTAGTTGTCCACATATTCTAAGTCAGAACCGTCCAGAGTAGTGATGCTGGACGTGCGGGCAGCTGCAGGCAGCGATCAGTTGATAGTGACCTGATTTGTAACTATGAACATTATTTTGTCAAACAGATTGTGAACCCAAAAGTGTATTTTTGATTCTAGAGTTGGAAGAAAATAGAATAATTATTTGGTTAGGGTGTAGGGGCAGATTTATGTTATTAAATAGATTTTATTATCTATTTACTTTATTTAGTCTGATCAGTGGAACAATTCTCATTCTTAACAATGGGCTAAAATATATGGTAATTACTGTGCTTGTCAGCAAGAACAATACTGTTATTCCCCAAACGTATTTTATTATTCCACTTCTTCCCAATTTTTCCAGTGTAATCACATATTTGAAATATGATATGCCAACTTCTGTCTTTGAAAATGAATGATATGAGGCTGGGGGCAGGCAGCTGCAGGCAGCAATCAGTTGAAAAGCATGCATATAGTTTAACTTGTATTTAAGAGCAGTTGCAGACCATGGAAGGAGAGTTGTATGGCATTGAAGCTCGTCTGGAGGGTTGGTAACACAGTGTCCAAAGAAGGGCCAGAAGTATACAGAATGGTGTCGTCTGCGTAGAGGTGGATTAGAGAC